>NW_017728906.1:190942955-191011726 GCF_001723895.1 Crocodylus porosus
AGGGAGCAGTAGGCTGATGAGAGATCCCAAAAAAGTCTGTAATTGATATCTCTGCTTAATGGCCAGATAAATCTGCACTCCTATGCATGGATAGGTTAATGGAGATCACTGGAAGCTGAATATTTTAGGGATTCTAAATTTAGGGTTTTGTTTGTAACCACTATTCTTACCAAACTACAAAACCTGCTGATGCACTACGTTTCAGTATGCATTAAAAATTATACAGGGAAGGACCTTTTAACAGTCCTGCAAGCTGAACAGTGACTGTGATAGACCAGTTCAATTCACAGGAAATTAACTTTTTAGTGTTAATACCATATGTATAAGTTGTTGTTTTTTTTAATCTGGAAAGTGAACCTTTTTGCTTATAACTGGATGGAAAAAACCCACAAATGTGTATGTAGCACAAAACTATTTGCATACAGCACATTTTAAGTGATTTTATTCTTTGTTCAGAGTTTCAAGTTATTCTGTTCCCCTGTATTTCTTAATAATGTTTTAAAGGAATAAATAATATTTTTTACATAATTGCAGAACAAAATACACCCACATACCTCAGTGTGCCCTTAAAGTCCTGGAGAGATGCAGTGCTTTGTTTTGCAAAGGTCTAAACATAAAATCTGTTCTGCTCTGAAGGCATTTACTTGTCTTTTAAAGACAGCTTCTGTGATGAGTTCCTTTCCTCCATTTTCTATCAGATTATTCAAAGGCTTTTCTTCCCTCAGTGGGTTGCTGCTTGGCCTTCATTTCTGTCTTTTAATTAATAGTTTAGATGGCTTTTTAGGCAGTAACACTACTGATGCTAGTAACTTCTGGGCAGCGTATTTACTGAAACTTTTTTAAAGTTCCTTAATGAGTGCTAGATCCCTGATCCAGATTCTCAGCTGTGCCCCAGGAAGTTCAGGTCTATGGTGGGGGTGGACTTCAGAGCTGTCTGTAGCTTCTAATTGAGGATGAGTTCTGTGCCAGCCTAGTTCCTGCCCAAATTTTAGAACTACCACAAGCAACCTGTAGTTTAAGGTATTTTGGAAGCTGTAATCAATGATGTACAGGTATACCATGTCTACAACTTAATATTAGGATCTGAAGAGGGTGGAAGAATGGTTGGTCAGACCCACCAGGTTTGTCTGCTTTGGAGTGGCCCAATGGCGGGGGAGGGCAGGGGTGGCATGGCAGAGTAGCTTAGTGTAGCCATCCAGAGGCTATTCCCCACAGAATTTTTAAGTTTTAGTGAGCTTTTGTTCAAAATGTCTAATCCATGTCCCTGTTGAATGAGTCCGTTTGTAGTAGTTGACAGTATCTACAATAACGTTGCCTTTGCCTTTTGTATCAAACTATTTAATATAGTTCAAACCATTGTCCTAATTTTGTCTCTGTAGCACATCAAAGCTGCCAAATGATCTGCTTGACATGCAGCCAACTTTTCATCCGCCTGTACATCCTGTATCCACTGTGCCACAAGTAGGAGGTACATGGGGAGGTAAGAATTCTAAACTGGCTCAAGATTCTAGGCTGTGTAGCTGCACTCCCAGGAGTGGCATACTCCACAGCCTAGTCTGACTTTTTTTTTTTTTCATTAATAAAATGGACGAACTTGTTGGAATGCTTTTAAAATAAACTCAGCAAGGAGAAGTGTAAGTGGCATGTGAAAGGGAAGGAAAAAAAATGCAAGTAGAAATTAGAGTGCAGAACAGAAGAGGATTTGGTTGGGCGATGGGTTATAAAGGACTTTGAGATGAAAGAGCAGTGACTAAAGATTTCTTCCATCTCTTGTGGGGGAAACAGCTTTACAAAGATTTTCTTGGTGCCAGATATTCAAATAATAAGACATTATATTTTAAATTTAAGCACAAACTTTTTAAAACTGGCATATCTGAAATGGTGTGGAGGAGACTGGTTAAAGCCTTTGGCAAAACAATTCCAAGAAAAGTTTGAGACTAGAAGGTGAAACACAGTGAAAAGTAAGCAGTATGGCCTATAAACAGATGAAGAAAGCTATAAGAAAAGGAAGCAGAATTGGTGAAGATAAATAGCAAAGGAATAGCTATAAGCGGCGAAGAACTTTGGTTGAATTTAAACTAAGCTTTGACTCGCTTCCAGAGTATTCAGACTCCAGCCGTTCTCCACCCTGCTGAATACAGTTCATTTCTTTTTTTCTTTTCTCTACCAGCTGTTTAAGCTTTTTAAAATTTTGCTGATAATGAAAGATCTAGTAGCTGTGATGTGGATGTCAGTGAACATGCACTAATAGAAAACACACTTATGATTTCCTTATGCTTAACTATAGTTCTTTGTGTAGACACGCAGGATTTAGTGAGCTAGTCAGTCAGCTAACTGTGACAACATGCACACTTCCAAATTTTTCTAAACACCAAAAAGTCTATTAAACCTGCATATTCTATCCACGTGTGAACCTTCAGGATAAAATTGCCCCTTGAACCAAAAGAATTTAGAGACTTGGGCTTCAGAACATGAGTTAAAATACCTGATTTATGTACTTCTGGATGACTGAAAACAGAAGTATTGTTTTGTGGGTTTTCCTTTAGATACTATCACTGAACCACTTACCTGATATGTTTGGGTTTTTTTGTGAGCTTTAGCTTTTTAGCCAATTTCCATACTAGCAAGAATAAATTTTTTCATAAGAAAATACAAAGTGCATTTCCTATTCCTATCAAAATGTGTGTGCATTCTGTATAACTCCGACATGTCACACTTGCCTGTAAGGAAGTGCCTTACAATTTCAGGTGATTTCCTGGAAATATTTACTATAGAACAGGCATGCATTTTGGGAGGCTTTTTTCACAGGGGCTTTTCTGAAAGTGTGCCAACTTCCTCAGTGCTTCACCAACTTTTGATGTGATATAGGTTATAAAATGCAATTTTAAATTGCCTTTCATTTCCTTGTGTAAACTTTACTGAAGAAAGCATCTTTCTTGGAAAGAACTGATGTGGACAGCTTATCAGCCTGCACATGCAAAAATCCTGTGAACAGAATATTTTAGGTCAGAAGAAAAAATGAGGAGAAATGTATTGGTTCCTCTGCTTTGTTTCTCTAGAGCTTCAAAGATTTTTCTAATGATAGACTAGTCCATGTAAAAGAGGCCTATTTGCTCACTATAGCATATCTCTAGATTCAGCTTAGTTTTCTGTCCTTAAATTTAGTCATTGTAAAGTCCCTTCATAAATTGGCTTCATCTGTTTGCTTATTGTCCTCACCTTTCTCAGTGTCATAGATTTGTCAATAACTATAAAGGTTTCAGGTTTGGATGCCAAAGTTTTTAGATCATGATTCTAAAATTCTTCATATTCATCTTGTATATTTGCATAACCTTTCATCCAAAGAGCTAAGTAATATCACAAACATTAACTCTTACAGCACCCTTGTGAAGTAGGTAAGAAGTATTTTCCCCATTTTACAGATGGGAAAACTGAGCAGTAAAGTGACTTGCCTGAGGTCATACCGCAAGTCAGTGGCAGAGCCAAGAATGGAACCTGGACTATTTCCAGTCATGTGCTCTAACCACTGCACAGCATCCCTACCTTAGGTAAATTTCTGATGTAGTAATGTTTGTACTTCGTGTATATGGTAACCTAAAGGGTATGTATGGCAGTACAGGGGTAACTGACAGAGTAAAATTGGACTTAAGGCGGGACTTAGAAACTCCTAAATCAGTTAGGCTTATAAGCCGTTACCAGAAAGTTCATCTAGAACATACAGATGGATGTATTGGTACCAGGGCATGAATACTTTTAACACTACCTCTAGGCATTTTGCTAGATTGCTTAAAGCAAAGGAGGCTAGATCTTAAATCAAAAGTGAGGAGAGTAAATCAGTTCAAAGCATGCGGTAGCATACAATACTTCTAGTAATGCAGTTTCTCTGAAAAGACTGAGTCTGTCCTTGCAATTACAGCAGTATTAGTGCAGTTCCTTTTATAAAGTGAGAAGTTGGGTTGAAAAACTAAAATGTCTGTTTTAAATATTTTTTTTAACCCAATAAGCTGCCAATCTCCATCTTCACTCGCCATACTCCTTTTGAGATGAGAGTGAACTGTGAATGTTCCAGTGTAGAATTTGGCTTTAAGGGCTAGTTGCAGTTGTGAAGGGGATTCTTCTTTGATGCTTCTAAAGTAAATTGGCTGCAGCTAAAATAAATTAGCTGAATTAAATAAACTGCAGCTAATTCATTTTCAAGCTTTTGGAAGCTGCTTGTATTGGAAACAGCACAATAAGGAAGTATAGGGTGGCACCTTGAAGACTAATTCAGAAGCATAAACTTTTCTAGGCAACAGCTTACCTAAGTGTTTCTGGTGAAGTACTGTCACTTATGAAAGTGTATGCCTCTGAATAAGGTACTCTAACGTGCCAGCCTGTTATACCTTCTGCTTGACTTCAGTGTTTACATGGCTAACTAAGACAGCAAGTCAGTCAAACATTTGAACAAACCAGTGATGCTTCAAGCGGGATGGAGTGGGTAGAATCTAAACTGAAAAAATATATTTTTAGATAGGAGTGTTTAAAAAGAGCAGTCAAGAGGGATATGAAGAACTTCACTGGTATCTTGACAGTGTTGCCCAGAACTTGTGGGATAACATTAATGCAATCTGGGAGCATTCTGGAAAGCATTCTGGGAACAGATGGTATTAAGTGTTAATTATCCTACTTGGTCCATTTTATAGACTAATAGAAACTACTATGGATCATAACTTCAAAGCAATACAAAATAAAACTAAACAACATTTCCTTCAGTGCAGTTTTAGGTCCTTTTATCTAAATTAAACAGCATGCACACCGCTCAGATAGCAACAATTATTTGAAACACCACAAAGGACTCCCCTTGCTATGTTAGATTGGGGCATATTGTTTGCTAAATTAATTTATGCACATTAGAAGTCAAAATGCAAAAGTGTGTATAAACATTTTCCATGAACTTGGAGTTAATCATAGGCTATCCTAAATGTACCTATTTTTTCTGTTCATTACAAGGGAAGGAAATGCAGTCAGAAGGTGACTACCACAAGAACTGAGGAAGGGCAAGATGGCAAAAGAAAAAATCTAGTTTACACTATCTTCATTTTGTCAGAGCACAGATTTTCCTGCCGCAACACCCATTACAGACATTCCTATGCTAACATATTTTTTGCAGTTCTTGAATTGCAGAGTTTAAGGAATACACTAGTATTTGAGACTTCAGTGTTAACACAAAATGTAGGTAAAGCTTAAGAACACAAGATTCCTACTACCCTTTCAAAATCAGCTTATGGCACTATTTTAATATTTTTATCCTGTATTAAAGGCTATGTCAACCATCTCAAGCTATTTCTACTCATTCTAGCAATTGAGCCATACTTAACGTGAGAGAAAAGCATGTCTGCTTTTTTGTGTAATAATTTTAAATTTGAAACCAAATTCTGTGTGGCTTCTAAATGCCTTCAAAGAATACTTTATAGGCATGAAATTCTACTTTGCTCAGGGCTAACATGAGAGGGAAAGCTAGTGCCTTAACGTAAAATTTAAGTAGTATTTACAGAAAACTCTAAATTTTTTTAGAGGTCAAATTCATGCTCAATACTTAATTGTTTGTAAATTTAATTTGATTTGCCTGTACTTTTGGTCTTGGATTTGATTTGCAGTCCCCATGGAAGAAATCAGCCTGCATGTCCTTCAGCAAGACTTGTGAAAGCCCCAGAATTTGGGCAGGAAAGGGAGGGAGAGAGGGGGGCACAGACCATACACATTTTTACAGTTTTCATTTAGGCACTTGTGTATATCTACATTGCTTAAAATAGTAACCAGAAAGTCTAGGCACTAGGACAATACAGACAGTAATATAGGGCAACTTCCACTGATTTGGATTTGTATAATAGTATCAAGGACTATAATTCAAGAGCAGGGTGCTCTACAGAAGTAGTCATGCTGACAGCTCATGATTCACACATCAGACATGATACAGAGGAACAAAGCAAATATTGATCATGTTTAAAAAGGGGGGGGGTAATGAAGTACTTTGGGATCTGTGGATGAAAATAACCACATTATCCATATACTTGCCTGTTGCTTTAAACATTTTTTTTTTTTTTAGAAAAAAGTTACATGTAGCCTGTTCGTAAAAGGAGTTTTTCCAAAGATTACAAGTAATTTGTCAAGCCTGAGTTCGTGGGCTTGGGCTCTCTGAGTTATTGGCTCAGGTGTTTCCAGAACTTTTTGCTGAGAACTGTACTTCCTGGGCCCTATTTGAGACTTCCATATCTTTTAATTCTTGTAATTAAATAATGTGAACTCTTTACCACTCCTGTTTTTAAACTCACTTATTACTAAATCAATTCTACTTTCTTATTTCTCTATTGCTTTCTGGGATTGCACAGATCCTTTCTCTGCTACTATTGATGCTGTTGATGATGCCATTCCCAGCCTAAATCCTTTCCTCACAAAAACTAACGATGCTATTCATCTCTCTGTTGTATCTTCTGACGTACCTACTTTCACAACTAGGACACCCACACATGAAATGTTTGTTGGTAAAGTACCTTTTAACTAACTAGCTCTCTAATTCAGTTTATGAAATATCTTAATTTGTACGAAAGTTGTTTGTTTTTTTTCTTCCCCCTCCCTGGAAAACAACTTTTTTTTTATGCAACTTGATATTTTATTTGGCAATTTGATTACATTTGCCCAGTTTATAATAGATAATGCATTGAAGTGGCATGGTGGTTAACCTTTTTTAGATGTCTTTTACAATTGTAGACAGAAGTATGTGGTCAAATGTGCTCATGCTTATTTCAGGTTTCCTTACTCTTGGTCTGAACCAAAAGGCTGAGAAACATATTTCATGAAGTTCCTAGGGGAAATAAGGATGAGGAATAGATGAAAACCATTTCTTTTGCTTTCATTACTTTGTGCGAGGAAGACTTCTTAATTTTGAATAATTTGGGGGTTGTGTGGCCACTACTTAAGAATCCATTGTTTTAAATAATATCAGTGTTAGTGTAGCTGACCAGAAGCTACATGTGTTGTGTTGTGGTGGTGATAAACTCTCCTTCACTAACACACAGCTCTTGGGTAGTTTTATAATGGTCAGCTTCAGACCATTATAAAGAAATAAGTCTCTGGAAACATTATGACTGTTGTAGTAAATCCTAAGTATACAGTAATTGGATTCATTCTCAATGTGAAGAATTAATAGCATTTTTTCATTGTGAAATAAATTAATTACACTTTTTTTGTTTTGTGGGGTTTTTGTGTCTCTTCCTTTGGAAAGTCTTGCTAGACTGGCAGACCCATACTTGTAAGCTTAGACTACACTGGAAATTAATTTTGGGCAGGAAAAGTCTGATAAAATCTATGAGCCTTGGGCTAGGTCAGTCTCATTGTACTTCACTAGTCCTTGAATGTGGTGGCACCTCAGGTTGCAAACCACTGTTGGTGCTGCTTCCACTTAGGTCTGTGTGCTTCTCAACTCGGCCTGAGAAGCAAAAACCAGGGCCTGTTTAAAACCGTAGTTTTTGCTTCCCTGCTGAATTTAAAAAAAAAAAAAAAAAAGTGAGCCATAAGCGGGGCCCCTCCACCCATCAGCAGCAGGGGGTGCATGGGGGAATCTTCAAGATGAAAAGAGCCACAGTGCAGCCCACTTCCATCATGAATCTAGTGGGGCTTTACAGATAGTGTAGCCAGGTTAAAAAAGGGACCGGACAAATTCATGGATGACCTGTTGAACAGAATGGTTGGAAATATTTCCTTTGGCACCTCCTAAACTAATAGATGGGGGATGCCAGGAAAGGTGTTGAATCTAGAGATACAGGTTAAGTAAAGCATCAACTTCTGCCGCTGTCTGAGATGGGGTATTGGGTTAGATGGACCATTGGTGTGACCCAGTATGGCACTTACGTTCTTTTATTAGCCACTGGGCTAGATTTTTGTATACTTAAAACAAAATTTATAATTCTTTTTAAAAATGATGTTTAAAAATGTTAGTGTTATCTCACTTGTGGTAACACAAGTGAGCAACTGACTATGGAGTGTGGATTTTAAAATAACTCTTTCTGGTTCTTTAGATCATTTCAATCCATTTACTGAACCAAATCCATTTGTGGCAGCAAATTATGAATCCACTCTTGGCCTATATCATTATACTTCAGGTACAAGGAAAAATGCCTCTAGTTTTACGCTCGTTAGTATCTTCCAAGAGTGTAAAATGTGGCATTTGGTTGGGTGTTTTTAAACTTTTTTTATAGTTGTAATTTTGCAAGTCTTTCCCTTTTTTATGTTATGTTACCTAGAACATAAGTTTCCCTTTTTAATGTGTTTGACGTACTAGGCTGACTCTTCTGGTTCCATTGTATGGTTACAGCATACATAAACTCATTCTTAATTTCAGTTTGGTGCATTTGGTGTGGGAAATAAATAGTATATGCGGGTCCTTTCTGTAACATACTTCCTCTTTTCTCTGCTCTTTGCTTTTGTGACATGCCTTATCAGATTGTGTTTGTGGTCCTCAAGCTTATCCTAATGCTTCTAATTTCTGCATTGAGCCCTCTGCTGTAGCTGGTGTGTTTGGAGGTGGGTAATGTGATAGCGTCTTACAGAAGACACAGTATGTTATGTGCCTAGCATTAGTAGGCTTGTCAGTTGGATAGAACTGCATTGTTCATGTATGTTGGCTAAAAAACTTGGATTCATACATTGCTGCTTAAGGTAGATGCATCATTGCAGATAGATTAGTTATTTTCGCTTAGACCTTGTTATTTTTAATTTGTATGTTTAAATGAATGCTCAAAATAAACATTAATTTTATAACACAATATTCAAGGGCACTTTTTTCTAATCCGCGGGCCATTGCTACCTGCTACACTAAATAGTTTCCTGTAAAAAAGCAGCTGCAACAGTGCTCTACATGTCTGTCAATATGTATTCTTGACCTATACCCAAACTCTGAGATGAGGAAGGGATTCCAAAGAGGGCCCCCCCCCCCCCTTCCTGGCATTCTTTATTTGTGATGGGTGAATGTACTAGACACTTGTATGAAATTCCTGATTTTACTGATTAGGGTTGTTGGTTATAGCTGTGTGGGTCTAAGGACATGGGCAGACACTGTTCTTTGGGATGTGATTTCTTTTCCTAGACCAACTAAAACTTTTTTGCTTTTCTGGGTAGAATAAAACCCTGCATTTTGTGTGTTGGCTTCTGTTCTACCCAGGAAAGTGCACAAACACCAACAGACTCTCTCCCTGTGCCTGAAGAAGGACATTTGTGCCCAAAACCTTGCAAAGAACAACTTTTCCAACTGTTTAATTGGTTTAATAAAAGATATCACATCTATCTAAAGGACCATGTCTGGTTACTAATTGTCTTTACAGCAGTGTAATGTGTTTAGATTTGTACAGTTCCTGAAATGGGCTTTGTCCTATAGATTGTACCCAATCATTGTATCTGGTGCAGATGGTCTAACTCTTAACACAATGTTGCTCAACCTTTTGGCCCCACAGTCTGGATCTCTCACAAGGTTGGCATGTGGAGTTGGGTCTCTGTGCACTGCCCAGGCATGACTATGCTCTGCACACCCAATATAGCAGACAAGGCCATGCTTTCCAGCCTGCTGGGCTCCCCTGGGTTGTGAAAATTGGCAGTAGGGGGACCAGCAATTGACAATGACACTGGGGAGCCCCACAGGCCAGATGACATGGATGGCCCTGTGGGCCAGATCTGGCCCACAAGGCAGGGGTTGAGCACCCCTGGTCTAACAGACTGTTGCTATCAAGTCAGAGAAATATTTTGTATATAGTAGGAGGATTACTGCTTGAGACGTTGAAATGGTGCATTTTGGTGAATAAGGATTCTTAAAATGAGAAACTAACCTTTTGGATGCATTGAATCAAAATGGCTGTGAATAGATGTCAAAATTAAAGAGAGATTGCAGAGTAGAAGTTTGATACAGTATCCAGAAAATGTATGCAAAATCATTGATTCTTAGACTTTTTTTCTGTTCTGATTTTCCCAATATAATAATTGTGTGCTAAACATTCATTTTAATCCCCAAAGTTGTTTGTGGGTTTTTTCCTTCTTGTTGGTGACACATTTTCAGACATTTCTGTAGGAGAGTAGTTCCCTGGATCAGTAACAGGAACTCCAGAGTAAAATTCTAGCCCCCTCCACAACCATAGACAGTCTCAAAGCAGCTGAAAGAGTTTAAAATATGAGAGCTGGTGACTTCTGCAGAAATTAGTCCATGTTCTAAAAAGAAAATAATATGTTCTTAAAGATGAGCTTTCTGCTCTTATACTAGAGTGCTTTTTATAGTTAAGTAATGTACTCTCTTTTCCTAAAGTTAGTGCTGTCCACATTGGTATGAAAAGCAGCGTTGCTAATGTTAGTGGTCAGTTAACCTGTCTAGTTTAAATTACAATTTTATGGTGCCTTTTCACATAAAAGAATTAGTACTTTAGTTACCAACATAAAATGACAACAGTTGCAGTATAGGCATTCTTTATATACAACTCAGTTCAACATCGTGTTCTTTTACATAACGTATTGAATTGGGTCATAACACTTTTTAAAATGATTATGTAGCAGTTAACAGTACATTAAGCCTTCAAAACATTGTGCTAACATTATCTAATATGTACAAGATCTAGTACATGAGCAGCAGCATCTCCTTTTTTTTTTGCTGCTTTGGGGGGGCTGTTTTTGTTTTTTACATTTGAGCATAAAACGAAGTTGTGTAGCTTGACAAAGCAATGTGGCAAAACTGGTTCTAGCTCCTAATCTGTCCCCTTCTTAGTCACTGGATATATAACTTCTTACAAGGGGTATTAAAAATAATTGAACAGACATCAAACTATTGGTTGCAACTGTCTAATTATTTTCAGCAGTGGTTGCCTTGCATTCATGCATTTAGTGAGACATCCTGTCATGGTGTGGTTTGTTACAATTAAGATGTTTCATAGATTTTCACCTGTTAACTAAAATGGTGTAGGGAGCTTACAGGCAAACAGTTCAAAACATTGTTTTGAAGAAGAGTCTTTGCCAGCCTTTCTGCTTGCGAGAGCCAGGTGGCTACAGCATTGCTTTTGTGCTATTGTGAGCAGGTGTTGGGAAACAGAGCTGCACATAACTACCCTCATTCCCACTGAATTGATTTTGAATCTGAAGATGTAGGACTTGACCTTGTCTCTAGGCATCTTTTTGGATCTGTAGACTCTGGGGACATGGCCTGCCCTTTCTGTAGGAGAAAACAGAAAAATAGTTGGGGGGTAAAAATCACTCCTGGGGTCATTTCCTGTGTTTGTTCCTACTTCAGGGTGTAATCTGGGTTTTCATGAGTTTCTTCATTATTCTGTTCTTCAGGCAATTAGAGGTTGTATAGTAGCTTTTAAATATGCACTTTGGCATACCTCTGTCTTCCATTGGAAACAGTATGGAGTAATTGCTTTAATCTGCTGTTCTGTTCTTTTTTGTTTTCTGTTTAGGGTTCACTCCATCTCCTGTTGCTCAGCCACAGCCATCAGCTGGCCTTAATGTTGACTTTGAGTCTGTATTTGGAAACAAATCTTCTAATGTTATAGTAGATTCTGGTGGTAAGAGGCTTTCATTAATATTTAATGTAAGCAACAAACGTGCTTTAATCAAATGACACCTATGGAAAGTAGGCTTTGCTAATGCAAACAAGTACAGACTATGACCTTATTCCAGCTGGTGAAAGCAGACTGAGTTAAACTTAATAGCAGCATCCTTCACTTAATTTCTTGGGGGATTTTTTGCATTTTTTGTAAGTTAAAAGGCATCTCCCTCTTGGAGTGTTTGTATACAGATTTGTTCTAAAACGGTCATTTCCTTCATTTAGTCCTTGATCCTGCAAATGCATATGCATGTAAGTAATTTTACTCTGAGCTAGATAGGCTTGTTTATGTTGTTGGTTCCACTGAAATCAAATGATCAGAATGCTGTATGGTGACTTAGTATGCTATGAAATAAAGCTGATTTCCCGCCCCCCCCCCGTGTTGTGCTCTTAAAATTAAAAGGCAGTTTTATAAACTAACAAAACCTTAAGTTGTTTACTATTCTGCCCTTTTAAATTTTTTTGTTTAATATGGAATCTGCCTTTTTCATGTCATGACTTGTTTTAAGATCAGGATAGCAAACTTGTTAAAGCCAGCATGCACTCATTTTAACAAGAAATGGAATTATTTTTTAAGTATCTTCTGGGCACATGTACACGTGCTGTTTTAATGTGCAGTAGCTAATTCTACTGTGCATTAAAGCCTTGTATCAAGCAGTGCTAATGCACTAATGTACAGTAGAACTAGTCTGCATTGTGTCACTAAAGGCATTCACTTTTGCTATGCGCATTAGGGCAGCCTAATGTGCCTTTGTGTGCTGCCTCACAAGAGGCACAGTAGCAAAAGCGCATTAATGAATGTGCAGATACACACTTTCCTTTGGTTCGTTTGAATAAAACTTCTTCTCTGTGAGAGATTTTTTGCATTTGACTTGGTTTTCTTGTGCCCTTTCTTAAAAAGGAAGTTCTCTGAAAATGAAAAGTAGTGTGTTAATCTCCTAAACCAGGCCTTTTCCTGCAGACCTTTGACATCTGGAATTTGCATTGCAGTATGGTTGAGTTTCATGCTCCATTGGGCTTGCAGGATTAGTCCTTAAAGCAGCTGAATTTTACCTGCAAAGATGACCTCTGTTTTGAGGTTGAAGGTTGAAATAGCTTCACTTGTAGTGTAGTTCTGCTATGCTTGATCAGTCTGTCTACTTGCATTGTATTGGACCTCCATTACCTTCCCCCTTTAATGTAAATGCAACTTCATCTTCAATGGAAGTCTCAAATAATATTAATTGTATTTTGTGCTTGTTGTTTTAAGGCTTTGATGAATTAGGTGGACTCCTGAAACCAACAGTGGCCTCTCAAAACCAGAGTCTTCCAGTTGCCAAAGTACCACCTAACAAGTTGGTATCAGATGACCTGGATTCATCTTTAGCCAACCTTGTAGGCAGTATGTATTGGAGATCTAAATTTCTTTTTTTTTTCTTTTTTTTTTTTTTTTTTTTAAAGAATGAAAACAGATTAAGATGTTTAATAATGGTCTCTTCTTTCTGTGACAGATTTGGGCATTGGAAATGGAACTACTAAAAAGTGAGTGTTTGCCTTTAAACAACTTTGACAAATTTCTTTCTGGAGTTTTAACTTTACTTGCTCCTAATAGTACTTCAGCATGTTAACAGTGGTTTTGAACCTATAATCTCCCCAGCAAGTAAAGGAACAGAGAATGGACTGGCCATGCTCTATGGGATGGAGTCAGTGCCAGATTGATTTACAACATGGGGCAACTTTAATTATCTTTTTAAATCCCCCCAGCTCCTGATGTCTGTCTGCTTTTATTGTGAAGGGATACAAAATTTCATATCTTATTCGCTAGTTCAGCATGTAATTTGTTAATAGGCTAGCACTAATGCTAAAAAGGTGTGTGTGTGGAGAGAGAGAAATGCAAAACTAGCTTGGATTCTGTGGAGCGGTGTTCAGGCTGTCCCAGGATGTGTGCCAAGTCTCTGGATGATTTTGGCTCTGCCTGAGCTAAACTTGACCTGCAAAAACTGAGCTGAGTTGTTATGTTTTAAAGTGTAGGGGAGGTTTGGGTCAAGCTTAAGTAGCTCATTAGCTAAACTAGATCTAAATACAACCCTTAATTAGATCAAGGCTACTTGTGACCACCTGCAGCTGCCTTACTTGTGCAAGTTCTTAAGTGGTGACTTAATGATGCTGAAGATTTTCTCCTGAAAAGCTGACTAATGTTGGTGTCAAACACTGCAGCTCTTACGTTCCTAATGCTTCCTTCTTCATTGTTTATTTAAAGTGATGTAAATTGGACTCAGCCAGGTGAAAAGAAATTAACTGGTGGTTCCAACTGGCAACCCAAAATTGCACCTACAACTGCATGGAATGCCCCAACTTTGGTAAGTAACTGGCCAGTTCTAATGTAGCGAGTCTTGACTAGAAACCGGGGTAGGTGGCTGTCACTCACCCTTGTGGTAGGGATGTAAAAACTGAAGAACTAGTCAGTTTACAGAACTTACTATCCAGCTACCTGTTACCACAAAAGGAGTATGTTTGTTTAGGTCATGTCTGACTCCACATGCTCTAAATTTGCCTTTGAGTTCTTCTGTAATGTGGTTAAATCCTAGTGTAAATATAGAATATTGTTAGGCCAGAAATGGCTTAAATAACACTGTGTGCAAGTCAGAAGTGGTGGTTGGGGGTTGTAGTGTTTGGAGCTACACTTGGGCCTGGTAAAGCTATAAAGTCTAACACTTAGCCTGTTTTGGGAGATGCAGCAGGAAGTACTTCATCCTACACTCCTTGAAGATATGGGCAATGGTGATGGTTCCCTTTAAAAATAGATGTAGCTAATACTGTTGCATCCTGATGTGTAATTTGCTTTTAGTGTTTGTGACCAACCAATCTAATTCTGACTAAAAGTAACTTGTGCTACAGATGGTGTAACATGGGGTCTGTCCTCCCAGCCCTTAATGTTGAGAGGGGCAGGGAGAAGAATGTATTTGAACACTTCTAGTAATGTTGATTGGACCCAAGTTTTTTTTTAAATCATTCCCCTCTCTTATCACAAACTTACAAGATTGCATAAATGTAACAATTTTTTAAAAATTTGTATGGTCCAAAAGTGTGCCTGTGAATCAGCAGTATAATGCAATATTTTATAACTGATTAGAGAAGCACTGTCTCTCTCCAGGTGTGCTAGCTGCTGCTGTGTTGGGTGGCGGCTATTAACTCCAGTCCCTAATGTGTTTGATGCTAGTTAATTGTTAGCAAAATAACCACTGTCTTTGTACATCTGCTTGTAACATATTAGACTTCAAAATTTACTGCTTGTTTTAAAGACACTGTCAAGGGCTTTTTATGTGAAAGCTTTCCCTTTTTTTTTTTTTTTTCTTTTTAAAAAAAAACAAACCCTAAAAGACTAAATGTGTTATTCGCATCACATTCCTTCTGCCTTGGTTCACTGATTTTTTTTTTGTTGTAGGATTGTTTCTGCTTGCAGTGCTGCTGCCTGCCTAACTTTTTTAAGAAGAAAAGACCTGTTTTTTTGGAAAACAAAAATAACTGGCTTTGTAAACATGCAAAGCAATCAGCCTTGACAGTGTCCCATAACAGATGTTGCCTCACTAAATGATTTGGATTACAAGAATATGTATTTTAGAATAGATATTAAGTGTAGTTGTGAACTAAAATGCTGTCTGTGTATATTGTGTTGTTCGTACTCGTTTCTAATCCAGTGTTATTGCATTATGTAATTGTTCTCCCTGGGAAATACAGAATGGCATGCATTTTCCACAATACGTAAGTGAAAAAACCCCACAGCCTTTTTGCTATCAACTGGCATGCTGATATTAACCACTGCTGTAGCAGAATCTCATAACCTTCCTGCTATTGCATACGTCTCATGTTTAAGACCTTTGGTGTGCTGAGAATTTGAGCTTTTCCTAGCACATACAAATCTTGTGGGTATTCTGCAGGCTCTTGACTCGAATGATGGCATGGGAATTACCAAGATTTTTTTTTTCTTGCTTTTAATATTGTACCATCTGCTGCCAGAGCTGGGGTGTTTGCTGCCTCGAATGCACTTGATGAATTTTGAATGAAGATGAGATGTTTGTGTTTTGAGTAACTGCATGAAATCTCACAGGCTTCTGTTATACTTGGCACTTTATCTACATTGATTTGTAGATCTTGCTTTCTAAGTAGGGAGAGACCAATATGTCATTAATGCTCAACTAAAGGGAGAAAATTCCAGTTTATAAGGGGCAAGCTGTAACCTGTGTGTGTTGCTTTCTTTGACGAATGCAGTCTTTCATTTCAGATGATCTTTCAACAATATTGGTCTTTCTCTGTTTTTGTTCATTGTGGGATGTTGGCAGTGAAGAATATAAAGTCCTATACTTGCACATTCTGGGGGAAAAAAAATTAGCCAGCATATATTGTGAATGTAGTGTTGACAAGTTCAGTAATTTTCAGAGTAGTCTTTTGAACTGCATGAATAGATATTTAGATAGTATATGATGCAACTAATTCTTCAAACAGGAAAATATTCTTAATTTTTAGAATGCTGATTTAACATTGGGTATCACTAGTTAAAGAGCAGCTCGTACCTCAGTTAATCCTAATAAAAATTCTACTTGTACCACATTCTGGGGAGCTCAGCTTAGAAGTCACTTACCTACCAGTAGAAGTTTGTGCCTTTAGAACCTGTCACCTGGGTACATCTACACATGCATATTAATGCACAGCAATACACTCTGGCACATAGTATGCACTCCGGACCACAGCATGTTGAACCAGGACAGAGCAGCCTTGGCTGGCAGGGGATCTGGGGCAGTCAGCCTGCCAGCCCATGGCTGCTCTAACTCAGCTCATTTTGCTGCAGAGGGGCTGGCTAGGGTATGAGGTGCTCACCAGCAGGCAACCCCTGCACTGAAGCATCCTCATGCCTCAGCCAGCCAGGTCAGTGCATGGGAACTACAGCTGGATAGTACCTGTATTTACAAGTACTGACCTGCTGCAGGGTTTGTTTCCTGTGGCCTAATAGGGCTGCACATGTAGACACACAGACATTTACTGCAGAGCTAATTATGCAGCTCTGCAGTAAATGTCTCTTAAGAATAACAGTAGGCAAGTGGGCACAAGTCTAGGTTTAAATACCACGGGTAGCACAGATCCAGTTGTATTCTACAGCATTATAATGCAAGAGCCAAGCATGAAAATTATAATCATTGGGTATATCTTCTGGCTGTCATGAAACTTCCCCAGCAAAGAATGTAACACATGTTAAATCACTTGCATAACTTATAAAGGTGAAGCAGATGAAGACGGCTGGGTAAGACATTAATTTGGCACTTCATAAATATTCAGACTCTAAGATCTCTTTGCAATCAGAATTCTATATAAAATGGTGGAAGGGCGATGAGATGACAAATGAATATGGTATGCAGAATTTCCTTTTATAAACCATGCCTTTCTGGCTTTATGAAGTATCAGAAGGTCTTTGCAGGTGTCAGGTTTTTGTTTTTGTTTTTTGTTTTGTTTTTTTTTGTGTTTTGTTTTTTTTTAGAGCAAGGAAGATGTTTAGTTGACAGAAAACATGGAGCAGAGCTGCTAATCTTATTTTTGTCACAAGCAAAAGTTTACTACTATGAATACACTGCAGTATGGATTAAAAGCAGTGACTGCTTTGATTTGTGGTAACTGAGGTATTTCTAGGAGTCTTCAATTTTTTTCTTTAAAAAAAAAATTGTGCCTTGACAAATGGGTGCAAAACATGGAACTGATACTCCAAAAATAAAAAAAATCAGACCATCATGATTTCACAATTCTGATCTTTGCTTCAGGACAAGTGTAGCCAGGGACACTTAGTACAGTGTTGTCTAGATGACTGCCTCTGAATGGGGCAAGGCAGTCTGGAAAAATACCAAAAGCCAGTCAACAATTGCATTTGCACCATTGCTGGAAGTGGTGGAATTGCATAAGGACTGAAGTAATCTTGGGAGCCTCCTGCCCCCTTACCTCTGGTTTGTGGGCTGCTGTCAAAGAAAAGAACTTCTGGATGTCTTCTGTGACGGTCATTTGGCCTCTTATTTTTTGGTTCCATCTTTAGAACCACCTGGACACAGTTTCTTAAAGATAAATATTAAGTTGTATACTTCATAGGATTCAGAAAGAGTTGCTTGTTTTCTGAATCTCGTGATGTCTAAAGCATCTTTCTCTTACTGTTTAGTCCAAAAAAGCACAAAGACCAGTAGCTGGAACACTAGGTTGTTGTTGGCCAAAGTCTTAACATAATTATTCCAATTAGTAACAATTAGATGCATGTCAAGGCTTTTTAAAAGGTTTAGTATAAGAAAACTGTGGCACATGATTAAAAATTTTATATAAGAAAATTTGGTTAAACCTTACAACTGCTAATAGGGGTCTATTTGTAGCAGTGTTGGTCTGAGACGCATACAGAATTCCTAAACCTTTTGGTTCAGAGGTTGATACATTTTATTAGACCAACTGAAAAACAGTTAAAATTCTTTCTTTGCAAGCTTTTGGGCGCGCACATCCTTCAGGCTGAGGAGAAGTCAGAGTTGTAAGAGTCCTCTTACATAGAAAATAAACTTCATTTCTTCACTTTGCACAGGGGAGATTGAGGCTGGACATGTATTCTTCTGGGTCTGAGTCGTCTTGTGAGAATTGGAATCATAAATTTAGGGCTAGAAGGGACCTCAGGAGGTCATCTAGTCCAGCCCCAGTGAGATCATTCCAGCCAAGGCTTGGTGTAGCTGGGTTTTGAAAACCTCCAAGGATTGAGCTTCTACCACTTCTGGGTAACCTGTTCCAGTGTTTTTTACTGCCTTACTCATGAGAAAATTCTTCCTAATATCTAACCTAGTCTTCTCTGGAGGCAACATTTGCTCCTTGTTCTGTTTATCTAGCACCACTTGAGAACAGTCCAGCTCCATTCTCCTTGGAACCCCCTTGCAGGTAGTTGAAGACCGCTATTAAACCTTTGACCCACCTTCCCCCACATCTTCTCTTTTCTCTAGACAAAATAAACTATCATAAGTCAGGTCCCCCAGCCCCCAAACCATTTTTGCCTGCTGCTGGACTCTCTCCAAGTTGTCTGCATCCTTTTGGCTTGGTCCTCCTATTTGTCTAGGTTGCTCTGAATCCTAACTCTACCCTCCAACATATCTGCTACTTTCCCCCTCTGCCTTAGTATCATCTGAAAGCTTACTGAGGGTGTGCTCTGCCATATTCCAGGTCATTGATGAAGACCTAGAACAAAACCAGCCCCAGGACCACCCCCTGGGGCACTCCACTTTGATATCAGCTGCCAGCTGTGTTGGCCTGAGATGGAGAAATACAAAAAATAAAAGCTATTGCCTCTGAACCAAGAGTTCTAGAGTTTTGTATTTCTTTTTCTCAGGCCAACGCAGCTGCAAAATGGATCCCAGAAACCTAAAAGATATTGTATTTTAGCCATCTTTGAAAAAGTAAACTCCACTGCTAAACAAGAGATATTTCTGTGCCTCCCTGCCTGTTTCTGACATGTGACAATCTCCTCCCCCCAGGAGGACAGCCTTATCTGAACATCAGAGAGCAACTCACATGAAAGGAGACTCAGACCCATGGGAATATATGTCCAGCCTCAGCTTTCCTTTGTGTGAAATTTTAAGTTTATTTCCTACCTAAGAGGGTTTTTACAATCTTTGATTTCCCCTCAGCCTAAAGAAGGATGCTTGTGCCCAAAAACTTGCAAAGAAAGAAGCTCTTTTTGCTATTTTTAGTTCTAATAAAATAAATCTCCTCTGAACCAAGAGTTCTAGAGTTGGAGGGGGTTTTTTGTATTTCACAAATGCTAATTTAGCAAAAAAAAAGGTATATTAGTAATATACTGTCTAAGTGCAGTAGTTGACACTTAAAGGCAACATATTACTATGGATGCAACAATCTTTTCATGCAGCTCAGTATTTCTTTCTCTCTTTGTTAGGCACCACCTGTAATGGCCTATCCTGCTACAACACCAACAGGGATGATGGCATATGGAATGGTTAGTGGAACTTCTTTCAGTTTTGCTATGCATGCTTTACTATAAACTTGCTTTGTTTACACACACTCATGTGCATGCAAAGTATTATAACAAGATGATCTTAACATTGAGGGGCAAGAAAGCTAATTGGGTACCCAGTTCTTCTCTAAATCTCTTATTCCTTAAAGATGACTGTTACCTGGGGCTGTCAGAGTGTGTAGTTTTTTTGTTTTTTTTTTCTATTCTGCTGCTTCACCTAGTATCTGCTTAACTTCATTCTTTCTGTATATATCTCTCCTAAGTGCTTTACTGATAACGGAATAGCAGAAGGCAAAGCAATATGGCACTCTTATAGACTAACTTCAGAGAGGCAGATATCCTACTTGCTCAAGTGTTCTGGATGGGTTTGCAGAGAGCAGGGGGTACTGAATAGAAAAGATAAATATCATTTTAAATGCAAGGGGCAGGAAAAAGGGAAATTGCTGAGGGAGGGGGAGGTAATTTGAAGAGACTAAAGGGGATGACCAAAGCAACCCACTGAAGGAAATAGAATAATAAAAGCTAGTTCAAGTATTAGGATAAGAATCCAGCTTTCCTGAGATCTTATCTAACAGCCCAGTTGCAGATGACTACTTATTCCACAGTTTTTTTTCATTTTCTAGCTGGCTTTAAAGTTTTTTGCTGTCCAAGAGCAGCTACAGGTTTCCCTCAGGTGTGTGGGGTTTTTTTTGTTTGGTTTTTTTTTTATTTTATTTTTTATGCAGGTTCTTTATATGTGAATTTGATCTTATTTGATGAGCATATTTTAGACCTGTAATTCATTATGTGAGGTAAATTTGCTCTCATGTAATCAGCATAGGTGCCCCCTACCCAAGCAGGTAAATCTGGGGAGGGGGGGAAGAGAAAGGGCCTTGGCCCCACTCACCCCAGCCCTGGCTGCAGGGGCCCTGGGAGCGCAGCCGCTGGGCTGCACCATGCCCTAGTGTCGGCTGCCCCAGCAGGGGCCGGGGTAAGTGCAGACAAATGGAGCTCGGGGCAGTGCGAGGCATAGCACTCACCCCAGCCCTAGGAGTAGCCTGTGCCAGTTGTGGAGGAACCAGTCAGTGGGTGGGAGGGGAGGGTGTGCCTCTTGCAGCTCAGCATCCCCTAGGAAGGCTGCAGGCTGGGGGATGTGCTGGCCCCAGCCTGCAGTGGTAGCTTGCTGTCATGCCATGTGCAGATCGGGGGCCTGCATTCCCTGGGAAGAGCGAGGCACAGCACCCCAGTGCTCACAGCCCTCCCAAGGGGGTGCAGAGCTGCAAGAGGTGTGCCCCTCCCCGGTGCTGGGGCTGGGGTAAATGCCATGCCCCGTGCTGCCTGGGGCTCTGCTTCTTTGCACTTATGCCTGCACCAGGGCACGGTGCAGCCCAGGAACTGGGGTGAGTGGGGACAAGTGGAGCATGGTGCAGCCCAGTGGCTGCAGGCAGCTGGTGTTGGCTGTTCCTGGGGCTGCTACAGCCAGCGCTGGGGTTGAATGCCACTCTGTTCCTTCTGCTTTGCTCCATTGTGCAGCCCTGGGAGTGGCGCCCCTTCCTTAGTCCAAGCCTTCCTCCCTCACCATCATGGGAACCTATCACACTTGTTACGTTATAAAGTCGGTTCACTTTTTTGTGCAAATTTTGACTTGTGCTGTTCTCCAGGAACACGTGTTACCGCATAAGTCGAGGGAAACCTGTACTGTGAAGTCAGTGATGGCATGAATGCCCAGGGAAGTTAGTGTTCTGCCACAGGCTTTTGTCTGTCTGGGATTGATGTCTGATCACTCCCCCAGGTGTTGTTTATGGGGGTAGCTGTCACAGATGCCAGTTAAAGATTATGCCTCTTAGCACCTCTGATTGACGTACATGTGCTGGCAGAAATTGCATGAACTAGTTCTTCAGGTTCCGATGCTGGAGGCTGCACATAAGAGAGGAACGTGGAGACCCAGGTCACTCTCCCTCTCAGCATCCACTCTCTGCCCCTGTGACGCAGGATACTGGGCAAGATGGACCTATGGTCTGATCAGTAAATGGTAGACCCTCTGTTCATTCTTGTCCTGCACTACTTGTAGATTCTCCATCAGTTGTTTAATTATCTGCACTGGGGAGTTTCCAGACTTTGTGTGTTAATGTGCTTGTGTTGAAACTTGAATTTTTCTTTACTAGTCATCCAGTAATGTTCTGAGAGCTACATTTCAGGAGATTCCCTCATCCTGAAATAAGAAAATTCAGGTAATCACAGGGACAGACGCTCTCCAGAATTTCTCACCTGGAATAGCAATAAAACTTAGATTTCTCTCTGAGCTATCTTGTATGGGATGCTTCCATGCTCACAAGACTCGGATTAATAGTACACAAGAATCTAATGGTAAAATATCGCAGTAATTCATTACATGCTCTTAACCTAGAGGAAGTCTCTTACTACGCTAAGAATGCTATCCTGATAAGTACCTCTCAAATAACAGTACAACATGGAAATATCAACTGTACAGTGTTAATCTAAATATAAACCTGGCAGTCCCCTGTGGATTGTCATGTTTTGTAAAAGAAAAGTGGTGTAGTAGAGGCAGACCTCTCAAAACAATTCTTTGGGTAAACAGTTCACAGCTATTATTCCCAAGTTGTTTGCTAATCTATATGAATATATTCATAAACTACTTGGGTTTTAAAGTTCACTTTTGTAAGTTGTCATAAATTCTGAGTTTAGTTGATCCTGATGACAAAATCTAATTACTTCACTCGCATATCAACTTGCCAGATACTTTATATAAAGGGAAACCTTTGTGTCATGGTATTGGAGCTCAGTCCAAAAGGAAGAGTTGATCTAAAATTTTAGAGCCTTCTCTCCATCACTGGCTAAGCTATATTTGTTCAGAGCAATGTTCTCGTTGCTGAAGGATTGCTGAGGACAGCAGTAGGCTTTCAAATTGGTCCAGGATTCTTTAGATCTTGTTCAGGGTATTCTCAGCTGGGGTTCTTCATTCAGGAATACTGACCCCATTATGCGGCCTTCATCGGGTTATTGCTGTTGTAAACAAAATAGGGTTGAAGCATAAATGTTGTCTCCTCAGGGTTAATAGCATATGGCTTTTCCTGTGCCACTAGTTGGTGGCACATGTGGAATATGAACCCCATAGTCTGACCAGTGTGATCAAAAAGAACAAAATTGGTCAGCCTATTTTTGGCCAGTGAAATGCCAACAAAGCACAGATGGATAGGGTGTAACCTAAGTCAACTGAATTTTAAGCAAGGTGAGGGACTTTGACTTTAACTTCAATGTTTCCATATTGTCCTTGTCATAGAAAACTGGGATCTAATGCATTATACATTACCTACTTTCATCAGTGTTCAAAAGCTTGATAATATCAGGACTTCAATATATATTGGATATATGAATGCATTATGTACCTGTTTTCATTTGGTTCTCTGAAGTATACCAAATATTAATCCTAATAACTTGCTCTTTCCATGCATTGGAGGCACAAATACAAAAGGGAGAAGTGTCAAAACCTCCATATCTGCGGACAACACAGTTGAGGATACTGTCAAAAATCCTGCGTTAAACCGCAGATTTATGCAGACGGCTTCAACATTTTGTCCTCTAGCATGGACGTAGTCTTGTAAAAAAAATAGATGGCATAATGTTCTTTTCCAGTAACCTCGGTTTATATTCCCCTTGCAGAAGTGCCGTTTCACGTTTGATCATGCCAAATGTGAAGATTCTTCTTTCATCCCCTTCCTTCCACCCTGCAAGAGGGAGAGGGGAGGGGCATTTAATTTAAGCAGTATATAATTTGATTCTGTTCCTGATTTAGCCCTCACAAGTGGGAGGTGTACCAGTAATGACGCAACCAACCTTGATATACAGCCAACCTGTTATGAGACCAGCAAACCCTTTTGGCCCTGTACCGGGAGCACAGGTAAATATGCATCCAACTTCATGCTTATTTTGTCCTCTTTGACACTTCTGTAATGTGATGGCTCATACAGTGCATTTCTGCTTCATTAATAAGGTGTTGGTTGGTTCCCAGGTTTACTTAAATTTTGTATAGCAACAAATTCCTCCTACTTTGCTTTTATGGAAGGACACTTTCTCAACTGCCAGTCTTAAGAGATTTTGGTGACCAGTGTCTCTTTTTCCCTCTTGTTTAGTTGAATAGTTGTAGAACTATTTTAGCCATACCAAGGTTGTTTCTGTAATCACTAAAGCCCATTTTTGCTGTATTCCTTACTTCACTTTGTTTTCCAGTCTTTCCTGAAAACACTTCATTTTGCCCAATTTATTTCCTGCTGTTCTTTCTGAATAGCACCCCAGTGCTACACTGTTCTGTTATTTCTGCAAGGTGCAACCGCTTGATATCCCAAGTCTGATGCAACTTGCATCTCTTAAAGGAGAGTGACCTAATTGCTATCACTGTCAGATTTGGGAATGCAGTATGGCTTTTGTGAATCAGTGAATTAATAGCTATGGAACCATCTTTTAAACCTCTGAGCTGCTCTCAACTCCTCGTAGAGATGGTACTGACCACCTTTTTTTAGAGTGATTGTATTGCCCCCCTGTACTTTTAAAATGGATGTGGTAATGGCAGAGGTTGCCCTCAGCCCTGCCTAGCCCATAGCTTGGTTGGTAGGAAATGTTCAGAGAGCATAGAGGCAGGTTAACAACCTGCTCTAAGCAAGAGTTAGACCCCAGTAAGTCACCCATGTTCAGGGAGTGCCCTCACTGCTAAGATACCAGACAGATGTGTGGTGCTTCTGGAGCATAGGTTGTAGCAGTGTTGGTCTAAGGAGATGGGCAAACAAGGTTCTTTGGGTAAATCTGATGTCTTTTATCAGACCAACTCCAAATAGTTGGAAAAATTCTTCTTTGCAAGCTTTCAGGTATGAGTACCCTTTATCAGGCAGTGAAAGTGTTGAAGGGGAATTGTACCTGAAAGTGTGCAAAGAAGAATTTTTCCAACTATTTGAGTTGTTCTTTCAGTAAATCTGATATCACTTACTTGACCCTCGTCTACCTGCATGGTGCTTCTCACACTGTACTTCATTTTATGCTAAAATCAGTGCTGCTGTCACATTTGCTGAATCAGAAGTCTGAGTGAACTGAATGCCAACCTGATACAAGTGCATAAAGTCCCCCCCCAGAGTAGTGGAGTTAAGTGCACCCTCAGCATGGAATGGGATTGGTCTCTGGAGATGGCAGCCACTCTGCTGAAACACCTTCCAAGTCTTGAACACAACAGCTGGCATAGGATTTGGGCCTTAACATTGTGTATGGATTTATAAATGCTTCTGAATTAGAAGCATGGTGGTGTGTTATTTCTGATTTGGATAAAAGCCTTGCTCTGAAAACTGAGTGCAGGTGTGGCCTAATGGCTAATTATTAGGAAGCCATTTGTCTTTGCTTTCTCTCTGCAACTTGTGTAGCTTGGACATTGGCAGCTTCCTCCCTTGTAGTAATCTTATTCTTTTAACCAATTTAAGATATGATTGAGAGGCGAGATGCTGTGCAGAGGGGCATATACATGTATTTCTGGACTTGATGCTTTTGAGGAGACTTAAGTCATGAAAGCTTGAATCAGGGGAGCCTCTTGTCTTCCCTGATGGTATGAGTGGACTTTAGGGAATCCAGCCTTGGCAGGCTGGATGAATACTGAAGCTGTCAGGTTCTTGCATCTCAGCTAACTTTGTGCATCAAACCAAACTAATTTTTCATGTACTTAACCAGAAATGTTTTGGTCAGTGAATCTATAGTCGTCTGCTGCAGAGGTCTGTGACTTCCTGCCATTTTAAAGTGAAGATACTTATGGGTCTGTTTCTCCATTTGGTTACAAGTGTGTACCTTCCAATGTACATAAAATGTATACACAGTGCATTTGCCTCTAAACTAAAGCTGTTCAGAAGCCTCATTACTGTCACCATAGAGTGCATCCCCACAAGTGGGAACATGCGTTTCCCTGGAGGCAAATAGCAGCACGTTTGTGCCACTGTTAGTTGGCCCTGGGCATGTTGCTGCACACATGCTTTGGTGAATGGAAAACTGCTCCAGGTTGGAGAGGGGAAGTGGGGCCAGCATGTGGGCTGGCCCCAGCAGCCTTACCTGGGGGCCTCCTGGGGCTGCAGTAATAGCAACATGGGCATGCAGAGTGAGCAGCCCTAGAGTGGCTCTGGCCAGCCAGGCTCCAGTCTTGAGCGGTACATACTGCAGCCACGTGTGCTGTGCCTGCTGCTTGGCATGTCTTTGGACACCAGGATCTCCCCATATCAAAAATCCATGGTGCTGCAAATTAGCAGCTCCACAAATGCATGCATTTGCAGTGCTGCAGATGGGTTTGTAGCACTGCAAATCCACATGTGTACTCGAGGAGATTTGCCCATGGTGTGTTGCTTGTATTGACTTTAAATTCACTCCCTTGCTTTTTGGGCTTAATGGCACTGCTTGAGGCTCTGGTACTTGGCCAGGAAGCTGGGGGAGGATAGGGCCTCGCATCACTTCCTGGTTTGTCTGTAATCTCAGTCTGATCTGAGTAGCTATATTGATCATCTCCAAAAATTCCTGAATCTTGGAGCTGGTCTTTGGGGGGGGAAAAAATGACTTAAAAGGGATGTCATCTGGTAGAAAATCATCTTTCTGACTAAAGACGCTTTTATTTTCTTGAACAGCCCTTCATTTATAACAATATGCAGTTATCCTCCTGTCTAGTCAGCCTGTGTCCTATTCTGTGATGCTTTTGTAGAGCAGAAGTAGGGGAAGGGAATAAAACTGAAAACATGTGGATTCTGTATTTGGTAAAAGTAGAGAAACTGACAGTTTTGAGGGTGGGGATACGCTTCAATTTGGCCATCTTCCTTTTTAGAAGCAGTAAGAAACATCCTGTTTTGGAGCATTGTTCTGTCGCTTGAGGGTTGCTTCAGGAGTGACAAGATGTGTAGTGTTGGGTTGTGTTTTGTTAACTATTAAATGCGCAACTGCCCGTTCCCTTGAATTGAGCTGGGTAGCTGTTCTAATGGGGCGGGGGGGGAGGAGGAAATACTTGTAAACGAGCTGTGTAGAACTAAATTTGCCATGTTTAATTTTGGTAACACATTGGCTGCTTTCAGAAACTACTGCGTTTACTTAAACACACCCTTTGGCTCGGCATTCTCCATGTAACCCAAGAGTTTTGCCACCGAGTTGAGCAGTCTGTATTTCTGTATGGAATTGCAGAGTTTTAAGCAAGTCTGACATCAGTAAGGCATCTTAAGAAGATGACAAAGGCTTGTTGTGAGACCTTTTCACAATATTAAATAGAGGCAGTGTTGGCCACAGACTTCTTTTTTTTTAAATAATTCCTGTGTTGGGACTATAATGGCCTGTTATACTTGTGTTTGTATATTTAGTTTCATTCCTTTATTTCTGTATTTAGGTTTAGTTTTCATGAGACATTTGATGATATGTTTATGTTGGCACTTATCTTACTATCTAAGCTTTACAACAAGACTGCTTCAAAGCCTTATTGCATGTCAGCAGTATATTTTTCTGCAGAATAAATTGTCAGCTGGTTCATACCATGCCAGGCAGTGAGTGCAGTGTAGGCAATGCTTGCTGACTGGGTCACAAGAAGTGTTAGGTAAATGCCTTTTAACACTGCCTTCAGTCTGTTATAATTCACGTTTGTTAACTCTGTTCTTCCATCCCTCAACCCTTAATATTTGCATCAATGCAAATACCAACCTTGACTTCAGTCTCTTCTGCAGCAGTGGAAAAATGACTTCACCTAGTCATCACGACTTTATTAATGGAGCATTCAGTCAGTATGTCTAATGATTAGCCTATGCACAGAAATATTTCTGTTTTGAAATGGTTGTATTGTTTTTTCACCACTTGATGAAATGGCAACCAAGGATGTTGAAGCTTAAAGTACTTGTAAAGGAGCTTTAGAAAAGAGGTTAAAAATTGACTTTCACTAAAAGGGTATCCTGGCAGCATTGTCGCTTTTCTCCACTCTGCCCCTTCACTCGAACTTGAAAAACTGTGCTTATTTCCATGACTGAGTTCAGGTGTGGACTCTAGGATGGACTGGAGAAGCAGTCACAGGCTGTTCTGACATGGGACCAAGTAGAACCATAGAAGATTAGGGTTGGAAGGGACCCCAGGAGGTCAAGTCCAACCCCCTGCTCAAAGCAGGATCATCCCCAACTGGATCATTCCAGCCAAACTTTGTCGAGCCAGGTCTTAACCTCCAAGGATGGAGAGTCCACAACCTCTCTGGGTGACCTGTTCCAGTGCTTCACCTCTCTCCCCTTTTTGAGTTATTCCTAATATCTAAACTAAGCTTCCCTTGTTGCAACTTGAGGCTATTGCTCCTTGTTCTGTCTGCCACCACTGAACAGTCCAGCTCCATCCTCTTTGTAACCACCTTCAGGTAGTTGAAGGCTGCCACTAAATAACCCCCTCAGTCTTCTCTTCTCCAAACTGAATAAGCCCAGCTTCTTCAGCCTCCCCTCCGTAAGTCATCTATTCACCTAACCATTTTGTTGTCATTCACTGGACTTTCCCAAGTTATCCACATCCTTTCTGTGTGAGGAGCCCAAAACTGGACACAGTACTCCAGATGTTGCCTTACTAGTGCCAAACAGAGGGGAAGAAGCCATTACCTGGATCTAACTTCTAACCCAGAGACCTTCAACAGGCTTATCTCTAGTTTCATACTGGAGCTTTGAGCAAACGTACAGCTCTCTTACGTACAGTGCAACTCCTCTTCTTTCCCCTGCCTATCCATCCTGAACAGTTTGTACCCACCCATGACAGTGCTCCAGTCCTGCAAGCTATCCTGCTGTTAGTTTAATCGCATCATAGTTCTGTGACTGTGCAAGCACTTCCAAATTCTTCCTGCTTGTTTCCCAGGCTCCATGTTTTCGTGAACAGACACCTGAGAAGTTGCTGATTGCTGTACTTTCTTAGTAAGAATGAGAAGGCCTCCCCTGTTGCCCCCTTGTGCTTCTTCCAGGTCTCCTGCTTCACCATTAACCTTGGGGTTTTGTTTTCTGTCCACTGGCAAACCTCGTTTAAAGCCCTCCTCAGTAAGTTAGTGAGCCTGCCTGCGAAGATGGCTTTTCCTCTGTCAGGTGGATCCTGCCTCTTCTTAGCAAGTAAAGCCAAGTACTTGAGTAATAAAGTGACCGACTTGGGCTGTTTTAACATCTTTGGTTTTGTACTGGCTAAACCTTGCCGAGTGAAATGCATGTTAGAAAGGACTTCCATTCTTGAATATCTGTTGTGGGTTGCAAAGTAGTGAAATTTGGCTTTAAAAAAAAAAAAAAAAATCCTATCTCAATGTCAGAATTGATCAGATTCACAAGTGTTACCAGTTTATCCTTCATTGAGCTATTTTATTATGCAATAGATTATTTTTTCACTTGAAGAAGAAGCTGACACTTCAAAAATGTTGAAAAATTAGCTTTATGCAGTGATTCTAGAAACAGCCAGTTGTAGAAAGAGGCTGTTCTCAAGTTAATCTTTAGTAATTATCAGAGACATTAGTAATTGCAATATTACTTAAACACTTCTGAGTTAACCAACATGGTGTTGGTACTTTGCTGTCATGATTGGGGGCGGGGTGGGGATAGTTTTGTCATGGCTGAAGATAATCAGCAGGCTGATGATGAAGCGAGTGTTGCCATGTGTTGAAAGCACAAGGGCCAGAAAACCAGGAACTGGTAGGATGGTGGTTGTTGCTGACCTTGGGCGCCCAAAGGAGGGCTGTAAGGGCATTCATGGATGATGTGGTCAGCAGCAGCAGGTTACCTCAACTTGAGTTGTGGCTTGTGTAATATTCCATAATGTAAAGCAAGGGGTCAGACATTCTAGATCTGTTTCAGGGCATGACTTGGAACTTGACACCCCTGATGTTTTGCTTTCATTGCCAAATTGATTTTGTACATTGTACAGTTGACTGGTATTACTTGTGGCCATGAGAGACTGCTGCCAGGAATTTTTCATGCTTCAGAGAAGTCCTGGACTTTAACATGGTGGCCATTCTCGTTAATGTGCTAATAGTAGGTATGGTTTTAAAAAAAAAAAAAAAAAAAAACTTCAGGGAAAAACCAACCTGTAGCAAATGGCAGAAGACAGGAATGTCAGGAGACAGGTCTGCTTTCCTTGTGGACAGGTTACAGGTTACTTGTAAGTGTGCTGCCTTTGGAGTTTCTTGCCTTTTTGCCTAAAGCCCTTGGTCCTGACCACAGTGGAGACAGGACAGTGGACTGCTTGGAGTACTAGCTGATCTGCTGGCACCTTCCTGTGTTTTTAGATGGTTAAAGCAGTAGACTTGAGGAGACTGTCCCAGAGTTGTAGCTCTATCATGCTAGGAGGGAAACCCTTGTCAGCCAGACCTGTCTTCTTAAATGGGTTTCTCCCTATTAAGCTGCTGCTAAGCACCACTTTCTTTTAAATGCTCTAGCTGCTTGTTAGAAACGGCTTAGAAACCTGCTCTAAATGTACTGGTGTCATGTGTATTGGGTAGTTGTCTTCTGGACAGAGGAACCTTGTTAGTCTCTTAAACAGTGTTTCAACTAGTCTGGATTAGAAATCAGTTGTTAAGGTTTTTCTTTCCTTTTTGAGTCTTGACTTCGACTTCTAGTTATCCCCTATTTCAGATGCCTACCCTGAGATTTAAACCTACCAGTATTACTTCCAGCCTTCGAAATGGGATATTCCTTTGGACTTTGACACCTTTTCATGTTTTACTGTGAAGGGAGCAGCTGAGTCATGGAGTTGGGTCACAGCAGGCATGCCTTGCCAAAGTGACTTTCTTTTTATAGGCTGTCAGCAGTGTTTTTCCATTTGTCTGCCTTAAATATCAAGGGGGCCTGTGGAAGTATTTAGACTTTGCTTTCTTAAAGGGATGAATGTAGAGAGGGAACAGTCTTAATGCCTTGACACTGCAGCTCAGTTGCTTGCAAGCTTCTCACCTTGCAAATATGCTGCTTCCGCAGTCTCAATTTATGGGCACCATATCAGGGAAACTAATTTATCACTCACAACCAGGTTCTAGGGTTTCCTTCCTTTCCCAGGTGAAAGCAGTACGGATGCCTCCTGTGGGGGCAGTGTCTAAGATGTCAGTAGACTGATGGCATGAGCATAATCTAGTGCTGGGCACAAGTTTGAAAACCTGGAAATCAAGTCTGTAACGCATACCTAAGGAATAGGAACTCTTGGATCCCTGGGAGCACACTTCTGCCCTCTGCCAGCTGGCAGATCACAGGGTTTGTGCTGGCAGTAATGGCCTGGTATACCGCAACTCTTGCTGTGGGTAGGAAGTTTTTAAGAATAAAGCATGTGCTGTTGTGGTGGTGGTAGGTCAAGGGCTGACTAGTAACTGTCTGAACCAAAGCCAGGGAACAAGCTCTGAAGGCCTGTCATTGTTCGTAGCAGAAGCATGTGAGAGGTGATATGTACCTCATGCAACACTGGCAAACAGAAGAGAACATCTGTTTTAAGACATCAGATATAGTTTAAATTAATTGATAAGCATTTTTAATGCCTTGATAAATGTGTCTAGAAGTCGAAGAAACATTTTTTTGCTTCTGCTGCTATTGGAGTGTGTAGGACACTGGTGCCTTCCAGGGAAAGCTGTTCGTCCTGGCACTCCTGCTTTAACACCTCTTGGTGACACACACGTGCTTCAAGCTTGTCTCGCAAAAGCCTTTGAATTTATTAAGACGTTGAAGTCTGTCCAGGCTTAACCAAAGCCAGGCTGCTAGCATTTTGTTTGCGGGTCTAAGTGGTGCACGTCCCTGCCTAAAGTAAAGGCAAGTCCCAGGGGCAGCACAAGCTTGTTCTTGAATCCCTGCTGGCACTCGGATTGTGAGTAGGACCAAGGAATTTAATCTCTGCCTATATCTTGTACAGGGAGAATGAGTCTGCCTCGTTGTGAGGGTTAATGCCTTGCCTCATATCGCTCCTTTATTCTTGAAAGCTCTCTGCAAATACAGTTATGAACGGACGGACAGAGCAGCCAGGAGTAGCGTAGTTGGGTAGCATCCAGCTTGTTTCTACATTACATAGACCATTGAACAAGCCTTCAGCTTCCCATGCGATTACACACCTTGTTTTAACAATTCATTTCTGCTCCTTAACTGCTCCCCCCTCCATTACATTTTCTGCTTTCATGTTCTGTCATTCTGAGACCTTTTTTTCTTTTTCTTTTCTTCTCTGTTTGTCTTCTCAACTAGCTGTCTGCAGCATCCAGTCCTTCCAGTCAGAGTCCTCACAGAGCCTCAGGAAAGGACCCCTTTGCAGAGCTCTCTCTCCAGGATTTCTTGTAGAACAACTTAGGTATTGTTCACTATTCTGGGGAGATGGTGTTTTTGGTAAAGTGCAAGACTAAGATCTGGTCCTGCTTTCACATGGTAGTAGTTTTAGTCATTCATCACTGTAGTGAAACAAGCTGTAAAGGGAAAGCTGGGAGCACTGTGGAAGGATCAGCAACTGCTGTGGTCGCACTGCTTGTTCAGGGAAGGAGCCTTGGGCAAAGCTGGGAGGAACTGGTAAAGAAACATGTCGCTCTGATGCCTGACAAAGCGCTCTGACCTGGCAGAGCTCCTGCTCTTCCTAATGCTTATAGAGCCAGTCCTTTCATTATAAATGGCAGGCCCAGGCTTTAGTGGCAAGTCTTGAGTAATGTGGTGCTTGCTGTTGAAAATGTAACTAATAAAACTGAATCTCAAATGCTGGTTTTCTAAGCACTGCCAGTGTGAGGTCTAATCAGATGCACAAACCCTAATTCTGCTTCTGTCCACTGGAAATGCAACCTGGTTTTCTGCACTACTTCATTTCCATAGTGTTGGCAGCCCATGTACATACCAGTGCCCGACTATCAGGCTGGATTGTTTTCTTGGAGCTGATGGGACTGGGCAGTCGGTTGTCTTTTTTTCAGTAAAGAAATTTTAAATAGATCTGTGCTTTGCGTTGGCCTTCTAAAATTGTTATGGAAAGAACCATTTCTGGCAGAAAAATCTACATGCCCACTTAACCAGGGCAAGAGAACAGAGAAGTGGGCAAGGATAATTTTGCTATGCTGAGGTACAGGGAACATATGCTTCAGACACCGATTTGAGCTGTTTTGGGGCGGTTACTGGTGTTTGAGAGCAGCAGCATTTACCTTAAATGGTTAAATGGTAAAACTTCTCATTAAAATGGGCATGGGAATGTACGCAGCTCTAGAAGCATTGCTGCCAAGCCTTGATTGCAGCGTGTACAAAATGTAGCCCTTGTGCTCATTTGCCACTTTTGAGTAAAGAGAAGTGGGGCCCTGAGCCATGTCCTTGAATCTGTAGTGGAGGATTTGGTTTTATGACATGCAGAAACTTTTGGTTTGGTGATGGAGAAATAGCTTAATTTTGTTTGTCGTTGAGCACAGGGCAACTTGGCAACGCTTCAGAAGTTTTGCGTAGTTAGCAGTAAGATGTTGATGGCTTTGGGTGCATTTGACCCTAGTATTGTAAATAAATGGGTTCTGATCACAAACTTCGTCGTTCGTATTTATGCTAGCCGTGGGTATGAGGAAGGCTCCCTGTCCAGTAAGTGCCAAGGGATCAAAGCAACCACAGTTTCCAAGTTGATGTTGAATAGCAGAAACTTAACTGAGCTTTTCTGTTTTTTCCAGATACAGTTCATGTAACTGTGGCAGATGGAAGAGAAAGGAACAGTTCCAAAAAATGTGCTCAACAGCAAACTCAACTTCCAGCAAAATCCAAACTTCAGTCTTTCCAACTCTCCATCAAGTGATGCAGTAAAATGATGAAGGTCTATAAAGGAAACTGGGACATCTCTGTAGGAAAGCATCAATACACAGTATAAAGCCAAGATTTGCCATGATTTAAGACTAAGATTTGTTTGGTTTTTTCCCCCTGGTGACTAATGCGTCAGTACTCTTCAGCTTCTATTAATATCCATAATCAGTACCATACAAGAGAAGCCTTTTATTCTGATATTATGGTTTGTATTTGGAAATGCTGTCTGGAATGGAGAATGAGTGTCCTTTACCATAACTGAGACAGACTTTTTGGGGGGAATCAAATCCTAACTCAGTTCTACAGTTACCTTCGCTTCAGTCTTCACACATGTAGACCCAGTAACAAAAATTTAATTCTTCTTTAAAAAAAAATTTATATATTCAGTTTGCCGTAGACATTCCTTATGTATTATTGTTTGTATTTATTTATGATTATCAATTTAACATTAATATTGTATCAAAAAACCTCCTTATGAAAATGAGTATGGATGTATACAGTATGTCTGATTTTTATCCATAAAGAATGATTCCGATTCAGAATGCTTTTGAGCTGACATACAGAGCACTAAATATTTTAAAGGTCTGAATCTTATGAATTCTCAGTCTGTATGGGAATTAGGGAAGAGTTATAAAATGCATTAATCCTTATAGTCAATTCTGTGCCTAGGATTTTGCAAGGGAACAGTTAACTGACTAGAAGCACTACATTTTTAATTCAGCATTAGTGCATTGGGAAAGGAACTTTATTGCTTTGTGCTTGGCATGTCATTATTTTTACATCTGACATTATAAAGCCTTTCCAATATGAATGTGAGGAATTGCTTTCACTTCAGGACTTTCCTCCTTTTCTGTAAAAACTTTAGGAGGTATTATGTGGGGAGAAAACCTTGAATTTCATTTGGCTAGTGCCATGTTTATGATCATGAACCTTTTAAAAATTATGAAAGGTAGCATCCTTACAACTGTCTAGAAAGAAATTAGTTCATAAAGAATTAAAGTAGCACTGTTGATCGGTGCTTTGTTGTAAATATGCCATCACTTTTGGGTGGAGTTAGGGGCCTTTAGAAGGAGAGTCAACAATATGAAAGCAATTCTGTACATGAATTAAGCATACTTGCTGCATTTGTCTCTGCAGATTCTATTTTTGTTTAAAATATTAAAATGTATGTTAGCAAAAATGGGTGGATTTTCAAATAAAATGCAGCTTCCACAGAAATTTTGTTACGGTATGAAGGTCTGAGGTGCTTCTTTTTTCTTTTTGGTGCTTAAAATGTGCAAATTGCTTTGTTTACCTAATAATGCTAGATTGGGTTAGGGAAAAATACAGCCCAGGGACCAGCTTCAGCCTCCCAGGCAACTTCATCTGGCCCACAGGTGCTCACCAGTTATACCCTGTCCAGCCCACATGCCTTGCTCCCACCCTTGTGGGCAGAAGGGCCCAGCCCAGGCAATGCACAGCTTCTGGGCAGGGCTGCTGCTGCAACTGTTATAGCTGCTGGGGAACTTGCTTGGCTTCCCTGGCCTCCAATGGCACCAGCACTTGCTCCAGGCAGCAGGTGGGGAAATGGGGGAGGGAGGTGGGACTGGAGCCTGCAGGAACACAGCCCACACCTGGGGGGGGCAGTGGGAGTGCAAAGCATGGGTGGACAGGGGGGTGTGAGGACTTCACCCACACATGCCCCTTGCTGTAGACAGTAGACCCTCAGATACTGTCCCCCATGGCATGTAGCTCCACCCAGAGCTGCATGTGGTGGCAAGGAGCGCAGCCAGGCTGGCCCACCTCTATTGCCTGGGGCTCCCCATGGCATGTGTAGCTTCTGGTGCTTGTACACCAATGGGGGGGTGGGGAAGGTCACAATGGAGCCGGCTGCCCTCCCTGCCACCATGTGCAATTCCTGGCTGCACCAGGAAGCAGGGGTTGTGCAGGGCAGGCAACTAGCTCAATCGCACAGGGCTTCCCCCTGGTTGTGCACAAGTGCCAGAAGCTGTATATGCACTGTGGGAAGCCCTGTGCAATAGAGGTGGGCTAGCCTGGCTCTGTTCTTTGCCATGTGCAGCTCTGGTTGGAGCTGGGCAGCAGTGCCTGTGTGGGCCTGCAGCAGGGGCTCTGCACCAAGGAGGTAGAATGTGTGAGGTGGGGTCCCTACCCCCCTGCCCTCCCTTGCACCATCACACCCATATATACATACACACCACACATACCCTATGCCTCCTGCACCCCCAAGTTGACCACACCCCACACTTCCACACAATATACAAGAGTAACACTTTATTTTTGAGTTGCTATGCAATCACTTCTGTATACACTTCTCAAACACTAATCATTATGAAAATATTTTTTGTAATAAAATTGTTATAGTAGATGTTTGACTTTGTGTATGATTTTTGGGGCTTTTTGGTGGGGGGGGGGCTCTGGTTCCAAGATGGTAGTCCCCCTCCCCAAAAAGAGTACTTCTGGGGGCAAAAGGAGGGACTTCTAGTGACAAAGGTCAAAGGTTGGGGGAGGGGGGGTGACTTCTGCTCCCAAGATGGTGACCACCAGGAAGGGCACCAACTGCCAGGACTGCCCTAGTGACCCTCAACAGCTCATTAAATCTCATTAAGCCTGTTCACTAAAGCACCCCAGGGGCTGACAAGGTCACAAACTCCTCCAAGACCATTTTAGGCTGGACAAAAGGAAAAACTTCTTTACTGTCCAAAGCCCCAAGGCCTGGAACAGACTCCCTCCAGGAGGTGGTGCAAGCTCCTACTCTGGCATCTTTCAAGAAAGATTTAGATGCTTATCTTGCTGGGATCCTCTGACCCTAATTGACTTCCTGCCCCTTGGGTGGGGGGCTAGATCCAGTGATCTTGCCAGGTCCCTTCCAGCTCTGTCTATGGAGCAGTCCTCCAGCAGAAATAATCGCCCACCCCTGTGCTAGATCTATTAATGATGTGCCTCTAGTGGGCCAGGAGATGCACCAACACAAACCTGAGAGCTCTTGTATAGCTGTTGTGCCCGTGGTGCTGTAGTACTTCCTTTTAGTGCAGTGAGCAGTCTCTTAAGATCTCTTCTGAAGTAACTGGCATTCGGTGCTCTCTGTTCAGAACAGGAGCAAGCCTAAATTGGCTGAAACTAGTTTCTCTGTTGGTGTCTACTTAATGTTCCAACTTGGTTCAGTTGCTGCCCAGCAGCTTGCTGAGATACTAGTCACCTACTATAAAAACATGTTCCATGATTTCTTACGGTCTCTGAATAGATGTCTTTGTGGATTAATTTCCCTGTGCTAGCTAGCATTTGCCAGCATATGCCCCACTAGCTTTCTCTGATCTGCATTGTTAAATTGGAAATCTTACCTTGCTGTCCATTGTCTCTCCGTGTGCTTGTGGGCATCTCGGTCCTAGCTAGAAACTCTCTTAGTGAATGGAGTTGGTTGAGATTTTTTTCCTGCCCAGAATCTCAAGTTTTGCTAATAGCTTCCTGTGCAGTGAGAGAAGTTAAGTGAGGATTTCTCTCAGTATTTCAGCAGAACATGACTTGATCAGATGGAGGACTGTGCTGGGGGGTGATTGCTAATGGCACCCAAGCATGGTAATGAACTCATATTAATGTTCAGTGGGAAATGGCCACTGAACAATCATTCACGGGGTGAGATGCTCAGGGGTTCCTTCATCTGTAATAGTGGAAATGCCTGATATGGAGCTGCCTTGTCCTCAGAGCTCTGAATACTCAGCAAAGTAAGCAGTGGATGGAGGTGACTTGTTAGAGGACCCAGATCCTTCTAGAAACTGAGCAGTGTTGAAAAAGAGAGAGCTTTAAAACAACCTGTTTTATGTCAGGCTGGATGTAAGAAAGAACTTCATGGTCTGGGCCCCCAAGATTTGGAACACACTGCCACCTGAGGCAGTTCAAGCGCCCACTTTGAACACCTTCAAAATGCATTTGGATGCCTATCTTGCTGGGATCCTATGATCCCTGCTTACTTCCTGCCTCTGGGGTGGGGGGCTGGACTCAGTGATCCTTTGGGGTCCCTTCCAGCCCAAATGTCTATGAAACCCCATAAGGGGTGAACTTAGAAAATCCCAAACCCAAACAAGGGAGCTTTCCCATTTGATTTTTTTTTTTTTTTTTTTTTTAAGATGCGATCAACCAGCTGCAGTAAGAACCTCAGTTTACTACTAGTAACCTCAAAGAAATTTGGATGTTACCCCTTCACATATTTAAAAACCCAAATGTCCCAGAATATAACAGCTGAAAATGCATCAAAAAGTTGATACAGCTCAGAAAGCAAGCTGTCCTTTAGAAAGAGAAGGCTACCAGGATGTACGGAACCAACTGAAATGTTGCATGTAGTAATTTGTCACCAATTCTGAAAGATCCTTTTCTGAAATGCCATACAAACTCCTTGTAAAATCCACAGCTTAAATTCTTCTGATAGGGACTATGGAGCTATCAAAATGATTCCTTGGCTAAGTTAGCTAGGAAAGCGGTCTTGGCAGCCGCAACATCGTCTGGATGTGAACAGGACATGACTGCAATAGTCCAGGCCAAGAAAAGCAATGTTGCAGTTTGTGGAAGGTGAGAATAAGACAATTTGGACAGGTCCTAGCTGTGTGCACAGACACAAATGACACTTTGCAGAGGTACAATTTAAATGCAACCTGGGTGTGAGGACCTAGAAACAGCTTCAAGTTGAGTGAAAGGACAGTGATGTCCCCAGGGACAGAGTAGAGGTAATAAGAGTTGGAGGTTGGGAGTGTGGCAAAGTCAAGAAAATCAAAGTTCTATTTTAATTATGTTAAATTGGAGGTGAAGTCTCTGACATGTCAGAGATGGGCCAAAGGTTTAGCTGAAATTTTTGTATGCGGTATTCTAACAGTAAACAGTTGACTTGGTGCAACCCTTGGAAAATGGTGGCTCTTAGTTGTCACTTTTAACTACAAAAAATACTCGAGCAATCCTCTTTCAAAGAACTCAGGAAGACCACAATAGGCCAGGATGTTTTTGACACTACAGATTCCTATTTGAAATCTGTTTTATTTTGTGACTCATAGTTGCATACCTGAAAGTGCTAAGTTTGTGTGGTACCCCATGACACACTTGAAAAGATCTCAAGGCACACCAGGGTGCCATGTAATAACCCTGGTTGAGAATCATTGGTTTAGACCAAAGATGTTTCTGGAGTGAAGGATCCTTGTTACAGCAGAGACGAGCCAATTCCTTTTATTCCTAATACATTACTAGCATGATGCCTTGGCCGACGCGTGCTTCTTTGTTTTAGCTGTAGGAAGAAAGACTTGAAAACTAGATGTATTTCACTTAACCCCAGTATATTTATACTAGCTGAAACCTGCAAAACATTTGCAAATAATTTTTTATTGCAAAAGTATTTCTTTAAATACAGGATTTTTAGTTATCCTTTGACCAGATACTTTAATGGAATTGAAACTTCTCACCCTTGAAAAGGCTACATAAAAAGCTGTTCATGTGTAAACACAGGCTTAGGAATATAAATACATATTTCGTCAAAAGTCTGACCTTGTGTCTTGTTTATAGTCATGTAATAAGAGGGCCCTTGTACACGTGAGGAAATAAATCACTAAAAGGGGCAAACTGCCCTTTTTAACTATTTAATCTTACAACAGGGTACACATTTGGTGACATGTTATGCCTCCAAATGTGTACACTGTTACAAAATTTAAATTGTATTTCAATTTCAAATGATTTTACGTAGCAAACTAAAACACATCCCATGTATTTTAGCTGGCTGTGTAACTAACAAATTACTAACAAATTGGGGGAGAATTCAATGCAGCAAGATGCCTTGCTGTACTTCGAGGGTTGAACGGTGTGTTCGTCTACTGAGTTTGCAAAGAAGTTGCCGCTGCCAAGTATGGTACTTCCAAGTATAGCAAGATGGCAGAAGATAAAACTATCTGTAATGACTAAGGATTGGTTCGGGGTGGTGGATCTAGGAGACCGAAAGAGACAAAGAACTTGCTATGGGTCTTGCGTCCTTTGTCTGATCCTGAGTTGTTACTGAGCTACCTAACCAAATGTAAAGGAGGCCTTCTACTTTTCGATTTGTAGTTTCAGGAGAAAGAGAGAAGACCTTAACAATTTATGTCTGCAGTTTGTTACAAAACATGCAAATAACCATGCTAGCAAATCTAAAACACTGGCGGAGACTGAGTTGCATGCTTGGCAACTGACTGGCTTTCAGTTATCAAAGCCTACCTCAGTCTTGAGGGTGTGTTCCTGTAAACAGAAATGTTATTCTGTTAGTGATGTTACAACATCATTGCCTGGCGATCTGCACGTAGCGAAGAAATGGTTTTCTTGTCCATTGCATCCACTTTAGCTCAGTCCTCTGAGTGTGTGGAGTAGGATTGTTGGCTGCGCTGCTTTAATGAATTAAGAATCTTCATGGGAGGAATACTTGGTGTAATATTTAATTTGCTGGCACTTTTTGAAATCACTTGACAAGGAGAACTAGATCATGTGGCTTTTGCAAGTTGCCAAAGGCAATGTAGGATTTTGAACAAAGGTACTTTTCTTTCTCTGGGCACAGTTGTCATTTGATACTTTTCAAGATACCAAGACTCTTCCAAGTGACTGACTGAATGGCTGTCTCACTGCTGTCTTGGACAGATTAATGCTTTCCTAGGCCTGGTGGTGGCCGGAGCTGACACTACCTATCATCTTGTCCCCGTAAAAATCAGATCATTTTCTTCACTGCACTTGCAAGACTTTGAGGCCAAACACTTGAAGTGAGCAGCAGTCTGGCATGCTAGTGGGATAAAGATGCCATAAACAGCATCTAGGAGATGTTGTCCCTTACTAATATGCTTCAGAGGGCAAGGATGAGTGGCTGAGTGCCAGGAGACTGAAAGAGGACATGTACATCTTTGTAAAAAACGTGTCTCCAACTTCAGGCCTTCTACAAATAAGCAGATCCCTGTGCCTTCAAGCTATATTACAAAGTAACTCTTGTTACTAAACTGAACTAGGCCAGACCACAGTCCCCTAAGGTGGTATTTCTCAACCAGTGGGTCACAAAACCAAAAGCAGGTCACAAATATATGAAAGGGTCACGAAAGAAGTTTAAAAATGGATCAAAATCTTAAAAAATGGATTTTCCTTTAAAGGAGAAAAACATGGGATACCATGGCTTTTGCCTTGCAGGCTGGCAGAGTTCCAGCCTGCAAGGGGCTGCTTGGGGCCCCCCTATCCCTCACCCACTCCCTGTCCAACACACTAGAGCTGTGGCCCAGGTGCGGGAGTGAGGGCCATTGAGTCAGGACTGGCCATTGACGTTTACAAATGCGTTCTGGTATACAAAAAGTTGAGAACTGCTGCCCTACAGCACTAAAATTACAAAACAGTGGATCTGATCTGGAGGGCCTGAAGTGATGTGTTCACCCTCATCCATGAAAACTGAGAAGGAGTCTGACCACTGTGAACACGGCTAGAAGAGAGTTCCGTTGTCCAAGTTGTTCTTGAAGCTGCATCCCAGGAACGGGAGGGAATATGTAGAGGATACTTAAACTGTGTCAAAATATAGAGATAACAATTGACCACGGGGATTACGCAAACAGGAAGAAGTGGAGGGAGAAGGTAAAGGGATCAAGGATGCAGCTCTGCGGGATTCTCAGCAAAGCTGGAGAAGGGATGAAAAGCTGCCTTATCCCCTGGTTACACAATCATGGTAAAAATTCATAAATGAGAATAGAACACAGCTCTTGATCCCAGAGCTGTACTGGTTCTCTGAAGCACACAAGTTGGAAGTAACATTAGTTTTCCTTGCTGATGTGAGTGTAACTGTGCTAATATGCATAAACAAATAATCACCAAAAGTGGCGAAGGAGAGTAAGTGCTATGCTTCTGCTTACCAAAAGCAGAATTGTACTCCCAGAGTAAAGTTTGTCTGTTCTAAACTTAGAGCTGGATTCACATGCTGTGACTGGGGGGATGTAGTGTATACTCCATTTAGTTTAATGGACATGCTGTCACAAAACTGCAGTCATAGTGATAAATTGCGTCCCTGACTGGTTCACTTCCTCATGGCAGCTGCTAACTGCTCTAAAATTAAACCACACATTTGCAGTTTCCATGTATAATTTTATTTTCTGGAAAGCTTGGACTGGTTGAACGCACGGAGGAGGATTTCAGAACTGAACTCGCATGTATGTCTTCCTCAGACTTGGTAGTTTCTTCCTAATTCCAGGAGTTGATGTCTTGAATTAAATGTTTGGTGGGGACTATTAGTAGGAGTCTGCTGGTGGTTTCCATGTATTTTGCCTTCAGTACAGAGTTTGAACTTGCCATTGCCATGATGAGGATAGCAAAAATGGACTAAGGATAGCTAAGATGGTCAGGAACAGGTCATGTTGATGTTCTGGGAGGAAAAGGAGCTGTACCAGCTGGCAGAAGAGTTCACTCTGGAAAGGAAAGGGCAAGAGCAGTGAGGAGGAAGGCTTCCTTTCTTCCCACAGGGTTCCTACTAGTCTAGAGAGAGCTCAAGAAGTAACACCCCTATAGAGCACAATTCCAAAGGCAGCAAGCTTTCACAGAGGTAACAAATCTTAGCTATAGAATTAGAATTTATGATTAAACATAAAATAGGTAAAAACAAAGTTTTTGGAAATGCATTGAGTAAAAGTACCCAAAAGCCTCTTAACTCTGACCACCAACTACAGAGGAATCTATCAAAAACCAAGAGAAAAATCCAGTCCTAAACAATGACCATATTCAACACAGCAGTAACTCAAAATGGAGAAATAACATAAATAGACTACATTATTTCCAGTGACAGTCTCAATACTGCAGCTTTGAAAGTGGTCAGCTTTTCTCTCTCAAATCATTTGGCAAACTCACTCCCCTTTCAGTACCAGGCACAACCACCAGAAAGAAAGAATATTTATTTTTCCCCCCGCATCTCTCAAGAGTAGCTACAATTACAGCACAGGGAAGTAGTTGGCCATATTAAGTAAGGCAGGGTGGAATTCTACTCTGCTTTCTGTCTATAATTAGAACAATCTTTTTGGTCAATTACCTAAAATTATACAGGGCTGGATGGGTGCAAGTGTTATCACTGTTGCACAGTGCGAGCTATCTTGCCTGAGATTTAACAGTTCTCAAAGGACAGACCAAAAATGAAGGCATTACACTTCTACCAGGAGAACTGCTGCTCTCCTGGTAGAAACTAGAAGTGTACAAACATTTTTCAATAATATTTTGGCCAGTAACTAAATATGATTTGGTCACTGCTCTCACAGGCTTCTGAAGGAAGGAAATGCAAGAGCCACAAGCCTGAACAAGCGGTTGGTGTCTGAAGCAGTGTATCTCACTCTTGGTCTAAGGGTGGAAGTAATAGAATTCTGTCAAGGGCAAGAAGCCCAGCGTCAGAAAAAGGCACTGACACAGATAACTTCATGACAATGGCATGTAAAAGCAGCATGCAGGGCTCACTTTTAGAATCCTTCTCTTGAAGGCTGCATCTACATTTTCAAGTGCATTCGCTGGTTTTGTGATTTTTTTTTAATTTAAATTTCTGTCACTTTCTGTATCCAGGTGCACTTTTTGGTGCATAGAAGTTATAACCATTCAAGTTTAAATATTTTAGCCATTTATGTGTGAATTATGCTCAACAGTGATCTGCATTAGCTAAGTGGTAAGTACTTAAACATAGGCTGACACACAGAAGATGTTTTCTGTTTGGTCTCTTGCCATTAAAGACAGATCACAGAATTTGGACCTGGACTTATAGTTATGTATGCATCTACTTCAGTGGGAGTCTAAGATACTCAAGGAATTGTATCCACAGTCTCCAGTACTAACAAGAACAGTCTTTATATTAGCAATCTGGACACTCCTATTTAATCCATCCAGCTGTTTAAATCTTCTAATAATTACATCTAATGCTATAGGCACATGGAGAAGCCCTTTTCTTAAAAACTTGTGCTACAGATTGCCTGGAAAAGGGATCAAAGACTAAATGAACTGAGTCTTACATTTCTGCGTAAGCAAAAGAAGTTGTAACATCTGTATTTAACGGACCAGTACCTTTTTGCTCTCAACTAAACACTGATTTGATCATCCGGTATGTGATGTGACTTCCTGGCTGAGTGATACCAAAACAGCCTTCCAAGTGGCTTTTGCTTGGTGTTTCTTTCAAATGAATAGGCATTGCTTTTCCCACAGCACTCATCAGTTTTATCTCCAGTGGGCCCAATTTTAGGTATTCCTTAAAAAGAGAGAGAATATTATTTTTCATCAGCAACTGCATACTAAGAGGCAGAGTTGTTTTATAAGACAACTGGTTTTCCTTCAAGTCAACTTTGTCAAAATACTATTATGGGGCTCCATAATTTCCATATTAGTGTGTTTAGTTTACAAGTAAAGAGGTTTTTCCTCACACCACCAACTTTGTTGACTCAGCCTGGGACTGTGGAGTCCAGCTGTGGGATTTCATGGTCACAGTTAAGCTGTTTCTGCAAAGCCAAATGATGGCTACAGTTACACCCATGGAACTCCACTGGTGCCAGTGGATTTGAGGAGCTGTAACAGTCTGAAACGTAACCAGAGTTAATGAAGCACAAGCAACTTGCTGGCTTGCCTTCTCCCCTGTGTGTGCTCTGCAAGACTGACAGGAAAAGAAGTAAGAAAAATCTATTTTGTCACTTGAGTGACCCAGCGAAGCTCTGACAGAAACAGGTCTGTCAAGCAGGCATCTTTCCTATGCTTTTCAGAGTAGAACCTGTGGCAGAAAGCCACCTTGGTTTCTCCCTAAAATCTCTGCCCCGTGACTGTAATTAGATGGGCCAGCAGAGGATTCACACCTCAGCCTGTATCTTTAGGTAACTTGAGCTGGCTGCATTCCTGAGGGGGGGGGAACCTGCTCCCTCTGCCTACGTGACAGAGGACACAGGGACGAGACAGTCCCTTCTCGGGGTGGCGGCGGCTACGTTACCCCAGACTAGCGAGTGTGCTCCGGGAGAGGGGTCGGCCGAGCATAAGGCGCCCCTAGGGAGGCATTTGGAGCCTGGAAGGTGGGCGGGCGCAGGGAGGTGGGCGGCTCAACGCAGGAGCGCCCCGTACTGACCCGCCACACAACCACTCCTGACAGTCTTGGCAGATCAGTCTTTTTGGAATTGTTTCTGGCTAAACTTCCATTATGCTGTTGGGAAGTGTTGCTCTTACAGCCCTGACCCAGCAACCTTCTTACATTTTGAATATTTTCCGGTAGAACAGTCTGAGAAAAACAAAATTGCTAAGGAATATCTTTCATGTGGAGACCAGATATCGGGGACTGCACCAGCTGTATCTGAGCTCCCTGTCTCCTGTTTGTTATGCTTGTCCATTACGGTGTTTCTACATGGTGCAAGACGGAGATGCTTTGAGCTAGCTCAGGGCTATCCAACCTTTTCTTTGGTGTGTGTAGAGTGAGTGAAGCCTGGCTCCTCCCCTTGCCCTCTCTTCCCAGAGAGACATGCTGTATGGGTAGCTCCATCGCATGCTCCCATGTGCACATCCCACCACCTCCCTTGCTATATGCACAGCATGCAAAGCCTAGCTCCTTTCTTTGCCATGTGCACATCATGCAGAGCAGAGGCACTCTGGAGCCCTTGCCACGTGCACAGTACAGGCAGCCCCGTCCCCTCCTATTGCACTGCCCTGCTCCCAGGAGCAGAGGCCAGAAGCTGGAGAAAGGAGCCCAGAAAATCCTGTCCTCACTGCAGTGGGAATAAGGGGGAAGAAGGGGAAGTGTGGTTGGGTAGCAGCTTGCAAGCCATATGTCACCTGTGGACTGCCAGCAGAAGAGCCCTGAGCTAGCTGAAGCCAAGTAGATTCTGAGCCAGAAGCAGAAGAGCTGCATTAGCATAGGACTGTGGCAGTCCCTTCTGACTCTATAACCTAGTCAATGCTGATGCTGTTGTACTGCCTCAGCTCTAGACCAAGTGCCTGCGGGCCTGGGTAGAATATCTCTCTGCACTAACATACAGAGAATCTCCTGCTGAGCAGAAGCAGTTCTTGGAACCTTGCATGGCAGTTTCCCGCTTGGAAAAGAAATCCATGATACAGCCAGGAATGTTCTGAGGTCACTTGTTTCCACTATGTGCTCAACCCCCATTTCTTCATACTAGGGACAAGATTAACAGACAGTGCACATCCCTGCAGACTATTTTTAGCCCTGCTTGTGCCTGCTTTTCCTTCAGGCCTGGAGAAAAAGGCACTGCATTTGAAAACTAGTCTAAGTTCACCCCAACCATGTAGTTGGGCCAATAAAAGATAATACTGCCACCAGGCAATTTTTGTGCAGCTTCTACAGCAGCAGTTCTCAACTAGGGTGCTATGCAATATTAGTACTGTCAGGTGTACTGACACATACACACGATCACAAGCTAAGCACAGAAGAGATTTCAAATAGGAATGCATAATAGCATCAACCTTCTGACCTGTTATGCTGCATCTTTGCAGCAGCAGAATTGCCCTATTATTTTTCTGCATTCAAGAAATGAGTGAGAGCTAAGCTGGCATTTTCTGAGGGGTACCATGAGTCAAGATAGAGTCACCCCTCTAAGATTTCTCTTCTCTGCACTTCATAAAAACCAACTAGTCCAACTGCTGAAATACATCTGAATCTGCTTTCCTCCTTCAGCCCTTCACAAGGAAAACTGTAGCAAAAGCTTCTTCTCAGGCACCATGTTCTGGAAATAGCAGCCTGAACATTTGCTTTCCTTTCAGCAGCTGTTGTATACTGCACATGATAGTCAAAAAGGACTGGGGCTCAGATAAAGGAGAGCCTGCACTATTCACTTCATGACTGCTCCTTACTGGCACCTGTGATTGTGGGGATAGTCATCCTCGGTGCTTATACATTGTGACCACTAAGGTGCAAGCCATTAGCACTTTTTACTGAACTACTGAAAATTGAATCAGTCCTGATGGCGGTTTGCTTCCCTGATTACAATATGTTAATATCATGCTGAATAAAAGAAGCCCCACTGATTTTGAAATCTATACCTGGAAATCCTTTTCATCTTCATACAACAAGCTATCGAGAGTTGGAGGCATTGGTATTCCACACAGATACTCGTAACTGTCCTCCATCTCGGACTGCGTATCTGACATTGCTGCCTTCTCCGTGCTCCATGCTCCAGGGAGTTCCATGCTCTTAGGACATTCATTTCTATCATCTGTCTCTCCTTTACAGAAAAGTACAATGATATGTAAGGCGTTATACTTTGAAAAAGTCAAAATTAGGACTTATAGATGGACATGATCTTTATCATTTGGGAGGCTAGAGACCCCAAAATATGTATCATGAATAAAAAAGAACTAGTTCTATCCCATAGTGCAAAGGTGGCCAAGCCTGCAGCCTGAGTGCCACAAGTAGCACATGGCAGACTCGGGAGAGGACAACCAGCACAGTGGCAGTTAGGGCAGAAAGCAAAAGCTGAGCAGCAGATTGGATGAGAGAGGGATCATAGTGGTATGTGGAAAAGGTGCGGGGTTAATTTGGGGCACACTTTCCAACAAGGTTGGCCTCCACTGTTCTAGCCAATGAGTGCCTTTGCACGAGCACAGAGGCTCCTTAAATGCTCTGTAATTATAGTGCATTGGTGCAGACTTGATTAATCAGTAATTACTGCACTCCAGCAGCCTCCTGCATGTCGTGTATCAGCATCCTCAAGCTTCAAAATGGTGGCAGGGGCACTTGAACTAAAGCTTGTCAAACAAGCTTTAGTTCAAGCATCCTTGCTGCCATTTTGAAGAACAGGGATGCTGGTACATGAGACACTGCAGCCAGCACTTTAATTAAAGCAGCTCTTGGAGCCACTCTAATTAAAGCACCTCCCCCCACCCCCCCAAGCACGTGTAAAAGTGCCCTATGAGTCAAGCCACTGGAGTACTGCTACCCTGAACACAGCATATCTGCATCATACACTAAAATTGAGTAACTCCTGAGATGATGGTTAATTTGGTACCTTTTCTTAGAAAATTTTTTAGTTTCCCTGGAGGGTCACCCGGCCAGTGAGAGCTGTTCTCTTCTTTTGCTGAGAGCTCCACAAAGGAGCCAGAGCAGGAGATGGATGACTAATGGAAAATGCAAGTGATGCTAGGGAGCCACCTTGACTTGCCTGACTGCAGGTGTTCTAGGGCCTACTTCCTTCTCTGACTGGCCAGAAATTCCACAGCATTTGGCTATATAAATCAATGTGTTCATGATTTCCAGGATTTTTTATTATAACTCATTTCTTCTGCTTCTCTGTTTCTCTTGGTTTACTTTTTCTCTTACTCACACACAGAATTGGATTAAATTGAATACTTCACTTTTGACTATAGACTTGGAAGGAAAGAGGGGAGACATTGTTCAGATTTCTGGGTTTTTTTATTTACTTTAAGATGTTTTGTTCTCTGTTCGACTGTCACCATGGTTGACACATGCCAAGGGTATGTCTGCCCTGCAGTGACAGCAGTTGGTGTAGACATACGTGAGCTAGCTCAGGCATTACTAGCAATGCAGCCTGGCCAAGTGCCCAAATAACAATCTGCTTCTTGGGTGGAATTTGCTAACTAAGATTAGCCATGCTGCTAACAGTACCTGAGCTAGCTAATTTAAAGCTAGGTTGGGTATGTCTACATGTGCTGCATTTTGGTTACGTTAAGCGATTATTGTTGCAGCAGATTATTCACATTGCAAAGACCACTGTAATGTCTCATTACTCATAATGTTCTATGGAGTTTTGGCACGGGTAGTACCTGAATGCTCTCCACATGCTAGTCCTTCCAAGTTTGCACTAAGCAATTCATCTTCACCCTGCAGGCCAGCTCCCTGGGTAAGAAATAAAGGCCTGTGGAATTAAAAAACAAATAACAGAAAATTCATATTAAGAGTTCTGAACTTTTCTCTAGCAACTAGACTGGGGACTCTGCTGTCCTTCCTCAAGAGACAGTCTAAAAACTGTTTGACATTTAACCACAAGCTCAGAATAGGGTAGACGTTTAAAATGCAATGGAGACAGCCAGCTAGATCAGTGGCTAATGCACTTTTTTTTTTCCCCTAGGGCTTTTGTTCAAGTCTGTCCATAAGACCAAAAAAACCCAAATGTTTAGTCTCAGATCACTTCACAATCCAAACCACAGCTGGTAGCCTTTACTGAGAAGCAGTCCAAAAAGAGCTTGTCACCCCTTGTGTGGCTGAAATCAAGAAGGTGGTGCACAACAGTTTGCTGGTCACAGCGCTTGCAAAGGAAGTGGGAGACCTAAGTTGGCTTTCCTGAGCCAGAGATGACTCAAACCCACACCTGTCTCCCAGGTGACTGCCCTAACCACCAGGTTAAAGCCTAGTCTGGTGGGAACACTTGCCACCCTTCCTGTCGAAGTTGAAGCATTGTGCTGAAAGGGTGCAAGAGTGGCGAGACCAGGATGGCACCAAGCAAGAGGGAACCTGCCTCTAGCGGTCAGAACACAGCTGGGAGCAGAGGAAACCCTGGGTTACAGTCCCTGCTCCAAGGCCTGTTTAGGCATTTTACATTAGACCAGTGGTTCTCAACTTTTTTTAGACTTGAGGCACCCCTTGGAAAATGCCAGCTTAGTTTTTACTTGTTTCTTTAACTACAGAAAAATATTAGAATAATTCTGTTGCAAAGAATCCAGGAAGACCGCAAAAGGACAAAATGTTTTTAACACTATGGATTCCTTTTTGAAGTCTCTGGTTTCATCTTGTGAATCATTTTTGTACACCTACCAGTGCTAACATTGTGTGGCACTCTGTAGCACCTCAGTTGTGAATCACAACATGAGACAGCCATTAGTCAACAAACAGAAATAACACTAGCAGCAGGGACCCAGAACCCAAGCCTCCCATCTCAACAGCCACCATGTCAGATGGGTGTCTACCTCAAAAAAGGACTGGGTGCTCTGGATCCTGAGTGGATGGAGGCAGGATGAGTCAGGCACCTAAGCTCTGGAGTGAGGCAGGAGCTCATATGCACCCTTGTGCTATTAGCTAATTGCAGGCAGCTCCCCACTCACCTTCTGGGCTCTTTGAACCACCCTCTGAAGTCACCTAATTGTCCCCATTGCCAAAATGGGGTGCTTAGATGCCTACCCCAGTGTCTTTTAACTATCCTTCTGTGGTTAGGTACTACAGTGGATTTAGCCCTAGGTCTGTAAATGGAGCCATTTTTACCTGGATATTCTAAGATGTTGCAGTCTGCAGTCAGACAGTATCTGTATCATATATATATTTTCTTCTTCTAGCAGCTGAGCAGAGGCTTCCAAATCACTTACTTCCTTTTTGTAAACTTCAACCTGTTAGAGATAAGAACAACTAAGAGGTCTAGGTACCAACCTTTATTTTTGCTGGGGGGAGGGGCTCTAAGATGGTGGATATGTACCCCCTGTCCCCAGTGTGTGGGGAACAGGGTGGGCGTGTGGGGAAAGGGGGTGGGCACAGGCAATGTGTGGAGGGTGGGCAGGTGATACGGTGGGGGTGCATGTGCACATGTGCCTGGCACCCCCGCCCTCCAGTCACCCTCCCTGCTCCCCCCAACCCCAAGCAGCCCCTTGCAGGCTGGAACACTGCCAGCCTGCAATGGGAGACCCCCAGTTTCCCATGTTTTTCCTCTGTTAAAGGAGAAAATCCACCTTTTTTTACAGTGAATGGAAAACCCGGATCCCTGACCTCAATCATCATTCCTAAGAAATATTACATAATTTTTCTCAGGTTTGGGCCCTGACATCCCTCTTTCCGAGGGGGGCCAGGGGCTTGGACCCCCATGTACTTGGCACCTATGCTATGAGGTAATCTTGGAAAGAGAAAACAAGAGAGATGAGGTAATCTAGGAGGGAGACAGAGAAAGAGAGGGAAGGGTTTAGCTGTATACACTAACAGGTTTTGCTATCCTATCAAACTGGTCCTTGCACAGATGCCACTATCCTGGCAAGACTGCTTTCACCAATACAGTTTACACCAGATCCCACAAAACACCTTTCATGGATACACCTATGAACTTCACAAATCTACTGGATACAAAAAATCATGGACTAAATACAGACATTGGATTTATGGCACATTATAACCTGCCTGCCAACCAATAACCCCAGGTGACCTGTCTGCGTTTTAGCCACTACATGCTCTCACCTGTTTCCCCCACTAATACCTGTCTCACATTTTTGTCTCCCATCCCCACTGATCTTCACTGCCACGCATTTGCATTCTTACAGACCTGCATTTTGCATTTTGGTGTAAGCTTCTCTTCTACCCAGAAAAGCACACAAACTCTCCCTAAGCCTGAAGAAGGGTGTTTGTGCCCAAAAGCTTGCAAAAAAACAAACTGTCCAACTATTTAGTTGGTCTAATAAAAGTTATCACATTTACCCAAGGAACTTTTTCTGCCAGAGGCATATAGTGGCACATCTATGTCAGGAAAAGTCACACACCTAACTGCCTGTTCCAGCAAGGATCCCAGCAGAGGCAGGGTCCAGGGGCATCCTGAATTCTTACCTTATCTCCCTCACCAACTTCCTTGGTTGCCTTGTGAAAAGGGCTGTATTCTCAGTTGGTATGGAGACCAACCAGCACAATTCTAGGCCCCCTGATAACCTAGTCAGCCTCTGCCAGGTTTGAGTCGGCTGTCTCTTTTAGCCAGCTTACTTAAGAAAAACCTAAGCATGACTCAAGCAGCTACACAATACACCTCAGTCCTAACGTTTTACGTCTCCACTCATAGTTCTCAGCTTGCTTGGTCTCCACTCCCCACCTTTGCTCCAAACTCCCACCTGGTCTTCACAATCTACCCTGGATCCCAATTTAGCCTCGTTTCTCCGCTCCTGCCCTGGCTCTATTTCTGTTTCTGCCTAACTGCCCCTGCATCCTGGATTCCTCAGCTCCTGAGTCTCTGGCACTGTCTTCACCACAATTTTTGTGTTTTATTCCATGTCTTCGTTCTGAACCTGCTGGTTTCTGAACTCTGGGTCAGCTCCTTACTTGTAACATTAGATTCTCCCCTTACTTCGGACACATGCTTCTTTAGACAACCTAAGCCTTGTTTCAAATGCTCTAGACAACACAGGATGTGTTTTCATCCTAAGAGTTAGCTCGGGCTGTTCCTCAAGTGTTGCTGCTAACCAAAATCTTGTCCTTGTACAAAACCCTCACCTGAACTTAGTGTGAGCTGGCTCATCCTAGACTGTAAGCTAAAGCCCAGATCGTTTTTATTTGGGCTGGAAACTTGCCCAATACACAATACAGGATACAAATGCAGGTGCATTCAATTGCTGATAGTTTTATGGTGCTGTCTCCCAATTCTCTTCAAACAAAGCATCTCAGGTTACTGTAGCAGACAAACACCCACATCACTTTACTGATATATGCATGGGTATATGAGATGTGTGTGCTACAGAAGACAGAATTATGCTGGGTACAGCTTGACAGGGTGGCTGCGCACACAAGGCCCTAGCTAACCCAGGTGCCGCTCACCTAACTTAACAATGCACTATTCACCATCTGACTCAGCTTGTAGAAGGCCAAAATGGCACGGTATTCACCAGTACAGGCAATTGTGATGTGTCTTGAGGCTATGTAATGATGTAGTTTTGCACTGGCCAGAGCATAATTGGAGTTGCAGCTACAAGGGATGTGAAGGGTAACAAGAAGGATTTCTACAAGCATGTTAGAAACAAGGTCAGGGGAAGTGTGGGTCCCTTACTGAATGTGGGAGACAACCTAGTGATACGTGATGAGGAAGAGGCTGAAGTACTCAATGCCTTTTTGACCTCAGTCTTCACAGGCAAGCTCAGCTCCCAGACTATGGCACCTGGCAGCACAATTTGAAGAGGATGTGAACAGCCAACGGTAGCACAAAAACAGAAAAGATGCATGCATACAAGTCCATGGGGCCAGATGGGATGCACTCAAGGGTGCTGAGGGAGTTGGTCAATGATTGCAGAGCCACTGTCCATTATCTCTGAAAACCTGTGGCAATCAGGGGAGGTCCCAGACCATTGGAAAAGGGCAAATACAGCGCCCATCTTTAAGAAAGGGAAGAAGGAACTACAGATCAGTCAGACTCACATCAGTCCCCACAAAAATCATGGAGCAGGTCCTCAAAAAATCCATTTCTAAAAACTTGCGGAAGGTAGTGATCAGGAGCAGTCAGCATGGATTCACCAAGAGCAAGTCATGCCTGACCAACATGATTGCCTTCTATGATGAGATAAATGGCTTTGTGGATATGGGGAAAGCAGTAGACATGATGTACCTTAACTTCAGCTAGGCTTTTGATATGGTCTCCCACAGCATTCTTGCAAGCACGCTGAGGAAGTATGGGTTAGATGAATGAACTGAGGTGGATAGAAAGCTGGCTAGATCATCCGGTTTAATGGGTAGTGATCTATGTCGTGATGTCTTGTTGGCAGCAGGTATCAAGTGGAGTACCCTGGGGACCAGTCCTGGGGACGGTTTTGTTCGATAACTTCATTAATGATCTGGAACATGGGATGGATTGCACCCTCAACAACTTCACAGATGACACCAAGCTGGCAGGAAGTAGTAGATATGCTGGAGGATAGGGCTAGGATTCAGAGTGACCTAAACAAATTGGAGAACTGGGCCAGAAGAAATCTCATGAGGTTCAACAAAGACAAGTGCAAAGTTCTTCATGGAAAAATCCCATGCACTGGTACAGGCTTAGGGCCAACTGGCTAAGCAGAAGCTCTACAGAAAAAGACCTGGAGGTTACAGTAGACAATAAGCTGGATATCAGTCAACAGTGTGCCCTTGTTGCCAAAAAGACTAACAGCATACTGGGCTGCATTAGTAGAAGTGTTGCCAAAAGATCAAGAAAAGTAAGTACTTCCTTCTAATCAGCATTGGTGAGGCCACATCTGAAGTAGTGTTCCCAGTTTTGGGGCCCCTATACAGAAAGGAGATGGACAAATTGGAAAGAGTCCAGCGGAGGGCAATGAAAATGGTTAAAGGGCTGGGGCACATGACTTCTGAGGAGAAGCTGAGATTGGGCTTATTTAGTCTGGAGAAAAGAAGACTGAGGGGGGATTTGATAGCAGCCTTCAACTACCTGGAGGGTGGTTCCAAAGAGGATGAAGCTGGACTGTTCTCAGTGGTGGCAGGTGACAGCACAAGGAGCAATGGTCTCAAGTTGCAGTAAGGGAGGTTTAGGCTGGATATTAGGAAAAACTCTCACTAGGAGGGTGATGAAGTGCTGGAATGGGTTATTTAGAGGGTGATGAAGTGCTGGAATGGGTTATTTAGAGGGATAGTTGAATCTCCATCCTTGGAGGTTTTTAAGGCCTGATTCAACAAAGCCCTGGCTGGAATGATCTAGTTGGAGATGGTCCTGCTTTGAGTATGGGGCTTTGAGTATGGGGCTGGACTAGATGACCTCCTGAGGTCCCTTCCAACCCTAATTTTCTGATTCTATGATTCTGAGTTCTCCCTAGACAATCTTGTACCTAATGGAACTGAGCCTGTGTGAATAACTGACCTTTCAGTTCAACTGGCCAACAATAAAAATTCCCAAAATGAAAATATCATTGTTCCACAAAATAAAACCTTAAAATGTTACTTTTCTAAATAAACACCATTCCCTCCACCTGGCAGTGAAATACCTGTTTGGAAAGCAAGTGACAAGAGGGGCTAAATGTGCAAACTGGGGAAGGGAGAGAAAGTGATACCTTCTTTTTACTCTATACCACAGAAGTTAGAGCACTGTCTCAGGATGTTTCTCCACTACATTCCTTCCTATGCCAAAAAGGATTCAAATGCATATTGCCTGCATCCCAGGCAGTGCTCTCTAACCATCATCCCATAAGGTATTCTGGATTGGGTCTTTCTTTATTACTCCTGTTGACAGCTGGCTGGCTGCCCCTGCAAAGAGCAGGCAGGGAGTGCACATGTGAGGAACATAGAATGAATGATTCTTTACCCTAATACTCAGAAACACAGAAACAGAAGGTCATCTATTCTGACTTGCGGGTCAAAGTTAGAACATCCTTTCTAGGCCCTTTTCTGCAGCCTACCCAATCATTTTTTAAAAAATCTCCAATTTTGGGTTAAAAAAAAGTAACCTCAAATCCACATTTTTCCATGATTAAAATTAAACACCGCTAGAGAGAGAGAGAGAGAGAGTATTAGTGGTGTTCTATTTAAAACACAGAAAAAATGGATTTGAACTGAAAATTGGGGATTTTTTTGAATCAGAGAAAACCAGGATCCCTTGTCATTTTGAATCCTAATCCTACCCTTCAGAGGGCCTGCTATTTCACACAGTTTAGTATAGTATTAGATCAAATGGAATGACACCACGGCCACTTTCTCCTCCAGAATCTACACTGAAAAAATGCAAAGAGTTAACTATTAAAATGTGTTCAACCCTTAAACCAAACCAACTCATAAACCTGCTGGTAGATCTGCAGGAAGGAGCACTCCTGCTACACTTCATCTCTGTTTTTATCAATGTCCTTGTTCAGTCTTGAATGGGATACAGAATCAGTGTTGAGCAGAACAAACAAAAGCAAGGGCTGGGAGTCTTTCATCCTGGAAAATGCAATTTCTGCACTTAGATCAGAAAAAGATTAAACACAGTTTATGTAGGCTTCAACTGTAACCTGCCAGAGCTTAGTTATAGTCCATTAAGATATCAGCAAGCAAGCACCAAAGCCACGAAGTAACTAATAAAAACTACCAGATAACACTTTGGGTTTCCTTTCTCCTGTACACTAAATTACAGGTATTCTACTCAACTCCCATGTAAAACTAAGATTCTTAAGACCCTTTTTCCACAACCACATCTGACATCCATGTCTAACATTAATATGTTTTTTTATAGCAGTCAACATTTTACATACTTTAAAATTACTCTGTAGATGTTTGCTAGATGATTTGCTATATGTTTGTAAATGAACCCCTTAATTATATCTTTGAAGAGAACATGTTATTACTTATTTTTTAAAAACCTGATGTATGGAGTGCCACAGCCTGTAGTAAAAACTGAGATTAAGGCAGAAAGGTAGGTAGTACAACTGAGAGTAAGAAAGTTCACCCTGAGATCTTAATGCAAATATACAGAACATATTTTTCTCCTCGCAGCTTGGAATTAGAGCAAAATTCTTTTCACCTTTTTATTCATCCTTAGTGGTCTACCTTAGATAGCAAACATCTACAACCTACCACTAAGTCATACGCATCTTGTCACAGAATAAAAAAATTGGGTGACTCTTACCTCTTCTTTTAGCCATTCATGTTCTTTAATTTCCCTGCAACTGCTTTTGTCAATGTGTTGAACAGCATTCTGAGAAAATAAACATCAGAGAACTCCTCTGAAGATAGGATTTTGCCAATAGTAGATACTTACAGAAGACATTTCCAATAGGCAGTTTAGTCCTCTAGGCAAGAAACATCAAGCCAAAGAACTGTACCGATCTCCTGTGGACACAAAGATACTCTACCATGGAAGGAGCAGGAGGTTTAGTTCCAAAAATCAGCCATCCTTCCCAGATCATCCCAGCCAGGGCACATTATCTGATTCCTCTTTTTCTGTATCTTATTTTTCCTCCCCAGCTTTCCTTTGATTTGTAGCTTCAGGACTAACTCATTCAGAAACCTTCCCTACCATCTGCTTGACTTCAAACTAACATGTCTAACTATCTCTTTCTACTCCTGAGGTACCCTGCACTGATGTAATAATCTTGTATTTGTAAAATCAGACTTCTGCAATGTGAATGAAGCAATACTACAAATACTGCATTATAACTTGATCCAGTGAAGTTCCTCACTTATGTAGAGGCCCAAGGTAGTTAATTTGCTGGCAGGAGCTACAACTTCATTTCTGATTCAAGTAAGAGGAGAAGATGGAGACACAGGAAGGAGCAAGCCATTGTTTAGAATAGGGATGTCAAAGATACAGCTTACAGGCTGCATCTCAACCATGGATCTGTCTCATCGGACCCATGGGGCTAGAATTTTGGCAACAGTGTTACTGACCCATGGGCTAAATCTGGAGTTCAGAGCTATGTCATCTGGTGCGTAAGGCTGCTCATGGGTTAGAACTATGGTGATGGGATGAGTGGGGGCTGCTGTAGCTCCCAAAGCCACAGCGATTAACGCTGCCACTACTTGTCCCACCACCAAATTTCTGGCCCCACAAACAGTCCCATGGGCCAGATGATGTCTCTATGCTCTAGATCTGGCCCTATGCCTTGGATTCAACAGTGGACCGCACTGCACTACTCGTCCAGCTCACAGAAATGGATGAGTTTGACACCCCTTGTTTAGAATTGTAAGTACACAAACTTTAGTCTCATTCTCTTCTTGTACCACTAAAAATCAAGAGTGACCTTCTGAAGTCAGTGAAGTAAATCCCTGATTGCTAAAGGGATTCAATGACAAATAGCATCCCAATGATACATGTGCATAGATCTCTGCAAAATGCTTTCTGAAAACTGATTTAAGAGAGCAATTTGGGTTCCAGTATGAATGAAATGTATGTTTGTCTTTAGATTTCAGAAGAGGTAAATGCTTTTTTCTATCTTTAATCACCTTTGTCCACATTCTAGTCAATATTCATTTTTGAAGGAGAAATTAATGTATAATAAAACTTTAAAATAAAACACTCTAAAGCTTCAATCTTGCAAACAGTGTTCACTTGTTTAATGGCAGTTAGAATCCTCCCATATTTTTAAGTAAAGAAAACATGTCAGTGTTTGTGCAACAAGACATATCATTCACTACCAGTTTTGTTTCTCCAGACACTGGTCTTGCAGAAATTTAAAGATTTTTCTTTTTTAAATGCAAAATCCTGTTATAATTGACAAGCTACAATTCTGAACTGGCACTAAAGAATTACATTTGTTTTGTTCCATGTTTATTTCAAGAAATGGCAATGCTTTGGCATTTTCAAAACAAGCTTCTGAGTTTTAAAACAAAATGCTCATTTCTTTTTCAAAGATTCAACATTTAATTCCACAAGGAGGAATGATCATAGTAGATTATTAATGATTTTCCCAGTCTGTGATAATATCAAAATTCAATTCACAGGAAATATGTCAAGTTCTAGGGCATGTCACTTCACCTCTCTGGATGTAAGTTTCCCAATCTATAAAAACTGTGCTATAAAAGTGGTAGATATTATTACTACGGTCCATTAAAAATAATGAGCAATACCACCCTGGTCAATAAAAATGTTTTTCAGTTATTTTATTCACAACTCCTACTCATGTAACATCCTGTAATTCACTTGGAAAGGTTCACGCTTATATTTTTTTAAATCTGGTTGCAAGTGCTACTAAGTATAAAAGCAAAAATATATATTTCTCTGCATGCATAAACACATACACACATACCTCAGTGGCCCATTCCTTCTTTTGGCTCTTTTGTTTCTCAACCATTCTGTCAATCTTTTCTTTTGTCATTTGCAAAGTGCTTCTATAGAATTCTGCAAAAATAAAGCAGAATTCTTTTAAGGACCAGATCCAAAAAAGAACCTGGGTGCTCATGCTGTATTTTACATTATATTTAAACACTGAATTCAAAGTGAATGTTGCACAAAAACCCTACTTATCTGTCTTAGGTACCTGAGAATAGGTAGATGCCTAACATTCAGCTACTGCATATGCTCAGATCTGCTGCCAGCTTGGCCAAGCCAAACATTTGGATATCTAAACTCCACGTAACCTATACGGCCTTCCGCTCTCCCTCTACTTAGCGTACCAAAACGTTTCAAATCCCAGTCCCTCAAAACCCAGATCTTTCCAGTTAATGTATACGAAACTTAGGATCCTCCCTTGGGCTTGCGAACTTTGCGGCTGAAGCACAGTACCTACTTCTGGGGATGATGATGTTCTCTTTTGCACCTGTGCCTAAATGATTGAATCCCTCTGAAGAGAAATTGATAACTGGCCCAGTGTTCCTGAACTCAAGCTAGCCTCACTAGTCATGGCATCGATACTTTTAACACACCTGAATGTCTGTTTTCAGAGTATACGTTCAACTGAATCCTAGCACACTGTAGTTGTGTGTCAGTGGACTGATTAACACTAATGGTTAAAATCAAACTGCATTCTATCCTGGGCTGGTATGCAGGAGAGATGCAAGGAAACAAGAAACTTTCTTCCCATTACAGTACGGCTGACCACTCTCTCAGTTCTTCCATTTTATGAGTCCACCCTTAGGGAAAAAGGGAAGAGGCAGACAAAGACATGAAGTCCTGTCCCCTGCACTGACCTGTAGAACAATTGATATATATGAGAACATGCTACAGAATGTTGTACTTTATAGAGTGCAACAGAAATTGCTCTTGCCTTCACTATGAAGGTACAGTGCATGGGGCAAGAACATTTCTGCAGACTCCTGCTAGTGCCCTGGGACTCTCTACCCTCTCCTGTTGGCAGTAGTTTGTTTCCTATAACCTTAAATACACAACAAGGACTGGAATATAACAGCAGAGCAGCAGATTTAAAGCATCTTTGTCTCCTAAAATTCTTCGTCACCCCACAGGATATTAATGATAACTATAAAACTAGACTGTATTCAGTTATCCTCTGGTGTATATCAAACCTCAGGTCTTTAACCAGCTATAGAACTGATGGGAGAAGTCATCTCTGAATAAAAATTAATTAAACATTTCTCATAATTCATAAATGTTAGAACCCAGAAGGCACCACTAGATCTTTTAGTGCTACCTCTTGCATACGCAGGACATCATTGCGTTTCAGCCTATACCCAACTTGATTTGAAGACAGCCACAGACAGAATTCTACTTCCTTTGGTACTTTGTTCCCATAGTTAATCATGTTCACTCTTAAAAAGGTGTGCCTTTGTCTCATTTTAAATTGTATGGCTTCAGCTTCTACCTATTGGTTCTCATGTCTTTCTGTTCAGTTATTTCTGTACTAGATTAAAAAGCCCATTAGTACCTGGTATTTTCTCCCTGTAAAGGTGGTTATATGCCACAATTGATCACCTTTCAGTTTTCTGCTTAAACAGAGTAAAGTCTTTAAGTCTCTAGCTCTCAAATCATTTTTGCAGATCTTTACAACATCTTTTGTTTAAATACAACATCTTCTTTTAAATCTTGACACCAGAAATATTTATATCTCAGTTGGCCCAGTAAAGATTTAAATTCATTGCAAACAGGGGAAACACAAAGTATTAGGCTTTCCTAAAATAGTTACTTAAGTGAACTGGCAGAGTAGCAAGCAGTGTGGAAAACAGTTCAGATCTCAATCAAGATCAAGTATGTTTTCAGAGCTGTTATCCTGGGGCAGACAAAGAGCTGAATAGCTCTTATCTACAGCACTTGATGCTTGGTAATGGTTGGCACTGAATGTATGGAGACCCTTATATTGTTGTCACTGCCTGTCACTACTGGCTGCTTGGCTCTGGAAATGAATACAGAAAAGCTTATAAGGGAAGCAAATCATGGCTCTTTTTTTAATCCTAAAAGTTACACAACAGCTAAAAAACTAGCACAATTTTAAAATTAACTGTATAAGCGAATCTAATGGTTTTAAGCACTCACCAACACAATCACTAAGCTTTTAATAGCTTTTAATTGTGTTCTGTTGCTTTGTTAGAACTGAAACAGTTCCCAGAATATGCATACTTTAGTGCTGATGATTTTGCAAAGCTTTGTACCCATCGCCTTGTAACCAGTATACCATACTCAGACCTTGGGGAATGAGGTGCTGCTCTGTTAGCTGCCTCCACAAGCTCTAGATTTAAAGCACCATATTAAATTCAGATTTCATCAGCTCCAATGATGTGAGTTCCTGTGAATAAGGACTTTTGAAAAGGAAATTTATAGAGAATGTAGTGATGCATCAAAACAGTAAAAGCATAGCAGAATAGATCAGCACTTTCCAAATTGGGGCCCATTGTTAGGCTCTGTAATCTGTACTTAAGACAACTAAATAAAAGCAGCTTAAGTGTCCAAAGTACCAGGCACCTGCAACATCTAGACATCAGTGGAGCTCCTCTGAAAAACAGTTTGCCTGAATTTAACTGCCTAAAACTAGCACATGAAGCCAAAGTTCAGGCAACCAGATTTGAAAATGTTGACTTCAACGTATGTAATTAATCTGATCACAAATTACTTTCTGCAAGTTAAGAAAGTAGCTCAGGCATGTGTTTACAAGGAGCATTGTGTGTATTTACATTTGTAACTGACCTGTCATTTCATTAAGGTCATCTTTGAGTGCCTGGATGTCCTTTTCCAAGATCTGGATCTGTTTGGCATGATCTCCACTTCCCACATTTTTGTATTCCAGCCAATAATCCTTCTCGATCTCCCTTACTGAAAGTTTCTCTTCATATTCACTTATCTGGGAGTTCAGATCTATTGAAACAACAAGATTAAAAGATAACATTATTTCCTCTATTACTATGTACATTTCTTTAGTTAGGAGGCTTTCAGTGGCACTGGAGATAGAAGAGCTCTCACTGCAAAATATTACACAGGCTGGCCCTACTATCCAATGAGGTGGCACTATCTTTTCCAGAAACAGCTTGGATTCACACTGGAAACAATGAAAGACTGCTCATTTTGAAAAGCAGTATCTCACCCAAAGGCACGTTGCCTCAATCTCACCGGGTGCATCTACGTGTTCTATTAGCATGGCGCAATAAATTCTGGCGGACTAGAGTTTATTGCTCCTGGGCACTGCAGTTTTATGTACGCCCAGATCACAGCGATCACAGCACGTTAAGTCAGGTCAGAGCAGCCTCAGCTGGCAGGGATCCAGGGGGTCAACCTGTCAGCCTGGGGCTGCTCTGACCTGGCTCAAAGTGCTGTGGAGGGGTTGGCTGGGGCATGAAGGTGCTTCAGTGCAGGGCTAGCCAGCAGGCAGCCCCTGTGCTAAAGCACCCTCATACCACAGCCAGCCTTATCAACATCTATACGCGTGTTGTGGTGCAGTAAATGTTGCCACCACAGCATAGTATTTGTGTTTATAAGTACTAACCTACAGCAGCTTTTATTAGTTTACTGCACCCTAATATGGGCGCATGTGTAGATGCTGAGACTTTACGGTGGAGCTAATTAGGCAACTCCACAGTAAACATCTCATGTGGCTGTGCCCACTGAGAATGATGGCAACCAAAACTACAAGTTATAATGGCAAAAATACCTGCTACTGTTGTTGCTGTTATATAAATATGCCAAGGTAGCAAATATATAAGATTTCAATGAGTTTAACTCTGAGGGAAATGTGAAGAGTGTGTGCTATTCCATCATTAACATCATGTATGAAGGGGGGGAAACTTCAAAAATACGGTGTTGATTTTCTAAAGGACCCATTTCTAATTTATCTAATCTATCTAATCAATTGGAACAAGACAACAGGAACCTGCTCCAACAGATTTAAGGGAAAAAAAAAAAAAAAGAGTACACAGGAAGCAAGCAGCAAATAAACCACCCAATCATGACACATATACTTGTAATCACTGCCACAAATCATGCAAATCTGATTGGACTATTCAGTCACTTGAGGCACTGCAAACCATCTACACCACAGCTGCAATATCCACCATCTCACAGATGAAAAGATGACAATCACAAGACACTGGTAGGTTTCCATATCTAATAAAATTTTAAGTTAAACTATTTTGCGGGTTTAATTAAAAATTCCCAGAAGACTAATTCTATATGCATAAAGTAGGTGCTTAATCTGGGAGAGGGAAAGCCATGTTCTTTTGTATGTGATGTAGTGGTTCAATCTCTGCTTTAAGTGCAAAAATCTGCTCCACCCTAGCTGTGGACCTGCAAGCAGTACTACTCACCTTTCAAAAGCTGTTCTTGGTCCCTAATATACTGACATTGCTCCCTCATTGCCTCCTCTACATCATCTCTGGTTACAACCTCCTTTTCTTCAAGCAGTTTTTCATGTTTTTTGAGGTCATTTAGTAGATCCTTTATATAACCCAACTCCTCCTCCTTCAGCTGTTTATTCTATGAAAAGAACAACAATAAGTTGTGCATTATTGGTTTTTTATCTATTTTTTCAAGTTACAAAATTTAGAAATGGAATAAGACTTGGATTAGTACTAGGGTGCTTTGCAAAAATATCCAGCTAGACAGAGCTAAGTTGTTTATTTGAAAATGGCTTTTTTTTTAGGGAAGTGGGGAAATCAGCGGAAGAGATTTGTATTTTTGTTGGTTGTGTTAAGTCCTGAAAGTTCCTAAATAACTTCCAGGCCATTGTCACAAGGTAATGACTCTGATACTCTTCTTCCAGGCATTTCTATTGTGTAGAATCTACATATTGTTTTAACAATATTTTCTTGCTTTGTTTTATAAGCCTCATTTTATAGCTGGTAAACTCAAACTTAGACAATCTGACCTGCCACAGCCATAGAAGGCAATTTATCAAAGCCAGGACTCCTAACGGGGCCAAGGGTGACCACCTTTTCATAATGGAAAGATGGGACATATGCCTGCCTTCCCCCCCCCAGTGGCACAGCTGGAGCAGAGCCAAGTGGAGCCCATTGGCAGGGCAGGGGCAGATGTGGGTTGCCAGGAACTCTGCGCCATCCACTCCACCATGGCAAGGCACCCCTGCCTGCCCAGCAGCAGCAGAGACAAGGGCAGTGGCGGCAGCATGAAGTTGTGCCTCCTACTGCGAGCAGTAGGCACCCAGCTCGCACGGGGCTCCTGGGGGAAGGGCAGCAGGGCAGGGAGCCCCAACCCACTTCACCTGGCTCTTCTGCAGCCATGCTGCTGGCAGAAGGGGCAGGAGGAGAGGTGGGCATGTGTCCCATCTTTCCATTTTGAAAAGATGGTCACCCTACCTGTAGGGTCTGAGGAGTTTGATACCCATGGGCAATACAATATATTAATGCATTACAGGAGATGCTAGAAATGATAATGCTCAAAAATTTAGTTTTCTTGGCTCAAATACGGTTGTGTGTAATAAGAGACATTCATACTTACTTACCCTTTCTCGATATTTTTCATTCTTTTCTTCCAGTTCCTTGAGTTCTAACAGAAGCCGATCAATTGCTTCTTCCTTTACCTGAATTCTGAGAAAAAAAAAGGAATATATGATGAATTATTACAGAACTCTGGCAGAGAGTGGGAGGGATTATTTTAGAATATATTAGTTATAAATATGGCCTGCTGCTTTTTTATCTGTGATCTCCCAATCGCTCTGCTAAGGTGGATCGGCATTGTTACCTCCATACTTCACATGGGGAGACTCAGAAATGGAGCAGTGAAGCAACTTCTCTAAGGTCTCAGAAAGAGGACCAAGGTCTCCTGATCCTGTACCTCTGTAAAAGGTATGGCTAGGACCCTGCTGCCTCCCTGATAGACTAGTGCTTTCTAATGCATATTTTTGAGTGCAAGATGGGAAACTCCATGAATGTGGATTTGATTTTTCCAAACTGTCCTGTCTCCTGCACTATTGGCAGCCTATTTGACTTCCTGAGGCCCTTACAAACTATTCACTGTCTGTTAGAGAATGCACTGTTGTCCGCTATGGTCCCCCAGTGCTCTGGAGGTTTGTTGTGAGGGAGTTATACAATGATTTGTGCAAAAATAATTCCTAAGCAGATATTTCATCAGATAGTCACTTGGATCAGCGGGAATCATGCAAAAAGGCAGTTCCCCAATGTGACCTTTCCTCCTCAGTGGTGGGAAGAAGCTTCCTTGATTTTGGAGGCAGGGACAATGGAGAGGAAGCAGCAAACTTCCTGTATTCTTCCTCACCTCTACTATCAAGACATAAGTAGGGTGGAATGTGACCACGTACTAGGTAACTTCCCAAATCACAGGAGGTTATGATTTGGCCTACTGAACTGCCACTCTGAATTGTGTTTCCTATTTTACAATTTTATTTCTATGCTAAAAGGAAAAAGAAGCATATCAACAAATCCAGGGTTAATAGCACAGCCCTTGAAAATTACTACAGTATATCATTCACTTGTATTCATTGTACCTAGACAGAAAAGTGATAGCCCCTCACAATGAACTAGTTTATCATGGGCCAGATTTCCAAAGTGCTTGGAAACCAGCAGCTCCCACTGCAATACTTACAGCGACATTTTCCAAGTAAATGCATCTATGGTACAGGGTATCAGGTACTTTGGTGCTTAAAACCTAGCACTGGGAACCAGCTCACAACATATGTGCTGCTTGTTGATTGATTTTTGTAGTGCCCTTTTCTGGGAAAGCTGTTCTCTCAAAATAAACTTTTTCTTACAGTGTGGCTTATTTAGATTCTCTCAAGCTCTCAAATCTCCATCCATCAGTTATGTTGGTTTGCCAGTGAAGCTATATTCCAAAATCATTGTTTAATCTATTTCTTATCTCTTCCCAGAACTGACTTACACTAGGGCACAAGAGAGGCATGTAGAACAACTACCATTAAACCCTCTGCTGTTCCAATAAGTATCACTCCTTGATTGTGTCTTCTTTTTTGTTCCTACTGATGTTTATTAAGTTGCAAAGAAATATTTTTTGTTCCTGGAGAAGTTTGAGCTTTAGATCATGCAGGGATTTAGTCATGTAAGTTACAAGATATTAATATTGCATCCTGTGCTGTCAGTGTGCCACTGGATAGCTGCTCAAAAGCATTTTTCAGTTTTTCCCTCAAACATTTCAAATATATTAAGTTGAAAGGAGACAGTGAAAATATGGAGCCACAGGCCATGGCAAAATTGTACTAAAGATCAGAGAGAGGTTATGACTTGAAAATATGTAATGCTCATTTACTAAACTGTTGGTTTTTTTCAGTCTATGTTACTATTCTGAGTACTGATGCTACACTTTATTTCCACCTTAATGTGTGAAAGAGACTTCTATTATACTGCAAGGCTGTCTATTTGGTGGTATTAATGCACCTCATTTTGGAGGTATAAATGCAGAAGCTGTGTATGTGAGGTTGTCAGCATTTTGTTGCTAACTGGAACCTTCTGATTTGATTGAGTTTTCCAAGAAAATTGTCAGATTCAAGGAGTTATTGTTCAGCTTGATTGATACTGTATTTCTGAATTAACATATTTTGGATGCTATTGTTTATAATACAGAGGACACCTTTAAACCACATTAAAATTAAACTTTAAAATTAACTTTAAAATTACACATTAAAATATGGTATCCAACCTTATATTACATGCTAGTATCCAAATGGTTTCATAACTCCTCTAGGGGGCATTACTATGTTTCAACAATTCATTAGAGTACTGTTTCTACCCATCGCTGAAATAGAAAACTACTATTGACAATGCAAGGAACAGAAAACCACCAGGAATAGCAACAGTTCTAGTTCCTTCAAACAACAGAAGGAAAAACAGTACCAGATGTTATGTGCCACTTGATACATTAATCCTTAAAATACACTTAAGAGTTCAGGAGTCTCATTATGCCCATTTGTACAAATAAGGGAAGTGAGGCAGAAAGCTTTATAGAGGTTGTGAATAAAAATTTAAGATGCACATTTGATATCTTCTACTTTTGTACTGGGAGATAAACATGCATAAGTAGTACAACCCCAATTGAATGGAAGACTCTCCTGATAATACAGTCTTTTGCTTGAATGCTGGAATATCCAATGAGTAAACCGACCATAAAGTTATGTTACTGGGCAGCATAAAAATAATTTGATTATTCCATAGTGGGATGATATACTACTTTATTTGTTGTTTTATAGGTCCATATATATCCTTACTATGAGACAACTTATATTAGGGCCATGTGCAGCCTGCTCCTCACAAAATGCTAAACGAGGTTTGTACCAGGCTAGAGAAATCCCACACAAAGTCCTGCACGCTGTAGTAGAACTGTATGCAGCTGCTATTCTGTTGTCTGGAAAAGGAAATAGAAAATGAGACCGGACAATGAGCTAATATGTGTTCATCAAATGCTCATTTGACTTGTTGAATGTTGGATGCTGCTCCAGTTTATCCTTTGAAATTAAATCTATTTGATTGAAGTCACAGAGCAAAGCATTAACTTTTCTTCCCATCATGGATCTAAAGAGATCTGTCATCTACAGTCAAGTTACAAATGTTGATTATTTCTTTCCCATCTTCATCTCCTTCACTTTAACAGTCAACAGAAATTTGACAAGTACCCAGGTTTTTCTTCAGGATGAAATAGCTTGCCTCGCAGTACAACTACAGTTCTTAATCATGGCTATGCTAGAGGTTCAGTCATACAGTAACTGATGACCAGTAATACACTTCAGTTCTGTGTACACACCATCATCATAGCTGTGCTTATGTGGCCTCATCTACCAGGCAGCCTTCTTGTGCCTACAGGAGAAATATATTCACCATTTTAAGCTGTAGCACCAGGGAACAGCATGCTGAGGCACATATATCCAGCATAGGAATGCATATAGGAAAGCACAGTGCCAGGAAGTATAGCCAGTCAAATTGGATACACAAGGCTGGTTTGGGAGTGTTGTCTCCATTGAAGAAAATGCTATGCTGGAGTGGTTACAAGAGCCTAGCTAGGCCTCTGATAGGGAAAAAATGCTATTAACTGATGTACCCAGGCTGTAGGCACTTGCATGCCAACACAAATCATATTTAAACTCTGCCAGTGACTGGTTGTAGTCAATGAGATACTGTGTAGACCAGTGGTGTCCAACTCATGCAGCCCTGTAGGCTGGCATGGGGCTGCTCTGCAGGCCCAATCCAGTACATGGAGCCAGTTAGTTCTCCTCAACAATTAACACTACCACACTTCTAAGCTGCCCAATTTCTGGACCCACGGGGAACCCTATTGGCTGGATAACATAGCTCCATGGGTGAAATCTGGCCCATGGGCCGTAACTTGATCATCCCTGGTGTAGAAAAGCTTTAATCTGTTCTGGGTCTATGCCAACAGAAGCCGTTATCTGTCTAGTAAGTAGGGCCTGCTTGATTTTAACGTTATTCAGGGGCCTGTCTGACTGCATAGTTCAGGAAAGGTTTGGTGCCCATCAACACACAGAAATTCTTGTACTGCTACCCAGTCATAGGAACCAACAACTACATGCAGCAGGGGAATTGCATAGTTAAGTGTTACCAGTTAGAATCAAATTATTAAGTGTGCTGTGGGCACATCAATCAGTCCATTAGGATCATAGGTTCATCAGAAAACAGGGCTGAATGAGACCTCATGAGGTCATCTATTCCAACTCCTTGCTCAAGACAGAAATATCCTTGACTAAATGATACCAACCAAGCATCTATCTAATCTGCTTTCGAACATTTCCATGGATCAGGAATCACAACTTCTCTAGGTAACATGTTCCAAAGCTTCACCACCCTCACAGTCAAAAAGTTCTTCCTAATCTCCAATGTAAATTTCCTGTGCTACAGCTTGAGACTATTGCTCCTAGTCCTGTCCTTTGTGGCCACAGAGAATAGTCTATCTCCCCTCAGGCATCTGAAGATTTATCAAATCCCTCCTTAGTTCTTCTCTTCACCGTAGCTTGTTGTGCCATTCCTCATAAGTCATGCTTCCTAGGCCTCTAATCAATTTTGTCACTTTCTGCTGGACTCCATCCAATCCATTCACATCTTCCTTGAAGTGTGGGGCCCAAAACTGGACACAATACTCCAAATAAGGCCTCATGAGTGCCAAGTACAGAGGAAGAATCACTTCCTTTGATTTGCAAGTGACTCTCCGGTTAATACAAACCAGGATGCTGTTGATTTCTTCTGCAACAAGAGCATAGTATTGGCTCACATTCAATTTATTCAGCAAATAAATATTCACTGTCACCCCCAGGTCCTTCTCTGTGGTGCTGGCCAATCATTCCCCAGTCTATATTTGTGCATGCAATTTTTCCATCCCAAGTGCAGAGTCCTGCACTTGTCCATGCTGAATTTCTTCTGGTTGACTGCACATCATTTCTCCAGTCTATCCAGGTTATTCTGGATCCTAGCCCTACCTTCCAAAGTGTCAGCAACTCCACCCAACTTAGAGTCATCCTCAAATTTGCTAAGCAAACACTCAATCCCATTGTCCAAATCATTAATGAAGATGTTAAATGATACCAGCCTCAGGAGAGACCCCTGGGGAACCACACTTGATAGCTCCTTCCAACTGGACATTGAGCCATTGAAGACTATTTGTTGAACACAATAATCCAATCAGTTTTCTACCTACTTTACAGTACTTTTCTCAAGTCTGTATTTCCTTTGTTTTCAGGATGTGTTGGGAAACTTGGTCATCACACCAGATGGCAAAGCTAACATGTTTAACGATTTCTTTGCCTCCGTCTTCCTAAGTAGGGACCAGAACAGCCACCGCCCTGCTGGGCCCCCCTGGGGACCCGGGGGAGGCACAACTGGGCCATGGGTTAGTGAGGATTTAGTTAGGGAGCTTCTGGAGGGGTTGGATGTATTCAAGTCAGCCGGCCCGGATGATCTCCACCCTAGAGTTCTAAAGGAACTGGC
>NW_017728906.1:191013799-191017154 GCF_001723895.1 Crocodylus porosus
CAGGTCCCTTCCGACCCTAGAAACTATGAAACTATGATATTCTCATTAACAAACTGTGTCAAATGCCTTGCTAAATTCCAGATATATCACATCCACTGCTCACTTCCCAGCCACAGAGCTTGTAACCTTATCATTGAGGGAAATTGGGTGGTTCAGGCATGCCAAATGCCTGTTATGCCAAATGTCATTAGCCAATTGTGCTGTCAATTTACATCCAGCTTTTTATCTGTTTCTCAAAAGTCAGGGTGATTAAGGTTCTGTATTATTGTACTATAGATAAATAACTACAAACAAATGTAAAGCTACAATCTTGCCTAGCACAATATCTACACAGAATAGGGTAAATTAGACTAAGAATTTTTTCTTTCCATTTCTGTTCCTATTTTTTGAATCATTTGTGCCTTGAAAAACTGATCACCAGTAACATTCAGGTAACATAAATCAATATTTGAAAAAAAATCTATGGGAAGCAGAGGGAAGGAAGAAAAGAAGGTTCATGTCAGGCTTATTTATTCTGGGAGGTACGCTAATGAGAACTATCAGGGTCCTTGATAGTTTGGTTGTTTCTGTATCATGGGTGGGACCACACTGCTATGAAACTGATAGGAAGAAATCGAGGAATCCATATTATGCTGAGATTGACTTCTCCAATGAAAACTCTTTAGTCTTTAAATGTAATAAACAAAAGCATTTTAAAGATTTTACTAAACAGGGATTCCAGATAGAGTGAAGAGAACAGAATAGAGAAGGCACCTTGGGTAGGTTTTTTTTTTGGAAAATTTGGGTTCACTGAGTTTTAAGAGAATTTCTGTCCCCAGTTCTAATCTCTATCACAACCATCTTCCACTACTACAACTACTAATTTTAACTACAATAACGTCTCACTTGTACTGCTGTAACTGAAATCAGAATCAGGTCCTTTATAGGAACTTAATATTGATCCCATTAAGGCTGATTTTTGCCTTAAAGTTAATGTAATCTGGTCAACATAAGACGGGAATACCCTACTGGTGCAAGACAAATAAGAACCAGTAAGAACCCTTGCACCTAGACCAAAATATATCCTGAGGGTCTTTGGTAACTGGCACAACTGGAAGCAGCCACAAAGCTCCTTAGGTACTGCCCGGTATCTAGCAACTTGAAGGCTTGAGGAATCTAAAGCATCTTTGTGCCTTAACCCAAACCTGCATCAAGAGGATCAGTCTTGGAGACCTGGCTTATTAACTTTTCCTAGTCTTTACATGGATGTAATCTCAGAAGAGTATAATGACCAGAACCACTTATCAAATTCAAACTTCAGTATTACTGTACTTAAAATAAAATATTTATTATTAGCAAATAGAAAAGGTTGTTTTGGACAAGTGTTTCCTTAAAAAGAGAGCCAGAGAGGTTCCCAATTTCTAACTTTAGGAACAAATAATGCTTGACCCACTTTAGATGTTTCCTCCAAACACATCCACTTACAAGGTACACATTTCTGGAATATCCCTGAAAACAAAAAACAGGTACAGAAAAGAATAGTAAAAATAACCGCTATTTTCATTTTTATAATGTAGACAATACTCTGAGTGGGTCAGGTAAGAGCTAGCTGTAGTTTGTTTTATATATGATGTGTTTTATATTACTGAGATTTTAAATTAATTCAACATACTGAAATGCCAGCAAAGCTTCTGGGAAAGATGATCTTGCTTCTTTGTACAGTTGTTCTAGATTCTCTTTTTTCTTCTTCTTCCCCATGTTTTATGCTGAGCTTATGCTAGCAACTGGAACAGATCTAAGAAAAGCAAACGAGAAATGTATGATCTTTTTAAGTTCGTATTCTGACATGGCTCTGTCTGTGCAACAAACAGATCTGAAATAGAACAAAAGGGTTATTTTATCAGTCGCAACAGAAATACTGAAATAGGAAACCGCAGGCTAAAACGGATCACTTTTCCAAAAAAATTTCACGTTTCCAATTTCAGGTAAGCTATTTGATTACAAACATTAATTCTAAAAAAATATCCTGAGAAATTAACAATGCTGTAAATGTACTTACTTATTTTACAAATAGCAGTACTAGACAGCGAATCAACTTTTTATTTCCATCTGGACAATGCAAATAAGTTTACTGCATCTTATTTTCCCTTTTTCATTTTACTGTCAAAAACTTACACCCTGATCCAATTTAGGGCTTAAGTTTCAATCGATTCAAATAACTGTAGGGTGAGCACGTGCCATTTTAAAGTTTTAACTGGGATTTTATAAAAATAATTCTCTGAAATATTTTTATAGGATTTAAACTTAGGACCTTTTGTTCAGATAACTGAAATGTGCTCTAAATTAGTTTTACTGTAGTATTTGCACTGTTTGCAAGGGAGTGCTGTGCAGGGAGTTCCTGACACCAAAGCTGAAAAGTCACCTTTCATTAATCAAACTGAGAAACACACAAAAACTAAGCAGTATAGATAATAAAGAGAAAGAAAGAAGAGAGAGGAAAGAAGGAGGGAATAGGGGAGTGGGGTGGAGGCTAAGTTGCGTGGGTAAGTAGGTGTTTTATAAACCCAATCTTTGCTCTGAACAAATGCTGCAGCAGGGGCAGGAAAGTGACAAGGACTGAACACGAGAGGTCCTCATTTTCCTGGCCATGCACTTCTTCACTGCCTCTGCCACACGCTGCTGCTCGACAGCTAGTGCTCCACTCTAGACTGATGACCTACAGGATAGACGGTCACGAGCAATTTGCTCCCACAACTCTGGGTTGATGCCAAAGCTCTTTAAGGACACCTTTAGGGTGACCTTGTACTGCTTCTGTGGTGCGCCGTGAAAGTGTACTCCATTTGGCAGTTTGCTGTAGAAGATTTTCTTTAGTAGGCGACTGTCGGGCATTCTTGAAAGGTGGCCAGCCCATCTTAGCTGCATTGGTTTCAGTAAGGTACGGATACTGGGGACAGTTGATCTTCTGAGCACCTCAGTGTCTGGAATCTTGTCCTGCCACTTGATCTTTAGTATCTTTTGCAGGCAGCACAGGTGGAAGTGGTTTAGTTTCTTGGCGTGGCACTGGTAGACGGTCCAAGTTTTGCAGGCATAAAAGACGGTCGGGAGGATGATGGCTTTGTAAACTTTCAGTTTTGCCGACATTCTGATGCCTCTGCAGTTACAGACTGACTTAGAGTCTGCCAAATGCCATGCTAGCTTTTGCTAGCCTCACGTTGATTTCATCGTCGATGTGGACATCACGGGAAAGTGTGCTGCCTAGACAGGCAAAATTACTGAGCATCAACAGTTGTTGGATAGCCAGCACGGGTTTGTTGCGGGTAGGTCTTGTTTGACCAATCTCATTTCCTTCTATGACCAGGTGACCTATTACGTGGAC
>NW_017728906.1:191018049-191038298 GCF_001723895.1 Crocodylus porosus
CCCCAGCTGACTTCCAGCCCTTTGGGCAGGGGGCTGGACTCGATGATCTCCCGAGGTCCCTTCCAGCCCTGATGTCTATGAAATCTATGAAGCCAGCAAGGCCAAGAGGGGGAAACTGGCGTGCAGGCAACCCAGGGCCTCCATATACACTACCCAAGCTTTTGCACCCTGGCGACGTCACTCCAGCTTTGCAGCCACAGTTGCAGATGTTCAACGATCTGATGCCTCACTTGGTGCAGATCTATTGTTTCATGAGGCAGGCAAGATGCCTATGTATACATGTGAGCTTTCAATGCTACCACAGACAACTACTACAAAAACAAGGTTACTCCTAGTCAGTGCTGTAAAACAAGCAGCATTACAGATAACAGGATGGATTCTGTCCCAATTACAGCTCATACAAAAGAAAAAGATGTAAAGTCAAAAAAGCAAGGAAAGGAAGTTAAGCCAACTAATTTTAAATACCTTTTATTCCTCCACCTATGCACTTCACTACCATCTACCACAGACTGCAACAGGAACTTCAACCAGTGCTTCTCCATATCCCTCTCTGAGACAATATTTTTCTCCTGAGTCACTGTACGTGTCTGATTCAATAACTGCATCTGGAGGAAGTTGTTTGGTAAAACGTGCATGTATGAGCAATAGCAGGGTAGTATTCCTAGTGAGGCAGAATTTGGGTTGGACAAGATAATAAAAATCACTGCCTTTAAAAATCTCTTCCATAATATTTCATCTAAAAACACTTTCTCCTCCCCAGGTAAACTGCACCGCATGAAATCTTTTTTCTGTTGGGGCTTGATAAATGGCTGTATTAGAAGATCAGCTGTTTTAAATCTGATGCTAGTAAGCCATTCCCTTATCTCAGCTAATTGTTTTTTCTCTGAGTGACAGATCTGTTTCTAACAGTGGAAACTTCAAAATCCCAGCAGGGACCTGGCATCCTGGGAAGGAGCACAGATCAACGTGTTCATAGTTGTGTATCATTTCAAAATATTTTCACTGTGGAACCTCTTTGTGATAATGTTACAACTATGTGACTTCACACTGTATGAAGAAATCCTTTTGCTCTCTCAGAGCCACCCTTGAGGTTTAAGCTCTGATCAGTAGATTTGTCCTTTGTGTGTGTCCTGCCATTATTAATAAAGTTCAGCTTCTATTCAATTCTCTACTTGATCAACATTTTTTAAATAAGAGAGGCAAGGTGTTGATTTTAAGGTTGATATTTTCCAAGGGGCCTTCAAAGTAATGTAATCCCTCTGGAACTGAGCGTGTAACTTCAGGAGCTTTTGAAACCACCAGCAAGTTGCTCTACAAAATTTCACCTTTTCATTTCAAAATACAGGACGAAAGAGAAAAATTAAAACTCATTTTCTCTTTTGTATAACTATTGTACAGGTCTCTTTCTAAGAAACAATTGGCTTGTACCCTGCTCCTCCATTCCCCGATACATGCTTAGTTCAGAACTCTGGGCTTTGCTCTAAATGGACAATCCAGTCCCCGTGCTTAGTGCTGAATGAAGAAACAAATGAAGTCAACATTTCAAGCAGTAATGGTAATATTTTGACAAAGTCTGTTCTTGAGATCAGGTAAGCTTCAGTGATTTAATTTGTGAAATTCTCCCTGGGAAGGCAACACCACACAATTCTCCGAACTGTGAACTGGGCTGACTAACATCATTAGTAACAGGTTTACTAGATTATGCAAACTGCCCAGAATACACAAAAAGGAGAGGGCAGGGAGCAGAGGGTTGATTACACATTTCAAGTGAGCAGGAACAATTTACAAGGGGAGCAAAACTAATTAATCTTCCCTCAAATAAGAAACCACTAATCCTAGCTTAAACACAGACACTATCATTACAAATGCTTCAACAATCAGTATAGGTATAGCCCCTTGCTACTATCAATAGTCCCACTGAACCAGATCCAACCTCTTGCGACTGCTACACTCTCCTGGCACACCATGCCAGTCTATGGCAGCAATTAACAGCTGAACCCTATTCATGGTGTTAACAGTCACTATAACCACTGTCTGACAACTCCCTCTTACAGTGGCTCACTCCCTCTTCTCCCAGCTGCTGACCATTACCCCCCAACCATTAGCTCATGACCCTCCCTGCATCTCTGATCCAGTGTAATAAGCTTGTGCCCTCAGCAACAACTCTCTTCCTGCCTAGTACCATTACTGCCCTCACTCCTAGTGTCACTTCCTGCATCTGCAGCCACCAGCATCTTGGCTGGGTACTGTCTACACTGCCTGCAGCCCAGTGATCCTTGCTGCTGCTGTATGCTGCTCACTCACACCCACGCCACCACTGTGCTGCGCTGCACCTTCAGCCACTATCACCAGCACAGTCATCCTCATGCCACCCCTTCACTTATAGCCACTGCTCTATTCACCTATTAATGGTGTCAGCTGCCATCACCATTGCCACTACACCCAAGCCACCTCCAGCATCACCCCCATGCCTCACACCCTAGCCCCCGCCAGTATCACCCCTGTGGTACCCCATACCAGAACCCCCGCTGGCATCACCAGGACACCCCCTGGGCTTGCCACCTCTCTTTGAACCTACCCTGGGACATTTCATCACAAAACACAACGACATGAATGACTTTACATCAGGAAGGCAAATACACACAGACTTATCACCTTTTAAAAACCCACCGGCCTACAATATACATCGAATTCAATTTCTTTGAACGAATGCCCTCACATTTATCTCCCGGGTGACTCAAGCACTCTCCTGGAGATTTACTTCTCATTTCTGGAGATGCCAGGGCAGCCCTGGAGGGTTGGCGCCCCTGCACCCCCGTCCGCTGCCCTGGCTATTGTCGCTCCCTCCCCGGGGCCCCGCGTCCCAACGGTCCCAACCGCCGCTCGCCCCGCGCCTCAACGGTCCCAACCGCCGATGCCCGTGCAGGGAGGGGGGCGTTACCAAACTCCCCCGGCCTCGCGCTGCCCCGGCGCCCCCGCTAGGCCAACGTTCCCCGGTAACCACGGCAACGCTCCGCCCCCGCCGGCGGCGCCGCATTGGGCGGGCAGCAGCTACCCCTGGCGGCCAGTGCGGGGAGCAGCAGCTGCGCGGGCCGCGCCCAGGGGGAGCTCGGAGCGGGTTTGCTGCCGCTGCTCTGCGGTCCCCGCCCCCACCCTCGTGCTGTAGGCGGTGCAAGCTGCCTCTTGCCTGCCCTGTGCCTGCTTGCTCTGCAGTGAGACCCAGCAAGCAGGGATCAGGCTAGCCAAGCAGCCCTTGGTGGGTTGCAAGCATTTGGCCCAAAAGCCTTTGGGCGAGGCTGTCCCAAGCTCCTGCAGAAGAAAGGGCGACTGCCATGGGACAAGGCAGGTGGCAGCATGGGCAGATCTAGGATTTTGAAAAGGGGGTGGTGCACCCTTGCCACAGCAGCTCTCCGTCTGCAGCAAGCTAGAAGCTTTCCTAATAGGCCAGGGGCTTAGGACTGGATAAGACGGAAACAAGAAACAACTTGAACTTCCTTGGAATGAGTCAAAAGTAAAATGCCGGGACGTGGACCAGGAGCTGCATGAGCCCGAGCAGACAGCCGTATGGCAGAACAAAGCGTAGCTCCGCTGGTGGAGTACAGGCAGCCCTTGACTTAGGACGTTTCAAGTTACAACCTTTCACACTTACAACATTTCTAAATTGGCAGCCAGCTTCAACTTTAGGACGTCAGTTTCAACTTTACAACGCTTGATCCAATGCCACGCCACGCCACGCCACACTAGTGAATAAGGTCACTGCATCGCTCACCTCCCCGGAGAACGTCTGTCCAAACTTCCCTGGACGCTTTCTTTAAGACAGCAGACGAGACTTCAGAAAAACCTGCAGCCAGGACTCCGGAGAAGACTCCAGCCAAGAACCCGTCAAAAAGTCCAACCAAGAGCCTTTCAAAAAGTCCAGCAAAGTCACCCCAAAGAAGTCCTTCCAAATCAATATGCTTGCTTTTTACAATATAAATACATTCGTGTAGCTATATAACTCATCTATAATTGATCAGTACAAAATTCTGGGGTATTTTTGGTGAAAATAGGGTATCGGGCCTTGGTTCAGGAACCAATCCCAGGGTTGCAGGATCAGGTGCTGTTGACAGCCACACTGAAACGTTTCGACATTGTGATGGGAAGGCAGTAGCTGTTTATTTGTACATAGTAGCTGTATGTACCTGGTTAGGTGAGAAAGCAAAGAATATAATTCCTTTTAAGCCCCCTTCCTATAGTAAGGATCCAAAGACTGTCATCTAGGTATAGTATTTACCTGGTGCATAACATAAGCACTCAACAGCATGAAAATTGGATAGTTAGGAACACCCAATCTTTGCCACCTCCGTAACAAACATAAACTGACCTCCATTAGGAATAATTATGCAATACAAGAATCTTAGATCTGACCCAAAACCCTGCTATGATAGAAAAATGAGCACATGTAACCATGGATAGGGTCGACTTATATTTTTTTGCTTGTGTGGACATAAAAGATGTGTTTGTTAGGAAGTCACATATTACAACTATGAAGAGAAGAATATATTTTAATATTTCCTTGGGAGTTCACCATGTGTGGTAGACTATAATAAAAGCTATAGTTACTTCCTGAACTTTTTAAAAGACATATTTGTTAACAAGCTTCTCTAAAATATAATAGGAGGAACCAGGAGAAAGAAGAGAACAAATATGGAAGGAATTTTTTATTACTTTTCATAACAAGTTTCTGAGGCTAGAGCTGAATGCGTCCTTCATTACAGCTTGTAGGTATTGTATCACCATCATCTGTATAGTATTAGTAGTAGTATTATTCCAATAGTGCTTTAGGAACCCCAGTTTTGGGCACAAGGCCCACAGTGCTGTATAACACAGAACAGAAATACTTGCTCTCTTTTTACCATCTAAGTATAAGAGACAACAGACAGTCCAACCATTCTGAAGTTCTTGCAGAAAGAAATTAATGAAACAGTGTTACTTGGCATGGCAGACAGTGGTCGCAGCAAAGCAGCAGCCTAGTTGTCATCAAGCTTTTCTGTAGATATTTCAGGAAAGGAGAGCTTTAAGGAGGTATTGGAAGGAAAACACTGAAGTGGCTTTGTGGATATCTGTGGGGAGTTTTTCCACAGGAAGCATGGGAGAGCACAACGGTGCTTGTTTGCCCTGCCTTACTCAGCCGTAGGAGCCAGGCAGGGCAATGCCTCATTGAAGTCAGTGGAAGTAGTGCCATTGATTTCAATGCAAACATTGAACAGGATTTTACCTTATGTGTATTATAGCTGTTAGGTTTTAGAAGTTACGTGTTCAAGTGGATAAAGCAGTGGACTGGGGCTAGAAATGAAGATATGAGTGACATGAGTTTCTACTCCCAACTTTATCACTGACTTATTGTTTGACCTTAGGCAAGTCATTTCCTGCTCTGTTTCAGTTTCCCTGTATGCAAAATGGAGATAATGATACTAACATCCTTAGTAAGACCTCTGAGATCCACTGATATAAAGCACTACATAAGAGTTAGGCATTAAAATAATTGCTTTAATATGCAGAAAGGTTATTACATACTATGTGACAAACTGTAGCAATAATAGGAACCGTACAAGCTAGATCCGTGCTCATGATAGTTGCAGGACACTAATCTCATGGTCTTTCTTGAACGCAATAAAAGGTTGCACAGGGTTCATAAATAATGTGCTTCATTGTAATTATTCTTCCATATTTATGTAATTTTTTTTGCTTCAGTTTGATGATAAAAATGTGAGTGTCTGTTGCTGACCTGTTACCCCCAGCTCTGAGCAGCAAAATAGTACATGCGGAGTGTCCATAAACTCAGGCATATGTTGCAGTTAACCCACTGTTAGGGGCTGAGTGAGAAGCATTTCTGTCTGGCTTGTTGCTGCATTTTACTGTGTGCTGTAGAAGGCCGCCACTCAGTCATGGATATTCTTTGGACTATAGACTGCTCTACAGAGACATTCGACCCACTGCCCCCCATATCTCTCTCTCTCTCTATCTATCATGCAACACTGAAATGGTTTAGATTCATACATAACAGTCATTTGGAGGGCACACAAAGATCCTTAGTAAACATGTTTAAACTGGTTAATTAACTGAATTATGCAGTTCAAGGAGTATTTTCATGTAGGTATGAGGGACTGGTAGAGGAGAGCTGGCTTATGTTTTTGGCTCTGCCTCAAATTTTTTGGATGGTTTTGGGCAAGTCACTTAATCTAGTATGTTGGTGTTACTAGCTATAAAATAGAGATGGGACTCATGTCACAGTGCTGTAAGGAGGCTTTCTGCATTCATGTTCCTTAAAGCTCTTTGAGGTTCTTAGATGGAAATGCAAAGTTTATTATTGTTTTTTATTATTCAGTCATTAACTCTCATCATTTTAGAGTTTTCAGGGACACTGGCAACACCTTTTAGTTTTTACTGTGGGTTTGACTCCCTTTGTAATTCCTTTGAAGCTACTTGATAACAATAATAACAAAAATGTTTTGCTCCCAGTTTCCTTCTGGCAAACTTTACAGTCCTGCAAAGTGCTAAGTTACTCTGTGCCATACAGACACCTTGGCTTCATTGGATGTTGACCTTGAAAGGCATTCAGTGCCTTAGGGTGCCTGTATATGAGCATGGAGGTTGCTTCGATGTGCTGTAATTACAATGTGTTGAAGCAGACTTGATTAATCGAGTCTGCTGGAGCATGGTAATTACCGTGTTCCAGCAGCCTCCCACATCTCATGTATCAGCATCCCTGCACTTCCAAATGGTGGCAGAGGCACTTGAACTAAAGCTCGTTGAATAAGCTTTAGTTGAAGCACCTCCGCCACTGTTTTGAATTACAGGGACCGGCGTTCCCTCTAAGCTGAATAGTGTGCACAGATGCGCAGGTGCGCTCAACCCATGTTGCCAGGCACGCCTGTGCAACCATGCATGCCATGCAGCTAAGAGGGAACAGTGGCGGGGACACTGATACATAAGGCACTGCAGCACTTTAATTAGACCAGCTCTCAGAGCCACTCTAATTAAAGCACCGCCTCTCCACCTCCGGAGCACATGTAAAAGTGCCATTAGACATCAGGTCCAATTATTATTTTCTAATGTGTTAATGCTCCAATGCTTTTATGTTAACTTCCTGATCCCTAACCGTAAGGTTGTGAAGTAGTGGCCTCAGCCCCGCAAAGATCTACCCAAGTACTTCTAACTGTAAGCATAGCAGGAAATTCAATTAGCTTGTGAGAAGTCTTGAATTGAATTCAATGGGAATATGTAAGCAGAAAGTGAAGCATATGCTTATGTTTTTGTAGTGATTGGGGCATGATCTGAAAAACTGATTTAGATGCTTAGCTTCAACCTATAATGATAACAAAAATCCAGTGAGACCACTGTGATCCTCTGGTTACTATCTATTCCTGGGGGCACCTAGGTTTCTGCTGGTAAAGTTCCCTAGGCACTCCATTTCTGTCAGCAGGCATGTGCAAAACTGTTTTGACATTGGTGAACTATTCGCCTATCTAGCCTCTGGGACATAATCCAGTGGGCATTCTCAAAGCACTGACTGGGCTGGGCTCAAAAGACTTTCGGGGCTGGCTGGCTGTGTCCTACATTATATTAAAAAATTAGGACATGTACTTGGGATTGGGAGATGTGCATTCAAGTTACTATCCCAATTATTTTTTTTAATACAAAATGGAAGAGAATCTGTCCAGCAAGAGAGATTGAAAAGGGTTGTCTCATATGAGCCTAATAGTCAGGTATATGGGGTATACCTGACTATTAGGCTGACATGTGAAATTCCTGACGTGAAATTCTTGGTCTAGTGACCTGGATCTGAATCAGTGAGAGTGAGAATTGGAAAATATTCCTCCACCTCCCAGGTGAGGGCCCTAAACCACTAACCTACTGCTTATAAGTGTGAGGAAGTTGATTTCTTTGATATTGCCTGACATGACCTGACTGTTCATGGCAGAAATGAATACCTTGGCTACCCTCACTGGGCAACATTGGCTACCTCCACTGTTAGAGCCATGTGCACAATCTATCCTCCCACTGAGCTACTGTACGGTTTGAAAGAGGAGTGTTGCCTAAGCAGCTGCAGGGTTTCCATTTCCCTTTCTGAATAGTGAAGTTTTTGGCTAGAATTAGGCACTTCGTTGCCTTTCAGGGTGACATCTAGGCACCACTCTTCTCTCTGGCATTTCCAAGTCCATTAGCAGACATTGCATTTGAGCTAGTCCTGACTGGCCTGAGTTTTTGTTGACCCGGATCAAAGCAGGCCCAGCACAGTCACATGTAACCCTTCCAAGCTGCATTGTAGCTCCTCTGTCAGTAAGTGGCTAGTGACACCATACATCCTGGCCAGCTTGTTAGGGAATGAACTGCAATAACCTTACTGATGCACACTGTGGTGTCCCTGGAAAAAGCGATAGCACATTTTATCTCTCATATTTGGTGGGATTTGAAGTGGGATAGTGGACGTGTATGTCTGTAGGGTCATGAGACAGAACATATTCTCCCAGAACAAATGTGACATCTATTTATGGCACAAATGGGTACTCCAGGTGGGTCTCTGCTTAATTTGCTCACACTTGTGCCTTCTTCAGCATTGAACACTTGCCAGGCAGTGCACAGAAGGCCTGGGTGCCTAAGTGCAAATTGTCTGAGTGCCTGACTAAAGGCTGAGGATTCCAGTAGGTGGCAGGCAACTAAAAGTTAGGTGTTGCAATGCATATGTCCCTTTTGTGGATTTAATGTCTCATTGGGGAGATAAAATACTTTTGTGTTACAACTCTCCTACTCTTCTTAGTTAATTCCCCTTTAATGTACAAACATCACAGTGAAATGCAGAATCCCTGGCCCCAAAAAGCATCCTTTTAAAGGAGAACACTTGTTTCCTTTAGAGCAACTCCCTGGAGCTTCTGTTTAACAGATGAACTGAAACAATATCATTCCTGTTGTTAATACAGCATTAACAATGGTACTATCCTAACGAATGTGGCATTGATTGCCATTCACAATTTATACATTCTACCTTTGGCCCCCATCCTATGCCTGTCTTGCCTATTACAGGGTAACCTCTTTGGGGCAGAGACTGTCTACTCCTCCGTGTTTGCACAGTGCTCAGTACAGTAGGGCCCTTATGGGGTCTGATTAATAGCCCTGATTTAAAATTCTAAATTATATCAAGAAGTAATGCAAATGTGGTAAATGCATATGACAGCTATTTATGCATGCAGTGGAGTGGTTTCAGCAGAAGGTCCTTATATTTCTCTCTCTAGAGCAGTGGTTCTCAACAAGGGTGCCATGAGAGTTTTTGAAGGGTGCCACATAGATTCATAGATGTAGGGTCAGAAGGGACCTAAGTAGATCTTCAAGTTCAACCCCCTGCCCTGGGCAGGAGAGAATACTGGGCTTATATGACCCCAGATAGGTAATTGTCAACCCCCCTCTTAAAGACCCCCAGGGTAGGAGCCAGCACCACTTCCCTTGAAAGCTGGTTCCAGATCCAAGTGGTCCTGACTGTGAAATAGTGCCTTCTAAATGTCCAGCCTAAACCTACTCTCAAACAACTTATGGCTGTAATTCCTTGTTACTCTGGGAGGTGCTCAGGTGAACAGGGTCTCTCCCATTCCCCGCTGGTCCCCTCTGGTAAGTTTATAGACAGCCACCAGGTCCCCTCTCAGCCTTCTCTTGTGAAGCCTGAATAAGTTCAGGTCCCATAGCATCTCCTCATAGGGTCTGCCGTGCTATCCCCAAATCATACAAGTGGCCCTCCTCTGGACCCTCTCGATGCTGGGAAGTGATAAGCAGATAAGGACAGGCTCAGACTCTCCCTGCCTGGCCACTCCCTACCTCTCTGCAAGGAGGTAAGGGAGGAAGTGGTACCAAGCCCCTGCCCACCAATAACATGCTTAATTTGATCCACTTGCCAATGATATACAGGTGCTTTGGGTATGAAACAGAGGAGTTTGGAGTAGTTTGGGACAGGAATCAGAGGGTAGACCTGCAGGAGGAAATTTATGTAGGCAGGATGTGGTCACCTAAATTGGAAGAGGTTCCAGGGAGCAGACTCTTACTCTTATTAAAAGTGTTGTGGAATATTTAATGACAACAAGAAATGAGGAGTTCAGCTTTACATCTTGACTGTACATACTTTCAGTGCTGCTCACAACTGAATACCCAGCACTACTTTCTGTACTAGCTCAGTTTTCCTTCCTTCCTTCAAGTTCGAATCTGTCCTGATTCTGCTTAGCTGATGATAAGCAATTAGATCACAGGCCAAGGCAATGAAATAGAAGAGAAAGGGGCCTGCTGCAAAGACCCACATAGGTAAGTGAGATTGCAGTGAGAAGCTATTTCTAATTTGGGATTTCCCTCAACCATTCAGTTCAGCATCGCTGTAACTGGTTTAAGATGCAAACTGTCCTTTTCAAGAAGAGATGCCTAAAATTCAGTTCCTAAATTCAGAGGTGTAGCAAGCTCATTGAGCACCTAGGGTGCAGCAGGGTACGCTGACCACTTCAGATGGGGGGAGGAGGGCAAGGGTGAGTGGAAGGGAAAACTTGCCCCCCAGGGCTACTGCTGTAGCAGTATCAGGTCCACTCAGGCAACAGCTACCCCATGGCTGGGTTCTGCCCTTGTTCATCCACCACCCCCATTACATACATACACACTGGGGAGAGTGTTGTACTTGCTCTAGCAAAGGCTCCCTGGGGGAGGGAGCAGGGGGAGCACCATTCTACTCACTCTACCTTTCCCTCATCCCCAGGATACACTGTTCAGTGCAGCACTGCCCTGCTTGGCTTTTACGGTTAGGTAAAGCAGTGCAGGGCTGCTCTTGCTGTAACAAAGACTCTCATGGGCAATTCTGGCACCCACTCCTAGTCAGCACCCAGGGCTGGTGCCCCTCTCACCTTGCCCTCGTTATGCTACTGCCTAAATCCATATTTAGGACTTGAATAAATGTCCTGATTTAAAAATACCCATCCCTATGAAGAGATGGGGTGCAGGGGAATGGCAATGGAAGAAACCATCCTTGACTGAGGAAAATAAATAAAAAAAAACAATGGTCACAAGAGCATTCCAGAGGTCCTCTGCTTCTGTTTCACTCCAGCAGGTAAAAATTTAAATGATGTAAGAAAAAAACGCTTTTTGTTTGTTTTAACTTTTATAAGCCTTTTTTTTTTTTATTGGCTTTGATAAAAACTTCACACACAATTTTTAAGGGCATTGACAAACAACTGTGTTATTGTGCATAATTTAACGCAAGCTCTTAATGCGGTGAGTTGCCAATTCATAACGCTCTCCTATGATAATCTGGTTGGGGGGAAAACCTTCTACAGAGCTAATACCTGCTAAGGAATATGTTTAAGGTAGGAATGTCCTGCTTTCAGAAAGGAAGAGAGTGGATGAACGTATGGACACAATGGCCTTTAGCCCAGGATTTAGGAGACCTTAGTTCAAAGTCTGTGTTTTGTCACAGATTTTCTGCATTAAGAAGTTATTTAGGAAATTTAGGGACGGGGAAACTCTCTGTAAACAGACAGTCACACCTCCCATCCAGGGATGTTGTGAAGTTTAGTATGTTAAACCTTGTGAAGAGCTTGATTACTGAACAGGGGGGAGAGGTGACTTCAACTTGTTGTAAATGGTGTAGACGGTGATCTACTGTTGGGTTCTGTTCATATAGCTATTTTGCTTCTAGAAGCAAGAACCCTTCAACATGTACACAATCCCATATTCAGATGCATCTTTCCTATTGCTGTTATGTTTCCACATACAAATAACAAAACATGCATTATCTTTCTAGGAAATACAATATACACTAAATATTCCTTATACACTAAGGAAAATATCAGCAAGGAAGATGGAAAGTATCTGTTTCCTCTGTTGCTTAGAAAGCTCAGGAATAACAAGATGGGGACAGCCTTTACAAGCAGGTATATGCTAAAAATTTACATAGAAAACAAAAGGTATCATAGCTTCTGTTTCAAACAATTGTGATTTTATGCCATTTTTCTTTAAATCTTTCAAACATCCCAACTCATGACTGATGTAGAATGTGTGAAAATTCAAGGTATTGGAGCCTTTTCACATGTAATCTTTCCCCCACTCCTCATTTGGATCCATTCAGAATAGCCACTCCTCACTTCACACACCCACACACCAAGTTTTTGCCAAAATAAAAATTTCTCTAGAAAGGCCTGAAGCCCTAGTAAATGGGGCTCAGGAATGAATGGGAGGAAGCTTCATGACTACAATGCTTCAGCGTGAGTCACCAGCCAGGTGACTTGGGTTAGGTCTGCAAACACATGACTCAGAATAAGTTGATCTAAGGTGCTAGAATAAAACATGTATTGACAAAGGACTGACAAATTAAATACGAGGTCCAGCCTTCTAAAAAATGGAGGAGTCATCAAAACCTAGGGTATCAGTCCCTGAGGTAACATTGGAGGGTTTTTTCCCCCCTTTACTTCTCTTCCTTTCCTAGAAAACATCAAGCCAGAACAAACAGGAGGAACTCGCCCTCAGAATAGCCAGTTCAAACCCAGACATAATAGGGCTTACAGAAATGTGGTGGGATTCGTTCCATGACTGGGCAGTTAGCATTAGGGGTTATAGGCTTTACAGGTGGGATAGAGAAGGAAGGAAAGGCGGGGGTGTGGCGCTCTATGTCAAGGAGCAATACACATCCTCTGCCAGCAGAATGGGGTCAGAGGGGCAAGCTGAAGTGCTCTGGGTCATGGTACAAGGGGGCCGTGGGGGGAGGGATTTAATGGTGGGGGTCTACTACAGAGCCCCCAACCAAGGGGAGGAGCTGGACCGGGAATTTTTGGGCCAGCTTGCAAAAGCACTTAAGGCAAGGGATGTAGTTGTCATGGGTGATTTAAATTATCCGGACATCTGCTGGGAGGAACAGTCAGCCAGGTCGGACCATTCCAGGAGGTTCCTGGCTGAGATACAGGACCTCCACTTAATTCAGGAGGTACACAGTCCCACCAGGGGAAATGCCCTGTTGGACCTGGTCCTGGCCACAGGCGATGACCTGGTAAGGGGACTCCAGGTCCTTGACCACCTGGGTGATAGCAATCATCGCTTGCTGGAATTCACCATCCAGCACAGGGTGTCAAGGGCCTGCAGCAAGGTGGTAGCCCTAGACTTCAAGAGGGCCAACTTCAACGAGTTGAGATTACTGGGAGAGGCACTGGGGTTCTTGAGGGCAGGGGAATTCAGTGCCCAAGATGAGTGGTCGTTCCCTAAGGAAACAATACTCAGTGCCCAAGGGGTGACCATCCCAACAAAAAGCAAGGGGGACAAGAGCGCCCAAAAGCCCCCTGGCTCACCAAGGACATTTGGGAATGCCTGATTGCCAAAAAGGCAGCGTACACCCGGTGGAAGGGGGGTGCTATCTCCAAGGAGGAGTATACCTCCTCTGCTCAGGCCTGTAGGGGGGCTGTCAGGAAAGCTAAGGCGGACATAGAGCTAGGACTAGCATCCAAGATCAGAGATAATAAAAAGTCCTTTTTCAAATATATAGGGAGGATGAAGAAAGCACTGGAAAATGTGGGGCCCCTGCAAGATACTCTGGGCCATCTGGTGGTTGCGCCAGAGGAGAAAGCAGACCTCTTTAACCAATTCTTCACCTCCGTTTTCTTGGGCAGGGACCAGGACTTCCCCACCGTGATGCAAGATGGACTCGAGGGGAACGCCTCCAGACCTCGGATTGGGGAGAACCGGGTTAGAGAGCTTCTGGAGGGCCTGGACGTGTTCAAATCAGCGGTGTTGAGGGAGCCAGCAGGGGTTATTGCAGGGCCCTTGGCATGGCTTTACAAGCGCTCGTGGTGCTCAGGCTAGGTGCCAGATGATTGGGAGATAGCCAACATGGTCCCCATCTTTAAAAAAGGGAGGAGGGAGGACCCGGGCAGTCTTACCTCAATCCTGGGGAAACTCTTTGAGATCATCAAGGAGCACACCTGCAATGGGCCGGCTTCAGGAATGATGCTCAAGGGCAACCAGCACAGTTTCATTAGGGGCAGGTCATGTCAGACCAACCCGATTGCCTTTTACGATCAGGTCACAAAAGCCTTGGATGCAGGTGTTGCCATGGATGTAGTCTTCCTGGACTTCAGCAAGGCCTTTGACACCGTCTCCCACCTCATCCTCATTAAAAAACTAGGTGACTCTGGAATTGATGCCTACACAGTCAGATGCATTGCAGATTGGCTCAAGGGTCGTACTCAGAAGGTGGTGGCGGATGGGTCATATTTGACCTGGGGGGAAGTGGGCAGCGGAGTCCCCCAGGGCTTGGTCCTTGGGCCCACGCTGTTCAATTTCTTTATCAGTGATTTGGATGACAGGGTGAAAAGCAACTTGTTTAGAATTCACTGATGATACCAAAATTTGGGGTAAGGTGAGCACGCTAGTAGGGAGGGAAAGACTGCAGCAAGACCTGGATAGGTCACAGGGGTGGACTAACAAAAACAGGACGTGTTTCAATATTGACAAGTGCAGGGTGTTGCACTTGGGCAGTAGTAACCAGCAGCACACATAAGATGGGAAACTCCCTTCTTGAGAGCACGGAGGCAGAAGGGGATCTTGGAGTCGTTACTGACTCCAAGATGAACATGGGCCAACAATGGTCACGGTTGGCCGGGTTAACCAGACCTTGTTGTGCATCCACAGGTACACCTCAAGTAGGGCCGAGGAGGTGATCCTCCCCCTCTAGGCAACACTGGTCAGGCCACAGCTGGATACTGCGTCCAGTTCTGTGCGCCCCACTTCAGGAGGGATGTGGACAACACTGAGAGGGTCCAGAGGAGGGCCACTCGCATGATCCGGGGACAACAGGGCAGACCCTACAATGAGAGGCTACGGGATCTGAACCTGTTCAGCCTTCACAAGAGAAGGTTGAGGGGGGGACCTGGTGACAGTCTATAAACTCACTAGAGGGGACCAGAAGGGTTTGGGAGAGACCTTGTTTCCCCGAGTGCCCCCTGGCATAACAAGGAATAACGGCCACAAGTTGTTGGAGAGGAGGTTTAGATTAGACATCCGCAAGAACTACTTCACAGTTGGGGCGGCTAGGATCTGGAACCAACTTCCAAGGGAAGCGGTGCTGGCTCCTACCCTGGGGGTCTTTAAGAAAGGCTTGATGCCTACCTGTCTGGAGTCATTTGAGCCCAGTATTTCTCCTGCCCAGGCGGGGGGTCGGACTTGAGGACCTACAAGGTCCCTTCTGACCCGACTTCTAGGATGCTATGACTTATAACTTTCATGACAGAGAGCGTATTCAACAGTCTTTTTCACTGAACTGAAGTTACAATTTAGGGAGACCCTGTGCTTCAGGAAGGGACATATTATGGTTGGCTCATCTAAGAGCAGGAGAGCCAGGGCAAACTATAGAGTCATATCTTTACCCATTATTCTTCATAAGGAATCCCTTTGTAATGATTTTTAGTGTCAAGGCCTATCTTTTCACCAGTATAAGGAACTCTACATAAAGTAAAATTACTGTTTTATTTTTATACATTAAGCTTACACAGCACCTGAGCGCTTTATTTTTATTTATCTATAGTGCAGTAGCAACCGAAGGTCCCAGTCACAGATCAGATACTAGGTGATGTATACAGTACAAAAAAGATGGGAAGAGCCCACAAAACCCTATGATCTAAGTTGAAGGCAAGAGACAGTAGGTGAATATGACAAACATTTCCTTGGCTTCCCATATCTGAGGAGACAAGATCAGTCAGTGGAGCGGATTGGAAAACCCATTTTTTCCCATTCAAATTTTTTCTAGAAAATTTTGGGGCTTTCTGCAAGAATTTTCTAAATTAAATGAGTTTTCATTTGGTTCAAGACACTTGATAAGAGCAATATGCCAGAGTACCTCCCTCTTTTTTCAATTTTTTTCCACTGGGGGAGGGGGGAAAAATCAGTGTGAAAAATAAAAACTGTGAAGCAAAAAGCCAAAAGTGTTTTAGATTCCAAAAATAAACATTAAAAATTGTTTTAATTGGAAAACAATTGAAAAATTAATTTTATTTTGAAATATTAATTGGAAACAAATATTTTCAGTTTGAATTTCTGGTTGGACATTCAAAACACTTAAATAAAACTGACAAAAATATTTTTCACCTAAAAATATTTTGTGGTTCAAAAAATTTGGCCACCTCTAATAAACAATATAAGCACTGAATATCCTTTGCCTAATGATTGTCAAGCTTTTTGGAGACCTCAACAGAAAGGAGAGTCTTAAGCATGAATCTGAAGAACAAGGAGATACACTCAGTAAGAGCTATGAGGCTAGGGGGCAGCAAGAAAGAAAGCAGAAAAGCGCTTCTTCAGAAATTTGAAATGGATGATGAAGGCTGGCACACTGACAGTGTTAGTGGGACCCTAGATCTAGTGCATACCCTCTGGCAAATGTGGAATGATTCCGGGAAAAGGCAGATAGTTTCTATTTGATGCTGTAGAGAAGGAGGAACTAGTCAAGGGATCAAAGTGGGGAGTGATGTGGTCCAAGCAATTATCAAGGGGAATGAAGTACAGTGACAGAATTAGTTGCAGCTGAGCTAACGGATGTCTCATGTCAGTCCCATCAACGATATGTTGGGTTGTTTTAAGGAGATCTATATTCTCTCTGGATTAAGCTAGAACAGAGGAATCTACTTCATCTAAGTGTGTCTGGTTCACTGGGAGCTGTGCCAAAGCACTCGTTTATATACCAAGTCTCTTTGACAACAAAAGTACAAGGGGGGGGAACAACCCACAGAGAGCTTGCCTGTGGCCAGGGGTGCTGATTACCTAAAGCTGCATTCTAAATATTCCAGAAGAAGCTGGGGGCAAAGATTTCTTATGGTGATATCTTTTATTGGCTCAACTGCATTGTTTGGATAGTTAGACAAGCTTTCAAATGCAAGAAGCTGGGACATCGCATCCTAATGATGCAGTCAGGGCTTCAGCAGTCAAACAATCAAATCAATCAAACACAAGCACAGCTTTAATGCTAGTAGGAAAAATATGTTCCATGGATCAGTAGTATCAAGTGCCCCACTTGCTCTATATTAAACTTGCTGTGATTTGTTTCTTGAGCTGCACCTGTCTCAAGTTCAATACTTGTGTGTGGGCTTGAGTAGGTGATAGCTCAGCCCTCTTCCTGTTTACTCCTCTCAGTGTAATGTGGACAAGAGGCACTTGAAAAACAAATGTTACAGCTGAGTAACAGAGACTTAGGCTTTAATAAGGTCACTCACTCTCTCCTGACTCACTCCAATGGAAATGAAGTCTTATCAAACATCTAGAATGTTATGAGATGATGTCTAAATCGTATTATAATCATTACATTTCTAATAAGGGGAAGAATGGAACTACTGGAGGTTGTAAGTAGAAGTTCCATAGTCAAGAGAGAGAGAAGCATTAGAGATAATATGGTTTTACTGGTTCTAAAAACCGTTTACTCAGTATTAGGAGAAAGTAACATATCTCTGGGTCTTTTTCCACCTGATGAAGCAAGCCCTCTGCTTACCAAAAGCTTATGCTATACATCTCTGAATATCTGGAGGGGATAATTTGGAGAGTGGTTGCTAGACTACTTGCAAACAACAATATTGTTCCATTTGAACTCTGCATTCTTCTTACAAAAAATATTGATAAACCAAGTTATGATGACCTCTTGTAGCACTGTAGCTTTCTATTTCTATTACTTAAAGCTTGTAAATATTTTCCTCTGAAAACCCAAACCCTTAACATATTTTAATCAATATAGTTCCACTTTAAACCTAATATCTCAAAGGGTGAACACATGTGCACACACCCAAGTTAAGGAAAGCTTCCCTAAAAAGCTACTGCATTTGTTTTTGCTTGTTAAATAGACTTTACAAGGCTGCAAGCTTCCAGACCTCTGGGGAGCCCTGAAGGCTGGATGACAAACACTCTGAGCTGAATTCAGCCCATGGCACTGAGGTTGAGCACTGGGCTAGAGCAGAGGTCCCCAACCTCAAGGCTTGGTGGGTTGGCTACTGAACTGGAAGCGACCGGCATACCGTGGACTGGCAACCAAGCCCTTTTTATATTGAGTATAAAAAAGGGTTGGCTGCTGGTGCACAGTATGCCGGTCACTTCCAGACTGCAGTTTGCCAGTCCACAATCACTTCTGGTCCACAGTCTAAAAAGTTTGGGAACCACTGGGCTAGAGTATTTCATATTCCTCTTCATGAATGAGGCAGAATTATCCTCCTGATCTGACGTTCAGTATGTTCTACTAAGGCTCTTATGCTAACAGCAGACTACCAAATACAACTTTACTGTTTTTCAGTAAGATTCACTCTTTTTGTTCAAAGGGCAGTCCAACATGGTCACAGTACAGACCTGTAACTACTTGTTTACTTAAAAAAAGACCTGAATGATTGAGGGTGACATTGAAGGAATAGAAAGTGGGAGCTCTACCATGCCTAGCCCATTCATAACATTTGACAAAGTAGGCTTTTGCCTATGAAAATGTGTGCTTTTCTGAACAAGTTAGCCTTGAAAGTGCCACTCTACCCTGCTTTGTGAATGCCTAGTATACGCAAATGAGAGGTCTCTCCTTATTACAGTCCTAATTTATCCTTCCAGAAAGTATAGGATTACCTCAACACAGATAAACAAACATCTTCAAAATGTTCTTATTACTTTTAAAGGAAAAATTGTAATGCTTAACTCCAGTACATTTCTGATCTCTGGCCTAATTTCAATTCACTTCACCATACTGGGGGCAACTTTGAGTTACCCTGAAGCACAATTATTCCCTGCTAACATAAACAACTTTACTTTTCATTTCCTTTTTCTGATAGAAGCTAGATGTTCATTATAAGCTTGATTTTTATTTTTATTTTTTTTACTTGCATATCAAAAACCTCAGCTCAAATATCTCAAGTCTACACTAATTCTATATTAGTTGAAACTCAAAAAACTTAAAATCTGCATTCTATATCAGGCCAATTATATAATCTATTAAGGCTTGATAAAGCATCAATATGGACATGATTTGAGGACTTCTTGGAAAATTTGCTTTAGCCAAGCTGTGCTTTAGTTAAATCAGTTATCAACCTCAATACAGCAGCAATTGGATGAAACTAAATGGGTTGCACTCTACAGGAATTCGGACAAAATGATCTAATGAATGCTTCCGGACTTAACCTCTATGAATAAGTTCCCCTACTTAAAACTTGACCCTCACTCTGCAAACACTTAAATACGAGACTGTTCATTTAAGCCGCTTGGGACATTGCACAGAGAATTAAGACACAAAACTAAACAGCCTAAATTGAATTAGCCCTTGAGAAGAATGTACGCGATCTGAAAATGCCACCATGTAAGCCCTCAAAGGGTCACGGGACAGTGCTGTTCTGCTGCCACGGGGGACCTCAAGCCAGGCATGCTGTGAAGACAGGATGCTCTGTGCCACCCACTGAACACAGCAGGCTTTTCTGTGGTGCTGGAGATGTAGCTTTGCACTTAAAAGCTGCTGACCCCTAAAATACCATGACCAGCAACTGGCCAGGTGGCAAGGGGGGAAACTTGTTAGGAAACAGGAGCGCATCACAGTTCTGATAAAGGGGCTTTGGCCACTGAAGTTATTTTCGGTGGTGAAGACAAAGCCCTCCTACAACCTTGGCCTACGATCGAGTTCCCGCCGCTGCTGGAGCCTGCTCCCTCTCTGGTGAAATCACGCCCCGGCTCAGGCATAGGCGTGACAGGATTCTGGTATCAATAGACCTGGCTAAACAGCTTTTGGCCTGACACTCGCATACAGACGGAACAATATTTCCATCAATAGTCATTCAAATTTATATACAAGAGATATAAAAGAATAAACAAATCCAGTATGGAGGTAAGGAAATCCAAGGCAAGGGGTGGCTGCTGCAGGAGTGGGGGGCACTGCTGGGAAGGGTGTGCCAGGAAGGGGGACAGAGGGGGGCAGCCCGGTGCCGCCGGCTGCTCCCTCTACCCAGGTCCTGGGCAGGGCAGGGGCCAGACCACGGCGGAGTCAGGCCGAGCCGGGCTCCACAGGAGTTTGGGGATGGGCAGCAGCACCGGGCCCCAGGCGCTACCGGCCCTGCCCCTCCACCCCCAGCCTGCAGGGCCCCAGCTCCTGCAGCAGCCACTGCACACTTGCGCGTCCTAAACTGATTAAAAAAAAAATAATCGAAAAAACACCCCTCGCTTTGTGCAGTCCTGAAAACGTCAGTGGATAAACACTGAAACATGCGTTAAAA
>NW_017728906.1:191038523-191047986 GCF_001723895.1 Crocodylus porosus
GGGCCGGGGTGCGGCGCTGAACGCCCGGGGCAGCCGTGCTCTCTGCTTGTCCCCCAGGGGGAACAGGGAGCGGAGAGGAAGCTTGTCCGAGGGGGAGGCGGTGGAGAACAGCTGTTTTAGGCTGATTTAAAGAGGTGTTTTCCTTCGGGTGACCTGTCGCTCGCACCTGCAGGCAGGCTTATCTCACTAGCGTACCGCCTAACTCATAAAAAGCGTAGATATATAACTATGGGAGTGACACTATGGGAGTGCTTCAAACGAGCGGAAAGGCAGCCGATTAAGACTGCCCTAGGTTGCTTCATAAACCGGAATGGACGCGGGCGATCGCTCTGCAAGTCTCTTGTGTCTGGAGTCTTTGGTGGGTGGTGGATTTACTGATCTGCCTTCTGTGTAGATGTAGATGCTATTAAACCTACTGGTCCTAGCCAAAAAGTAAATTTCAGCTTAAGCTATAACTGACTTCCTATGAACCAAACAAATCTGGTTGGGAGCTGAAATCCACTTTCCCTTGTGAGAGACCTCTACATGCATTTAATGGAGGGTAACTGTTCTAGGAATGAAGATGTTTTAACGTCCTGGAGCTTTAAGAAGATGTTAGTCACCCCTGCGCAGCTGGACACATTTAGGAAACGGTGATGAAGGCAGGGTAGGAGCTTGTGGGAGTTAAAACTGAGCTTCCAAAGAAACCTGTTTTTAATCCCTGTTGGCTCTTAAAGGGAGATTTTAATAAGGGTCACTAATGCCATGTACGGGGGAAGTTGAAATCCTTAATAGAAGTGCTACTGTTTGAATGAGAAGGATCAGCCACTCCTCATGTCAGATTACCTAGACTTTACATGGCACATTACATGGACTGCACCTGCCTCTGGGTGTGACCCACTCGCTAGGATCAGTCACTTAGTCCAGCTTCAACTCCCCTGTTGTTCCCATGATTATCTATATTATCCTTCTTTGGCATCCGTATTTATTCTCTTGCACTGTCAGTACGTGCTGGAGGAGTGGAAAAGGGCCAATGTACTCCCCGTTTTCAAAAAAGGGAGGAAGGAGGACCCAGGAAACTACAGGCTCGTTAGTCTTAACTCAGTCCTGGGGAAGCTCTTTGAGAACGTTATCCAGGAGTACATCTGCGAGGGACCAGCAGGGGGGATCATGCTTAGGGGCAACCAACACGGGTTCATTCAAGGCAGGTCCTGTCAGACCAACCTGGTGGCCTTCTACGACCAGGTCATAAAATCCTTGGACGCAGGTGTCGTGGTGGATGTAGTCTTTCTGGACTTTAGGAAAGCCTTTGACACTGTCTCTCACCCCATTCTCATTAAGAAATTGGGCGACTGTGGCGTCGATGCCTACACAGTCAGATAGGTCGCAAATTGGCTGCAGGGCCGCACTCAGAGTGGTGGTGGATGAGTCTTTTTCAGCCTGGAGGGATGTGGGCAGTGGGGTCCTCGGGCCTGCACTGTTCAACGTCTTCATCAGCGACTTGGACGAGGGGGAGAAAAGCACCTTGTTCAAGTTTGCGGATGACACTAAGATATGGGGAGAAGTGGGCACACTAGAAGGGAGGAACAGGCTGCAATTGGATCTGGACAGGTTACAGGGGTGGGCAGATGAGAATAGGATGGGATTCAATACGGACAAGTGCAAGGTGCTGCACCTGGGGAGGAAGAGCCGGCACCATACCTACAGGCTGGGGAACTCCCTTCTCGTCAGTGCAGAGGCAGAAAAGGATCTTGGAGTCGTCATTGATGCCAAGATGAACATGGGCCGGCAGTGTGGGGACGCAGTCAGTAAAGTTAGTTGCATTTTGTCGTGCATCCACAGGTGCATCTCGAGCAGGTCCAAGGAGGTGATCCTCCCTCTCTGTGTGGCGCTGGTCAGGCTGCAGCTGGAGTACTGCGTCCAGTTCTGGGCGCCGTACTTCAAGAGGGATGTGGACAGTATGGAGAGGGTCCAGAGGAGGGCCACTTGCATGATCGAGGGCAGTAGGGCAGGTCCTATGAGCGGAGGCTATGGGACCTGAACCTGTTCAGCCTCCACAAGAGAAGGCTGAGGGGGGGGTCTGGTGGTCGTCCAGAAACTAGCCAAGGGGGATCAGCAGGCATTGGGGGAGTCCCTGTTCCCCTGAGCACTACCTGGAGTAACAAGGAATAATGGCCATAAGTTGACTGAGAGTAGATTCAGGCTAGAAGACATCAGGAGGCGCTACTTCACGGTCAGGGCAGCTAGGATCTGGAACCAACTTCCAAGGGAAGTGATGCTGGCTCCTACCCTGGGGGTCTTCAAAAGGAGGTTGGATAATCACCTTGCTGGGGTCATTTGACCCCAGTACTCTTTCCTGCCCATGGCAGGGGGTCGGACTTGGCGATCTGCTCAGGTCCTTTCTGACCCGAGCAACTATGAAACGACATATTCTTGTTGGTGTATTTTAGTTGTACATCCACTTGGTATTTTTTTGCTCCATTTCAGTAGACTGCAAGAGATGTCTGCTCCCGGTGTTAGAATGTAGTTAGCTGTTAGAACGACATTACCTTTCAGTAAGCTCTGTCAGGCCTCCGTCAGTAGACCTTGGCTCCTGGCTGCTAGCTAAATTACTCTCACTACACTCTGGCTTCAGAGGACTTCTTTGAAATTCAGGCTACCCCTGAATCTGAGGTGCTGGACAGTACCTGTGTTACATGGCTGAAAGGGTCTGCCTACAAGTGACATTGCAGGATGGGGGCTTTTAAATCATGTGAGTATTATGTCTGTTTTAAAGAAAGGGAGAAACAAAATATGGAGGTGGATAATGATTTTAAAATCTAACCTGCTTTCTTTTTATAAAACAGAAGAAAAATGGAAATACTCCTCTGAATCTTTAACTATTTCCAATGACACTTTCAGTTATTAAGGAAGTATTTCTCTAGCATCTTTGCAGCCCAAACACTGTGGAATTTGAAAGCCTCAAACTGATACAGGTTTCCCTCACTTTATGCTGTTATATGCATTCCTGGAAAACACAGTATAACTGGAATTCTCATAAAGAAAACCCACTTTACAGTGTAACAAATAGGGATACATTCCAAGACCTTGACTGGACTGACCCCCAGGCCCATTTCTACCACTCTTACAAGACAATTTTGGTGCTTGCCAACAGCAGATAGTACACACAAGCTCAGGGTGGTGGTGAATGTGGGGATGGCAACTACAGAAACATGTTGCAGACAATGAGTGAGGAGCGCAGATCCATACAGGAGACTGTATGTTGGTGTGCGTCACTCCCACAACGCACCGCACAAAGCAGCTAGCTGACTGCGGGCTTCCACCACGCTGATCGCAGAAGAGTGATTTTACCTTGCATATAACGAGGTTTTGGTATAAAAATGGTCATCGCATAAGAGCAGATTTACACATACAGAACCTGCATAAATTAGGGAAACCTGTACTGACTATAACAGAATAATGTTTTTGTCTGGGTTAAGAAGATCAAGATTAAACGGCACCAGTAGGTCATCCAGTCTAAGTATTTTGACTCTCCTTCCAAAGATGAATGTCTGGAAAAGTGACAGTTTTTCTCTGATCTACTTCTGGTCCGCAGCTGATGATTCAATGTTCTAAACTAGATTAATTTTGTTTTACAACCCAGGACTTGCCAGTTTTGTAATAATGGTCATAAATACAGTTCCAAGGTAGTATTTTGGAAAAAACCCTTTGATGTTAGTGCAAAATGTGGAATATTAAGTGTTGCAGCTTGCAACAAAGATTAACCAGGAAACTAAACAGAAGTGAAGTAAAAAGAATTCATTGTTTTTACCTTCTATCAAGTTTCCTGTGTTTATGACTAAAAGGAATCTGGTCGGTCAGTGATGAATAGAGCACTTCTCTCTTCTGTGAGGGTACTGAATGCATTCTTTTAAATAATGCAGACTTAAAACACCACACATCCATTTATCTAAAGGGAGTTTAAAATGATGCTTAAGCAGTCAATGGAAAAAATGTTTTCTTGTATATTTAATTTTACTACTTTTTCCAGCTGGCTTTTGGCATCTTCTGCAGAACAAAGCCAGTCACTAGTTATTATAATAAAGATGTGGTCTCATACCTAGCCAGATGGTGCTCTTCATCATCATCCAAGATGCTAAAATAGCAAAAAAATCCAAAAGCAGTGGTTTGCTTTCTGATGATTAAGCTGTGTGCTTAAATGGTTGGAAATGTAGTCAAATGCAACAACAATGTCATAAAACCCGTAGACCGGGGTGGGCAAAACGCAGCCCGGGGGCCGGATGCAGGCCATTCTATCTGGTTGCAGGGCCCCTAAAAAATTTAGAAATCGATATTTATCTGCCCTGGGCTGCCTGTCATGCGGCCCTTGATGGCTTGCCAAAACTCAATAAGCGGCCCTGTGCCCAAAATAATTGCCCACGCCTGCCCTAGAGCCTGACTTCCAATATTAGGTTGCTTTTATATTATTGTATGTCAAGCTTACGATAGATTTTGCTACAGTAGGTTAGCTGCCTTCAGTTCCCTGGTTTATTGGGGCTTCAAAGGTTTGGCTGGCTGATGGCACTGGTTTCCAGCCGACTGACTGAACAATTCATTTCTGTGATAGGGAGTCATCTGGTTTCACCCAGGTACAGCAACTGGCTGTGCTGGATTCTTGCCTCATTAAAAGAACATTGTTTTCCTTTTTATGTATAATCTAATGCTACTTGTTGCATCTGGGGTGGCAAAAGGAGGAAGCGTGCTAAACTCTGAACAGACTGTTAGCACCCTGGGTTTTGCTGTTACTGAAAATATCAAGAGCTCTGCCACTGACATCGGTGGGCATGGGATGACTGTTACTTTTGATCACTATTTGTTTTTATTGAGGTAGCTTCTAGCTATAAGACCAAGAGCTTTGTTGTGCTAGCTGCTGAACAAACAGGCTAGACTTTGCACTTGTTAAACTAGATCAGTAATTCTCAACCAGGATGCCACAGCACACAGGGGTTTCCAAAGATCCTTTCAAGGGTGCCCGGAGGTGTGAAAAGATAAGCAGCTAAGTTCAGGTTCTTCCCTGCCTGGCTGTTCCCTACCCTCATGGCCCAGCTCCTTGGCAAGGACATAATGCCACTCAATTCACAAAAATTATAGAGGGGTGCCTTGAGTCTTGTGAAGGGTGCCTGGAGACGAAGAAGGTTGAGAACCACTAAACTAGACAAACTCCTTCAGAGGTGCAACAAGCACTTTCTGCACCATAGGTAGTGGCCAGGCTGGTGATGGCAGCTGCTATTTCTGTGTCACCTCAAAATCAGGGCTGTTGCCTGCTCCTAGTTACACTACTGCAGTTGTTTTACTAATCCTAATTGGAGTGATGGGGGATTCTCAACCGGTAGTACCATCCCTGGCCTGCAGTTGCTGGTATGTAGGTTGGGGTTATTGGAACAACAATCCATTGTAAGTACAATCATGAAATAGCCATGTAAACTTCTGAAACTCAGGCTGTACTAAGTAAGTGTTGGAGAACTGCAGGATTAAAGACATACTTTAGCTTTGCAGAATTAGGAAAACAGTTCTGCATTCTCCACTCCCCCTCCCCTTTGTATGTTATTAAAGGCAAATGGCTTGTGTCACATAGCTTTCAAAATGGAATAGAAGTTGAAAAGAATTCAGTTCTCACTGAGATGTGGAGAGCATGGGCGAAAGACTGCATTGCATGTCTGGGCAGCAGCATATGAAAATCAAACAGTCTGTCCCAGAGTGAAATTTTCACAGCTGACTGAGTGCTAGTCTCACGATTTAATATCAAGGTTAAGAGGACTGATGTTGGTTTCGGCTCCTTTTTTTTAGCCAGAATGAAGTTATCAAATCATGAATACAGGGAGCACAGACGTGTTACTGTGCACCAGTCCTTTTGGAGGGGACTGTGGCTGATCATGTATGGTATTGTGTTGTGTGTTGTTAATTTTTAATTTCTGAAGTAACACACTAGTTTACAGTAAACCTAAAGGTCTGTTTCTGGTGATAAAGACAATAGACCAGGAAGCAGTTCTTTTGCACAGCCTGTCTGATCTGCTCTGATTGAAGAAGTCTTTTCTTCCTCTCCCTTGTCCTTCCATCCTTCTATTTTCCATGTCAGTGCTGAAGCCATAAAGACAATTACTTTATAGTTTTCTTTGCTTCCAGCACCTGATGTCCATTGCGAACTTGGTCCTGCTGTTAGAACAGGTCTGTAGTTGGGCTACCAGCACTGAGGACTTGCTTAACTGATGTTAATACAGGACACATGCAAGGTACCCAAACTACATGGTGCTAAGGCTTGTCTGTTGGAAGGATTATCTTTTGCTGATAAGCATCTGAGGCAGAACTCTACATGCACTGAAAAAGGGGAGTCCACAGTGACTAGTTGGTCAAATGCCATACCACAACAAGGAACAACCAGGGGACTTGGTTTAGTCCCTAGGCTATTTGCGAGCAGTAGCTACCAATTAGAGCAGAGCTATAGATACAGCAATGAAAGCGATGACCACAGCTGCAAAGCAGGGTAGCTATAATGAGAAGCTAAAATCTGGCGATGCACCACAGCTTTCTACACAATTAAATGTGTCTGATAATGACAGATTGGCTTCTGGCAACATAATGCATAATCTCCATTGAGTGCAACAAGCAAAATCACTGAGCTGTAATAGTGAGCGCTGTACACTGAACAATAAGGTGCAAAGCAATACCATTACTTTCCTTTGGGGCAAAGTGTCTGGAAAAAGCTGCTGTTTTGATTTGGTAGTGATTTGTGCCCCACTTGCACTTGACACCACACAGGTGCAAAGCTTGCAGTGGGGCACCTCCTGGGAGCGGGGCAGTGTAGCAGGAGGGGGCTTGGCTGCCCATGTTGTGCATGTGCCAGTGGCTCCCATCTGCCTGTTCTGTGCGCACAGCACACATGGCAAAAAAAGGAGCCAGGCTTTGCCTGCTGTTCATGTGGTGAAGGAAGGAGCTGGGCTGTGCATATGGCAGCAGAAGGTGTGCTGCCTGCATGGTGTGCTTCCGTGGTGGGAGGGCCTGTGCTTGTGGCGGGGGAAGAAATTAGGCTTTATGCACTTTGCATATGCCAAAGAAAAGGTCTTGGGCTGCCTGTGTGATGTGCCTGGCTGGGGTGGGAGTTGGGAGTTTGTGGGGAGCCAGGCTGCCTGTACCATGCATGTGGCAGAGGGAGGGGGCTTCCTGCATGGTAAGCAGTCTGTGTGGCTTCTGGCTTTGCGGACCAGGCAGTTTATGGCCCCTGCCTTATGTGGATGTTGAATTGATATTGAAGTTCGCTGAATTCAGGTGGGTTTAGGTGCAATAACTGCAGCAGTCTAACACTTGTCTCGTCTAGTCTTTCCACTGTATTCCAAAATTGCATTCACATTGCTAGATACCGTAAGGCAAACATGTTCTTGGCCTCTTTATCACAGTCTCCATTTTGTGGGTTTAATAGTGTCACCCTTTTATTAGAAGAACCGTTTCCTAAGCAAATAATGTAGACTTGGGTTTTCTACTTTGAGTCAAAGTGACAATGTAAATATGAGCTGATTAATCTCCACTGCACAAAAAGCATTTAAAATTCAGAACAAAAAAAGCAGGAAATGTGTCATTTCCCAGTAGTCTCTGATAAAAAATCCCTTGATAACTAGTTGACTACTTTTGGTTTGCAAGTAGCTGTTCCTTACTTCTGTAGCTGCCAGAATTTCTTCTGTAGTGCTGAGTAGAAGAATACCTAAATATTAGCTAATGTTGGAGAACTGAGGGAATGGAAAAGGGTATTTCTGACAACATTTCAACTATATAATGTTGTCTATTTTGGGGAGTCTCATAACTTGATGATAATCTATTCCCAACTAAAAACTAGCAGATGCCATGAGAATGTGGTAGCAGCTTTCTTTAAAATTTAAAGCATAAAAATATAGGGTTAGATGCCTGTTTGAAATTATAAGAGCGCAGACAAAAATGAGAGACTGGGCAGGGTTGTGTATTTGTGTTCCTACAACTTTGGGAATGTCTCTTTCAGATGTGGTTTTTATCTTGCAGTTCTTTGTGGCTTTCTCCAAAAGTCTCCAGTACTTAAGAGAAATCTAAGATGAATGAGTGAGCTATCATTGACTGGAATGCAGGGGATGGTGGCATCAGGGAGTGTGGTTTTCTCAAGCCTGCTGATCTGGTCTCACTGGATCTTGTTTTGCAAGTTGAACTTCTCTCAAGTTTTTCTTACATGTGAATATGTACTCATTGACTCAGTCTGGGCAATCTTAGACCTTAGACCAGTATAATGACTAATAGTTTGGGCCACATTAGGATTAAGAAAGCATTATTTTGTGCTGAAGTTGGGGGAGGAGCAAAAGAAGAAAAGAGAGGCTGCCACTGAACTAAAATGTTCTTTCTATAGGACATTGTGGGAGGAGAGAGGAAGAACAGGCCTGTTTCCTCCATGTCTACCTATGTAGGGTAGGTAGGGCAGGCCAGCTGCACCACAGGACTGCAAGTATGAAAGGAGCAAGGGTAGCAAGGTCTTTCAGAAAACTTAATATTTGGGGATTTTGGTATGATACTTTTTTTTTTCTCAGATGTGTTTAGCAGCCTCCTTGGCTACTGTTTGGTTAGTCAGTAGTAATTTGATAACTTCTGAAGATCTTGGCTTGGATCTTTTTGGTAGATGCTATACAAATGTATAGCAAGGTACAGTCTTTATATAAAGTGTTTGCAATGTACCTTGAAGATGCAAACAGGTAAATCTTAACAGGAGGTGGATAATGGTGATGAGATGATAAATGGCAAAGGCTGGTGAGTACACCACTCAACGAATCTGACTGAGAACATGTGGGTCCTTAAGTTCAGTTTGGCCAAGTTCGGATCCAACTATACTGATGTGGTAGAGAGCAAGCGGCACCTCAGTTGTTGAGTGCAGCTGTCAAAATGAACCAATGCCCTCTGTCAGGAAGCAGTGCAACCTGGTGATGCAATAAGGGATGCTTGACACTATCCTGATAGGCACAGCATGGCTGAGCTGTTCTCACCTGAACTTTCAGTCTTCTCTGCTGGTAACTAAAATGCTGTTTATTATATTGTAGCTGTGTGTGAATAGGAGCTTGAATTCTTTGCTGCTGCTGCTGCTGTTGCTGGCGTGGATGGGGATGGGGTTGGTGGCAGCAGTGCTGGGAGGAGGGGCTGTGGTAAATTTTGGGGTGGCTGTGGCCCCCTCCCAGTGCCACCTGCCCCGAGCACAGCCCTGGGCCAAGCCCCACCTCCGGGAAGAGCCCAGCACTGCCCCTTGCCCTGAGCACGCAGTGGGCAGCTCACCCTGCACACAGATCCAGGGGGCCCATGCTCCCTGTGCCTCCCCTGGGGGTGTGCGCAGCGGCAGGAGCCACCTCCTCCCCATGCTCGTTGGACGAGCTGCTCGCAGCTCTGTCCCATGCCCTGCCCCGGCTCTGAAGCCCCATCCCCAGCCTCACTCCCTCCGTCACTGTGGGGG
>NW_017728906.1:191048086-191053640 GCF_001723895.1 Crocodylus porosus
ACACCCCTTCCCCCACAACAGACTTACCAACTGGTCACTGTTCTCCAAGCTGCTGGGCTGCATATTGGCAATCAGATCAGTATTGGCCAATATGGCTCATTAATCGGTCATCAGTATCAGCCCAAAAAATCTTTATTGGTGTACTTGTACCCTGTTCTTCCCTTCCTACCTGCAATTTGCCCATATAGGATGTCTTTTGGGATGCACCCCTCTTCCATCTTGCAGAGATAGCCAAGCTAGTGTAGGCACTGCTGTTTGAGTAGTGCAGTGATGGTTGGCTTTGGTGATGACCTCTGTGTTGGTGATTCTGTCTTGCCACTTGATGTCAAGGATGCAGTGTAGCCAGCATAGGTGGAAGCTGCTCAGCTTCTTGTCTTGATATGTATATGTTGACCATGTCTCACTGCTGTACATAAGGACACTGAGGATACAGGCTTTGTACACAAGCAGCTTAGTTTGGATGGTGAGTTTTGTATTGTTCCATGCCCATTTGGAGAACTTACTGAACTTACAGCCTTTCCAAAGTGCACATTTAGGTCTTTGTCCAGTGACAGGTTGTCACTCACTGTGGATCAAAGGTAGCAGAACTTGTTCACAGCCTTGAGGCGTGTTGTCAAGGCTGATAGATGGTGACTGGAGAGCACCCTGTCTTGGGACCACAGTCTACTTAGTGATGCTGGTCAAGGCAAACAGCCTGCAAGCATGGGAGAGGCAATTCATGAGTATTTGTAGTTGGCTGTCTTCATGGATGGTGAGTGCAGCATCATCAGCAAGAAGGAGCTCCCTAATGAGTATGTGCGTCACTTTTGTTTTGACTTTTATGATAGATAGATTGTAGAGTTTACCATCTGATCTTGTGTGAAGGTATGTGCCTTGATCCAAGCTATCAAAAGTGTAATGCAGCAGCATAGAGAAGAAGATCCCAAAGAGTGTGGGCACCATTGCAGCCAAAACTGAATGGCGAGGATACTCCCATCTTGGCTACTTGTGTGGGCAGAGGCAGTAATGATCAATATAAATGTCAGCACCTTCAGCTCCAAAATTCTGTCACGTAATCACAGCCATATGAGTACATAAATATGAAATAAAATTTTTAAAAAAGCAAGTGAGTGTCTAAACAAACTCCTGGTGCTGTACCTCAAATTCTTCCCTGGAGAAGAGGATACAATATTAAGCTGCTCCCTATGCTGCTGGAAAACATTCAGATGCTATGGCAATAAAGGCCGTATAAGCATCTATATAGGAACAGAAAATGAACGTTAACTCTGTTTCTCAGGAAAAGATCAGAATCACATTCTGCTTGGGAAGAATTCATAGCTTTCTATAATTCTGTATTTTTTTTCTCCCTCTGCCCAAGAATTCAGAAATACCAACAAATGGTCCAAACTATAGTCTTGCATATAATAGTTTTAAAAGACATTTTTTTTTTTAATAAGTTGTCTTTTGGCCTTACAGGCTTTTAATCTTCCAGGCAGAAAACATACTGAAGAACTGAGTGACCCTTTTCCTACCACACATTTTATTGTTGTGTTTGATGGGCAGTTGTGACTTTTCTGTAAATCACTGCCAACTATGTTTCAGTCCAGAGGTTTTCCGTCATTTAAAATAAATCCACATCACTTCTACCTTGTTTTAATGGCACTGAGTTCTGTATAACATTCTTTTTTATAACGTGCAACAAATTTACACTTCATAGAACAGCACTGGAAGTGTCAGTATTTTGTTGTAGAATGGGCAAACCTCAATCTTAGCTTGTAACCTGTTTGCATGACTGTCTCTGCTTTAATTTCCATGCAAAATGCCATAGATTCATAGATGTTAGGGTTGGAAGGGACCTCAGTAGATAATCGAGTCCAACTCTCTGCATAGGCAGGAAGAGTGCTGGGTTCAGATGACCCCAGCCAGATGCCTATCTAATCTCCTCTTGAAGACCCCCAGGGTAGGGGAGAGCACCACCTCCCTTGGGAGCTCATTCCAGATTTTGGCCACTCTAACTATGAAGAAGTTCTTCTCAATTTACTCTTTACCTCTTTACCATATTTACTTGAATACAAGATGACCGTGAATGTAAAATGACTCCCAATAATTAGTTTCTACACATGAAAAACTTGTAAATTTATTATCATTTTCTAGGTATGGGATCTAATTATCTGAGGATATCTTAAATTTGTGCCCCCACTACTGCAGGCAGTGGAGGGAGAGGTGTAGAGGGAGGCAGTAATGAGGCAGGCACTGCGGATATGGTAGGGCAGGCAGTGAGAGGCAGGCACCTTGCCCCCTGCTGCCTGTTCCCCTCCTTCCTCCCCCCCAGACTCAGATTTGGCCCAATTCCCTGTTCCCCTCTTCTTTTCCATGCCGCTTTTGCTACTCACAGCCTAAGGTCCCCACACACCTTCCTCCCATCTCCTTCCCCTTCTTCCCCAAGTCTCTCTTTCCTTCCCCCTCATCTTATCTTGCTGCAACATGGGCACAGAGCATGGTACTGGCCTGCCCCTTAGCAGTAATGCAGAGCTGGCACTGCTGTTCCAGCCTGGGCCCCATAGCTGCAGAGAGAGAAGAGGGGGAAACAGGGAACTGGGGTCTGCAGAGGAGGAGAGGCACAGGATGCAGAAATAGTGTGTGGGGGGGAGGCAGCCCTATCCCCAGCCCCAAATTTGGGTTGGGGCTGGAGCTGCAGCAACTGCCTGTAGCCTCCCTCCCACCTTCTTGCCCCGCCTTGTGCTCGATTGCAAGGCAAGGGATGCTTTTCCTCATGTCTTCTAATCAAGAAAATGTGGTATGTACTAGTACAGAAGGGTATGATGCCAGTTGTATCCTTCAGGAACTACACTACATTGTTTAGCTTGTTTACTTTAATCTGCCCAATACAAAAATTATATGCTATGAATATTACAAACATATCTATAGTATCTGTTTGCTCATTGCTCTTCACAGTCCAGGGATCCCTCAAGAACAGCATTTCGCATGACCTCTGCTTTTTGGCTGGAATCAAGAATTGTAAAGCCAGAATTATCTCAAACTTTTTCCTGCCCATCCCTTTTTATAGTCTGTAGCCCCCTTTTTATAGTCTACTTCATTTTTGGGAGAAGTAGTGGGCTGATTGATTGTCTTACCTCTGTAAACATGGAAGGTATAAAGAGTTGCTTTGTGAAAGAAATACTGGTAGTTTCTTTAAGTTTTTGGGGGTTTTTTGAAATGGGATAAATAGTAATAATTGCATCTAAGCATACTGGAGTAAGAGGCAAGAGTCATGGACTGCTGAGGACAAAAAATTGGCTGTTTCAGAATAATTGGCTGCAGAAAATTAGTTTTCTGGCACTAAACATTTTCCATCTGTTTTCCTTTAAACCACTGGTTCTCAACCTTTTCCTACCAGCACCCATTTGCAAAGATCCATGGGCTGTCCTGGCCCACTCCCCCTAGCCCTGCCGGTGCCTGAACCTCAGTCCCCTGCCTATCCCCTGGGCCATGCTGGTGTCCCTCATTCCTGTCCTACTCGGGCCGGAGCATGGTGGCTGTGGCAGCTCTAGCTCAGGTGGACAACAGTGAAGTGAGTCCAGCCTTGGCACAGGCTGGAAGGAGAAAGCGGAGAGTCCTGTGGCACACCCCCCTGCCCTGGGCTGGGGCTGCTGCACCACACCAGGTGGCCTGGTCATGGCTCCTCCTGCCCCCCAGCAATGTCTCCTGGCTGCCCTGCCCCTGCGAGCACGGGCACTAGCCTTGGTGCTCGGGCACTGGCAGGTGCCTTCTTGGCACCCCTCTGCCCTGCTGCACTTCACAGCCCTGTGAAATATTCCTGCAGCCCATTTCTGGTCATGATCCACACAGGTTGAGAAACACAGGTATAAACTGCTACAGCTCCAATGTCAGAACTTCCTTAGCTTCAATTTGTACTGGTTGAGGTGTGGTCTTTCAGATGCTTATGCGTATACTTAACATGACACGAGTAGCTGGAGTGAAGTTGGAGGGATTCCTTGCACATAACATTTCTCATGCATATGCGTCTTCAGGATGAAGGCCTAAAATATATAGCTACACTGTGCCAAAAGGCATTTATTAAAACCTATTCAAGATTATTGTTTGAGAAATTACACATCTTGTGATGCTGTACCCTTGAGTGGGATTGTTTTTTTGTTTTGTGTCAGTGCCTTACAGGAATAGTTGCAACATTGGAAAGAGGGTGTTCTTGTGTTCCAGGGTTCTGAATTTATTTTTTCTCACTTCTAATTGTTTTATAGAGCTGTATGAGTATATACATGGGAATTGCTTTACTGATCTTTGAAAGTGCTCTCTCTAACATAATGGCTAATACTTTCTACTAACCTCTCCTCTGTATGAATAATAGGGATTTGTTAAGCCTTTTTGAAAGAAATGAATGTTTACAGTTAGTGTGTCAAAGAATGGTGATGGGAGAAATAGTAATTACTTCTCCTAGCTGTATGTTCCTTACTATCTAAAACTGACAAGTCTGTGATTCATTTCCTCAAATCAATAGCCTCAGGATCATAGACTCTTAAATATGTATAGGGAGTAACATTCCAAGGCAGGGCACAGCTGCCAAGTAACATCTAAATGTTAGTAGTAAAAGTTTCCTAGTAAAAGGAATGGCAGGTTGCCATAAATTTTGTCAGAGGAACCAAAACATCTTGCTATTGTCCTCTTAAGTATTTTTAAATTGATATCTTGCATTGATCTTTTCAGTGTTAATTAACTTTTGCCCTCTGGTTTAGAACACTTTCTTTACCCAAACAATGGAGAGTTGTCTGTCAGCTAGTAACATGTTGAAAACTTTGATCTCTAACCAAACAATAGTAAATTGGGTTAGGCAATTTTATGTAGCCCAGTGAAGTTAATGATGCTGAAAAAGAGCAGAGTTTTCCAAAGTGCTCGCATTGATCTGCTTCCATTTCCACTAAATTAGTGGCAGTTCGGCTAAAGCCTAATGCTTTTGAATATTCCACTTCTGAAAGCCAGTGTTGTTCTGTTCTACTGGCCTGTGTGGTGTTATATAATCATGGGATTAAACTTTCCACAAACTGCAACCCATTACATATGGGCTTGAAACAGCCAAACTAACCTCATAGCAAGTGGGGAAGGCTGTGTGTTCATTGTTACTCCATTATGGCGATCTTTGGGCTTACAGAGGAGAAGCTTTGCAGAAAAATGTGTTTGCTCCGCACTATAACAAGTTCTGTGTGTAGGATTTTTTTTAACCAAGACATTTAGAAATGGAATGAAATCACTTCAGTCTACTTGTGTTTGCAAGATAATCTCCAATTTTGCCCAGCCCTCTTCTAGCTATGGAGGAGATGGTGCTTGCTGTGGGAAGAAAAGACTAGTCTAATAGAATATTCTTTAGCTCCCTTTACTTTTAATATGTGTTTGGTTAATACCGTTCTGCACGGTAATTCATGGTACTGTCAGTCCATAGCATAAGTAGGGGTGAGTGAGCAGGGCCCAGACCTGGCTGCTGGTTTAAAGGAAAAAATTAGCTGAGCAGAAGAGCTGTTGCACTGCCTGGCCATATGAGTTGGGTTTAGGGATGCCAGGGGCA
>NW_017728906.1:191053781-191061036 GCF_001723895.1 Crocodylus porosus
TTGGCTGGGGTGCAAAAATAGTTACAACTCCTGATGTTAAACTATGATAATGCTATATTAACGTTTAGGTTTTATCTTTTTACAAATGCTGTGAGAACTACTTCAGGGAGGTGTAGAATCAGCTGGGCTGGCTACAGATATACTTGTATTTATTAAGATTTAGATGCACAGATACGATGGGAAGAGACTTCTTGGTTTTTTTTGTTTTTTTGTTAACTATATTTTTTTGGTCCTGGTTTCCTCTACCCTTAAATATAGTGATCTTGCCTTCTGGCTTATCCTGGTTACTGGCAGTGGCATTTTGTGGAATGAGGAAAACAAAACTCAGAAAGGGGTTGCATTTATGTATTTTTAGCAACATTATTTCCCCCCCTTTTTTAAGGAAATCTGAGGGGCATAGGTAGTTGAGAGCATGATGGACTGAATATGTGCATGGTAATGGAGCTGCTTATCAGCTGGCGCTGCAAGGTGACTGTTCATGGTTAGGAGTTGGCTGCATTGCATGGTAGTGTCCGCCAAAAACCTGAGAGCCAGAAGGTGTGGGATTGGCATGCAACTTTTTTTTTGCCTTGAGAGAAGGCAGAGGCTAGAGGGAGGCTTTTCCTAAATGGGGTGCTGGCAGCCTGGATCAGATATATGAGAACCATTTGAGATGTTACGGTTCAATGTTAGGGTCTTCTAGTTTTTTGCGTGCAAAAGAGGTTGGATGGCATATCTCACAACATGTGGTAGGGATTAGCTTCTCCATTTCATATCCTACTGGCCAAGTTGATATTTTTGGGTTACCACTTACTCTTCCTCAACACATGCAGCAAGTAGAGACAAAATTGTGATGCACTGATACTACATACTTTTTAGGTCCAGCACTTGTGTGGTGAAGTCAAGACTCCCTTTATGCAGGAGAGAAGTGGGACAGGCTAGAGCTTGTTTTTTGTGTAATTGCATTAAGGGGCCCTAATTAGGCTTTGAAAAAAACTACTGCATGAAATCTTAGTTTGTAAATGTTGCCAGCCCCTAAGCATTTAAAAACCAGGAGTCAGGTACACTGTTAAGTAGCTTCATCACGAGACATGAAGAAAATAAATGTGGGTGTCTTTTTATTTACTGTCTTGTTACCAAGCCTTTTAAGTTGTACTTGATGCATGTTTTAGGCTTTGCTTGGCCACCATGAAGACTGGGAAGTCTTTGAATGGAAGCATTTCTCAAATACTTGCATGTCTGTAAAAACTGAGGATTCAAAGGAAAGAACCCAAATATTACAAGATTCGGAGTTCTTAAAGTCGGCAACACTGAGGTCAGTTTCTTCTGTACATGTGGTTGGAAACTAGATAGTGCAGTGTATCTCTCAGTTTCCATTATTTAAACAGCTTGATAACAGTGGTGTCCCTTATTATATTAAGGAAATGAATTTTGGTTAAATGCTAAAACTTTGCAAACCTGTCACGAGAGAGACATGGTAGTAACTGTGTAACTTACTCAGGCATTTATGTGCTTTTATCCTTATCATTCCAATAACTTAACTTAAACTGGAGAGTTGAAAAGTGTGTGCACGCGTGCACATGTGTGTGTTAAGAGATGGGGTCGAAATATACAGCGTTCTCAGCTGGGATTGTGCAGAATCCTGGGTTGCCTTGACATCCTTTCAGGAGTGCTGCAGGGTGCCAGGCTACGTTAACAGGGTTAGGTGTACAAACATGATTCCCAAAATAAGCCTAGAGTTTTCAAATAGGAACCCATAGTGTCAAAACTATTTTGACCTTCTATGCTCTTTCTGAGATCTTTGCAACAGAAAATTTGCTCTATTTTTCATATTCAAAAAATGAATGAAAACCAAGCGCTGGCAATTTTCCAAGGGGTGCCTTGAGTCTTGCAAGGTTAAGAACTGCTCATATAGAGCATGGAGCTACTGCTTTAATATTTAAAGAGCTCTCTCTGTTTTCTTTAAGGATCAGTTGTTCCTGGTGTTTGGAAGACCTTCTCTAAAATACTGTCTTCTTTCCCTACCTTTGCTTTTCTTAGAAAGGATTCACTGAAAACAAGCTTGAGTGGAAAGGGAAAGATTAAACTACAACACTAAGTGAAGAGCTGGGAATGATTTTACCTGCATCCAATATTAGCCAGTTACTCATGTTCCCCACCACCACCCCGCCCCCTCCCAAAAAACCCCCACACACTCTCTTTTTTTTTTCCTAGAACAAATAACTGTTTTTAGCAAAAGCAGTGGCTTGATACAGACATGACAGTATTTTGACACTGCATTGAATTTAGAAATCTAGCTTTAAATTATGGTGCACATAAGCTCAAAGTTTTACGATTTGCTCCTGGAATAAATGCCTTGCGTGTTTAGCAGCAAATTGAAGCCGTGCCCGAACCTGTCCTGAAGAGCCACAAACTTGGCCATGTGCACAGAAAAGAGTTTTATGTTCAGTCTAGAAATTGTGTAAAAGGATGTATTATGTGCTAGTTTCAGTTACTGATTGGCATGTGTCCAGCAAGCAAGCTACTGGGGAAAATCAGATGTTGCAGATCTACTTTCTCTTCATCACTGGTTATTTATAACCAATCATTTGGTGATTTCAATAAAGTGGACTCTTGAGTATGCCACGGCCACTCCTTCACTGACGTATCATGCTGTTGTCACTCAGTACTCGAGTCAACTAAGGGTTTGAGCTCCCACCTTGGCAGGGTCTACAGCAAAGGAGGTGCTTGGCCATCGACTAGAGCAGGGCACCACAGCTAGGCAGTTGGAAGAAGTGGCAGCAGCAGTAGCCAGGTCCTAGCATCAGTCCATCTTTGACTCAAGCTGGAAAGATGCCTGACTGCCTCCGGAAAACATTGCTGATTACTGGGCTAGGGATTTGGGAGGTACTAAGAAAGCAAAATACCCTGCAGATGCTCATTGTTTCCAGCGGTATGTTTCAGTAGGGGATGTTCTGGGTCTATTTACTGTAAGTAAGAACAGCACAAACTAGTCCAGTTCAGGGAAGCCCATCCAACTGTGCTGCATCTTTGTATGGAGATTTACTGGTATTTTATGTTTCCTCTAAGAACAGAGTGTGGCGTAGTGGGGTTTTGCTTTTGTGTATGGCTTGTACTTACTGAGAGCTAAGCCTGCGCTTAGCAGGATGGCATGATTCAGACCTTGCTAGAACCAGTGTTTGTTTTTGGGAAGGGCAGAGGTCCTGGCTTCCACTCTTTGTACTAAGTTCAGTAGCTTCTGAGAAGGCAAGACAGAACTCAGCTTGCTGAGTACAGGGTCCTTTGCTTCCCTTTTCATACCTTAATGATGCATAATGACTTCCTAAGGTAACACCTCTTCCTTTGGCTGCCTTCTGAAGATATTGCTTGGCCTGAAGCAGGCATAACTGATTTACATGACAATTACCGGATAATTCCATCCACCAGCTGTCTGGGATTCTTGACTACAATGTAATTTGCTTTTACTTTTGGCAGATATGCACCTGCCAGTAAGCCAGTGGCCAAAGCTTGGGTTAACAGTGGAGATGCTGACATGGCTGATGTATTATGACAGGTACTTGCCATCTGTGATAACCAAAGCTGATCATCTTTGTTTATTCCTCCACTTGAGCGGAGAAGAGTAAATTTGATCAGCGCTGCTTCTTGACATCAGTAGCTGGAGCTGCACCGAGCACTTTTGGGTACTTAAAGAATAGAAATTCAGATTGTGTGTGGGGGGGAGAGAGGGGATGGATTTAGATTTAAGTGTTCTAATAAAAAAAGTTCTTTCCAGGTCACTAAAGGAAGGATATACAATCTAAAAGACTTCCTTTAGATTGCCCACTGATTATAAAGTGGAATTCTGATCAGACTAATGCCTGTAAAATGGTACCATCTTCCTTTAGGACTTGAGGAACATGTTCAATCTGCTTGTTTCAGTGTGGAAAGGGAACTTTAGTGTGATTAGTCAAGCCAAACCAACTGAGTCTTGTACCTCAGTGCATTGTGAGCAGAATTGTTAGCTTAATTCCAGTTGCTACACTTGCTTTGTGATGGCAGTAAAAGACTGAACTTCTATATCGTAGGTTGTTAGTACTTGATATTATAAAAAATTTGGAACAAAACTGAGATGAAAACATGTGAGAGGAGAAATTATGGCAGTCTAATGTCACTTTTCTGAATAATAGCCTGCATTAACTTAGTGCCTGGTGCCTTTCACCCATCTGCAACAAGATGGGTTATCTGTTGACATGAATTTTTTCCTCTGTGTAATGCCAACAAGATTATCTTGCTATAATCTCATATTTGAGCTGTTTCCAGATTACGTTGCTACAGTGAACAAACAGGGTGGTCAGTCACATGATGTGGTTTAGTTAAAATGCCACAGATGTAGTTAAAGTGCCAGATGTTTGTGTTAAATTGCAAGGAGATGTAGTGGGGAGGGTGGAGGGAAGCCCAGAAAGTTTCGGTGATAATTGTTTCATTGGTGTAGCTATCCTAAGGGAGGAGTCTGCTTTCCACCCAAGTAGATAAAGGCTGCTGTCTGCATGAACAGATCCAAGACTGCAGTGGGGGTGCAGCCACAGCCCCTCCCACAGTGTGGTGCATGCCACACACCCCTTGCCAGGGTCCTGGATGCCAGTGCAGCGAGCTCTTAGAGCTCACCAGCATCTCGGCACGGCTCTTGATTGGACTCTGTGAGGTCTATGAGCTCCTTGGCTGGTCAGTCCCTGTGTGGTCTGTCTGGAGTATCTGGTTTTTGGCAGCTTCGGAGTGCAGGGGTAAGTGCCACAGCTGTTCACCCTTCCCTTCCCTGCCACTGAATTTGGGGGCCGGTAGAAAAGAGGCAATGGCAGCAGTGCTCGCCCCCTGGGCTCTGGAGCTGCATGGAAGCAGGGGCTGGGGCTGCCACCCCTGCTTTCCGTCTTCCCCGTCAGCGCAGGAAAAAATTGGAGAGGGGACAAGCGGTGGTGCTCAGTGTCTGCTTTCGAGCAGCAGCTGGTGGGCTCGGAGCTCATGGCACATGCAGCACTCCAGCAGGAGCTGCGGCTAATGCGCGGGTGAGATCAGAGGTCACTGTGCATGTGGCATGTAACCAAGGCAGGGTGCAACCATGTTGCTGCATCCCTTCTGGATCTGCCTCTGTTTGAGTAGCTTCCTGAGGTTTTCATTGGGGTCTTGGTTGTTTTGTCTCCTCTTTTCTAACCTCAGAACATGCAAGTCTTAGACTTGGAAACTGCTTTCACTTTATAACGTTACCTTCTGTTGTTACAGCCCATACAGAACTATGACAGCTCCATAGCTTACAGCAGTGTACAGTGTGGGGGTGAGAGGAAAGAATATAGGAAAGAGACACAGGAATTGGCTCCAGGGACCCGTCACCATGCCAGGTTTGGGACCTATGCTGTCCTGTGTGCACAGTCTAGCATGCAGGACCCTGGCCTGCAGAGTGCCCCACAGATCCTTGGGGAGCCCTACAGGCTGGATGTCACGGCATCGGGGCCTGGATATGGGCCAGGGGTTGAGCACTCCTGGTCTAACTGAACATAACTCTTACATTATCTTGAATAACCCATGTCATGGATGATTCATTTGCAGTGTAGCATGACAAATTTGCTATGGTGGTGTGATTGATACTACCCAGCAGTTAGTCACCCAAGACTGTACTAGAAGAGAGAGGAGAGGAGTGGAGTTTTGTGCCATTTCCAACTCGTATCTCATGTTGCATCTGCCGCAATGTGTTTTCTTAAAGCCCCAGTTCCTGGATTCATGAGAATCTCTGCTTTCATCTAAAAACAAAAGCGAACGTCTAGCTGTTCTGGGTGCAGAGAACAGCTCAAAAGTGTGATGCAATTCACTGTGAAGGTTACAAAACCAGAAAGTAAATAAAAGAATCCTCAAATATATCTATGTTAACTTATTCTTGGGCACCTGGTATTTTTAATACTGGGGTTGGTAATACATCTTGCTTCATCTCCCTGCCTGCCAACACCTTTCTTGAGGATCTTTGCAAATGAAAACCAATTGTCCCTCAGCTACCTGGCACAAATCTTCACTTTACAGATGAGGGAGGCTTGAGGCATGGAGTTTGTCTGATGTGCCCCAAATCACCTGGAAAAACTTGAGATAATTGAGACCATGCAGTATACCCAAGTCCATGTGTTTGGATGGCAGGGTGTTATGCTTAATTTCCCTGCAATTCACCCTTTCTATTTTCAATTCTTCCCTAGATCTATTTAAAAAATCATACCTATGTGGAACTTGACGCTCTGTCTTTTCATGTGTGAGTCATGGTATTGGGCAGGAATATAGTTTAATGACCATTTTCCTCAAGAAGCTGCTAAACAGGTTTGACTTGAAGTGACCATTTTAACTTTGAAGTATCTTTTTTTTTAACTGAACAACTTGTTAGCTATACTGGGGGGTAGGTGGGAGAGGGAAACCCAATATGCTTCCCTTATTCAAAACATCAGACCTTATTCTTCCTTGTGTTTTTACTTGTAGGTAATATTTGAATGCTTCTTACCATTGGATTAACAGTCTGTGCTGGGTCAAGGAACTTCTTCACGAGACAGAGCTGAGAGACAGGAACTTCCATAATGCTTATGTGATCTGAACAATCGGGAATGCAGCACCCTATTGAGAGCCTCTTACCAAGAAAGGCACGTGCACGTTCTTCTGTGAGCAAACTGCAAAATTCAAGGCTTTTCAGACCTCTGACTGCAACCTGGTCCCCAAGATTCTAGTGCTGGTGAACTGCACGGACCTGAGACCTCAGCTCCTTTGCATTTTTTAAAACAGACTACAAATTCAGTCTTCCTTCTCTATCTCCAACCAAGTGGAACTTTAGGTTTTTCTGATTTCTTTTGAAGCTGTCATGATGATCGACTTAGGCTTCCTAACAGAGGAGGAGCAGGAGGCAATAATGAAGGTGCTCCAGCGGGATGCAGAGCTAAAGAGGTCGGAAGAGGAGAGGGTCAGGTAAGCAACGGACACTCCCAAAGCACTTGACCCTTGGCTACTGCAAAATACATCTGCCTGCTTGCCTAGTGGCAAGAAAAGAAGAGCTCAAGCTCTGTGGAAAGTTACATTTATTAGGCCTCTTCTATACTTTAAAGCCTTTAGGATATTTATGCCTAGTATAGGCTGGCACCAATGTTTTAGTCTGATTTTTATGGTCACAGCTTGAGCAAAATACCAGGGAAAAATAGATTTCATAGATTTCATAGACATTAGGGCTGGAAGGGACCTCGGGAGATCATCGAGTCCAGCCCCCTGCCCAAAGGGCAGGAAGTCA
>NW_017728906.1:191062116-191084455 GCF_001723895.1 Crocodylus porosus
CATTGGCCTTCTTCCAGTCTTCGGGCACTACACCAGAGCGCCAGGAGTTTTTAAAGATCCGTGCCAGGGGCTGGGCTATGACGCTCGCCAGCTCAATAACTTTGTAATGACTTTACCTATCCAGCATAAATGAGCTGCAAGCATAGTGGCTGAAATCCTCATTGTAGGCCTGCCGGTGGCTCTTTTTGCAATAGGAAAAGTCTTGCATGTTAGCTTTTTCAGTCAGTTGAGGTGCTAAACAAAGACTGATAGAAACGTGGGAGGGGGGAAGTCCAGTGGAAGAGTATTGGTAAAACTACATCTGCAACTGCTGAGGTGAGATTTGAAGTCCGTCTTTAATTATTTCTAAATGCATGAGGCCTCCTTGGGATTATCTTGCTTTCCATGAGTTGGCATTCCTCTTAACATCTGTTCAAATAGTGTTCTTCTCAAAGAACATCTGTCCTGTTCAAATACATAGTGGTGGTATTAAATGGATGTCATACCGGTAATGCTGCTGTCCTAGTAAAGAGCCTTTCTTGATAGACCCACCCTGATGGTTCATATTGTGACTTGAAGAAGAGGTGTCAAGCTTTTACTCAGCTTGACAACCTGCTTCCCTTTCTTCATCAGCCCAGTGCTGTTCAGGTGACTGAGGCGGGAGTTACACTGCAAGCCCTTTGGTTGTACACTCTGTAAACAGCAAAAATTGTCAAGTGTCTGAAATTACACTTTTGCAGAAAGGAATGTTAAAGCCATTCCAAAAAAAACATTCTTAACCAGGTGTGGTAATGGCGTGGTTCTTTAAAGAGATCAAAGGGTAAATTTGGTCTTCATAACACAGAAGGCCTAGTGCCTCCAAGTTAGGTGCTGCTTTCACATTCAGTAAGTCAGAACGAGTGCCTTTGTGTCTTAAGAACAGGCAGATAAATATCAGATTTAATCCTGTGGTAGAGTGGTTTAGAGTGCTGCTCATACGCCTGGGTAGGAAAAAAAGGTAGTGTGTTGGGGGTACCCAGGACTGAATGTGTTTGCGGCACCCCAGGGTAGAAGCAGCACCTAGTGAAGGCAGCGATCAGTGGAACAGCGCAGGTGATTTTTAAATGTGCTACATGCATTGTCTGTGTCTGCACCGTTTTGCGTTGGCCATTAGCCGTTCTAGTTCAAGCGTGCATTTCCATAAATGTGTTGAACTGTAGGATACAACAGCCTGTACTTTAGTTAGTTGATATGTTTCTTTTGTTTTTGTGAAACTAAATTTCCTTTTGGTTTCTCAGAAGCCAGGACAGTGGAAGCTTCCATCTAGAGCTGTCTGCCCAGATCCCAGCTAGCAACAAATTAAACTCTCCTTTTTTGTATACAACCATCTAGTGTCGGTCTCCTGAACCTCAGGTTGTTCTCACATGAACTCCACAGCCGTGGACGTGCTCCTAGAGCTGGCTTTAGAGAAAAAGGTATTCTGGGCAAACGTGTCAGCAGCACTACTGTTGCCCACACTGGCCGGCCTGGCTCCTCTTAAGCAGTTTCTGGAGGCAGGGAGTGGGCTGGGCACCGTTCCTCCTTCCTGAGGTGGGGGAGAGTGCTGCTGTGAGTGCAGGTTGTTCACATGTGTGTGCACAGTGCCCTGGGGGATTGCTCACGTTGCCTACCCCTAATGCCAGCTCTGTATGCTTCTGGACAGCTGGGATAGCAAATGCCATGTCAACAGTACATGTTGACAAGAGGCAGTGTGCATGTAATTGAAATCCGAACTCCCTGTGCTTAGCCTAGTCCTCTACTGTTATCTAGAGAATCCAAGGTTTGAAAAGAGCCGTTGCAACAATCCATTCTCTCAATGATCTGCAAGTCAAGTGCTCTCAGGGAGACTGCACAGTAGATCCCTGCTCGTAGATCTCCTCTTCCTACTGGTCTGGAGCAGCGAGGGTGCTCTGGAGAGCTGGTCTGTGAGGACAGAAAGCTGTGGCTAGCAGCTTAGTCCATGCTGCTTCTGTCAATCAGTGGGGGCTGCCTGCCTGAATTTCTGCTGCTTCTCATGAAATCGAGAGACTCACAGCCAGAAAGCTGAGAGCACAAGCATTAGCTTCCCTCCTGCAGCTGGACTGAAATCTGCCTCTAGTGTACCCAACCGTAGCAGGGTGTTGGTAGTCATCTACACAGCTGCAAAGGAACCTGCCTCATTGTTCATCATCACAGTTTGCAGTGCTGGGTGGGTTAAGGACACAGCAGAGAATTCCTTGGCGTTTGCTTCTGAGCAGTCACTGGCTCTTCCTTGCTCTTTGTGGTTCAGAATAAATACAGTGTGGGGCATTGCTGGAGAATGGTGACATACAACAGAAATATGGTTCCAGCTGCGGCTTCTTGGTGTCTCCTGTGGCCAAGTGACTGCCACTGGCACCAGGCTGTCTGCAACAGCAAAGTGTTGTGGTTGTCTTCACATCAAGATTTCCTGCTGTGGTTATGTGCCCTTTTTTCCCGGAAGAAGCCCTTGAGTCATACATAGAAGATGCTGTCATGGGCTCTGCATTCATTTGTTTGCTCCCTCTGTAAATTAGGGGAAACTAATGACAGGGGAGTTCTGATGTGATTGGAGATGGATCTGTCTCCAGTCACCACCACTGCACAACATGCCAAACCACTTAACATATACCTTGGCGTGGTGCAGTTTCCAAGGGCTCTGGGATGGTGTGATAAAAGCAGAAGACGTTGGGTCTTACTCTACCAGTTCCTGAGCACCCTCAGATGCTTCAGCAGGAGCCGATCCTCTATTGGCCCTACAGGGATTGGGTTGCTTCAACAGGTTAAATTCTTTCTACCAAAATGCATCCTTAGGTGCTGAGGGGGTGAAAGATTGAAATGTTAGGGCTATGTAAGGCTTTGGACAGAGCTTCAGATCCGGGGAAGCTTTGGACGCTTGGGGGCAGAAGCAGTATGTCCGGGTTGAAGCGCCGCCTCATTCGGCTTCCCGAAGCGCTTCGGAGCCGCCTCGGCGATCCAGCCATAGGGTATAATGGGGAAACAATAAAATATCTGTAATTGTTGTTTTTTGTCCAATTTTGATTAATATTCAGGGGTGGTAGACTTTTTGCAGAGAGCATGAAGTTTGCGAAGTTTCAAGAAGATCAGTATAGGGGTTTGGGGGAAACAGCACCCCAAATTCTTGAAAGCAAAACTCATGTCACGTCTAGGCGTTACAACATAGCGGGGTGAACACTGCAGGGCTGGTAGCTCGTACTGAGGCCACAAAGCCTGCCAGGTTTCAAGAAGATCGGTGCAGGGTTTTGGGGGGAACTGCCCCTCAAGCTGCAGACAAGCAAAACTGGTGCCATGGGTGCTGTGGGACTGACTGTGTGTGTCCTGGGGCGGAGGGGAGACAGGGCTGCAGGCCCGGCTGCTGAGCTGCTGTGTTCCCAGTTACGGATCAATCAATCATGATTCACTCAGGGACCAGGGACTGGGGACCAGCTCAATACACAGGACCTCCCTACTACATAATGACATAACGAGCATCAATTAGCACCTACAAACCAGGCTAAGGAGAGGAAAGACTCAATACAAACAATCAACTGCCCCAGGACAGACTGTCTTGGTACGAGTTTTGCCTGTCAGCAGCTAGGGGTGAAGGGCCCCAGACCCTCCCTCCCCGCCCCATCGCCTTCACAGCTGGCAGGCGTCACGGCAGGGGCCACCATCCCTGCAGCTGTTACCCCGCTGCGCCTTAGCGCACAGTGTCACCCATGGCACCAGTTTTGCTTGTCCGCAGCTTGAGGGGCAGTTCCCCCCAAACCCCTGCACTTATCTCCTTGAAACATGGCAGGCTTCGTGGCCTCAGTAAGAGCTACCAGCCTTGCAGTTTTCACCGCCCTGTGTTGTAACACACAGCCGTGACATGAGTTTGGCTTTCAAGAATTTGGGGTACAGTCCCCCCCAGACCCCTGCACCGATCTTCTTGAAACTTGGCAGATTTTATGCTCTCGTCAGAGGCTACCATCTCGTAAAATTTCATCCAAGTCGGACAAAAACAACAAAGTTATAGATATTTCATTGACTCCCCATTATACCCTGTGGCTGGATCTCCGAGGTGGATCGAGGCGGAAACCTGGTCCGGAGCTCCGGGTCAGATCGCAGTCATCCGAAATGGCCAGATCGGATCGCTGCCGACTCGCACAGGCCTATGAAACATGTTACATTAGCTTTACATTGCATGCAGATTTGTAGTGCATTACAACAGCTTTCATTCCAATGAGATTAAGGCATGTTGCAAATCCAATGTAATATGGAAATGCAGTCATCCCAATGCAGTTTGGGATGTGGCTGTCAAGAGTACTCCTATAATACAAGCTGATGGAGTTACTAATCTCTCCCCCAAAACAATTTCCCTTTCTCTTTCCTCCTTCGCTCCCAAGGCAACTCATCAAAGCTCGCCTATCCTACTTTGTACATCTCCCATACTTCCTCTTAGCATACAAGTTCCTTCTGTGTGGAAATACTCATGCAACTCTAATTGACCTCCTTCTGCCTATGACTGTTGCTCATTTGAATCCTGAAAATAAAATACCATTTCTTTCATAAACAGATGCTGCTTTGTTGCTCAGCATTTCTCTTCTCGGGTGTCTGAATAACACTCAGTCTTTTAAGGTTTTCATGATTTCAAGACATTTGGAGAGTGCATATGCTCGCACACCTTGGCTGCAGCCTGCAAACAGAATAGCAGCGTGTGTGGGTAATGTAGGCCTCCCAGCCCGAGTGCTGATCTTTTAGATACTGTAGAACACCGATCATTCGTATTCATGTCTTTCACAGCCCACTTAGCTCCTAGCTTCCTGGTGAATTAAGAACAAGCTGTTCAGCTGTCTGCCGTGGCTTAAGGTCATTGCTTCCCTGGTCACCCGGAATACCCTACCTTTCTTTCCTAACTTTCTGCTGTGGCTCTGTATGCCCTGGATACTTTGCAAATCCTCCTCTTCGCAATGGGGTTAGTATTAGGGTTCTGCTGCATACAGCTTGATCCAGAGCTGTGGAGCAAGGCGTTTACCACATCCCGGCTATGGAGATCCTGGGTTCAGGGACAGGTTCCCTGATCCTGGGGTCCCTGTGCACTGGGAGAGTTTAAAAATCACATGTATATTCCAGCTGTACATGTGGTTTTGAGATGGTGGTGCACAGGGCTATAGGACTGACCCCAGTGTTGTCCCAGGGCTGGGACCAGCGATCTGGAACTATCATCTATCTGGCAACTCAAGCTGTCAAAAATTCCAAGAGGGTGGAGAATAGAAATGACACTGATGCCAGCTAGGGAAAACGAGCTGGCCAGCACAGCTTTAGGACACATTGCAAACCAATAGTTTGCAAAACAACCAGCTCTGGTGCAGTCCTAGTGCTGGGATTGACAAACAGCTGATTATCAGTCCCATCCCTGGGACCAAACTAGATCATGCTGGGCTGTGTGAGCACCTGGATTTCAGCTTGCTGGTTCAGGGGGAGCCTGGGACCACGATCCTAGTGTCTTCCTGCACTGGCAAGTAGTAATGGTGCAATCTGGATCAGTTCCCAATCCCCAAATTGTATGTCCTGCTATGCAGTTGTGGCTGGGGCTTGAAATTAATTCATAAGTCTCATTGGTTTAATTCTAGTACTCCTAGAATTCAGGATGAGAGCAAAATGGGAATATTCATGATACAGATTTCATCTGATTTATTTACATCACCAGAATGGTTAAGTGTCCATACTGCCCCTGCCTGCCACGTAGAGTTAGGGGGATACTGCTGCTGATCAGAAATAAGGTAGTGAGGAACAGAAAAACTAGGAAAGCTTTTCTAGCACAGTGCTTACACACTACCAGAGCCTATTTAGTACCATTTATACTTTCCACCTAAAACAGCTGACTAGTCATAAAAATCTCTTGTTTCTCACATGGACTACTTGGTTAAGCTTGCAGAGAAGTTGCATGTAGTCTCTGCTCAGGAGTCATGTCTGCTGCTCACAAACCTCTTCCACTTAGTTACCAAATGAACCCCAGAGGAGTAGCTGTTCCTAGGGGTTATTTAAACATCTGCAGACTAAGAAGGAATGTTTATGCACAGCTTAATGTTTAAACAGTTGTTCCTTTTGCATTGCAAATGCTCGTGGCTGCTTTCCCACCTCCAAGATTCCTTACTGAGCTCAGGGAATTAAAAAACCTCAGGCACTTTAGAAGTTAATGTTATAATCCCCTACCTCTGGCATTCTTATCTTCACTTGTTTAACCAGTCTACAAAATGTTGTTACCTCTTTCAAAAGTGCCTCCCCCCACCTTTTCCAGAATCCTTTGTGTTTTGATAGTGCATTCACAGGGGAGAGGTGTTTGACAAGAGTTTGCAGATGCGGTGATGCAGGTTTTTTAAACAAGCAATTTCTCAGTACCAGCCCTGTGTTTTTTCCTTATACCTGGAACAGGACTCCAGGTCGGCAAGGTGAAAACTCTCCTTTAATGGTGGTGTCAAATAATTAAGATGTCTCACTGCAGCTCCAGGGGTAGGAACTCAAGCCATCTTCTGGTTTTGCAGAAGCTGCCTCAGGTGACCCAGCTGTAAGTGGGGCCTAGGGTCAGGCTGTTGAGTCAAAGGCAACTGGAGATGATGCTAGATATATCACTCCCTAGTGTACCATTGGCTAGAGCAGAGGTGGCTAACCTGTGCTACAAGTGGCATGGCAGCTTGTGTGTGGCACATGGATATTGGGGAGGGAACAGGGAACATAGTGGCAAATAAGGTAGAGAGCAGAATAGTAGATCAGGCAGGGGAAGGGGATTGGAGTTGTACTTGGGGAGGGCTTGGGGTTGATTCATGGCACACCAGCCAGACAGGTTGTTTCCCCTGGGTTACAGAAACTGGTGTGCCTTATCCTCCTAACCCGATAGGCCACTTAGGCTCAGGTGGACCTTTGAACTACTTAAATCAAGTTTCTGGTAATAACTGGTTATTTCAATAGGTTACTAAATGGGCCGGGCACATGGTGAACTAGAGGGAAGAATAATCCCCGCCTCGAGAGTGCCACAGTTTTAGAGGGGTGAAGGGTAAAGCAAAGTGATGAAAGTGGTTGGCACATAATAGATTACTTGTGTGGTGGTCTCTAATAACACCTTATATTTTAGGTAGTGAGGGTGAGTTAAGGGATCCTCTAGTGACAGAGGGACCTTGTGCTGTATATGAAAAGTATTAGAATTTTTCATCTGACTTCCATGCACCAGATCATATGTAAAGCAGATCACATGTTTCCCATGCATCTTTCACAGGATCAGACTGTTGTGGTAAATAACCTGAACTAGGGGTTTCCTATATGGCTGATTGGTCTGTACAGAGTTCATGTCTTGCTGTGATACCATGTGATTTGACTATGTAGACGGACATTGTAGAACAGGCTCCTAAAACACCCATTTTGTAGCAAGAGTACAGCATTTGTTCTGCATACTGACTCAGTGCAATTTGGCTCTTCTCCCAGTGGTCTCTCAAGGTGAAAGTTTTGCCTTATTTGCAACGAAGAGTTTAACCTAGTTCTAGAGAACATCTTCTATGCTCTGCTGTTAACTGATGTAGACTGTCAAGTAGCTGGAAAAAATCTCTTCACATGCAGACTTTTAATCTACTTTATAATGCTCTACTGTAATTCTGTACCCTCATATTTTTTAGCTAAACACTGCTGTAGAAAGAGGCAGCTAAGCACAAGCTTTCTGTGGTCAATTTTCAGAGTAAAATTGCCCTAAAAAGTATGTGATGGGGCAGTCAATACATTACTAGTTGTTCAGGAACCGTAAAGTAAAACTGTTTCCAAAACTTCCAATTGCCCCCGAAACAGAGGAAAGGAGCAACTGGATACTCACCCTAAGGGGTTTCGGCTCTTCCCCTCTACTCCAGGCATCATCAGCTTATCCATCCCTGCTTATCCAGTTCATAACACAGCCACAAGTGCAGATATAAGGAGAGATGATTAATATAGCACACAAGGGTATATTAAACCGTAAAGTAAAGCTAATATGTGAAGCTGTGGCTGCGGTGACTTTTCTGCCTGCCAGCTTGGCAAACTGCCTGGAATCTCAGTCGAGCTGCATGGCAATGCTCGTGTCAAGAAGTATCGGCACCTTGGGCTCCTGGGAAGTGGTCCATGGTCCTATTACTGGATGAGCCAGACCAGTACACAGCTGCTACTCCTGGCATGACATTGCTGTTAGTGTTATGAACTGCTAGTCGACCTAAACAGCCATGAGTGACTGGTGCCTCCTGAATCTGGGGGGGCACCTGTGGAAGCCACCGACCCCGTCAGCGGGGGCATCAGCCCTACTGACAGCATCAGTGTCGGCTGTCAGTGGGGGCACCGGTCCTGTCGGGTGACATGTGCACCCCCTACCAGTCGCTTATGTAAATAGCAATAGAAACTGTTTCAAGGCTCGAGTTGGCAGATCTGATGATGAGCAGGTTGCTAATTCTGTCCCTTTCCAGTGAAACCATGTACTTGGTGTATATATTGCTAGCAGGAAATGTAACTAACGCTGCTTTGGTTTGATCAGTTTGACTTTTCTCATGCTGATGATAGTGGTAGCCCTTCTTGAGCCCTTTTTGTGTAGTATTGTATGGATTTACAGCCATGAATCCAGCAGCCGCTTAGGTATGTTTGTTAAGACGGTGGGGTACCTGCTAATGAGGAACATCCAGAACTTTTCCTAGGAACCAGAGGTAAGACCTGAAGGGAAACTGGAAGGGGCCCTTTGGACCAGGGTTCCTATGAATGCTTCACTAAGAAGGGAGGTCTGCTGTCGTGTTGAGCCCAGGGCTTCTTCTCAGTTCTTTTTTGTTTTGTTTCTGCTGCCCAGAAAGGCATGGACCAAGGGTGCTGAATGCTCTGCTGTTACCAAGAGAAAGAGGCAGGCCGGGGGAACAGAAGTCAAGCAGTCAGACCAGAAAGTCGAACAGAGGTCAACAGCAATAGTTTGTAAGCATGACAGTCATAAAGAGCTCCAGTCAAAGCAGGGGAAAGAATTAAAGGCCTATTTTGTGACCTATTAAGAAGGAACTGGGTCAGTGCATTTGGAGGCTTTGCCTGGGGCAGCCACACCTACTTTGTGTGTCTGTACAGAGTTGCATCTGGTGCTGCAAAAATAGTCTAACGTGACATCATTTGGTTAGTGCTAGATGGGGGATGTAGCAGCCAGATCTAGCCAAGAGGCCTGAGTTCCACTAGGGTGTGGACCAAGAGCTGGCACTGGTGATTCAGCACAGCACCGAGCTGGCCTGCGGAGTGGTTTTCCCCACGCCCCTTGGTTTCAGCAGCGAGCACAGCGGGAAAGGGCTAGCAGTGCCTGAGGCCAAAGGAACTGCATTGAGCAGACTCAGCTGAGGAACGCTGGCTCCGTGAGTCGGTGCTTCCTGCTTGGGATGTGCTTGTTGCAGTAGTGCCCGGGAGCCCCACCATGCTGGGTGCTGTACAATACAAGTGAAGTAGCCCTGAGGGGGACACGTTCTGCTATGACACATGGAGGGAACGGGGACAACAGGCAGCGGTGTAAAAACCCTTGTGTGCTATATTAATCATCTCTCCTTATATCTGCACTTGTGGCTGTGTTATGAACTGGATAAGCAGGGATGGATAAGCTGATGATGCCTGGAGTAGAGGGGAAGAGCCGAAACCCCTTAGGGTGAGTATCTAGTTGCTCCTTTCCTCCGTTTCGGGGGCAATTGGAAGGAGCGTATCGCAAACCCGATGGCTGGAAGGCTGTTGGGCGGGAGGCACTGTGGTGTGCCTATTAAAACGTCCGCCGGTGCCAGGAACTCAAGGGTTTTGCAGCAGAAGTGCCAACAACTCTGGGCTCTGCCACAGTCCCTATCAGGAGTGACTTCACAGGAGACTGGTGACTGTAACACTGCTGCCTCTCAAGGGGATGACTCTTAGGGTGCCTATTATACACCTGATCTGACATGTTCTGATTAGAAGGTGTCAAAGCAGATTTGATTAATCCAGTCTGCTGGAGCGTGATAATGGGAATGCTGCAGTGTCTAAAGCTCATCGAATGAGCTTTGAAATGCCCCTGCTGCCATTTTGAAATGTGGGACGATGAATACACAAGATGTTGTTGGCATTTAAACTGGAGCAGCTCCTGAGACCAGCTCCCCCCCACCGCACCCCAGAGCACGTGTATTGGCACCCTTAAATTGTGTTACAGAAGCAACCGTAAGCACTTGCCACTGCTTTCTTGTCCTGCCAATGGGCCTCTATGCAACTCCCTAGTGCTGCTATTTGTCATGTAACACCAGCTGGTTGAGACTTAAGGCTCAAGAAAAAAAGGAAGGAAGGGGGAAAGACCTTTCTGAAACTGGAGGGTTAGGGTTTGCTGACAGCGTTGCTTCCAGAGATCTGAAGGATGCAATGCCAAGAACAATGGTAGCAAGTTTTCAAGCTTTATTGCGTCAGAAACTACAAGTGCATTGATCCTTTCTTAATAAAAGGACCTTGACCATAGCAGCTGCTCTCTGTATATTCCATTATTGACTGAGGGGTGTTGCTTGTCTCAAGCTTGTCAACAGCAGCCTAAAGCTGGAGTTCGATTAGCTTAGCCCACCGCTCTAAAGAGGCCGTCTTAGGCATAATGGCTGTATGTCCTGCAGTTTGCACCTCTGTTATAGAAAGAACTTATTTTCTCTTGGCTCATTTTATTAGCTTACTTGCTGAAGAATGTGTCACTGGGCGGAGTAGATAAAGGGCGATTTAGCACCAGGCAGGTTGAATCTAGTTCAGCCCTGTATATGTTTAAATATCTCAGGTATATCTCTATTTGACTCCCTTTCATGCTTGTGTCCAGGCTACTCTGGCAGTTATATGTGAGTAAATCCTAGCAACTTAGATGCACCGAAGAGAAAAACAGACCTCCAAAAATGCTTGCAGGAGCTTTCTTTTCCGTTCTATAAAGAACCATTCATAAAATCAGGGTGACCTTAGAGGCAGAACTAAATTATTAAGAATGATCCTGCCAGGTCAGGATGCTTTTTAAAATGCTTCCAACTCGTGGTCAGCACAAACACAAGATTTAAACCCCTAAACTTGGATTACCATTTACCCGAATTGACATTGTTCCCTTGTGACTGCTTGCGTGTGCCAGAGTTATCACATAACTGCTGGCAGATGAGGCCCAATGGATTGGGAACAGATTTTTTTTTTTAAGCTAAGTTATTTTGGTGCATGGGCCAGGCAGTTCCCAGGGACTCTGTAGCTCTTGTACCAGAGAGCAGCAAGGCATCCTCTGTCATGCTGTTCTGGAAATGAGGTTTCTGTGGGATTGTCCTTGCCCAAGAGTCTTACTGAAACATACTTTATAGAAATTGAGGCTTGTGGACAAAAGAAGCAGCTTTCCAAACACCTCCCTGTTCCACCCCACACACTGAAAGGCAGCTACTGACTGCAACAGACAGTGGCAGCAGCCAGGTAAACCGTCGATGCTGGAGGCAGCACTAAAGGGAAGAGTGGTTTTGGCCCGAGTTCCTGGACCGCTTCCCCACTGGTGTGATGAGCATCACGAGAACCCTGTTTGCAGAGAAGAGATGAGGTGTTAGCCTCATCTTAAGGAATCGGCATAATAAATACCTCGAAATTCAGCTGCTTTACCTTAGGAAGGCAAAGGGTTGAGGTAACTTTGCTGCGATTCAGTTTAACAGTAACTGGGTATTGCCAGCCCAGGAAGTGGGAATGTATTTGTAGTCTAACATATCCCAGAAATGCAGGTAGCTCTTGCTCTCACTGAAGTTTACAATTCGTAAACTAACTTAGTGATGTGATCGAAGCTAAAGAGATTAATAATTAGCCATGACTATGCACTGACATGCAAAAATATTATTGGTGCCTATGATCGGAAGCATGATATGAGAGGAGCAAATATCACCCTGAAAATAAGTTTATTGGTCTGTTCTCTTTTTAAAAAAAAGATTCCAGGTGAACTCAAGAGGTTCTTGCACAGGCTACAAGCTGCAGTGACAATAGTCCATGTCTTCATGAGCTGTCTTTTCAACAGAGAATAAAGAGATGGGACTTTTGAAGCTTTCTGAGGGTACGAGAACACCCAGCCCACATTATCTGTAGGCAGAGTTTGGGTCCTGCAGCGATTTGTCCTTTTCCCCTTCCCCTTCCTTATTTTAATCACCATTGGCTTAGCAAATCGTGGAAAACTTGCTCCTGTAGGAACAGTTTCATGTGAGAATCAAGTCTCTACACAGCATCTGTTCAACATTAGAGGAACTAACTAATTTGAGTTTTGAGTTTAAGTTCTGTATGAGTAAGCATGAAGCACCATGCTTCATGCTCAATTGAAATATTTGTTTGAAAGTCTTCTCCAGTACCGATATCTGGATTGACAATGGCACTCTTTCAATTGATGCAGTTTAAAGTGGAACTATGTGTGCAGGGGGGTCTTTAGGCATCTTTTGTTTCCATGTAGACTTGTGATTTGATGCATGCTATTGTCAAGTCAGTAGAAGCTGAATATAACACAAAGGCCCTACTCAACTTTATTTGAGTCATGCCTGAGGTCAGGCTTTGCCAGGACTTAATGACTGAACATATGAATGGTTGTGGAGCACAACTGATAAGTGGGTGAAAAGATAAAGCAGCAGGAAAATTGTCTGTTGGCTTTTTAGTACTATTGATATATAGTTTTTCTTTCCTCCCACCCTCCTGCCCCAGTATCACCACTGCCAAAGCCAGAAACCAGAAGCAGACCAGCAATTTCCCTCTACAGTTACTATAGATGACATTTTAATTATTATTATTTTGATCATAGCAGTATTATATTTATTCCTTTTTCAGGCATTTACCAACAAAAATCAATGATGATATTCAGCTAAAGAACATGAGTGGGCAGTGGTTTTATGATGCAAAGTCAAAGAGGCACAAGGATAAAATACATGGAGCAGACATCATTAGAGCATCATTAAGAAGAAAACCTGCAACAATGTGTAAGTTTATTTGGGGAGTGCTTGGGGAGACCTGTAGCACTTTGTGTCCTGGAAGGTGCTTTCTAGAAAATATTGGCATAGAGGGGTGGTTTTTACATCTTATGGAACTTGTTCTCATAATACCAAGTTCCTATTAATATTAACTGGTGATGGTGACAAAGTGCTATTTTGGCACAGGACTGAGTGTCCCCTTTAGACCTGAATTCTAGGCTCAGCTCTGCTTCCATCTGTTCCTCCGAGGAAATCTTGGGTATTGGTCTCTCAGAAATGGCCACTGACTTTGGATGGCCCTCGCTTTTATTGATGGACAGCTTGAGACTACTGAGGTTTGGCTCTTGTTGGTGATTGAAAGTGTTTGGCTGGAGCTCAGTGCTTGGCATCAATGAAGAGTGGACCTCAAGAGGGCTTGAGCTGAACAATGGATCTCGATCACATTTGATCTTAATCCACCTAGCGTAGTTTAAACCTTTGCCTCATGGCTTGCCCTTTGTGATGAGGGAGAACTTTATTTCTGTCACCTTTATGGCAGCCTTTTGAATGTTAGAAAGCTGTTATCAGTTTCTACCCACTTTCCCCCATCTCCTTTTCTCAACATCATTTCTTCAGCCCTTTCTCAGTTTGTATGCCAAACTTTATCATCATCATTGCCTGGCTCTAGGTCCTCTCCATTTTCCTTGTTGGTCTGAAAATGTGGTGGCCCAAGCTGCACACTGTGCTCTAGCTGAGGCCTAACCAGCAAAGAAAAGAGGGTTATTATCTCCTTTCTTGCATTGACAGAAGCTAATGTGAAATCAGCTGTTCCCCATTGTCTATGTGGCACGTAGCTTTTCTTCGCTATGCATAGTACTGTTTCATATTTGTCATTTGAATTTTATTTATTTGGTTGCCTATTCATCAAGATCCCTTTGAACTTGAATTCTGTCCTTCAAAATGTTCAGTCTTTCCTAGTTTTGTCTCATTGTATATTTGTATGCTCTCTCTTCCTGTATCCAAGTAGTTATTAAAACTGTTTAAATGGGCTGTATGCAGAATCCTACTTGAGACCTACAAATCTGACACTGATCTGTTACTATTTACCCTTTGCTTGTAGATAGTCAACCAGCTATCTGCTTCGTTTAGTGTTAATTCTGTCTAGCCCACATCTTCCCTGTTTGTTTGAGAGGTATTATATAGAACCATGTCCACTACATTCATTTTATATGCCAAGCTAGTTGTCTGGTCAAAAGGAAACTGAGTTGGTTTGAAATTATTTCTTTTTAAAAAACTCCTGGCTTCTGATGATCACCCTTTTATGTCTGTGTCTGACCTTTGGGAAGTCATTTATTTCTAAATGAAAAGTTTTTAATATAGTAGTCTGGTTTTGAGAGAAACTATGAAAATAAGGAATTTTTATTCTGGCCAGTTTGAGTTAAAAAAAATTTTAATGGCCATCACAGAATCTGTCTTTTCTGTGTGCAAGTGAAGCAAATGACCCTTTATTCCATGGAGAGGCTGCAATTTGTACAGTTTGTAAAGGTTTTATTATGCAGTTGCCGCTTGTTCCTAATGAACTGCAGTTATCCAGTCTCCTTAATCACTTGCTCCAAATTAAGCGCAAAATTAATTCCATAAATCATTTTAGGCTAGTGGTAGCCTGCTTGTTGTGTTTAGGAGGAAAAGACGAGGCCCCAAGGAAACTGAAATACCGCAAATGGATTACAAGGAAGGAGAAACCTTTTTGCATTCTTTCCAGTTCAGTTAGTATATGTACTTTAGGTACAATGTCTGCATCATACAGCCTGAAGCAGCAGTAATTATTTCTAAGCTTGTTATTACTTGAACAGACAAGGTTTCAGACTGAGACATTCAAAACTGGCTGAATTTTGACCTATGTGCTATGCACTGAACTATTTTGGCTTCAGTGGTTCAAAAGATGATGGAATATGTTTCCTTGACAGCTATGCCCTATGAGGACGAGAACACAAAAGGCTTGCTACAGTTCTTTCTGCACACTAAGAAATGTATTTTGTTTTCTGAAGTATTGCAGAAGTCAACAGAAGAAATGCAGATTTTCCAAAACATTATGGAATGTGTCTTGACTTAAGTAAAATAGGATTTCTCCCTGTCCCAACTCAAATAAATTGCTTGGTCTCTTGCTCTTCATAGATTTCACAGTTTATTTTTTCTTCTATAGCAGTTGGTCTTAACTGTTTCCTGCTTGGGGATCAAGTCAGGGCCACCTTCCAAATTAATACGGTAGCAGTAGGACTGTTGCACTGCTTTGCCACATGTTCACTGGGCACCCAGTATTTTACATTTTTCTGCTCCTTCTACGAGGTCCAAAGCTTGTGGGTTTCAGTCTCCTGATGATACTGATATGGAACCCAGGTGGTCTGACCTATGCTAGGAACTGCAAAATCACAACCTTTATTCACTGGTTTCAGGATACTTTACTGAAAAAAAAATGCTTTAACATTTAGAGCTCAGTGCAGTCAATGTTATGCTGGTGTTGGAATTCTTGTTTAAACCTACGCCTGCTAATCTACTTGGGGTGTCTCTCTGCATACTTACAATTTCAATGTAATGTGTTTAAAACTTATTGTGAACCTACTGTAAAAGTTTGCCTATGTTTTTAGTGGAAACGTGTGAACAAAAACAGGAGACAAACTTGGTCTTGTTTTATATTATAGCTGAGCTGAGTTGGAACAGATCGGACAAAATAAAGAACAGTTGGGTGAACAATGTCAATAAAGAAGCTGTTGTCACACCAGAGCTCTTTGGTATCCAGGAACAGGCAGAAGAAGGGGAAGCAGAATCCAGTCTGAGGTAAAAAGCATTTCATCCAAACAGAACTGGTGACTTCACTGTTTGCATGTGTGTACACATGTGCTTCTCGTCTAGGGCTGAAAGAAGTAAAAGATTCTCTTTCAACTTGTAACATAAACATGTCGTCCATCTAATTCTTGGCTGGCTCTTGAGGCCCCTAATGCATCACTCTTCATTAAATTTCAGGGAGTTGTAAATAGTTCCTTACTCTGGCTTGGGAAATCGGTCTGCAATATCTTAATGTGTTATGTTTTCTCATGTTATGTTCTATGCTCCCTGACAAATAAAACAATACTGCACATTTCAAAATAAATGCACCCCAGGGCAGGGAAAGATAGGCAGTCTTGTTTCATTTTCAGAACTTTCATTGGGATTCAGGATCTGGGATAGCTCGTTCCATAGAGTCCCTGGCAGCTGGATGCTGGAGGAATGCAGTATTCTGAATCTCTCTACGTGTAGCCTAAATGACTGTTAATCTCATTTTACTTCTCACGTTACTTGAGTGTGAGTGAAGCCAGGCTCTGGACTGGTGGTCTTGATTAGGAGTTCATAATATTTTTAGGGAAACAATATAAAACCAAGTTTTGAATCTGTGGGACCAAGGAAGAAGCCTTTTCTAGAGTAAAATGGCTTTCACTAAGAATGTCCTGCTTTGGAATTAAAAAGGAACAGTCATTTTGAGTTTCTTGAATGATCTCTACTGCCATAGTAAACTTTGGGGAGAAGGCATTGCTAAGATGGTAGCTATATTTACTCTTTCTGTGCCCGGATTGCTGTATTGTCAACTAATCAGCTCCGCTGCAGGTTAGTACTTGTAACTACAAGTACTATCCTGCAGTAGAGCTTTTTACTCCACAGCAACGCATGTATAGACACTGATAGGGCTGGCTGGGGCATGAGGGTGCTTCAGAGCCTGCTGCTTGCCAACTAGCCCCACACTGGAGCACCCTTGCATCCCATCCAGCTCTTCACAGCATGTTGAGCTGGGTTGGAGCAGCCCTGGATTTGCAGGCTAACCCCCTGAGCCAGCTCAGTATGCTGTGGTCTCAGGCACGTGTTCAAACATGGTGCCTAGGAGTAATAAACTCTGGTGCAATATGTGCCAGAGTTTATTGCTGTGCATTAATAGCATGTGTAGATGTGCCCACTGAGTGGGAATGAATGGATGGAGCTTGCTTCTTTAGGCCCCTGGTGCATGTTATGTTTCTGCCATGATTAAGATGGAAATGTTGCCAAAAATAGCAACTGGCCGCACATTTGTAGAACTTATGGGGTCATAAAATCACAAACCAGCCATAAGGGTGTTACTTAGAAGTAATATCTCTGTAGCTGGTTTTTAAGGCGCCATAACTTGGAATGTGTGGCATGCCCCAGAGCGGTCCCAATCTTACTCTTTTTAAAATGCAAATAGCCTTAACGTTTATAGAAGGGGGTAGGTCTTTGTTTTGGGGGTTGATGTCTTGGGTTTACCAACTTAACAAAGCATAAGTGGCAGCAGTGTGGACTTCCCTACACATATGTGATTATCACTGTGGCCTACCCTGAATTTCTTGAGGCATCAACTGTAACACGACTGAAAAACTGGGGTGAACTGTGCTAGCTAATAGGAGGTCAGGATGGCCCTGGGGCTCAAACCTAGGGGTTGTCCCAGTCAGCATCCCTGCTCCAGCCTTGATGTGGTCCCTGCCGGCCAATGGCATATCAGAGCAGCCCGAGGTCTGAACTCTGGGACTGTTCTAATCAGCTGATCTTCAGCTGCCAGGCTGTAGTTAGAAGGGATGGATTAAAATTTAGGGGTTTAACTAAATCAAGCATAATATAAAAAGAAAAAATGAAAAATGTAGTTGTCAGTAAAAAATTTTGCAGTAAAAATAAACAAACAAACAAACAAATCTTGGGTTGGCAACTATGCTTAACTGCAACGATGGGTTTGCTGTGTTGTCCCCACCCCCACCCCTATTCCTCCCCGATTGCATTCTGCACTATGCTGCCTCACTAGTTCCATTCCTCCCATCTCTGCATGGACCTCTAAAGAAGCCTATTTGCAACCCAGCAATACTACAGGCAGCCTAGAATGCAGCAGCAGCTTATGGTTGAGGGCATGTTCCCTGAAGGTTCTGCTCAGATACAAGATGGCACTACTGTGCTCTGTCTGTCAGTTTCAACCAAGCTCCAGCTGCTTACTGTTTTTACTGATGGCAAAAGTTTTACTTACTTACCATATTTACTCAAATACAAGACAGAGATTTTCTCCCCAGTCAGCATGGGGGAAAAGAAGCTGTCTTAATTTGCACACAAAAAACCCCTCATTAAATTCATTGTATATCATTCAACCGCTGCCAAAAGCAACACGTGCTTAGTAATGGAAACCAACAATGAAGTTGATTTAAATGCTACCAACACTGAGCATGACTATAAAACACATGGTCCATATTGGGCAAACATGCTGATGGCAACATTTTTGAGTGTGGCTCTTAAATACAGGCAGTTTCTCCCCCAGGGCAGAATGAGCATAGGGCTTGGAGCTGCAATACCAGGCAAGCAAGCTGTAACACCCTCCCCTGGTGCCAAAAATGCAGATGGGAATGTGTGTGTGTGTGTGTTCCATCCCCCCTTGGTGCTAAAAACAGATTTAATTTTATTAGAAAATGTTAAGTGTCATGAGACAAAAGTGACAAAGCTATAAGGGAAATACAGAGTGCCTGAGCGAGGGACTAACATAAGAGGGATGGGGCAACTAGGTAACAGGAAATACAGTGTTAGCCAACTAAGCCTGTGGGTGGGGAGGAGTGGGCGGGGGAGTGGAGGCAGGGGGGGTTGCGATTCTGAGAGAGAAAGAAGATAAATGCACATAAACCCATACACTAGTCCTCAGTGGTGGAGGAGGTAGGTTGAAGAAGTTACTCAGTCCATAGAGTCCTATCGAGGGGATCCTTGGATGATAGAGTGGAGTGGTTCATGGTTGGAGAGTGGCTCTCAGGGTCCATCAGGTGCAGAGGAGAGATCAGGCGGTTTTTTAAGACTGCAGAAAAATGGTTCTGAAAGTGGTTAAAATTTGGATTACAATTTGAGGAACCAGGACTGCATTATTTCAGGTCACAATTCCAGCTGTGGTCCTTCTCTCTACTCCACTGCTTCAGCCATGTCAGAAATTTCCACAAAACTCAGGAACCTATCATTTCTGTTTACTTTGTTGTGCCAAGAGCTTTTTCTAGTTCTTAAGTATCACCTTCATCTGAAAATGAAGAGGCAAGTGTTAATAATCCCTTCTTTTTCAACAAGTGTTGCACTTAAGTGAAGAGGTAAAACTAAAATTCAAGGTTTTTCCAACTTCCATCCTCGTGCTTAAGCCACTGGACCATGATGCTGTCTTTAAGGAAAGATTGTACTATATAGCTGTCATCTTCAGCAATCCCTTGCAGTTGAGGATGATCGTCTTCCATGATTGTCTTACCTGTGGATCCGATGAGACCAATCCAGGATCAACAGACTCTTGCAATTTGGGCATGTTTTCCTTTGCAGAGTGGATGCAGAGTCCATGATGTGCTGTTTTTGCCATTCCCACTGTTCTGTCTCCTGTTGTTGGTTTCAAAGTACTGTGATCCTTGCAGCAGATTCTTCCTCCATTTGGAGTGGTCTTGGGTGATAGTCTCCAATCAGTTGATGTTGCATTTTTGTCAAGTTGGCCTTGAGGACATCCTTGAAGTGCTTTCTCTTCATCTGGATGACATGGCTGGCCCAGCAAAGTTAATGTTGAATGATCATCACCTCAGTGCTCATAGTATTTGCTAGCGAGAGGATGCTAACGTTGGTGTATCTGCCTACCCACTGGATTTGAAGGATCTTCTGCAGGCAGCATTGGTGGTACTTCTCCAGTGACTTGAGGTGTACCTTGTGCACGTCTCAGCTCCTTAGGCATCACAACTGCTTGATAAACCATGAGCTTGGTTTCAGATATGATGTTGTGATCTTCAAACACCTGTTTCTTCAGGCATCCAAAGGCTGCATTTGCACTTGTAAGGTGAGGTTAGATTTCTTCATTGATGTCAGCCTTCTGTGAAAAATGGCTTCCAAGGTACAGGAAATACTCAACATTCTCCAGAGTCTAACTATGAAGCTGAATTACCAGAGCTGGGGACTGCTTATTAAGAGCTTGTTGATGCAGGTCCTTAGTCTGCTGAACGTAAAACCATTAAGCATCAGTCCCATTTTCTTGTATGCCTTGATAAAGATGTCAACGATTGCCTGAAGGTCTGCTTGCGAGTGAGTATAGATTTACAGCATCATCAACATACTGGAGCTTGATGATTGAGGGCAGGGTGGTGTTGGTTTTGGCTTGGAGTCAACTGAGATTAAACAGCTTACTATCCATTTGTCTGGAAGCTTGTTGGTGGTCAGATGCACCACTGTGGTAAGGAATATTGAGAAGATTGTTAGAGTGATGATGCAGCCATGCTTAACTCTGGTCTTAACCTCAAAGGGATCTGTGATAGATCCTTTGCAGAGAACCACTGCTTGCATACCGTCATGGAGCAGGCAAAGAATGGTGATGAATTTTGGTGGCCACCTGTATTTCAGAAGGATCCTTTACAGTGTTGCTTGGTTGACAGAGTCAAAGTCTTTCATAAGGTCAGAGAAGGCCATGTAGAGAGGTTTATGTTGTTCCCAGCACTTTTCCTGCAGTCAGTGAGCAGTGAACATCATGTCAGCTGTGCCTCTTGTTGCTCTAAACCCACACTGAGATTCTGGAAGGAGCTCTTTAGCAAGTGGAAGGTGATGGTTCAGGAGGAGTCATGCAATGATCTTTTCTGTGGTGTACAGCAAGGCAGTCCCTCTGTAATTCTCAGTTGGATTCGTCTCCTTTCTTGAAGATTGTCCCAGTCATGGCATCCCTGGGATCATCTGCGATTTCCTTAACCTTCCAAATCCTTAAGATGAGGGCAAGGATCTATGATATAAACTCCTCTCCCCTCTGCTTGAAGATTTCAGTGGGGAGTCCATTAGCTCCAGATGCCTTGTCATTCTTCATTCACTCCATCTGATTGATGGCTTTCCTCACCTCATCAAAGGTTGGAGGGATTCTGAGAGTCCATCCCACAACACCCAGTCAGACACAGCTGAGAGCACTCTCATCCACAGCAGAGTCTCAGCTGAGAAAGTCTTCAAAATGCTCCTTCCAGCGGGCATTGCTGACTCCTCTTTCCTTGATCAGGTCTCTTCCATCCTTGGGTCTCAAGGGGGTTGGTCCCTGAGTGATTGAATCGTAGATGGCTTTGATGGCATTGAAAAACCTGTGCATATCCTGGATTTCAGTGAGATTTTGAACCTCGTTTGCCTTGTCCTCCCACCGTCTGTTCTTGATATCATAGGTCCTCCTTTGGACTTCTGCCTTGACTCGGTGATTTCAGTTTCTTTTGCTTGGAGTTGATGTTGTTCTGCCAAGCACAAAGGCCTTGCACTTGCAATTGATCAACTCTTGGGTTTCTGGTCATTCTCATCGAACCAGTTTTGATTGTTTCTTGGTAGAGAATTCAAGCATCTTTTTGTAGTTGCTGCTGCTGGTGGACTTGAAGGCTTCCAGGCGCTGCCAGTAGTCTCCCATTGTTGATTGGAGTTCACCAGTTTTTTGTTGAGGCACTGGTAGAAGGTGTTCTTGATTGGGTCCTTGAGTCCTTCAGTGTTGATCTTCTGTTGTCATTTCTTCTTCTGTAGCTGTCTTTTGGGAGCCAATTTGAATGACATAACTGAGCAGATGACTCTGTGATCGGTCTGGCACTGTCAACTCCTAGCATAGCTTGGGTGATGCGGATATATTTGTAATATCCAACACAAACAATGATATAGTAAATTAGGTGCCAATGCTTAGATTGTGGGATAGTAATTTCTAATGAAACTGTTCCCAGGTAAAACCTGGAGAAAGAACATAATCTAGACCCCAGTATTTGTATTGAGAAAAACCTGGTCTCTAAAAGCAGGAGAAAGTACTCGTTTTGTAAGTGATAAGTACAAAACTAAAGTACTAGTTTTGTAAGTGGAACATGATCAGGAGCTCTCTTCCTTCTGTTAAGATATCTGAGGCTGACTATTTTGGGATGAGCATGAGGACAGGCCAGTTGTTCAGCCCCTGTTTTAAAGCAGGCTTCTAGCCTGAACGTACTTAAAATTGGTTACAATCTTACCTGGCTGTGTGCCTATCTCTAACAGAAACAGCTGAGCAGGAGCAAATAAAAAAATATTGATTCCAGAGCTGCTAACTCAGTGTGGCGAAGGGTTAGCCTGTGTTAGGTTTTGTATTGGAAGTGTATGTTGAACATTAGGTTCAATATTCAGGAAACCTATTCAGCACCCTGTTAAAATTTGCTGACAGCACTAAGATGTGGAGGGATGTGGGCATGCTAGACGGGAGGAATAGGGTGCAATCGGACCTAGACAGGTTACAGGGGTGGGTGGATAAGAACAGGATGGGTTTCAACACTGATGAGTGCAAGGTGCTGCACCTGGGGAGGAAGAACCGGCACCATACCTACAGGCTGGGGAACTCCCTTCTCGTCAGTGCAGAGGCAGAAAAGGATCTTGGAGTCATCATT
>NW_017728906.1:191084885-191088161 GCF_001723895.1 Crocodylus porosus
AGGCTAGACAAACACCTTGCCAGGGTCGTTTGACCCCAGTACTTTTTCCTGGCAAGGCAGGGGGTCGGACTTGCTCAGGTCCCTTCCGACCCTACAAACTATGAAACTAAACTATGAAACCTTCAGCTATGGGTCCTTCACAATTTGCTTTCTTTGCATTTTTCTGAAGGAAAGGAAGGGTCAGCTGTCTCAGACACAGCTGGAATCAAATGTGAACACAGCATAATTCTTACCTTTTAATTTGGCATAACACAGGTTAAAAACATTTCCAGAGCACTCAAATGTCAGGGTGGCTTAGTCTCTCAAGAGCTGTTACTTGTTATTATTAAAGAAGCTTTTAAAGCGTGATGCAGGCTAGGGACCCATTGTTCAATCTTTCCTTAGACAAAACAGTTCTTGACTTCAGAACTTGGCCCTGATAGGACACTTAAGTCATGTCACAGCATCTCAAACAATTGCCAAGCCAACAAAGCTAGCCGTGAATGTCTGGAACAATACCTTCTAGAAGAAGATTTTACTGTGTAAGGAAAATCTTGTTATTGGGCCAGATTAATGCTGACGTTTAAAAAGTGCTAGCTTAGTTTGGTCTTTTGATTATGTACCCAAATTGGAGGATGGTTCTCCTTATTCTTCTTTCCCTTTTACAGTCTAACTCCAAATACCAAACTATAAATGATGCTTTCCTCTGTGTTAGATTCTTGTGATATTTTGTCACGTGATAACGTTTGTGAACTGGGTGTGCAAAGTGTGTCTTTGGGGATGTAACCTTGCTCAGAATGAGTTTCAATAGAGTGACTCAGTTTGTCAATATTTTCTATTCAACTGTATCTTTAGACTGAGCATGTAAAATATGCAGTTCAGGGAAGGGCAGTGTTCAGGTTTTTCTTTTGTGTACTGAACTGTAGGAAAGTGTAATATTTTAGTCCAGAAAATTGGGCTATAGTGTGCTGCTTGCAAATGTTAATACCATAGCCTCACAAAGTTAAAGGTTTTGTCCAAAATCCTGCTCTTTTAAAAATGCGGATAGCCTTAATATTTATGAAAGGGTGAGGGGGATAGGTCTTAAATTCTGAAGTTGATGCCTTGGGTTGACCGGCTTAAAGCGTGTGGACTTCCCCACATGTGCTTATCAGCATGGCCTGTCCCTGACTTCTGCAGAGCTCAGTTGTAAAAGGCCAGGACAGGTTAGTTTTGTATGTCCTCTTAGCTCTTTTGCTGACCCTGCCAATGACGGGCAACTGCTATTGTATGTTTTTTTATAATGATAATGGAGATTTTCACAGTCCATAAAATGGTCTCCAGAGGGAAACAGCTTTACTACTGACCTGGTTATATCTGTGCCATTGCTGTAGAACAGAGGTGCTCAACCTCTGGCCGGTGGGCCAAATACAGCCTGTGGAGCCTTCGAATCTGGGTGGTGGGGCTCCCCATGAGTTGGGATTTTGGTGGCAAGGAAGCAGCCAAAATCCCAAGCCCTGTGTGACACATTGGAGATGGGCTACAAGCTTCCCCCTGAATGACCAGATCAGGGTCAGGCCCTGCCCCCCTTCCCTCAGTGGCCAGGCTAGAGCTAGGCTGTGTGCCCTTCTCTGTGCACAGCTGTTTGGGGCCAAGCCATGCTGTGTTCTCCTGCAGGCAGGGTACACCTCATTCCCTCCACCTGGCTAGGTTGGGGGCCGCCCCTTCCCCCCGCTGGGTTGTGCCACTCCCCGTCCCCATGCAGAGCTGGATTGGACCCTGGTTATGTCCCCTCCCCTGCTGTCCGGGTCAAGCCATCTTTCCTTTCATGGCTGGAGGGAGCTGGGCTTCCCCTCCCCTTTATGCAGCTGGATAGAGCTATGCTGCACATACCCTGAGCTCTGGATTGGGTCTCTGGCTGGATCCAGCCTGCAGAGGGATGAGCACTGCCCATCTGGCCCCATGGACAAAAAGTTGAGCACCACTGCTGTAAAATGGTTCTACTTTAAGAACGGTAGGGAAAAGTCTTCTTCCATCGCAGGGTTGTTCCTTACCATCTGATTTTCCAAATCTTTGCCCAGCCTCTATGACAAATTGCAATTCTGTCCATTCTGTGATAGAGTTCCAAAATGTAGTAGGCTATGAAGAAATACAGTTGTGCTGAACAGTAAATTCTTCAAGTTCCTGACCAGACCAGGGTGGGGTGTGTTAGACCCCGACTCCATGTGGTGCCCAATGACTAGGGAGACAACAGTCCGATTACTCACAGATCCTGTTGCTCAGTAGCCAGAGCAGAGCAGGGAGCAAACACCAGCACATATTGCTCGCAACAGCTTTATTTGAAATGGAGACAGCTTCAGACAAGGGCCTCACGTCATTTATACACTTTGGTTTGTACTGATTACCATTTACTCTACCCTCACTCCTCCTATGTTCCACCCATTTCTCCTCCCATCGTAAGCTCTGCCTCTGTTTACAGTTGGCGTCATTAGCATGGAATTGCCTATGCATTTCATTCATTTACATGTCTTTTTGCTATGAGCACACATCTAAGACATTGACTCCTGCTCCTTGGTCAATGGGCAGACTTTGACCAAAACCTGGAAGCTTCTGGAGGCTTCTTCATCAATCACCATTCACCTTTTGGCATATGTTCATCTTGGATTCTGTCACCAATTACGTGTTGTTTTTCACATTCCAGTCTGTTTTTCTGTCTCAGGTTGTACCATCTTCCACCTTTTTTGGCCTCTGTATCTTATCTCGTTCCTCACTGTAGCTGGTTCACAGCACACAGATTCACACAGATTTACTTGCTGCTTTTCCCTCAGAAAATGGTTAACACAGGTAAAATGGTTACTTACCATAAGCAAATGGCTGGCTTAGCATAAGCATTCATAAGCAAAATCTGGTTGCCTAAGCATCTTGCTTGATATATTTTTAATATATCATTCTGCCTTGTGGTTAGCAGCTCTGCTAGGCCACAGGTCATGCCTTTTATTCAGCTGCAAATCCAGTGCTCCCTAATAATCCAAATTATTGTCACCCTAACAGGGCAGAGGAGAAGTACTTAGATTTAGGATGACCTGATACAAACATTTTGGAAAGGAGTGTGGGGGAATTAGAGTTGGAAAGGACGTTAGGAGGTCATCTAGTCCAACCAATTGCTGAAAGTAGGGCCATTCCCAACTACAGGTTTCTCTCGATTTATGCGGTACATGCATTCCCAGAGAGCAGCACATAAACTGAATTTGCATAAAGTGAACCCCATGTCATAACCCCCCCCCCCCACACACACACACCTACTGACAGGAATGTGGG
>NW_017728906.1:191088261-191110921 GCF_001723895.1 Crocodylus porosus
AAAGGCTTTATTCCAGCTGCAGATCCAATGCTCCCTGAAGATACAAATTATTGTCACCCTAACAAGGCAGAGGAGAAGTACTTAGATTTAGGATGACCTGATACAAACATTTTGGAAAGGAGTGTGGGGGAATTTTGCAATGGCAGTGGCCCCTCTTCCATCACTATGGACACACACCTACTGACAGTTCCTTCTGCTTTGCTCCCTGCTGCAGCCCCGGGAACAGCTAGCACCAGCTGCCTGCAGCCACTGGCCTGCACCATGATCTGCCTTTCCCCCCACGTCTGGACCTCACCTGTCCCCACTCACCCCAGGTCTTGCGCTGCACTGTGCCATGGTGCAGGCAGCTGGTGTCAGCTGCTCCCAGGTCCACTGCAGCAGGGGCTGGGGTGAGTGCTGCACCCCATGCCACCTGGGGCTCTGCTTGTCTGCGCTCACCCCAGCCCCTGGTGCTGTGGTCCCAGGAGCAACTGACACCAGCTGTCTGCACCACAGCACGGCACAGCCCAGGAGTTGGGGTGAGCGGGGACAGGCAGAGCCCAGGCGCAGGGGGCAGGTGGAGCATGGCACAGCCCAGCAGCTGCAGGCAACTGGCTCTGGCTTCTCCCAAGGCTGGTGCAGTAGGGGCTGAGGTGAGTGGGGCCCCAGCCCTATGGCCCTATCCCCTTCCCCCACAGACTTACCTGCTTGGGCAGGGGGGAAGTGCCTATGTCAATCGCATAATAGTGAATTTATGTCTCGTACAACAAATTATGGGTCCAAAAATGCTCATTTGCATATACAGAACCTGCATAAATTGAGGAAAACCTGTAGATCACCATAGCTAAAGCTTTGTCTAGCAGGATCTTTAAACCTCTAAGGATGGAGATTTCACAATCTCTCTGGGTAACCTGTTCCAGTGTTTGCATAGAATCAGAAAATTAGGTTTGAAAGGGCCCTCAGGAGGTCATCTAGTCCAGCCTCCTGCTCAAAGCAGGACCATCCCCAACTAGATCATCCCAGCCAAGTTTTACTACCTACCTACCTACATCGACTCCAGGATGAATATGAGTCTCCAATGCGACAAAGCAAAAGCAGAGCCAACCTCACCCTGTCCTGCATCAACTGGGGCATCACTAACAGGTCCAGAGAGGTCTTGCTCCCCCTCTATGCGGTGCTGGTCAGGCCACAGCTGGAGTCCTGTGTCCAGTTCTGGGCGCCGCACTTCAGGAGGGACGTGGAGACCCTGGAGAGGGTCCAGAGGAGGCCACTCGTATGGTTGAGGGCCTCCGTGGCCAGCCCTATGAGGAGAGGCTGAGGGACCTGAATCTCTTCAGTCTCCACAAGAGGAGACTGAGGGGGGATCTTGTGGCTGCCTACAACCTTATCAGGGGCCAGCAGCAGGGACTCGGGGAAAGTCTGTTCACCAGGGCCCCCCTTGGAGTCACCAGAAACAATGGCCACAAGCTGGGGGAGGATAGGTTTAGGTTAGATATTAGGAAGAACTACTTCACTGTAAGGGTGGCCAGAGCCTGGAATAGGCTTCCCAGAGAGGTGGTGCTCTCACCTTCCCTGGAGATCTTCAAGAGGAGACTGGATAGGCACCTGGCTGGGGTCTTATGCCCCCTGCCATCCCCAGTGCTCCTTCCTGCCCATGGCAGGGGGTCGGACTCGATCTGTCTAGGTCCCTTCCCACTCATTGATTCTCTGATTCTATCTAATGAGAGAGTTTTTCCTAATATCTAAACTAAACTTCCCTTCCTACAACTTGAGAACATCACGCCTTCTTTTGTTGTCTGCCACCACTGAGAACAGTCCAGCTCCATACTCTTTTGAACCCCCCTTCAGGTAGTTGAAGGCTGCTATTAGATCCCCCTCAGACTTGACTTCTCCAGACTAAATAAGCGCAGTTCCTTCAGTCTCTCCTCAAGCTGTGTGCCTCAGCCCGAGAGCCAATTTTGTTGTCCAAAGTGCTGGAATCTCTCCAATTTGTCCACATCCTTTCTATAGTGGGGCCCCCAAAACTGGATGTTTTGTCAAAAATGTTTCCTTTTTTATGTCTTTATTTCAGGACAAGGTTTAAAATAAAATATTAGAAACTCTTGCCGTTTACAAACAAGTTTTTGGAACACTTTGCTTAGGGAAATGTCGAAACCTCAACTCTTCCCCGTCCTTCTCTCCTCCCCTACAATCCCCTGCCCTCCCCAATCTCGTTTTTCTATATGAAACTGGTCACCAAATTTGGGCCTCAATCAGTGAATAGTTTTGGTCACTTTCCCTTTTGCAAACCGCACTTCCTTTCAAATGTACTTTTTCCTAAAACCACATTGCTAGCTCCTTACATATATATGTGGTTTCCTTTTCTCTTATCTCTTCCTTTTCCTTTCTCTTTCTTCTCTTCTGAGGGATTATGCTAAATTGTGTTACCTGAACAAGTTTCAGAAAGACCTTGATTTCAGCCAGGGATTTGGGAGTTGAGACTCCTGATCTAAGCAATGCTGTGTAGGTTGCTGTGTAAGTAACCAGTGCTGTGTAAATTGCTGATCACTTTGTTTCTTCACCACCGTCTTCTTGTTTCTTCACCACTGTTTTCCATGCGAGTTGAGTGAGCTGATGTTTTGAGACCCACTGTGGTAGTGAGTAGTGTCTTTAATCCTTTTTATGCTAACGTGCATTTTGTCAGTATTAACCTTTTTGATGGGTAACGTTTTCTTTGTAAATAGAACTCTTAACGTACCATTTCTTGCTCTTCTGTTGTGAATCTGAATGTATAGGCTATCTAAGGCACTGTTGCCTTAAAATTATATGGCTTTTTTCTTTTAAAATGAGAGATTTGGTTAAGACATCGACCACCGCACTTCTAGGTAGTATAGATTGGAAGAGGAAGTCTTTACCACGTTCTTTTTAATTGGCAGCTAAAGTACACAAGCAGTATCATCCTGTTTAAAATGAGGGTGGGGTTATAACTTCCATGACCTAGCCTTTTTTTAAAAAAAAAATTGCCCTTTTCAGATAATGTGTGGAGAAAAGGCATTAGGTGCATCTGATATGTTAAGTATACGTGCAAACAGCTGCAGAATAACTGATCATTACTGTCATAATGCTATGTGAGTGTTTCCATGACGGAAAACAATTTAAGAAAGTTGAAGAAAAACTGACAGAGCTTTAATGGTATTTAACTGGAAGTTGAGGTGTGTTCAGGGGAAAACATTTTGTATCCATCTATGGAAAATATATGCCTTTTCAGGTTCCTGAAGTGGTTGTATAAATGGAAAATGGGATGGCAATGTGACTTTTCTGTAAAAACTTTCATTGTTTGGCATATGGATAAGAGTTGTTCTGTCCGTTCCCACTTAAAAATAAATCTCTGTTCCTCCCTCTTTCCCCCCACTTTGATTTGTTTAATTTCTATATAGGTGTGGTAAAACCAACCAATCAATATCAGCCAGTCAGTCTGTTTGCTGTTTACATTTTGAATTCTGTAATAGTAGAGCTGAATAGAAGGTTTCCTATAGTGGATACAGCTTATATACGGTTGTAAGTTTTAAATAGCATCCTGTGCCTAAATGGCACAGAAGTTTTCCTCTTCTGAAGTTACTAGCACAGCTCTCCCCTGAATCTTAGTTTATCAACCTTGCCTTAATATAGTCCAATACTTTTTCATTTCTCCCCCCGTCCCCTTGTTGGTACCACTTAACTTTCTCTTTCCAGCTGCTATTTAATGCTCTGAAGCATTAGTGATTATCAGTTTGGAAGGTCATTACCAGGGATCCTGGTTTTCTCTGATTTAAAAAAAAAAAAATCTCCAATTTTTGGATTTAAAAGAAGCTTACCCAAAATCCACATTTTTCTATGATCAAAATGAAACACCACTTTCAAGGTGGGTAGCGGTGGCAAGTGCAACCCCAGCCCAACCCCTGCACTGGGAAGAGCTCAGCACCCGCTCCCTCCCCCACCCAGCCCCAGTCTGCAGCTGCAGCCCGTGCGCAGATCCGGGGGGCACGCCCCCATGCCTCCCCTGGGGGGTGCACGTAGTGGTAGGATCTGCCCCCCCCTCCCCCGGCACCATCCAGATGAGATGCTTGTGGCTCCATCCCCATGCCCCACCCTGGTTGGGCAGTGCCTGCCCCAGCCCCACTCCCTCCCTCACTGTGGGGGCCTCCATCTGCCCACCCCGTGGCCCTTTCCTTCCCCCCTGCCCCAACAGACTTACCAGCTGGACACTGCTCTCCAAGCTGCCAGGCTGACCATGTATATGCTGTGGCTGCGTACATGCATGCGGCATTTATTGGTGACATCATTGGTCATAACCAGCCAAAAAAAGCTGATTGCCAATAATGTAAATTTTCCCCTTATTGGTGCCGATAATATGGACTGACACACTGGTGCATTTCTAACGACTACTACTACTACGTGCCAGCGTAAAGATGTATCAAATTGTCATGCCAAAATGTCTTTGCTCATAAGACTGAGTGTGGAAAAGGAAAATTTCCTCCCTTTCCTTCATAGGTTACGACTGGAAGAAACTTGCTTTCAGAACTGAAAGGAACAGATTTGTGTAGAAGAACATGTCATCATGTTGAAGTTGCTTTAAAAAAAAAAAATCTGTATCTTAATTTTCATTTCTCCAGTCCTAAAATGATGTCCTGATTTCATTATAAACTTTTGTTTTCTCATAGTTCTAATGCTTCGACAGTAACATTAGATAGACTACAGGAAAGGTCCACGAAGGCAGCAGTGTCACCAGCAAAGGTAGGTCCAGTATTGAAGTATCAAGGAAGCATTTCTTAAAGCTCTTGTGTGCCTTTTTGTCACTCTGCTAATAATGCCAGTAAATAATTTAAAGATAATAAAATGAAGGACTTGGGTATTTTTGCCTTATGAAAAAACATCACAGTGGGAATATCTTGGAATGTTAGTCGGTGCGAAGCCATCTGACTATAACCCAGGCTGCATAGCAGCACATTGTGATAGCTGGCAAAACCAGCTTTTAAACCAGTTTAGAAGATGGTCACCTATTATTACCAGTCATGCCAGAGGAGGTCTATTAGTACTATGGTTTAGATCCAAAATACAGTTTTCTGCTTGCAAAATTTTTGTCCTGATTTTAGGACAAAGTCAGACATTCAATTTTTTCCCAACCAAAAAAATAACCATTCTTTCCTTTGTTCTTCCAAAGGCGGGTGTCTTGTGAAATATTTCAGTTTTATGAAGTTGGTGTTCTGACAGGGAAACATTTTCTTAATGGATTTCCACTAGCTCTATATTTTATGCGAGTTATGCATCTGAGTATTCTTCTATCCTATCCTAGTCAGTATGTTGTTTAGTTTAATATGTTTCAGAAAAACAGAAGTGAATCTAGCCACAAATACCTCCCATATCCTATGTGTTGGGACGTCCGGAGTATTCATGTGCCCCACAGCGGTATGTGGTATATAAAAGGGGAGAGTTGTAGCTCCTGTTCATGTTTAGACGGTAAAAAAAAATTGTGATCTATAGATTCGTGGTTCTAATGCCACCTACTTTGCCCATGAAAGAAAACTGGAAAGTGAGAAAAACAAAGGCAATCTAGCTAGAATCTTTTTATGGGTCTGAATACTTTTTGGAAGTCACAGTAGCAGAGCTGAAACTATAGTTCCCAAAGGGTGGGAAATTGCCATTACTTTCACTATTTTGTAATGCTGTGAATTCATCGTCTTATAAGAGGCTCAGTTAAATGCTTTTCTGCTGGAAAAATTTACGGTGCTTCTGTGGGGTTTTTGGGGGTTTTTTTTACCAACACTAAAGTGACATTAAATGTTTTATACACAATTTATGTCCTTTCTCTTCTAGCAAAGGAAAAATCCATTTAATGACTCCATTTTACCTGATGATGATAATTTAAAGAGCAGGGAGTCAGGAAGTGGAATAGCTGGTCTATCTTGGACACCACATGAAGGTAAGCGTATCTGTTTTCATGTCCTACATGGACTTGGTGATACTCTTGGCTGTGCTAAATAATAATCATCTTTCCCAAAGTTGCTGCATCAGAGTTATGTGGAGGGTTTTTTTCTTTTGGTATCCATATTTTAACTTCTGTAGACGAGCCTATCTTATAACCAACCAACCAGTTTATTTCAAGTGTGTTTTAAAATATGTTTAAGAATCTCTAAACACACTGAGGGAATCATCACTCAAAAATATTTGAGTTTTGGTTATCCCTTTCCCACTTGCCTGCGCCCCTCCATATGCCTGAAGTCATTCAGTCTCCCACTTGAGAGAGGCTCTTTTGGGGCTAGTCAGAGAGCAGCTTAAGATGATATCTTCCTTCATATTGTGCATAGCTGCCTCTGTGCTTTTCCCAGTCACTGCTCCTCATAGTTTAGCAGCAAGAGATCAAGCCCAGACCCCAGCCTTTGATTTCTTCTTCCCCTTTACTGTACCCAGCCTTTCTTGTTTTCTCAGCTTTGTTTATTTTAGGCTCCTTTTTTTGTGACAGCATCCTTTTTTGTAACCAAATAAGGTATCAGAGATGATGTGTCATAACATAATCTTGCAAAATTGTTATTAGAATATATTGGCCAGGGTACAAAATTACTCGTTTGCCTCCTAACATGATACTTAATAATAGAAAAGGAAAAAATAAAATATTGCACATCAGACTCACTTAAACTGCTGGGGAGTTAACCATGCCAAGTTTTACATAGTTCTCCATGACCATTAAAAAGTCTTAAGTTCCTGTAGATGCAAATAGAAAACCCAAAAATAAAATTGTTGGGCCCATACAGGAATTTAGATGACTAAATGTGAAATCAGCATAGTAGATTTTAAATAACTAATCAAAACATTCGTTCCAGTTGGGACTCCTCATTACAAACAAATTAAATCAAATATCTGTATTTTAAGTATGGGTTTGGTCTTTATATTGTCAAATTTTTGGGCTGCGTCTTTCTATTGCATCCTAGAAGTACATGAACAATTGCACCACGTGTCTCTGTAGAACTCTTCATGCTTTTGCTAAATGCATGTTCTTGGGCTTATCTGTTTTGTGGTATATTTTTATTTACCCTTTCCCTGTAAGCATGTCTTGTCTTGCAGATTCTCTCTCACCTTCGAAGGACAGCCAATCCAAGACAAAGTCGCTTAACAGTGGATCTGAGGAACCTAGGCAAACTCCTACAGAACCGAGTGATGAATCACAGAAACCTACAGATCAGCCGCCTGTACCGAAAGCCAGGAAAGTCATCTGTAAAATAACAGATCCCAAGATGCAAAAAGATGCCGCTTTACCCAAGCTCGCCAAAAGGACAAATCAGGTCAATGGGGCTAGTACACCACCTCGGGGCATTTTGAAACGCAGCTCAAGTTCCAGTTCCACTGATTCAGAAGTTCTTCGTGTTAATCAGAAGTTGGATGCCCAAAGTAAGAATGGTGTGCCCACTTCAGCTATTCTTGAAGGCGTAGCTGAGAAGAATTCTCCTACCGAAGTAGCAGAAGACAATTCACAAAATTCATTGGAAAAATTAAAACAAGTCAGGTTCTCTTATAATATAGGTGAGAGTGAGCAACTGCAGAGTCCCCCATTGCATCAAGGCAAAGAAATAAGAGAGTTTGACTTACTGGAATTCGATGATAATAATAGTGTAAGTAACACTGGTAGATCGGGTGCTCCTGGGAACGAACAGTCTCTTGCTGTAAAACCTTCCCATTCTTCTTCATCAGCTTTAGATAGTAATGTGACAGGCAGAGACGTTTTGCAAGAAAACATGTTGGTGCTGAATTCTCATGATGCTGAAGGGTCAAGCTTATCAGTTACTGAAACCTCACAGCCAGAAAAAAGCCCTTCTGTAGAACTTGTGACTCCAACAGCCTTTTCCAGCAAGATCTTGTTAAATAACATGAATGTACCAACCGTCGATGAGACATCGCCAAACAAATCTAAGCCTCACTTGAACCCTGAATCAGAGTTGCTCAAGAATGCTATTGGTAAGAGAACCAATGGTTAATGGGTTAAGCCATACAAATCTTAAATGCAGTTGCAAATAACTTGTGTTAATATTTTAATTGCAAGAATAAGTTTTCTGTATTATCCAGAATATTTCTGCTTGCTTACTAATGTACCAGTTTTATACACTAAACTGCTTATCTTCCAGCATTTTAAATATTGTGTGAATAATTTTTGAGAATATATTCTCAGTTTTTGAAAAATTGATGAATGATGTCCCTTGCTCAATGCATGAATACATATAGTTATTAGCTAGGCTGTGTGGGGAGACACATGACTGTGAGGGTGGTTAATCATTGGAAACAGCTTACCTAGAGAAGTCATGGAGTCTCCATCCCTGAAAATTGCCAAGAGCAGGTGAGACACACCCTTGGCTGGGATGGTTTAGTCAGGGATGATCTTTGCCTCGAGCTGGGAGCTGGACTAGAGGACCTCATGTGGTCACTTCCAGCTCTACTTTCCTGTGATCCCTATTAGTGCACCAAATGCATGTCCTTATTTGGCAAAATTCCTTTCCTGAAAACTGGTATTTTGCCTATATAAGAACTAAAGAATTTAGTCCACTGCTAGGTCTATTGTTGGTAGCAAGGGAACTGTAACCTAGGAGTTTGGGATCACTTATAATTACCATGCCATAACTAATAAGCTAATAACAAAATGTGTCTGGTGAGCAAACATTTTTGTGAAATTGTAGCTTGCATTAAAGCTCTTACTCCTAAATTGTTTCAGTTTTGTTTTAGAAAATCAACGATAACAGGTGCCTACCATATTTTTGGGTATGCCTCCCTGCCAATATATGGTGATCTTGCCCAGAAAAAAAGAATACATGGGGTGTATTATAAACCTCTGTATGTTACCTTATGTAACTTGTAGTGGAGCCTAGGCAAGGGGAATGAAGTAATATAGAGATGCTGAAAGGAAGCATCTTAGCCCAGGCATGAAAAATGCTGAGCATCGCCTGCTATCTGGTGCATTCCAAAAAAAGAGAAGAAAAATGTATCAGGTCTAAACTACAGTTTTTATGTGTAAGAACATCTGGAACTTGCCCCGTATTAGAATAACCTGGTTCTGACAACAGCAGAAAAATTGCTCTAACCCTTCCTACGTACTGGCAATAGCATTTTGATGGGCTCCCAAGAATCCCCCACCCTGACATGTATCTCTCTGTTCTTTAAATGTTTTGTTTTTAGCTTGCTGCTTTCACTTTTGGAGGAGTAGTTTCAAAATACAACCAATACTGCTAGGCTTAGTTTATCAAGATGGGTGGAAAACCTATTTCAACAAAATTGCATGTTATTTCCTCCTTACCTTTGAAAGGCTTTTTTTTGTGTGTGTTGCAGATCAGCCCCTGCCTTCTGCTAAGACAGAGTCCCCTCAGGTGCCACGTGCAGACCTTCAGCAAGGTAAGCCTGATCTTGTTGAGGGTCAAAGTGCCAAAACCACTTCCCAGCCTGATAAACATATTGCTGAGTTTATGAAAGCAGCTGATGAGTCCATATCGAAAGTATTAGACTGGTTTAAAAGAAGCTCCAGTGCTGGCAATGGCAAAGCTCAGTCAGAGAAATCTCAGGGGAAGGACCCCAAAGAAGAACCAGACTTGCCACCCAAGACAGTCACAGATGATGGAGAACCACGCAAGGATGAAAACAAACAACCGACAAGAGAATTTTCATTTGGCGAGAATGGGAAATCACACAGTGTTTTGCCCAAAGGACTTGAGCTGGAAGAAAAGCAAATGCTGAAAGAGAAGGAAAAACACAATCAAAATGGAGAGAGAGAAGAAACAGGATACAATGAAGAAGCATGTAAAGAACCTAATTTTCTTAAAGATGGCAAAGGCCAGACAGGTTCAAAGAGTTTTAGCTCTACAGGAAACCTAATTGAAGAGTCATTGAAAAATGACATACAAACCAGCATGAAGGAAGAAGGGGAAAATATGTCCACTATCAAATCACCTTTGAAAGAAGGCAATTTTGCATTACAAACTGGATTTGATCATAAAAGGTTAGAGCAAGAACCTGACTTGCTTGATCAAGGAAGCATGCCATTAGATCCACTTACTTTGAGGAGAAAAACGGATGAATTGCAACAGTATGAATTTAAGCAGTCAGCTCAGATAACTATTCCAGGTGAGGCCACAAGAGAAAAAAGAAAAGTAAAGGATATTAGGGCATTCTGGGAAAGGGACAATGCCACACCTATGCATCCAAATAAAGAAGCTATTTTACATACAGGCCCAGCAGCTATTAGCACAGTGCTTGAAGAAAGTAGCAAGGTAAAAGAATCAAAAGACGAAAGCGAGTCTAGTTTGGTTGCCTTCAGAAGAGTTGAACTAACTAGTGATGAACAGTCATCTGAAGATGAGTATCTAGAATCCTCTAACACTGGAGGTGAAAAACTAACAGAAACACTTCCATCTGATGGGAAGGGTAATGAATTTGCAAAATTGCCAAAAGCAAATAATTTGTCCCCAAGAATCAATATTTCTTCCGTCTCCTCAAAAAGCAAGGATGAAATGTGTTCAGAAAAAGATACCACCTCTCCGCAACAGAAAGCCAACTTTAAGGTTTTGACTTTAAAGGAAAAAATAAATGAGAAGTCCAAGAATCAGATTTCTAATCCTTTGCAGTTTCAGAGTTTGAGACAATTTTGGGGTAGTGGAGTTAAACTGCAGGAAAATGAAGGTACTTTACCAAATACTGTCAGTACTGTAGCCTACAAAAAGGAGTTGAAAGAGGTTAAAGAAACCAAAACTGAGCCAAGCAGAGAAGACCCATTGATTCAGCAGCAGGACCAACTGTCCCAAAGAGAAAGAACAGAGAAGCTAACTTTCAAAAGGTCATCTACACAGGAAGGGCAGTCTGTTCCCTGGTCATTGAAAATGACCTCAAAAGGAAATGCAGAAGCTGTTGAAATAGTAGAAAAAAATGTAAGACAATTAGTGATCTCAAAACCTGAAGAAAAAGTGGATCCTCCAGATCGGGAAGTTAAAGAATATGTAGAAAAAAGTATTGTTCTGTCAAAAACACAGGATAGTAAATTTAACGGTGGATTACAGAAACTGCTTAAAGAAACATCTGAGTCTTCCTTGCCACCATACCAACCAGCTGGTGAGAAGGATGCTGGAAGAGGTGAGGCAGGAGCAGATGAACAACAAAATTCCTCTATGAAAATGGTTCAGAGCAAGACTGCCCCCATGGCTGTCAAAGAACAAGCAGGACCTCCTAAGGAACAGGTTTTAGAGACAATAGACAAAACAGTTGTCCTACCAAAAGTGCAACCTGATGGGTTTAATGCTGGCCTAGAAAAGCTGCTTAAGGAAACTTCTGAATCATTATCTTCTTCCAGTCTGAGCACACCAGAAGCAGTTTCTGAAAGGATGGTTTCTTCACCTGGGCAAGCAAGATTCTTTGAAAAGGTGATGGAACGAAGTCTCAGGATGTCTCCTAGTGCTCAGAAAGAAGAATTGCTTACTCAAGAAGTGAAGGAACCAATAGAAAAAACAGTTGCTGCGCACAAAGATGTGCATAAAGAATCTAAAATTGGTCTAGAGAAGCTTCTTAAGGAATCTGAGGCCTCCTATCCCTTATATCAGACAACAAATGAGGATGAAAGTATCCAGAGAGAGACTTCTTCTGAAAAAATGTGCCCAAGTTCTTTCCAAAAAGTGTTGCTTTCTAACATGCCTGCTCTTGTTGATGCCCGGACTACAGCACAGGCTCCTGGCAAGGACGTTTCAGAGACTGTAGAAAGAACAGTCATTCCACACAAATCTGAACTCCATACTTTGGATGTTGATTTTAAAAAGCTACTTAAGGAAGCATCCACAATCTCTCCTCCATCGTATGATACAGATGAAAACCTCAAAGCAGTCTCTGATGATAATTCTAGAGAAGATCAGCAGAACTGTAATGAGCTGCTGATAGACTTTAGCCAGGAAACAGCTCAGACCCCACGGGAGACCGAGAGCGCTGCAACTACATGCAAGGATAATGTCAACCCATTTGATACAAGCTTTGAGAAACTATATGGAGAGCCAGCTGAAGTGCTGTTACCTTCACATGGGAAAAGTGGAAAAAATGCAAGCTCTCAACTAGAGGAACATCCTGATTACTCTGTTTCTTCTTCTTACCAACCTGGAGAAGTAAATGAAATGGTGACAACAACTGTTCAATCAAAATCTGATGTTAGCGAGTTTAGTCCTAGGTTACAGAAACTGCTTAAAGAAGCCTCTCTGTTTTTGCATCCTGAACAGAAAAGCTTAAACACTGTAACACACGATATAATGAGTGTTAATCTACAGCCTAAGCAGAATGTGGAGTCTGTATCCCAACAAGGTATTACTTATCCTCAAGAAGAAAATGAAATAATAGAAAAAGCTGTTGCTCCATCCAAAGCAGAATTCAGTAAATTTAATTATGGTTTAGAGAAGCTACAGAAGGAGGCTTCTGAAACATCACCTGCTCGCCTGGGATGTATGGACAATGCTATGCAGAGGACTGCTGATGTACAACCTGTGGATTTGACCTCTCAACAAAATATAAATCATCTTCAGGAAGTAAGTGAAATGATAGAAAAATCTGTTGCCCCTTCCAGATCTGAGGTTGGAGAGTTTAAAACTGGTTTGCAGAAGCTGCTGAAAGAGGCAGCTGAAATACCACCTGCTGACCTGAAAAGTTTGGACAAAGATGGAACGCAGCCTTCCCAACAAGAGAGCGGCTGTGTTCAAGGAGTGAATGAAACTGTAGGAAAAACTCTTGTTCCAGCAAAACCAGAATACAGTACTTTCAATATTAATTTAGAAAAACTTCTTAAGGAAACATCAGAAGTTTCTTCTCCTTTATCCAAGGAGAGGGGTGAACAGGAAGAGCCTAATGATTCAGTGTCCCAATCAGAAAAGGGAATTTCATCCATAAAAATGTCTCCATATGGTCAGAGGGCTTCAGGCAGCTATCATACACAGCTTAAGATAGGACTCAAGAGAGAGACTTTGAAACGAGATGACAAAGCCTTTTCAAAGGAAGATGTTGCAGTAAATGAACCACGATTTTCTGATCCCCATGAAAGGAGTGCATTCCAGAAAACAGAACTGATTAACTTGGCATCAACTGAACCAGCACCCCAGGAGACAGCGAGTAGTGCAGCTATAATCAAGATGGTAATGATACAGGAAAAAGCAGGAGAGGCTGATAAAAGTGGTTCCTTCGCAGATACTGTTGAGAATGCACCTGAAGTGAACAAACCACTTGGATTCAGAAAAGCAAGCACACCACTTGCAGGTAGCTCACCCAAGATAAGCAAAGGACAACTGCTTCTAGCACCTTCTTGTCATGACGATGAAGATGACACGATAAGTTTAGGCTCAGATGGTTCACATGGAAATTCTGATCCTCAAACAGGAATCAGGAAGAGTTCAACTAGTGAGCATTTTAATTCTTAAACTCATGGTTGTGGGTCTCTGAATCTGGTTATTTTTTATTTTTATTTTTTTATTAACCAACCTGAAGAATGGTGACCCAAAGGTCGGAGAGACTTTTCTTTTTAACAATTGTTATTAATTGAAGTGTTTGGGTATTTTCTTTTTTTCAGTAGGGAAGCCAAGTGTGTGTTTTTGTTTTGTTGCTGTTTTTTTTTTTTTTAATGCAGAAATCAGCAGGGGTCTTGAAGCATGCATTACATTTGCTTTTTAATCAGGGGAGTTGGACTGGAATAACCCTTGCGCATGTTGGGTTAAAAAGGTCAGGCTTGCATATGGCTCTTTATTCTTTTCCTTATTAAAGTTCTGATTTGGGTACAGATGGCAATCTTTTACCATCTTTTCTACCTTAAACTTAGGGCTATGGACTTTTCTTTTGGACACAGTAGGCAATTGAAATAGATTTTCATTCTTTACATTAGCAAAGGGTATCTGGATAAACTTTCCAATGCCAAGCTCTGACTCCAGGAAACCAAAAGAAGCCTATTTGTCTCTTAAGCTAGACACAGACATCGCCAAACTGAAGAGGACACGTGGCAAGAACCCAGTGTAGAACAAGGGGTGATATGTTTCCCTTGCTAAGGGACTCCCTGTTTCCCTCACTTCCCTCCACTTCCTTGCAAGGATCTGCCTTGACCTGTCCTTCTGGGTGAAGAACGGTTCAGCGTGGGTCCCGGCATGGTGGGGCAGGGCAGCACAGGAGCCGGGAATTCCCTGTTTAAAGAGACTCGCACCTGGGAAGCATGGGAGGAAGGGAATTTCTGGTGCCCCGTGCCAGGCCTCCTCCTGTGCCAACCCTTGCTTCACGAGGTGAAATGGTCAGCGTGGGTTGTGGCGTGGAGGCTTGGGGCAGCAGAGATGCTGGGGATTGCAGGAGTGAGATTTCCTGTGGTGTGTCTCTAAGTGAGGAAAGCCAGTCAATCCTGTCTGGGTATTTCCTGCAGTGCGCAGGATCAGGCCCCTCAAGCCTCTGGAGCACATCCAGAGCTCGGGCTGCCCGCGCTCTCCTGTCACCAGCAAATGGACATCTGCTGCAATAAACCAGCACAGTCTATTGCTATCTTTGTTGCTGCCACACATTTGGGGGATTTTTGGCACAACAAAAGGGTGTGTGGACATCAGTTTGCACAAAGGCGAGGAAAGACTATATCCGTTTCCACCCTGGCTTCCTTGCTCCTGCTTGCTACTGAGCACAAGAGTGAGTTTGCCTGTGTACAAAATGTGATAGGCAGCCATAATATAAAAACACTGGAATTGCTTGAGTGGGGTGGGGTGTTTTCCCCCTCCTGAGAAATTAGGTCTGGTCTCTTTACCTGGAAAGCTCGAGAAGCTCATGAATTTCTAAGGCTTTCAGTTGTGATAACTACTTTTAACTAGTTCTTCATTTTTTACTTAAGAAAACACCTGTTGGAGCCAAAGCAGCTTTGGCTAAGAAAATAAGCAAATAAGGACTCTAGGACTTCCAGATTTGACCCTTGCTGAAATTTTGCATTTTGGGATCACTTCTTGGACTTTTGGTGGATGAAAGTGGGATTAGGTGTGAGATTGTCCTCAAATAAATTAACTCAACGGACCCTGAGGACTGGGATTAAATTGCTACCAGTGATGTTGGTTCCAATCTGAAAGTTTGACAATTTTCTGACTACATAAAAATGAACAGATGGTCCTTTGGGTTCTCTCTCTCCCCCCCCCCCACTTTTCTTTTACAAAAGAACGGATAACGCCCCCTCAAGAACGCAGCTAGTCTCTTGTTGGCAGAGCTGACACACAACACTACTGATGCTCTCTCTCGTTAAACTCTTGTTTTATTTGTGGACACAGCTGAGTCGGTAGGAATCTCACTTGTGCTATTCTGAATCGGGACTGGCTTGTAATACGTGCCTGTGTAGGGAATCAGCAATTCCTGTTGAGATCAATGGAGACCCTACAGTTATGTATCAGGGCCTAAAACTTTGCCCCTAACACTGTAAAGCTGATGCAATTTCAGTTCATTCTGTTTTGTTTCAAGGCAGCATTTCTAACTATAACATTGACACACCAGTCTCATGTGTCAACTTTCAAAATAAAGCTTCTTCCAGGAATTGTCTAAGTAGAATCAGCTATTAAATTGAATGACAACCATCCCACTTGTCTATACCACCTGCACTTTTGTTCAATAATCTTGAGTTATCCAATCCATCATTCTAGTTCTACTTTCTTTGACTTCTTGTTTAAGCAGTTGTCAAGACCTGGAAAGATTTGGTAAGGATTTAATGCATCTTCATTGTGAAATCATGAGTTGTTTTAAGTAACTCGTTTCTAAAGGCATGTCTGTCTGTATGTGCAGTGTTCATGTATTTTGTCTTGTAACAGGTTCAGAAGAAGAATTAAATCCTGTTTTGATGGCTTTGAAAAGGAGTGCAGATAGGAAAATGCCTTCCAAAAGTCTAGAGGATATTTCATCAGCCACATCAAGTGAGCACAAAGCTTGTCTGCTGTCTTCCATGCCCCTAAGCTTAAAAGTGCTTGTATTAGCTCTCCATCCATCTTCAATCACTTGTGCTTTCATATCCCAACAATGGGATTTGGCAGAAAAACTATTCGCAGAATAAGCATATGATGAAGGACAGAGAAAAACAAAATACTATGTTCTATGAAGTAGTATTGCAGTACTTCATGTCCATTTTGAATGTTATTGCCAGCTGCCACATCTTAATATAAAAGCAAGTCTCAGTTGTAGTGTGCTTAAGACAGGCATGCCTTTTTCGGTCTCTTCTCTGCCATTCTTGTAGCCATCTTAACAATTATATCTGCACTGGCACTGAATAGGAAAGTGAAGATATCTCTTCTTGATGTCACCATTGTGCTAATTTTTATAAGTAAGAAGACTTAAGCTTTAAACTTTTTAAAAGTTAAACTATAGATGTCATTCTTCTGGACTGAGAGATTGAACTCATATTTCTGTGAGACTCCTTTAAGTATTCTGAGTTTTTCTTTTGCCAGATCTATTCACAAATAAGTTACTATGTTTATGGAAGGGGGGGGCTGATTTTTTTTCTTTTTCTAAGTGGGACCTGGTCTATGCAGCAGACTTCTTCCAAGAAACTGATCTTGAAACTGGTCTGTGTTAGCATGGCTTTGCATACAGAATACTTTATTTGTTATAAAGTAAGGGGATTTGCAAATACCCAACAGGGAAACTCTCCTCTGTTAATGTACACACAAGGTTTGGCACAAAAATTAATGGTGGGATGTATGTGAGAGTAAGTCTGACTTCAGTAAAGTTTTGCCTACTTACACCAACAACGCATTTAGCTTTGAGTTCATATTCAAACTATGCAGTCAAATATGCTTAAACCTATGTTTGGGGCTGTGAATCTTTCAAAATCTCACCTTCCCCATTATGCCCAATAATTAACATGTCAACATATAAAATTTAATATAATGAAAATTATTTGTGAGTAGATCTGAATATTTGGGAAGGTGTAGGCTATTGCAGATATTTTACATATTTGAAATAAAGGCATAAGAGCCCTTTTATGATGATGCCAATATGTGCCCATAGTTGGCTGTCACTGCTCAGGAACAGTGCTGCAATATATTGGTATACACTGCATTACCACTGACAAGAACTACCCTTATAGTGCATAAGTTCATCAGCCAAATAGAAATGATCTTTTGGAAGGCATCTCTTTGTGCATTTAACCTTGCATGTGGCTTTCATTTTTTTACTTTAATCCTTCTAAGCTCTGTGGTTGCCGCTTGTAATCTGTGCTACCTTGAACAGATATTTCTAACTGTGTTTTACTTTTACTTTTTCCCTGCGCAGATACAGGAAAAGTAGATATTCCGAGAGAAGAATTAGTTCTTAGTGCTGAAGATGGTAAATATCTTATTTGTGTCTGCATGAGAATACTATTCGTTTCCAGTGTCCTCCACTTAAAAGTAGAAAAGTTGTCAAATATAAGGATTGCATTGTTGCTGTAGACTTAGTAAAATTTTGCATGATTTGAATATTTTAGTAGCATTTCTCTAGATCTGTTTTTATTTCAAAGTAACGTGTTGGCATTATATTATGTTCCACCATTATTATGAAATGCTTAGTGCCATTTAACAGTGTATAATATGGGCACATGATACAGTTATTTCACATTGTGCAGAATTGGGCCCCTAAAATATATTTGCATGGTTACATGCTGTACTGGAGGATGATCCCTAGTGATCACTTAAAACACTAGCCAGAATGTCTCGGTCAACACCTTCAGTTGTTGACAGTGTGCATCACTGTCTCAGTCCAACAAACTAGAATCACTTGCTCTGAGATATCAAATGATTCACTGGTTTAGCTACTGTTGATACAGACTATTTCCTGACTTAACCTGCATTGTATGAGCTAAATTCTGTATCAGTTACATGTATAAAATTCTCACTTATGTCCTTGAGTGTGTGGGTGGAGATGGGATCATTACAGGTTCCAAATTTTAAAACAAAACTTGTTTAAGAATACAGTACTTCACGATGTACACAGAAAAAATGACCAGATTACACTGAGATGCTGACACACAGTATGGTGGTATGTAACATATTGCTCTTTTCTGATAAGTTCCAGTACAGTGACATCACAGTTCCAGAATTAGTCATTAAAAGCTCTGTTTATTCTTATGGAGGTTTCTGCATGTTTGTAGTTAGTCTGTAGTGGCACTTTTTTGGCCCATGTGCTGTTGTCCACTTAAATAACACACTTAACTTTTTAAGTATTCTTCTGAAATGGGGATATAAAGTAGTGGGTTTCAGGAAAAGGAAACTGCATGCTAAATATGTTTGTATCTGATCATTTAACTGAAACACCTAAGCTTTTCTTCCCAAGTAGGGAAATTACTCTTGTGCACAGGCCAGTTTTGGTGAGGACTGACAAAAATACCCATTTAAGGTGCAGTTTTTTAGCAGTGTTTGGCACTTGGCCAAATTGTCAGTTTTCAGTGCAAAGAGAGTCACGTCAGTATTAAACTCTTTAGAAATCCCACCTGTAATTCTCTGGCTTCCCTTAAAGCCTATAAACTCCAATTGCCATTGTGGTCCAGATTCTTGAAAGAGGAAAAACCATAAAACCATATATATGTGTGCATGTAGATATAGATATATGCAATAAAGGATTGTATTGCATCTTGGAAATCTTGTCTAATGATTGCAGGAAGGACAAGAGAATGATCTTGACTTTCATGTATAAAGTCTGTTGGTTCTGCTATTATCCATGCCTGATTAGTTCTTCTACTCAATGACAATCGTATTATTCTCAATGTTGCAATTCTGAACAGATCAGAAAACAGATGAGCAACAAGAGAAAAATGAAAAAGTTCCCGGAAGTGAGTAATAGGATCCTTCCAGCAAACAAAAGGATATAATTCTTCATTGACATAATTTTAAACCTATTTTTAATATCAGTTAACTAGTAGTCAGTCTCCACTAAGTGCCTGTGGCCTACAAAACTCACAACTCACTGATAATATTTTGTTTTCAGTGTATACAAGGTACATCTTGTTTCTTGAGGAAAGTGGGATTGAAAGTGCTTGACTTCTGATAGGCTTTCTTGTGATGCTTGCTCATGTATTAATCTTTAGGAAGGCTTACGAGTTTCTGGACTATTTTGCCTGCATTTATCTTGCATGCATTTTGCCTGCATAGGGCATGCTATTAGAATAGCGCTTTGTCCTGGGATACTGAGTATGATTGTTGCAGTGAAAGGAATTAGTGCATCTTGAAGAAGTGATGGCTCATCAACCTGAGAAGTTTAAACTGGTGTTGGGGTTCATATGAGATGGGGCTCCTCGTATGGTCATGGTATAAAAGACTGGAAAACTGGCCTCATGCAAATTGGCATTTTTAAAACTAGTTCCCATATTTCAGCTTTGTGTGATGACTCAAACTCATCATTTAGAAGAGAAATATATCACTAAAAATATATATTTTAAAAGCTGAGATCATAAGTCAAGATACCACATGGTAAGCGCATCCTGAAACTCAGTATGGTCTAGAACTAAATCCTGCCCATTTTACATGAGTGACCCTTTGACATAAATGTAACTAACTGTGTATAGGAGGGCAGGGTTTAGCTTTTTTGATTCAATATTAGAGAATAGAGTGTGTGGTTCCACTTTCTTAGCTACTTTGTAATACCCATGTTAACTGAAAGAGTTTAGCTCCCACCTCTGTTCCAGAAGAAAATCAGAAATACAAATATTATCAGGCAGACTTTGAAAATATTTTCCAGTTAAACTCTAACTCCTTTGGTCAAAATGTAGGCAGTGCCTAGATTTGTATATTATAAAAGATACAGCATTTCATATTTACTAATATGTAAGGCATAATCTACTCAAGGTGGTTCTGTGGCCTGTTTTATGAGGAAGATCAAATTTAGATGATCTTAATAGTTGCTGCTGGTATTAAAATCCCACAAATCTATGAGATCTTGACTACATGTTATGTTGCAGCATGAGCATGTTGGTGCATTTTGTCCAGACTAATTATCTTAAGCTTTGCTTACTGGGACCTAGTTCTTGTTAATGCCAGAACTCCGAGTATATTTGAAACTTGATTGCTGCTCTTCAGTTTCCACAGTGCCTTCAAAACCTGATAACCAGTTTTCAAATCCTGAAAAAGTTAAAAGGCTGAGCAAGTCGGTACCAGCATTTCTACAAGAAGAGGTAAGTTCCAACTTTTTTGGGGGAAAAAAAGGACCCTAAAACTTACTCCTCCTCTACTTAACATGCATTTCTACCTCTACTTTGTAGTAGATTTTCAGGCCTTCCAATTCAGCTTGTCATTGGATCAGTGATGTGCAGCTGAAGAATTTTCCTAGCATAATTTTTTAAAAATTTATGCCAGTCCTTGGAGGCAGTTATAAGCACCATGTAGGCCAACCCCTGAGTGCAAATATCAAATCATTGGTGAACATCAATTTAGCTTGGACCCAAGAATCATGTGTCCTCATGAAATTGCCTCTCTCCTCAGGCCATTTTGCCATACTTGAAGTCAACAAGGAACCTAAGCTGGATCCCCTTTATGGCAACAACAACATTATTATTAATGATGATGATAATAATAACAACAATAATAATGTGCATGCTGACTGGGTGGTTTCAGATTAATGTGGCTAACTACCTCTTTCTGGGAGACCACAGACTCTGGCATTTGCTTCACCATCTCTCTCCTACTCCAAAAAATACCGCATTTTGTACCTTTGAGGAATGCTGCAAAAGGTATCTGTCTGGCAGCTTTTGGAGAGAGCAGAGTTTGTTTTTCCCTGAGCAATGAAGTACGGAAAGGAATTTCTGTTGGTGGCTGGCTGGGTTCCCATTGGGACAATTATGGAAGTGTTTTGGGGAGTTCAGCATGTTATAGAATTAGTGGAGCCATTGCTGAGCTCTAAGTAAGTTATTTTCTTAGAATTTTAATCTAAACAGAACTTTTAAAAAGTTTTTAAACAGAACTTTAAAAGAAAAAGATTAGACTAGTCATTCTAGTCATTCTGCTTCTGATGCCTGAAATTATCAAACCGGGACCTTTGGTTTGAAGGCTTAATGTGCTTCGGAATAAAGAAAAGAGAGATCTCCTGCCTAGTTGTTTATTGCTGATATCGTAACACTAGCTACTCAAAAGACCCATAGCTCAAACTTTTTGGCATGTTTTTGAGGATGCCAGTGATTGGTCATCAGGTGGCTAAATCACCAAAACCAAATTTAAACTTGTTAGAATTAGGGAGGACCCTTAGTGAAACAAGCGGACCTACACTGAGGCAAAGGATGCTACTGGTCAGGCTAGAAAGGCAGAATAACTTTTTTGCTACTCAAAGAAACTGTTAATTCTTAAATTAAAAAAAAAAATCCAAGCTGTAGCAGGACTGAGTGCCAGGGGGAGCCATGATGTCCCCCGTTTGTCCTATGAATCCTGCCCTGCTCCAGCTCTCCGGATACCCTCCTTCTTTGTTCTTGCCTGCCACTCCTTGCTGTGAATACTTTATATGGAGAAAAGGGAAGTTGCTGCAGGGTCCCAGAGTGAGCCTTTGTCTTCCTGAAGTCTTCAGGCTCCTTACACCCCCCTCCCCCCTGCCATCTGCCTCTCTTTCCCTTCAGACACTAATTCTGGCTTTTCTGGCCCATCCATTCCTGGTCTGTGGCCCCATCCTATCTGCCTGGTTGACTGTGCCCAGGACCACTTGGAGACCCAGCCTGCCTGCTCCATCTGGTGCCCCGTTGGTGGGTGTGAGGCAGATGGGTCAGGGTGCCCAAGCAATGTGGCTGGGTCCGGTGGTGGTGGCGGCAGCAGTGATACTGGTAGAGGCAATTGAAAGGAGCCGCCACTGCTGGGAAGCAGAGTCCAGCTACTGCACTGCCCCAGCCCTACTGTGCACCTGGGAGCAGTGGGACCAGCTGCACATGCCGTGCTTGGGCTGGGCAGGGGCAAGGGGCCCACTGTGGACTGGATAAAATTCCTTAGTGAGTTGTATTTTGCCCATCCGGTCTTGCCCTCTAAAGTCTCTGCCCCTCTTGGGTTGTACTGTAGCATGTGCCCTGCTGGGGGGCTCGGTCCAGTCCACCGGTATAACTATAACAAAAACATTAGCATACTGGCTACAGCACAAGCTCTAAGCCTAATGGCTGTGTAACCCTCTCTTTCCCTCCAGCCAGGCAGCCAGCCAGCCAGACATTTATTCCCTACTTGCAGTCCTCATGTCAAGCAGATCCCAGATGGTCGTAGTCCTCTCATGGGGTAGCTCCTTCCCTGGCTGCTCGCAGGCCCACCTTAGCTCAAGTGCTGGGCTTGTACAGTTCTTAAGCCCTGCCCTTGCAGGTCATGTGGCTCCCCAGCTGCCACCGGTACTTCCACTTCGGTCTACTAGTTAGTCTCCAGGGCAGCCTGCAGCTGCTCTGCTAGTCTTGGTAGCAGTGCCTGCCTTGCCCCAAGCAAGGTTCTCCCCTATTGTACTATCCCAGAGCTGTTAGGTCTGCCACAGGTACTCTGCTGCTCAGGCCTTCTCTGTCCTATTGTCATACTGCAGAGCAACTGGCTCCGCAATAGGGACTCATAGTCTCTGGCCCCTGGCTGCCTGTTTCCTTGCAGCCAGCTCAGAGATTCATAGATTCATAGATACTAGGGTCGGAAGGGACCTCAGTAGATCATCGAGTCCGACCCCCTGCATAAGCAGGAAAGAGTGCTGGGCCTACATTACCCCAGCTAGATACACA
>NW_017728906.1:191111461-191126004 GCF_001723895.1 Crocodylus porosus
ATTTCTCCTTGTTGAACTGCATTCTGTTGTTTTCTGCCCACTTGTCTAACCTGTCCAGGTCTGCTTGCAGCTGCTCCCTGCCCTCTGGCATGTCCACTTCGCCCCATAGCTTAGTGTCATCTGCAAACTTGGACAGAGTACATTTCACTCCCTCGTCCAAGTCGCCGAAGAAGACATTAAAGAGTATGGGTCCAAGGACCGAGCCCTGCGGGACCCCACTGCCCACACCCTTCCAGGTCGAAACCGACCCATCCACCACAACTCTCTGGGTGCGACCCTCATTAGGTGCGGTGTTCCCTTCCACCTGGGGAATCTCCCTGGCCGTCTCTTCTTGAAAGTAGCAGGAGCCCTGGGCTCCCTATCACACAAGCCCCAATATTTTACTTCTAAAACAAGGCTTAGCCTCAAATACACTGGCCATGCCCAGATACTCAGTTTCTCCCAGGAGAATTCCTGCTGACTCAGGAGAAACCATAAGTGTACAGATGTTCGGGATTTTTCTCTTAGAGCAAAAATGAGCACTTCAGGAGAAAAATAACCTGGGAACAATCACTCCCAGGAAAATGAATGTCTGTACATGTTCTCTTCTGAGAGAAGCCACAGCACCAGCCTCTGGCCCAAGGTTTTCCACCCCCCACCCTTCCAGGGGACAGCATTGCTCACTAGACCTTGCTCCAGCCTAGCAGAGAGCAGAACATCCCCCTTCACAATCCCCACGTCATGCTGGAGAGAGACACTGCAACAGTGTCGGCACTGCAAGCTCTTTGCTCTCTGCAGGGGCTCAGCGTCGAATGTCTGTTCAGGCATTTCCCAGTAATTTTCTCTGTCAGGAGAACAAACGTTGGGGAATTCTCCTAGATTATTTAACTGTATGTACACAGCCTCCATCTCATTTCATCCTTGAAAACCATGCATATCAAATGGCCAATGTTTAGCCTTTTTATTTAAAAGCTGTCAAATTTACACGTACTTTCACAGCTCATTTCAATTTAAAAAACATATCTAGGAGCATGAGGTATATGATGCAGGTTGCAGTATTTGAAGACTTTCATGGCCACAGTTTGTAGAAATGCTGAGAGAAATCTCAAATGATGTGAGGCCACTAGGCCTATTAAAAACCTAGAAGCTGAAGATTGAAACTGGCCAAAACGCTTAGCATCTCTTAGTTTTTGTTAACATCACTATGTGCATTCTTGTCATTAATGAGTGTGAAACTATGATTATATAATGCACATTGATAGCTAAAACAGTGATCAAGGTTGCCTATACACAGGTAACATGGAGTAGATCCTTATTGCCTATTCCAGCCCGTCTCTGGGACTAATTATAAAAGAATAATTCCACATTTTTATTTTTGTAGTGCTTTGCCATTCCAATGTTTGTACCATATATTTTGGTATTAGTTTCTTACTGTTATGGTAAAGGAAGGCTGACTATCCAAAAAAATAACCTGTACTCCAAATACAAGGAGCAGCGAACTATTTGTCACTGAACTAAGCTTTCAAAATGCATGCGTATGTTGCCTTCATAAAATACACTTGCAAGTACATTTGATAACTATCTCTGATTAACTTGCAGCTGCTCCTTGGATATTTCCTAGGTCTGATGCAGCCATGTGAAAGAGCAAGCATTGTCAAGTGGATTAAAGACAGGACTGGGAGTGAGGAGACATTGGGTTGAATCCTTACTCTGCCACTGGCTTGCTATGTGGCCTTAGGCACATCACTCAGCCTAGCTCTATTTCTTTCATCTGTAAACACTTTGAGTCAAGTGCTGTTTGACCATTCTATATTTATTTTTAGAAAATATTAACTTTTTGATCCCACAGCTGTTTTAATTTAAGTCTCTTTTCCTAATCAATGTTGATGGGAAGTCTGAGGTGGGAGCAGCTCAGAATTTCAAAAGTCCACAGGGGAGGGGGAAGGGGACAGGGAATTTTTCTCGCTAAACCTGTATATTCCCATGTGGCCCACAGTTGGAGCTGGTCATATTTTATACAATGACATGCAGAGGAATTTCCAGGGGAGTTTACAGAAGTGGGCATTGTTTTCCCTGTTATACAACGGCAACATAGGCAAGGTGGCTGTTATTGTGTGGCCAAAGAGCGGCTGAGTACAGCAAAATGCATATTTCTTGATGTAACTGCTAGGCTATGCTTCTCTCTTGCAACAAATTCTTTTCATAATTGCAACCAGTCATCAGAGCATCTTCCATTGATTGCCCTTGATTCTCTTTTAGCATGATGGCTACTTTACGAGATGAGTGAGACATGACAGCATGTAGTATACAGGGATTGGTTAAACTTTCTAGAATTGTGATAATTTCACTATACTAATGCTTGAAAAAAGTGAAACTGTTTCTACTGCAATTGTTCATGCTTAGAGTAAAAATATTTTTTACTTTGCACCTTCTGTGAAGATTGATAAAGATTTTTAACCAGGTGGGCATTTTTAAAAAAATTGCTGGTTTTCACCTGAAAATGTCCCTTTACCCTATTCTTGTTTTAGCAAAATTTAACTTGCTGCATGCAAAAAAGCAACATGACCTAATTTAAGGAAGTAGACAGTACCCACTAGGGCATCCGATTCCTGGTATCCACTGACTCCCAGCATTTTCACATCTGCTTTTTAAAATTCTGACACTCTTTTAGATGTTCCTTGTGACTAAGTGCATACACAGACTTTCTTTGTGTGATGTTTTGTAGAGTGATGACAGAGAGACAGATACAGCATCAGAAAGCAGCTATTCCTTTGGCAAAGTCAAGAAGAGCCCCAGCTCTCTAACCAATCTTAGCAGTTCCTCTGGCATGGCATCCTTGTCTTCTGTATGTAAACCAAAGCTTTGTTTTAATGGCACTTTGCTTTTGCTAGTCTTGTCTGTATCACTCTAATTCCTTTGTATCTTTTTCTGTAGCCTTCCATCACTGTTGTATCACTCTAATGTTGTTTGATGCTCTATTTCTTTGACTTCAGGCAGTGTGTAAATGTAACAAATTATATGTTTCTTTTTTTAAAAAAGGATTTTGGCATTACAAATACCTTTTATTGTTACTGAGTGAAATTACTTTTCATATTACTGTAACGTCTAGGAGCCTTAGTCCAGTGGTTTCCAAATATTTTGGAAAAAGTCATCTGTCAGCCCAATTTCTTGTGACCCACCATGTGCTCTTATGAGAATTTTTAATTGAAAAATGGTGGTGGTAGAGGGACAGCTGATCCACAGGACACTTGCTTGCTATGGCCACAGTTTGGGAAATGGTACAGTAGCCAGAACCCAAATGATGTAAGGTGCTATAAGCATGCAGAAGAAAGTGTTCCTACCTAGAGACTTTGCAACTTAAAAGATCCAGATGAGATGCCCAGATAGATGGGGGTGGGAAAAGGGTACAGAAAGCAGCAGGAAGCTGGTTAGAATGATTAACAATGCTATCAGCACGCTGGCAGCTCAGAAATCATTGAGTTTAGCCTTGGCCTCATAGCAAAGGAGAGTTTTAAAAAAGGGATTTGAATGATAAATGGCTTTTTAATATCTCTTTTTTTTGTACCTCTCCCTTTCCTTTCCATCCACCTGTCATGTAGACACACTGCATATTTTTCCCTTCTCTTCTATTTTTGGCATGCATACAGTGCTCATCACCATAGTATCTGTCCCACTTTCTGTGGGGAAGAATGGCTAAAGAGGCAGTAATACCAAAAGCTTTTAACTAAAGAACACTGTATAGGGGGTGGGGTCTCTTTCTGTGTAAATATGTTGGTAAATATGTTTGCACTTACATTTTGCTTGAGATTTTTCAGGGTCTTCTCAACATCAGTATTCTTTTATTATAAAAACTTAAAAAATGGATACTATTTCTCATTGGATTGCTTACAGTCTGTTATGGTTAAACATGGGTTTAGTGCAGTTGTTTCTTGACTGTCTCTGAATTCTGTACAGGTGAATTTCTTCTCTGAACTTAAACATTTTGCATGCTGATAATGTAACACATATCTGACAAGAAACAAAAACTAAGAATGTTTTCCTTATGTGTGGTACAGGTGAGCGGAAGTGTGATGAGCATCTACAGTGGAGACTTTGGCAATGTGGATGTGAAAGGGAACATTCAGTTTGCTATAGATTATGTAGAACAGCTGAAGGAGCTCCATGTTTTTATTTGTCAGTGTAAAGACTTGGCAATTGCAGATGTTAAGAAGCAGCGTTCAGACCCGTAAGTGTAATCTTGGTTGCAGTTTTGCTGAGACAAGTTTCATTGTTGTCTGTGGAAACAGCAAATTGAATCTCTTTGTCAGTATTACCATTACCTTGGCTAGGGAGCAACAACAAATGTAAGCTTCCCTAAGAGCGTGTAAGCTGCTATCTTGATTGGTTGCTTGGCTTTACAGAGTGTAGAGAAAACACAGGTCAGAAATCACATACACTGGGGATGCTCTACCCCCAGCCCATGGAGCCATGTCCTCTGGCCTGTGGGGTCCTTAAAGGTCTAAAAAATTTGCAGCAGGGGAGCAGTAGCAGTGTTAATTGCCACTCCCCTGCTGCTAAATTTCCGAACTTGTGAGTAGACCTGGAGGCTGGAGTGTCTGGCCCTGTGCACAGAGTTGGGTGTGTGGGGTTGAGACAGAGTAGTGTGGGATCTGGGCATGTGGGGCATCTGGAGTGCTATACAATTGGGCAAAATCTGGGCACGTAGGGCCAAAAGGTTGAGCACCACTGCCGTATACACTGCGACTATAGATCCATTTACTTCCATGGCAGAGAATAATGTGGGAAGCTCAATTTATTCAGAGCTCTGAATCCCATTTTTGGTGCTCAGATGAATATTCTCAATTGCAAAGCCTCATTGATACAAAACATAAATAGACATATCTAAATGAATTTGGTTGTTTTACATATATAAAACCACTTCTTACAGACGCTGTGTATTCACAAGGGTTGGGGACAAGATGATCTGTGTTTTCTTGTCTCCGACTTCTGTAGTTACAAGTGTGCATTTATACTTTACATAATGCACAAACTATTACTGCTTATTCTTAGATTGATTACTGAGAAATTCCTTAAAGTGGCAAATACCAAATGACTTAAATGCTGGGGAGAACATGTTATGCCAACTTTATTGTAATTGGGGGTTGTTCTTCTACTGTCAAATAAGTTGTTTCATTTTGGGTTTTGTGCAATTTGGGAAGAAAAAATATTGTCTTACTGCTTTACATGATATTTTGACGTCCTTATCCATCTTTTGATTGTGTAGGTATGTAAAAAGTTACCTGCTACCAGAGAAATACAAGATGGGAAAAAGGAAGACCTCTGTGAGAAAGAAAACAGTGAATCCTGTCTTTAATGAAATACTGCGGGTATTTATTCGACTAAATGCTATATGTGTAAATCTTGAAAATTTAAATCCCAAACATTTCAGTACTCATATTCTAAACAGACCCAAGTCCTGGCAGCTGAGCGTTTCAAGTGTGATGTAAAATTTGTCCTTTTGAGTTTGAGACATGGGATTCAGAACTTTATTATTGGAATTTGGGGAGATGAGAAGAACAATAATAAAGGAATTCTAATACTTGGCACTTGACATCCACAAACTGCAAAACATGTCCCAAAAGAAGATATATTTTCATTTTGCACAGAAGGGAAACTGAGGCACAGAGCAAGATGGTGGCAAAAATATCCTCAGGCCTCGTTAACTGGTCCCATTACACAATCTCTTTCATAATGTTCAGTGTTTTTGGTTCACTTATTCACTGGCCTTGTGCATGTTGCACCTCAGTTGTCACCAGAAGAATTGGCTTTTTTTCCAAAAATGAGATCAGAAGGAAATACGATCTTGAGTTTAGAGCACTATAAATTGGGACGCCTTATGTTCCTACCTAAGTTTGCCATTAATCTGTTGCATAAGCTTTGCAATTTAGCAGGAGCAGCTTAGAAACAGGGAATCTTGCACAGATGACACTGAGGATCCTTCTGATGCCGAGTCTGACTTAATTTCCATGTCTGTGAAACAGAAATACTTAGCTCAAGAGAGAATGTTGAAGATTAAATGATGTTTACACATCTCTTTCAAAATGAAAAACCAAATATCCGTAGTTCCAGCTCTGATAGTGTATGTAATTTTCACAAACCTAGGCCAAACATGAATTTAAGTGTCTAAAAAGAAATGCTATGGCTTGCAAAGTAGTGATCCTTTCCTATACATCTGTAGACTGAAAATGGGTTGCTAAATGAACAGAGACAAATTTCTTAGTACAACTGGATTTTTTTCAGTTTCATTGTTTCCAGACTCTGGGGGTAATTATTGGCTTATTTAAACTCCAATTTTGTTGTTTCACTCTGCAGTATAAAATTGACAAGGACCTCTTAAAGAACCAAATGCTAAATCTCTCTGTCTGGCACAATGATACGTTTGGACGCAATAGTTTCCTGGGTGAGGTGGAGGTGGATTTGGGAACGTGGGACTGGAATGACAGAGTGAAGAAGCAGATGAGCTGGTTCCCACTTAAGCCAAGGGTAAGTTCTTATATTTTTTATATATATGAACTAGTATGTATGTGGGCCTATGTAACTTCTAAGCATAGGCTTCCATTTGTCTAGACTTGGAGCCTTTCGCTTTTCACCCTCTCTACCCAGTCCAGTTGTTTGTGGTGTAATTACAGGTGGTCCTTCTTCCAGATAGGCACTGGGACCTTCAGGTTTTCTAGTGAGTGTCTGCCCAGTCAGATGCCCCTGAAGAGAAGCAGAAAGTGTCTACCAGCCCAGGGAGTGAAAACCCAAATTGACTTTCATAAATGTTGGGCTGTGTATGCTACACAGCACAAATGGGGGCACAGTTCATCAGTTGTATCCTGCTGCACATACAGATAATCTATGTAGGTTCCGTATTAAAATGATTTCCTATGTGATCTAATGGTATGTCTGTACTAGGAAGTTTGAGTGGTTTAACGAAAAAGGCTGTTTTGCTGAACCAGTTCCAAAGGTGCTATGGATACCCAAAATTTGGTTTAGAGGCTGCTTGAGTATGTTCAGTCAAAACTTAAAATAAGCCATTTTTTTTAAAGTACCCAGATATTAGTTTGGATTTACTTTTTTAAGCAACTCTATTGTTACTTAACTTAAAGCTAAATGAGTCATTTTCAAATTAAAGTAGTCCTAGAAAGTACGGTAACAAACATTGTATCTCCTTACTTATGTTTTCAACACGGTTGAGGTGTGTTAAACAATAGAAAAATGGGGATTAAAAAAAAGGAAGTTGAGTCTAATCTTCAGCTCAGGGTAGGATCAGCCCTGACTAAACCATTCCAGACAAATGATTAACTTATTCTTAAAAGCTACCAAGGATGGAGATTTCACAGCTCCTCTAGGCAATGCTTAACTACGCTCGTACTGAGAAAGTTCTTCCCCATATCCAACCTAAATTTCCACTGTTGCAATTTGAGAGTTATTTTTTTTCTTGTATTGATAATTCTTCCTGCCCCCTACAGCCACAAAGAAGAGTCCTATCACTATTGAATGAAACTAGGTACTTTGTTTTCATGGTAGCCAAAGGTAGGCTCAGTGCTCCTTAACAGACCCAAGACAAGATTCATGCATGAGAGATCATATATTCTAACTCTAGATTTGACATCTGAAGGGGAAAAGAATAGAAAATGTTTTGAAGGCAATGTGCCATTCTCTCTATAGTTTTATTAGTTGGAAAGGAGTCACCTGCCTATGGTCTAAGGCATGCGCGTCAAACTCACCTGGAGTCCCAGGCCAGATCTAGACCATTGGGATCCTCATGGGTCAGATCCAGCCTGAGGCGTACAGGTGGCTGTCGTGGCCAGCAAGTCAGTGGGTATGCCAGCGACAGGAAGGGTTTTGGTGCCAGTGAGAGAGGTCCCATAATTGCTGATCCCATTCTACAGCTGGCCATGACCCCCAACTTCAGGGAGTTTAGCAGGCCAGATAAAGAGGCTCTGTGTGCTGGATCTGGCTGTGTTTGATGCACCTGTCTTAAGTTTAACCCATTTACCATACCTTATTTCAAACTCCGGCTTTTTCCTGCACAGCGAGGAAGATGGGAGGGACTAGAGCAAGGCCCGCAGGGCCCCTAAAAAAATTTAGAAAATTAATATTTATCTGCCCCTGGCTGCCTGTCATGTGGCATTTGATGGCCTGACAAAACTCAGGAAGTGGCCCTCTGCCCGAAATAATTGCCCGCCCCGGACTAGAGAACGCAGGTTCATAGCAGTGAAGCTCTGCTTCATGCTGTAATACTTCAGTAAAATGCTTTGTTCCTGTACTGCTTGCTCTGAAAGATTTTGTATTGGTAAATTGAAACCAATATCCATATGCAGCATGTCAGGTGTCATTTTTTGCAGCGCACTGAGGGCCACTCAAATTTGCTGGCTTTTTATTTCACAAATCCTGTTCATTTCCCATTCGTTTCATGTGCGAGATGCTATGAAAGGGGGTATCATGTGACACGAGATTCTGAACAGTTCGAGTTTTCTTACTTTCAGACTCCAACAGCAGCTCTCGAATTAGAAAACAGAGGAGAGATGAAAGTAGCCCTCCAGTATGTCCCAGAACCTGCCGGGGGTATGTGCTGCTTTTTTCATGCGCAGGTTTGGGAGGGGAGTTGGTTTTAAAGCCTTTTTTTTGTCAAGATGAACACTTTAATACAAAATAAAATCTTTCTAAACAAGGTAAAGCTGGTTTTGAACTTGAGGCTGCTGATATTGTTTTTATTAACAGAGGAGGGAAAGAAGGAATAGCTGTTATTCAAACAAGATCATACACTTAACAGATCACATGGAATGAGGCTTCTCTTCTCTGTACAGTGGCAGTTAGCTGTGTGGGCAAAATACCCGCTTGCTAAATGAATAGTAGTAGTCCACTGAACGTGAGCAGCATCACATGTGAGAAAGAGTAGTTACTGGTTTGAGCATGGCTTACTGTAGCAAAATGCTCTGTAGGTTGCTAGTTCTCTCATAGTTAATAGTTGGCCAGCAGGAAAAGGGTTTAATTAAATGAGAACAAATTCATCCCTTTTTCTCACCATTTGTGAGGTAAGTTGGGCAGGGAGATGGAAGAATAGCAGAATCTTTCTGAACTGAAATTTATTCATATTTAAATTCCCATCGCTCATGTATCTAGAAATTGTATATGTGTACAATGAGCATTAGCTGTCAGTAAATACATGCGGATATGTTTGCCTACCTGAAATTTTGGCCCCAAGAATGCTAATGTGTATGTAAAATAAGCATGTTATTAATTGTGTGCATTAATATAGTATGAGGAGCCCTAGCTCTAGACCAGGTCCTTATTCTTCTGTGCTCCATGTAAATAACAAATGACCTGAGCTTTTTGATACTAAGTTAAGTAGAAGACATGTTAGACATGGGCAGAGGGGGAGACTGCAAGGAAACTTAGACATAGCATTGGTCTGCATGAAAGGCAGGGAGCTTGGCATACCAGTGGCCTAATAGTTGCCAAGATGGCTTGGTGGCAAAAGTGTGTTTGAAAGGTAATGTAGTTTTGCAGTTTTTCATAGAGTTGTTCATTGTGCTTCTCACACTGCTTCCAAGAGTGAGAAGCAAACCCAGAGAATGTAAATGGGTGCTAGGGGCTGATCGTGTGGGTGAATTGGAACCGAGTTGATTTTGATGCAGGAGAGGCTCCGAAGGACCTTAAAAGTAAAGCCTGTTAGAGACAGTGTTATTGGTAGAGGAGTGCAAAGAGCTGGATAAGCTGAGAAAACTACCTTTGCGTTCTGAAAAGATATGAATTGGGCAAGAATGTATTTGTTCAGGACAGGGAAAAGGCTCCTGTAATCATCAAGATGAGATTCATAAATAGATGTCAGAGCCAGACTGAGATTTTAGTTTGGACAGAAGGGACAGCTCTGCAGCAACAAGATAGATCTGCGAGTCATGCATATTGCTGGATTTTTGTGTGCGCAAATAAGTTTATCCAGAGATCACCGGTAGAGAGCAAAGGGAATGGAGCTAAGGGAAGACTCCCTTAGGACATGCACAGAAAAGCTGGGGGGGGGGGGGGGTGAAAACGAGGAAGAGTCTCTAAGCAACAGCAGGAAGGAGCACTAGGAAAGGTAGAACCAGGGAAGGACTGTCACAAAGCCCGAGGGAGGAAAAGATTTCTAGGTGGCTGATGGTCCACTGATCGTGACCTTTCGTTGGAGGAGGTCACTGCCAAACTTTTTGTAAGAGGAGCTTCAGGGGAGTGCAAGCTGAAGACAGGAGCTGGGGGAAGTCTAGCATGAGGCTGGACAAAAGGAACTTGGAGCAACAAGTGCAAACTGTGCTTCATGATTCATAAACAAAAAGGAGATGGGAGGAGGGGGGAGAGGTAAGGAGGGTCAAGGAGTGTTTTTCAATGGAAAAGTTCTAAAACCAGATCGCATCGTGAGGGGAAGGAGCCAAAGGAGCGAGAAGTGAGGCGGAAAAGTAAATGTTACTGTTTCTCAGTGTTGCTCTCCACAAAGGAAAAGGAAAGCAGTAAAAGACAGGAATTGCTTCACTCTCGCCATTGACATGCAGCCAAGTTCAACGCGGGGGCGGAGCGTGGCAGGCTAGACCGCACAAGCAAGCATACAGCAGCCTCGTCCAGCCGAAACAACAGGGAAGCATGCCTGTCACAACTGACAGGTCTGCTTTCCTCACAGTTTTTGGTGCACAGATCGGAGAAGGCGTACTCCCAGTTGCTCTGATTGTGAAGAAATTAAATTTGAAGTATATTTAGTATGATCTTCCCTTGCTTTCTCCCTTCCTTTTGCTACTGCTTTTTAGTTATAAATGTGCAAAGCAGCTGTTGCTAAAGACTTGAATTTCTGAAGGAAGAGAATGTCAAAATGTCTCCTACTTGTCCCTTTTAAAAGGAAAGAAGATCTCGCCCACAGGAGAGGTTCATATCTGGGTGAAGGGATGCAACGACCTCCCTCTCCTGAGGGGCAACAGGCTCAACTCTTTTGTTAAATGGTAACAGGACTCATTAGTAACAAACCCTTTTTTCTTTTCTTTTTTAATCTAATATCTTTCTGGGCCTTTCTGATTGATTTCCTCTTAATTTATATGACGAATATGTTGGTAGCTTCCTGGGTCCTGTCTCTACGATCCCATAAACCAGTGGTTCTCAACTTTTTTAGACTCAAGGCACCCCTTGGGAAATGCCAGCTTTTAGCTTTCACTTGGTTTTCTTTTACTACAATAAATACTAGAGAAATTCTAAATAGATGGATACTAGATAAATACTGCGTACATTCTTCTGTTGCGGAAAACTCAGAAAGATCACAACAGGTCAGACTGCTTTTGATGCTCTGAATTCCTATTTGAAATTTCTCTGTGTTACCTTGTGAACTGCCTGTAGGTGTTCTCACACATAATGATGCTAATATGACACTGCACCCTTAAAAGGCTGTCATGGCATGGACTCACTGCCAGTATTTTGTCAATATTTTACCCACTCACCAAGCATACCGCCTATGGAGTTTCCCTTTTGACTTCCAGTCTTTCACTCTGTCCCCCTGGTTGCCTGGCTGGGCAGGACAGCCTGTGAGTCCATCGGCCGTCTTCTGAAGTGTGAGGATGGGGCAACTCCATCAGTGTGGGAGAGTGCGGGCACATACGCTCTCTCAGAGGCAGTGTGTGCTCATTCAGCACCCAGGGTTGGGAGGACGGTGGTATGATGATGGCCAGTGTAGAGTGGGTCTTCTAATGGAAGACCGATTCGGGCTCAACATTAGGAAAAACTCCTTCACAGTCAGGATGTCCAGACTGTGGAATAATAAGCTCCCTCCAGAGGTGGTGCATTCACCTATCATGGAAATCTTCAAGAGGAGACTAGACAGTCACCTTGCTGGGGTCGCCTCGTCCCCAGTTGTCTTTCCTGCCTGGTGTAGGGGGCTGGACCCGATGATCTTCCGAGATCCCTTCTGGCCTTTCAATCTCTGAATCTAGGGGGGCAGGATTCTGCCGCCCTCTCAAAGCTGGTGCTCTCTCTCACCCCACTCTTTATGCTACTGAGCTCTCTTCCTCTTGTTTTTTGTTTTCTTTTTGGCTACAGCCTTTTCTTAGGTACCCTGTAGTATATTCTTACAAAAGATGTTAATGAGTACCTATGTTATTGCATACAAGAGCGTGAGGCCCAGTGTGTAAATGCCATGTTTCTTTTCTTTCTAAAGTACCATTCTTCCAGACACTAGTAGAAAAAGCCGCCAGAAAACGAGATCAGTGGCAAAAACTACCAACCCAGTGTTCAACCACACCATGGTATATGACGGCTTTAGGCCTGAAGATCTGAAAGAAGCCTGCGTAGAACTCACCGTCTGGGATCACAACAAACTAATCAATCACTTTCTGGGAGGTCTCAGGATAGGTCTTGGAACAGGTATGGATTTTTTTTTTTTTTTTTGTTCATCCCTAATTTATAAAATACAATCCTGATCTTGCAAAATATCACTGAACAGACCTGCAGATATTTTACTGACTACATGGCTCCATAAGGACAGAAGTGGTCAAGCTGTGTTGGGAGGCATGAGCCTAATTGCGTTACTTTCCATTCTCAGAGGTGCTTATCATCTACAGGTTTTGTCATGGGTAAAAAATAGTCCACTACTTCAGGAACTTGGATTTGAAAATCTTGGCTTAATTTCTCTACTGTTAGGAATCCTAACAAAATGAGCGTACATATACAATATAATAGACTAACATGAGAATTCAGAGATACCATGAAGAACAGGATTGCCGGATTGATTTTGCTCAGCTCTAGAAGGTTGTCTTTGCTCTAAGTGTGAGGAGAGCATTTGTGGGGAAAAACAAGTGCTTTAAAAATGTTTAAATATTCTAGGTAAAAGTTACGGAACAGAAGTGGATTGGATGGATTCTACTCTGAATGAAACTGCCCTATGGGAAAGAATGATGAAGTCTCCAAACACATGGGTAGAAGATACACTACCACTCAGGATGCTCATGATAGCAAAGCTGACAGAATAGGAGGATTTTGTAACTGATAATGGCCAAAACAGATCTTGGAAGTTGTGGGGAAGGAATAAAATAAAGCTAGAAACTTGGTGGACTTCATAGAACAGTATACTGTGGCAGATCTTTAGACAGCTGTTTTTGTCTTGTTCTTCATTTGTGCTGCTAAATGCCTGCAGATTTTTTTTTTTTCCACATGAAGGCCTTTCATTATTTGCTCACTGAAAATGAATGAAAAGAACAAAGACTGGTCTAACAAAATGACAGCATAGGTACCAGTGGTGTGTTTTAGAGTTGAATGGAATACCTAAAAACTGTTGGTGCTTCATTCAGTAAGTTTAAATTGCCAGAAGGTTAAAACCAAAAATCTGACACTTTCCAGCTCTTTCCAGAGTCATTTGCAAGGCACTGTTACTGGTATGGTAAGTGGATGGTACCTCTTTATATTTGCTACTGTGGGTTAATGTTCAAGTTTTCTTAGCAAAGGGTGTAACAGCCATAGTTTATAAAAGGACTTCTGTCTGTTTTGAAATTTCCAGGGCATGGTGAAAGTTTCTAAATTGATTAGAAGCCTTCTATGAAGTAGCGGTTTTGGTCTCATTCTGGGAGGGTGCTTGGTACCCTCAACTCCAGCCCAAGTCAGTGGGAACAAAGGGTTGCAGAGTACGAAGAATCAGTGTCCTGAAGAGGGTTTGACATTGTGTTACAAATGTTATTAGTCTTAAACGAATCTCTAACTTGGGGAGACTGAATGGTGACTTGTAATGTACTTTGTTCAAATGTTACTCTGAAGAATCTTTTTTTTTTCCCTCTTTGGTTATATTGCTGGTTTTATTATTGTAAAATTGAATATTTATTTAAAGAAAAATGTTCATTGCCTGCACCTAAGACTGATTTGCCTTGTAGATGTGTGAAGCACTTTGTTTGTACTTCAGTGCCATTATGACACAGCAGGGATTGGGATGTTCTTGGCTTAAACATACCTACAGCATATGCAACAGGAAGCAACTGTCTCAGGTCTACAGGAATGTAATATAAGAAAGCTGAACATATAACTGGGGCAAGAACAACAAACCAAGGCTTTTAACTAAAAGCAGCCTGTTAAACTACATTGTGCTGGGAATAAATGTTTAATTAAACAATACAAATGATCTTATATTTACATCTTATAAATCTATGCAATTTTCATATTGTATTGTAAGCTACAGTCCTCAAAATAAATGCACGTGTTATATCTGTGTATATAGTTGTTATTACGTAGAGCTAGAATCTGGTGACTCTCTTTATTAAATTACATATGAGGAGGGAGAGGGGAACGGGCAGGTATGGGATCGGGATGTCTGGGTTTTTTGTTTTGCTGTTTTTAATGGAAATGAAATTAATCATAGAATCATAGAAGTCGGGTCGGAAGAGACCTTGTAGATCTTCAAGTCCGAGCCCCCACCTAGGCGGGAGAAAAACTGGACTCAAATGAGTCCAGCCAGGTAGGCATCAAGCCTTTCTTAAAGACCCCCAGGGTAGGAGCCAGCACCACTTCCCTTGGAAGTTGGTTCCAGATCCTAGCCGCCCTAACTG
>NW_017728906.1:191127869-191131634 GCF_001723895.1 Crocodylus porosus
TTTCCATCCTTTGTCCATTGTCTTGTGCTTTGTGGGACTTATTTCATTAATGATCATATAGTGCTTTGAGATCCTGTTATAGAAGTAGCAGTGTAGTGCTACTGAACTGTAAATATGTAAACTGAACTGGCTGAGTTTTCAGTTGCCTAAGTTGCAGAACAGATGTAACATGCATGCAGTATTCCTTCTGTGTCTCAGCGACCAATCAACTTTTGCTGTTTGATAGATTGAACTTCAGTATCAAATTTGGACTTGAAATGCTGTTTTATTGCTGTGCACCACTCTGAAAAAGGAAGTTTAACTGCAACTAATAATTATTAATGTAAGGAACCAACCTTACATTAAGTAGAGAATCAATAATCCAAAGGATGTCTGTTCATTGCATATCCTCGGGATTGTTAACAAATTTCTCTTGATAATAGCATGTTTTCACTAACATTGGCAATGTGACATGACATAACCTCTGGCATTTGAGAAGAACATTTATTTTTTTTCAGATGGATTAGTTCAGGTAAGCAAATCTGATTCAAATATTTAACAGATTGCTCATAAATCAGACATTCATGGGAAGCTGGTAATTCTGAAGTGATCATAAACACTTCACAAATGCAGATACTTCAGTTGGTGCATAACTCACTGACGACTGGAAACTGAAATGGGAGCTTAAGACAAATCTTTCATTGAGGCATGTGTCTAACCATCAAAAGATGAACAAAGAGTCTGTGTTTCACAAAATCCATCTCCTATTTATTCTAATTCTTCTTTTTAAGTATTTGACATCTTTTAGATTATTGCCTGGATTGACTTTTTGTTACAATCAATTTTGATTCAACAAAATGTTCTCACCAAAACATTTTTAATAGTGAAACAATTACAGCAGGAAATTTACATAACCAATGAGTCATTTCACTATATTGTTTTATTCCAGAGTTCATTCTTCCTTTCTTCCTCTTGGAGTAGACTTGCCCATTATCTGCAAGTCAATATTGATCACAGAAATGAGTTTGGTTCTAGTTTCTTGAATGTACACCTGTAAATTGCACCAACCACTTAAGATCAGCAGAATTCAGTTAAATAATCAAAGAATCATAGAATCATAGAAGTTGGGTTGGAAGGGACCTTGTAGATCTTCAAGTCCGACCCCCCACCTGGGCGGGAGAAAAGACCACTTCCCTTGGAAGTTGGTTCCAGATCCTAGCCGCCCTAACTGGGAAGTAGTTCTTGCGGATGTCTAATCGAAACCTACTCTCTAACAACTTGTGGCCGTTATTCCTTGTCATGCCAGGGGGCGCTAGGGGAAACAGTGTCTCCCCCCAAACCCTTCTGGTCCCCCCTAGTGAGTCTATAGACTGTCACCAGGTCCCCCCTCAGCCTTCTCTCGCAAAGGCTGAACAGGTTCAGATCCCGTAGCCTCTCATTGTAGGGTCTGCCCTGTTGTTCCCGGATCATGCGGGTGGCCCTCCTCTGGACCCTTTCAATGTTGTCCACATCCCTCCTGAAATGGGGCACCCAGTACTGGACGCAGTACTCCAGCTGTGGCCTGACCAGCGTTGCATAGAGGGGGAGGATCACCTCCTTGGCTCTACTTGAGATGCACTTCTGGATGCACAACAAGGTCCGGTTAGCCCTGCCAACCGTGACCTCGCATTGTCGGCCCATGTTCATCTTGGAGTCAATAACGACTCCAAGATCCCCTTCTGCCTCCGTGCTCTCAAGAAGGGAGTTTTCCATCTTATAAGTGTGCTGCTGGTTATTACAGCCCAAGTGCAGCACCCTGCACTTGTCAGTATTGAAATGCATCCTGTTTTTGTTAGCCCACCCCTGTGACCTATCCAGGTCTCGCTGCAGTCTTTCCCTCCCTACTAGCGTGCTCACCTCACCCCAAATTTTGGTACCGTCAGCAAATTTAAACAGGTTGCTTTTCACCCTGTCGTCCAGATCGCTGATGAAGAAATTGAACAGCGCAGGCCCAAGGACTGAGCCCTGGGGGACTCCGCTGCCCAATTTACGGCAGGGATCCAGTAGCCTTTTTAAGTTGCAGGTCAAATTGACCAAGTTAAGTCCCACTTAAGGACCCAGCTGCTACTGTTGCTTTTTTCCTGTGGCAGCAGGGAAAAGTGACTGCTGCTGAATGCTCCCACTGCCAAAGCCCCTTGTCTGCAGGCCACATGAAAATGCTTTACGGCTGAATATGGCCCAGGGGCCATAGCTTGCCAATTCTGGATTTATGGAATTTTGAGTGACAATTTTTTTCCCCCAAAAGCACCAGTGTGTCACCGCACCAGCACCAGTCATGGCTGTATTGCTTCTTACTAACTTTCCAATTATGGATATTTTAGGAAGATAAAGGCATAGTAATTGCCTGCTTTTTTAAATGCCTTTTTATATACATGTAAAGAAACACATTTCTGCATATTGAGAAATGTATATGCATAATTAATATTTTTGTAGTGTACAATAATATTTGTGTGTGACTTGAATTAAGAAACATTTTAAATGAAATCTGCATTTGTATTGTGTACACATTCATATTATCTTTGCATGACCTGCAATTTAATTAGCAAATATAAGTATACTTTTGGGTAGGCAGCTTAATGACTGATTATTTTTAAGTGTCTTCAGGAGAACAAAGGGCAGGTTTTGAGATTTACTTGCTGTAGCGCTTACAACTTGCTTTATTTCATACAGTGCAAAGGAATTTTGACACGGAGATTCTGTGTTGAAAAGACATGACTGGTATCTTTCAGTGCATCTGTATTTAAAATATTTGCCAGTTAGTTATTGTTATTGGCTGAGGAGTTTTAGTTTGCTGCTCCTGCAGCTGCGGAGCAAAGCACCAGGCTCTGTGAGGCTTTGCAGGAAGCCCTGCAGGCAGCCTGACAGCAGCGTGGGAAAGCCGTCTACCCCCTCAAAGAAGTGGTGAGCCTGATCTTTATTTCCTACCCCCCTGCCTAGAGCCTGCCTGAGCTGCTTGGGGGCCCAGTGCTTCCCTCCACAGCTGCGCTGCCCCCCACGACTGCCCAAGCCGTTTGCCTATGGGCGGGTGCCATGGGGGGGGGTGCTGCTGTGGAGGGAAGCACCAGCCCCACTTGCAGCCCAGGGACCGCTTTGCCTACTGGCAGCTCGCCCTCCCCTTCCCACTGCCGGAGAGGCAGGTAAATCGGGTGTGTGGACGACATGAGGGTTTATCTGGCCCTAAATTGAAGCAGTGTTTTTAAAAACCCACCACTTCAATTTAGGGCCCTTGTTTCATCTACACGTGCCCCTTGTCACAGAATCATGGAAAATTAGGGTTGGAAGGACCTCAGGAGATCATCTAGCCCAACCCCCTGCTCAAAGCAGAACCATTCTCAATTGGATCATCCCAGCCAAAGCTTTGTCTAGCCAGGTCTTAAAAACCTCCAAGGATGGAGATACCACCACCTCCCTGCATAGGCAACTGGTGCCACATTATGGGGGGCACATGCCCCCCAGTGACCAGTCAGCAACTGGGGGGGGTGGTCTCCCATGGCCAATCTGGCTGATGACAGTGGGGTGTCCCCCTGTGGCTGATGCACTGACTGGGAGGTGGCCACAGCACTCCCAGAAGTGGTCGTGGTGCTTTATCCATAGAATCAGAGAATCAATGAGTGGGAAGGGACCTAGACAGATCGAGTCCGACCCCCTGCCATGGGCAGGAAGGAGCACTGGGGGTGGCAGGGGCATAAGACCCCAGCCAGGTGCCTGTCCAGTCTCCTCTTGAAGATCTCCAGGGAAGGTGAGAGC
>NW_017728906.1:191131734-191137956 GCF_001723895.1 Crocodylus porosus
CAACCATACGAGTGGCCTCCTCTGGACCCTCTTCCATGTTGTCCACATCCCTCTTGAAGTGCGGCGCCCAGAACTGGACACAGGACTCCAGCTGCGGCCTGACCAGCGCCGCACAGAGGGGGAGCAAGACCTCTCTGGACGTTTTAGTGATGCCCCTGTTGATGCAGGACAGGGTGCAGTTGGCTGTGCCTATTGCTTCGTTGCATTGGCGACTCATATTCATCCTGGAGTCAATCCTGACGCCAAGATCCCTCTCTGCCTCTGTGCTGCTGGGAGGGGCAGCCCCTAACCTATAACCATAAAGCTGGTTCCCTCTTCCCAGGTGCAGCACCCTGCACTTGTCCTTGTTGAACCGCATCCTGTTCAGATCTGCCCACTTCTCCAACCTATCCAGGTCTGCCTGGATGCGGTCCCTGCCTGCTCGTGGATTCACTTACCCCACAGCTTGGTGTCATCAGCGAACTTGAACAGGGTGCTCTCCACACCCTCCTCCAGGTCGCTAATGAAGATGTTGAACAGCACCAGCCCAAGGACCGAGCCCTGGGGGACTCCGCTGCCCACACCCTCCCAGGTCGACATTGACCCGTCCACCACCACCCTCTGGGTGTGCCCCAGGAGCCAGTTGGCCACCCATGTGACCGTGCATTCGTCCATGCTGCAGTCCCTCAGCTTGCCCACCAGAAGTGGGTGGGATGCTGTGTCGAAGGCCTTCTGGAAGTCCAAGATGACATCGACTTCCTCCTTCACATCTAAGCTCTTTGTTACCTGGTCATAGAAAGAGACCAGGTTAGTCAGGCAGGATCGGCCTTGCACGAACCCACGTTGGTTATCCCTCAACACCACTTCCCCTGCAGCTCTCACAAATGTGGCCCTTGATAATTTTTTCAAAGACCTTCCCCAGGATAGAAGTGAGGCTGACTGGCCTGTAGTTGCCAGCCTCTTCCTTCCTCCCCTTCCTGAAAATAGGGACCACATTGGCCCTTTTCCAGTCCTCAGGAGCCTGGCCCGAGCACCAGGGGTCCTCAAACAGCCATGCCAATGGCTCTGCAATGACACCAGCCAATTCCCTCAGCACCCATGGATGAAGGTCATCCAGGCCCGCTGACTTGGACACATCTAAGCCCTCCAGGTAATCCTTAACTGCTAATCCTAATCCAGTGCTCCCGCTCCCTGACTGGTGCTTGCAGGGGGGCATCAGCATTCCCACCTGCCTCCCTGTCCATTGCCTAAATCAGAAGTGTGGCCTGTCAGGGGGTGCGCCAACACTCTCAGGGGGTGCACATGCACCCCCTGGCACCTCCTACGTATTGCCACTGCCTCCCTAGGTAACCTGTTCCAGTGTTTTACTACTTTCCTAGTGAGAAAATTGTTTCTAATATCTAACCTAAACTTCCTTTCTTGCGACTTGAGACTGTTGTTCCTTGTTCTGTCATCTGCCACCATGGAGAAGTCCAGCTCCATCCTCTTTCGAACCACCCTTCAGGTAGTTGAAAGCTGCTATTAAATCCCCGCAGTATCCTATTCTCTAGACTAAATAAACCCAGTTCCCTCAGCCTCTCATCAGAAGTCACGTGCCTAAGCCCCCGAACCATTTTTGTTGCCCTGCGATGGACCCTCTCCAATTTGTCCACATCCTTTCTGTAGTGGGGGGCTGAAAACTGAACACAGTCCTCCAGATGTGACCTCACCAGTGCTAAATAGAGGGATACAATCACTTCCCTTGACCTACTGGCAACACACCTACCAATGTAGCCCAGGATGCTGTTAGCCTACTTGGCAACCAGGGCATACTGCTGCCTCATATTTAGCTTACTGGCCACTGTAACCTCCTGGTCCTTTTCTGCTGAACAGCTCCCCAGCCACTCAGCCCTCAGCCTGTACCAGTATATAGGACAGAACAATCCCAAGTGCAGGACTTTGCACTTGCCCTTATTGAACTGCATGAGACTCCTTTTGGCCCAATCCTTCACTGTGTCTAGGTCACTCTAAATACTAGCCCTACCCTCCACTATATCTACTACTCCCCACAGCTTGGTGTCATCTGCAACCTTGCTGAGGGTGCACTCTGTGCCATCTTCCAGGTCATTGATGAAGACATTGAACAAAACTGACTCCAGGACTGACCCCTGGGGCAGTCCACTTGATACTGACTTCCAACTACACATTGAGCCATTGATTTATTACCCTCTGAGCCTGGTGCTCCGGCCAGTTTTCTATCCACCTTATAGTCCAGTCAGCCAATCCATATTTCCTTAGCTTGCCTGCAAGAATGTCTCATACATTTTGTAAACATAAGGGGCTAAGAAGGACCTTGCAAGATCACTGTGTCCAGCCCCTTGCCATTGGCAGGAAGTCTGCTGGGGTCACACGATCTGAGCAAGATAAGCATCCACACACCTTTTGAATGTTATGGGAGACCATATCCAAAGCCTTGCTAAAATAAAGATGCACCACATTTACTGGTCTCCCTGCATCCCACAGTCAGTCATCTGAATTTGCATGAGCATGTCAGTGCTTCAGTGGCAGGAGCTGTGTAGCCAGCAGCAGCACGGGGTGGGGCTGGGAATGGCTGCGTGCTCTCTGGCCACCACCACACCGTGCTGTGCTGCTGCCACAGGCTGCACAGCTCCGAGCATGGCTCCACAGCGGCAGCGGGAGGTTTTGGAGGCAGCCGCCATCACTGCTATAACGGGCCTCTAAGTAAGTGGCAGTGCTGCATGCGCCCCCACCCCTCATCGTGGCTGCAGAGCTGGCCACGGAGCTGTACTCCGGCTGCGTGCCAGCCTCACTCTCCCCCTCCCCTGGGCAGCCGGGCGGGCGGCATGTGTGTGACCTGCACATGGTGGGCACCAACACACTGCGCCCCACATCACTTGAAAACCCCCCCTACAGGCCCTCACCCCCTGGCCCTAAACCCGCCTGCAACATGCTGCCTGCGGCCAGCAGCACCCCCTTCTCCCTCAGACCTCAACCATCTTCCCCAGCCCTGCACCACAGCCCCACTTACCTCCATGCTCCACGGGCAAAGAGCGAGTGTGAGCCTGAGCCTGGCCTTGGCTGCCTCGGAGGCTCAGCAGTGCTCAGCACGATTGAGCCCCAGTCCTGTTTTGAGGACTACACCAGTGTTGCCAACTCTCATGATTACTGGTGTTGTTCTAAAGTCTACGCTTCGGGAATGTGAACAGCTTAGCTCTTTCTTTAAGTAAACACTTTTTATTTGGTTGGAGTCACCGCAGCTATGCGCCAACAAAAAAAAAAATGCCCACAAAGGTTTCTGCAAATAAATGGGTTTGGATAAGAACTAATCTAATTCTCTGGACCAGTTTCCTCATACCTCCCTTAACATTGCATATGTATGACAGGGAACTGTGCTGTGCTTCTACAAGGTAAAGACATGTGACACGTTTGTGGACTGCGACCTGCTCTGGAACGTCCAGGGCTCCTCCCTTGTGATGCGACAGAATTCCCAGAGCCCCTCTACCAATCGCAGCGCTGCGGGCCAGGAAACGAGGACCGCTGGGTACTGGTGACTCATTTCAACATTGCTACCAGAAGTGGCTGCAAAAGCGGGTGAGTTCAGCTCTGTGAGAAACAGCACCTCCATGCCTCAGGATGAGGAGGGCCCAGAGATGGCCTCTCTCAAATGGTCCAACAGAAACTGAATTAGAAATGGGAGACCTAGCAGATCTCTGTGAGGCCTTGGAGAAGCTCCATGAGCTCCCTGCAGGGGAGAAGGGTGAGAAGGCTTTTCTATGCTTCTGCCTCCATGAGCAGTCTCAGATTATCTGCATACTAAGGAAACGAGGTGATGAAGCCCAAATGTGTTGCAAGGCACTGGAGCAGCTGGAGGAGCTGAGGATGAAGGATGCTGCAAACCTGAAAAGCCAGACCCAGCGGGTTCAACAGCTGGAGGAGCACTTCATGGACCTGGCTGCCAACACAAGGACATGATCTACTTCATGGATAAGCACAGATGTCAGACATGCAGCTGAGGGAGGAAAATAAGCATCTCAGACAGGAGAACCAGAGTCTTTTCAGCCAGGCTCTTAGGGAGAAGGAAGCCGCGATATTTCAGCTAGCTTCCCAGGAGAAGATGGTCTCTCAAGAACTGGATGCTTTTTTTTTGTGATCTTACTTGATTTCTCAATACTGAACCTGCAATCTTAACAATGGGCTGGTTTGTAGCTTATTTCTATTATGCTTCCATGCTACAAATTGGACATCTCAGTCTACATGTGGCACTCCGAACCAGTAAAACAATTTATACTAAATAAATCAGGAACCTAAGAGCGGAAGGTTTGTAAGTATGACTTTGATTCTTCTTTGGTCCTGTCTCTTCTCATTGCTGCAGACCATTCAAACCGTGTTAGCTTCTTTCCTAAATGAAGTGCAGTTATGATGGCCCCAGAGAAAATGCAAGCAAGATTTGTTAATGTCTTATAATAGACAAAATGTTTGTATGTGGGAGAGATGCTGACCACCTATACAACTTTATAAACCAGGGGTACTCAACCCCAGCCAACAAGCCAGATCCTGCCCCTGGCACCATGCAGTCAAGTGCATGATTCAGTGAAAAGATGGAGCACCACCTATAGACTAAAAAAAAAAAAAACGTAGAGCAGAACCTTTCATAAAATTCAGCTGACTTAATCAGATGTTGTAAAAGGACAGCACAGAGCAGAGTGTAAAGTGGGATGTGAGATTGGAATTCAAAAGGTAATTTGAAAACAGGAAGGTAGGGGGCAGTCCTTGTTTAAACTATGCTTAATCCAGGCTGTGGATGATTTCTTATCCTACATTTTGCTAACCTCATGGTTGCTGTTCTCAGGCAGCAAAAATTTAAAAACCTGTTTGGCAAAATTGAGGAACAAGAAATCACAAACTGAATTGTCTGGAGAACCTGAGTGTGATGCTGGAGCAGATGCTCTGAGTTGGTCGTAAGGGACCTGATAGGAAGAGCACTGCTTTTGCTTTGACTGGCAGAGATTTGAGCTGTTTATTTTAATTAGACAATAACTTCTCTTTTACAATACAGGAAAGCAATAATGTGTATTTTTGTGTGACTTGTTTTTGCTGCAATGGTAAACTACAAGACAAAAGATGCAACTAAAACAAATGCCTGAATTTATTTTTGCTGACTTTAGGATTTTAAACACATTCCCCTGGCCTAAAGATTTTAATGGACCTTTTCCAAATGTGCTAGAAGAATAATTTGAAAACTGGACCAGAGCACAAAGGTTTTTCCTATAGTGCTGGCTATCCCACTTGTGCGGGAGGGGTGCAGCTGCCAAGGGTTGGTCCACTAGGTTTTTATTAAAGTATTTGTATCACGCAGACACTTGGGTAGGTGAACTCTCACAATGTGCTGAGTATGCATATGGTCCAAACCTTTTTTTTTTTTAAAACTGCAGAAGCATGCCTGCAGTCGCCTAGGTTCTCATCCTAACCTTGGCTGTCAGCAGGGGTAAGCCTTTGTTGTCTAACAATTACCACCTGGGCGCAATGGCTGCTTTTTCGTTAGCTGCTTAACATCCTGGCACCCTCATTTGGAAAGTAGTTACCTCATCTTTGGCTAGTCACACACTCAGGACATCTACTCTTTCGAACCACCAGCTCTGACAGGAAAGCAGTACAATTTTGGGGTATACTCATGCTTAGGTTACATATCTACTCATTTCCAAGCCTCACAGTTAGACAGAGTAGATCTTGTATATGGGCCCCAAAGACAGTCTTGGGGGCTCTGCCTCAGTCCTAAGCTCAATAAGGAGATGATATAAAAAGCCCTTGGAGAAAGCTAAGGGGATGACTTCTGATCAGCAGGTGGGAGACTTCCAGAAGACTGACAAACAAGTTTGGGAAAACCTTCCTGAGTAGCTGGAAAGAATGCTAAAGAAGGTATTTTCTGTTATCTCAAGTTTCTAAAATAATACACAGCATGTCAAGTCTATCGACTCTCAGTTATCTTTGCAGCCACTGGCATAGCCACACTGGTGAAGGACTGTTATCTTCAGAGGGGATGATTGCTTTTAGTGCCCTGTGATGTCACAGCCTAGAGTGGAGGGGAGAAATGATGACTGGGGCAGGGGGAGGGGCAGGCAGGGTTTTTCAGGAAAGATTTGAGCATGTGCACCTGAGATTCCCCCACCAATACCTCTAGACCAGTATCTGTGAGGGTGGCTTCCCCTTCCAGGCGCAGCCCAGCTGGGGACTGGGCAGGCCAGG
>NW_017728906.1:191138336-191147069 GCF_001723895.1 Crocodylus porosus
ATTTGAAAACAGGAAGGTAGGGGGCAGTCCTTGTTTAAACTATGCTTAATCCAGGCTGTGGATGATTTCTTATCCTACATTTTGCTAACCTCATGGTTGCTGTTCTCAGGCAGCAAAAATTTAAAAACCTGTTTGGCAAAATTGAGGAACAAGAAATCACAAACTGAATTGTCTGGAGAACCTGAGTGTGATGCTGGAGCAGATGCTCTGAGTTGGTCGTAAGGGACCTGATAGGAAGAGCACTGCTTTTGCTTTGACTGGCAGAGATTTGAGCTGTTTATTTTAATTAGACAATAACTTCTCTTTTACAATACAGGAAAGCAATAATGTGTATTTTTGTGTGACTTGTTTTTGCTGCAATGGTAAACTACAAGACAAAAGATGCAACTAAAACAAATGCCTGAATTTATTTTTGCTGACTTTAGGATTTTAAACACATTCCCCTGGCCTAAAGATTTTAATGGACCTTTTCCAAATGTGCTAGAAGAATAATTTGAAAACTGGACCAGAGCACAAAGGTTTTTCCTATAGTGCTGGCTATCCCACTTGTGCGGGAGGGGTGCAGCTGCCAAGGGTTGGTCCACTAGGTTTTTATTAAAGTATTTGTATCACGCAGACACTTGGGTAGGTGAACTCTCACAATGTGCTGAGTATGCATATGGTCCAAACCTTTTTTTTTTTTAAAACTGCAGAAGCATGCCTGCAGTCGCCTAGGTTCTCATCCTAACCTTGGCTGTCAGCAGGGGTAAGCCTTTGTTGTCTAACAATTACCACCTGGGCGCAATGGCTGCTTTTTCGTTAGCTGCTTAACATCCTGGCACCCTCATTTGGAAAGTAGTTACCTCATCTTTGGCTAGTCACACACTCAGGACATCTACTCTTTCGAACCACCAGCTCTGACAGGAAAGCAGTACAATTTTGGGGTATACTCATGCTTAGGTTACATATCTACTCATTTCCAAGCCTCACAGTTAGACAGAGTAGATCTTGTATATGGGCCCCAAAGACAGTCTTGGGGGCTCTGCCTCAGTCCTAAGCTCAATAAGGAGATGATATAAAAAGCCCTTGGAGAAAGCTAAGGGGATGACTTCTGATCAGCAGGTGGGAGACTTCCAGAAGACTGACAAACAAGTTTGGGAAAACCTTCCTGAGTAGCTGGAAAGAATGCTAAAGAAGGTATTTTCTGTTATCTCAAGTTTCTAAAATAATACACAGCATGTCAAGTCTATCGACTCTCAGTTATCTTTGCAGCCACTGGCATAGCCACACTGGTGAAGGACTGTTATCTTCAGAGGGGATGATTGCTTTTAGTGCCCTGTGATGTCACAGCCTAGAGTGGAGGGGAGAAATGATGACTGGGGCAGGGGGAGGGGCAGGCAGGGTTTTTCAGGAAAGATTTGAGCATGTGCACCTGAGATTCCCCCACCAATACCTCTAGACCAGTATCTGTGAGGGTGGCTTCCCCTTCCAGGCGCAGCCCAGCTGGGGACTGGGCAGGCCAGGGTTGGGGTTTAAACCCCTCCCTAATCATAGCCTCCTGCTAGGGCCTCCTCATGCCCCTCCCCTCCAGCTCAGCATTGTGCAAGGGAAGGGAAGGCTCACCCTAGAGTCCCCTGGCTTCTAGCCCGAGCCACTGCCAGCATGTGCCTGCATGGTGAATCAAAAGTGAATGTCTCTTCACTTACAAATTGGTTCATTCTCTGCAGGTTAGACTAGCCTGCAGAGATGGACTGTCCCTAAGCGAAATGTATGAAACAACCTGAGAAAGATGAAGGCTAAATACAAGAGGCACTGCTCAATGGGCTCAGCCGAGAAGGGAGACCGAGGTTCCCATGCCAATTTTAACTCTATTCTAATGCCTCCAGACCAACTTCTCTCACTGTCCCTGCCTATTGCATTACAACAAGGCAGACGACATTGGTCCTACTTAAAACGTTGATAGTTTAGATTAACTGATGCATAAAATAAATGACAATATTTCAGGATGGATAGTCGTACTTTTGTTGTTCAGTGATATTTCATGGGAGGAGAGGAGCAGAGCGTGACTGGTATACTCTGGACAAACAGACTAAGTGGAAAATGATCCTAAGTCAGTTAATATCAGCTTTGTTCTTAGAGTAGCTTGGTCCTCGCAACTTGTCAACAGGTGAAATAACTACTATACTTAAGCTGTGGTAAAAAGTAAATAAATAAAAGGTTTTTTTGGCATGCAACATTAAGCATGTACCTCATACTTTGAGTTGGGTGCAAAAACAGAATTTAAAAAGTGTTCCTGTTTTGTAACTGCATTAACAGGTACTTTTCCATTTATGGTATGCAAAATAGATGAGACTGCTTAAGTTCAACCTGCAAGCCATCTGAAAAAAAGGCTTGCTATAGGAGGAGGAAAAATTGTGAATGGAAGAATTCAAGACAGGGAAGAAGATGTGGTTCAGTACTCCCTTAAAGGTGAACAGCGGTGGAAATTCTCTGTTTGGTCCTAATCCAATCTACTGCAAGTGTGTCCTCTGGTTCATTGTAGTTAAAGCAAAGACATATATGATACAAATGTATGGAGGTAGGCTCTATACTTCTATTCAAACGAGGTCAGACAAATTAAGCATCTTTCATACTAGGCTTTTGGAGCAGCATATACTTAGCCATATACATCAGATGCCTCAGTCATAAGCAAACTATGGACTACTCTCTCTACACTGTGTTTGTGTGTTGGTATTTTTTGTCTTTAAAAAACAGAGCATGAATGAAAATGGCAAGTTACAATAGAGGATTTTGTATTCAAAGACCACATCAATGCAAATCTTGACTTACATTTCTACTTACAACTCTTCCTCCTTCAGTTCCATTTTTATTATGGTATTTCCCTGAAACCAGCTGAGAGGGTTGTCTAGTTATCACATTTAATCTTTTAAGACCACTTTTCAGTTTGAGCTGTCTCGCACATTTTCATGTATGTTCTATGACTGCGGAGTCCAAGGTAAGCTCCAGTCATGGTTTGTAGAGCCAGGGCAAGACTCATCTTTTTATAGACTGGTCTAGAAGCAGTGATCCAGAAGCGCAATATATTCCCCATACGTGGCAAGGGAGCTGTGTTGTACCTAAATGAGAAAGTTAGCAGTTTGTTACTTGACAATGTCAATAACACCATGTAGTAAATGTAAAGTGGCTGATAAAGTAATAGTTAAGAAAATGGTTAAAAAACTGCCAGCTCCCGTCCCTATGTCCTCTAAAAAATGGAGTACACACTAGAATATTAGGTAAGAGAAATGTTTTTAGCAAGTGGGAAGTAGTACTTGCTTCAAGATTAGATGCACAAATTGATCTCATCCATTTCCCACCCCTTTAACAGTTGCCATGTTTAGAAAGCATATTTTAAGCTTGATCCTGAATTGATTCAATTTTGGCAGCTTAGTCTAATCTGCAGAGAATGAACCAATCTGTAAGTGGACAGAGATTCATTTTTGATTCGGGTAATACAGCCACATGCCTGCAGTGGCTCAGGTAAGAAGCCAGGGGGATCTCGTGTGAACCCTCCTGTCACTTCCACAACGTTGAGCCGAGTGTCAGACAGGGCATGCCCAGGCCCTGTTGAAACCTCCACCCTGCCATGCGCAGTCCCCACCTGGGCTGTGCCTGGAGGGGGAAGCAACCCTCACGGATACTATTCTGAAATTGGACACATATCTGCCCTCTGCCTCAGCAGCAGCTAGCATGGGGATAGCGCAACCATGACCAGATGCTGGCTGGAGTTTGTGCTGCTGGGTTCCGTGCTGTGGGAGAAGTGGGGAACCAGGTAGATGCTACTGTCTCCTGGCTGCTGTCTCCACCTCCTTTGTAGCTAGCTGGAACCCCAGCTAGGGAGGACAGCAGTGGGGCCAGCCCACCACTCTGGAGCACACAACCCAGCCCAGGGCTGAAAAGCATGCTGGAGGGCTGTGATTTATCTTAAACTAGCGAACAGTCTGGGACAGACATTGTATAAACTGATTTGACCCAAATCAGTTAAGTCTGATACTAATTTCAACCAGGTTAATGTTACACCAGTTTCAGCCATTTTGAAACTGGTTTATGTGCACTGAACTTATGTTCTGGTACAGGTTTAAATGTGTTTCTGATCACTTAACTGGTTTATTTGCAACTTCTGTCCCTACCCTTCAGGTCTAAGCCACAAACTGATCAACCCGTTGTGTGATGGTCCTTAAGTGTTAGATCATAACAGGTATTTAAAACAGTTCTGATATTTTTTTTAAAAGGGATATCACAAGCAAAACTCATTCCACCGCAGGGCCTTGGTATAATATTTTTTACAAACCCTTGCTCTGCAATCACACCATAGATTAATAGATGTAGGGTCGGAAGGGACCTAAGTAGATCAGCATATCCGACCCCCTGCCCTGGGCAGGAGAGAATACTTGGCTCATATGACGCCAGCTAGGTTAACTGTCAAGCCTCCTCTTAAAGACCCCCAAGGTAGGAGCCAGCACCACTTCCCATGGAAGTTGGTTCCAGATCCTAGCTGCCCAGACTGTGAAACAGTGTCTTCTAATGTCCAGCCTGAAACCTACTCTCAAACAACTTATGGCCGTTATTCCTTCTTACTCAGGGAGGTGCATGAGTGAACAGGGTCTCTCCCATTACCTACTGGTCCCCCCTGTTAAGTTTGTAGATGGCCACCAGGTCCCCTCTCAGGCTTCTCTTGTTAAGGCTAAACAGGTTCAGGTCCCGTAGCCAATTCTCATAGGGTCTGCTCTGCTGTCCATGGACCATCTTCAATCCTTTTGGCTATTAAAAAGTCCGAAGGAGCCAAGCATGCATTCCTTGAAACCCTCTAGAGAAGTGTTTCTCAATCTTTTTAGATTCAAGGCACCCCTTGGCAGGTGTCAGCTCTTAGCTTTCACTTGCACTGTTTTGCGAATCGTGTGTAGGTGGTTGTCCGCCCAGCAGTGCTGATGTTAGGTGACACCCTTGAAAGGATCTGTTTGAGAATTGCTGCTCTATATTAACATTTTCTGAAACCTGAAATCACTTACTTTAAATTCATAAGACTTACCTTGTCGCCAGGAATCCATTTAGAAATACAGCCCATGCCATGGGGTACAGAACACCCAAACCAGACCCAATTAATCCTCCTCTGACTACAGCACAAGATAAGCAGCTTAGATCACCTGGATGACAAAGACATTTCCATGTCAAGATGAAATGTGACTAACTTAGGGCTGGGCAAAATACAGCCCATGGGCTGGATCTGGCCTGCCAGGCACTTCCATCTGGCCTGCAGCACCCCCCAGAGAACTGTACCCTGCCCAGCCCTTCTGCCTGTGAGGATGGGAGCAAGGAGCCCATGCATAGCTCCCAATATACCTATCGTACTTCGCTCCCATGCTCACGGGCAGAAGGGCCCAGCCTGACCAGCAGAAGATTCTGGGCTGGGCTTCTGCTGTCCCTGCTGCAGCCACCTCTTGGGAACCTGTTCCGTTTCCCCAGTTCAGCAGCAGCTAGGCAAGTGGGGGGAGTGAAGCTTCAGCTGCACCTGGGCAGAAACATGGAGCAGTGCAGAGCCCATGCCCAGAGGGATGGCAGGGGCATGAAGTTAAGCTGGGCAGGGTATAAGTGTGAGGGACAGTGAGGGAGGTCTGGGACCAGCAGCAGGCAGGGAGGCTCGTAGCCAGCACAGGCAGTGGTGCCTGGCAGCATGCGGCTCCAGCCATTGCTGGGGGTGGAAGTAAGGAGCACAGCCTGCCTGGCCTGCCTCTATCGCAGAGGCTCTGTGTGGTGTGCCGACAGCTCCCACACTCGCACCAGGGGAAGCCCCATGCTGGAGCCAACTGCTTTTCCTGCTCCTGCTGTGCAGGCCCCTCGGCTCCTTGGGAGTGGAGGGAGCCCCGACCTCTGCTTCCGGGGCTTCCCTCAGTGTGAGTGCAGGAGGTGCAAGTACACTGTGCACAACCTGAGATAGGGATGGCCTGGGTAGGCTGTGTTCCTCACTCCCATGCAGTACTGGCTAAAGCCGCACCCTACTGGGTGCCAGCACCTCGAGCACCTGCTGCTGCTGTCAACAGCAGGGGCTGCATTCTATGGAGGGAGTGTGTGTGGGGGGGTCTCCCCACCCTCCCTCCACAACTCCTACCAACATACAGACACATCCCAAGAGACTCTATGCCCACCACACAGCCACACACCCTTCACAACCCTCCACACCCCACCATACACACATAATATATAAGAGTAAGACGTCATTTCTGAGAAAGTATGCAATCCCTTCTATGTACAGCACAAACACAAATCACAACAAATATTTTTTGCAATAAAATTAATAAATGTTATAGTTGGTGTTTGACCTTTAGTGTATCATTTGTTTTTTACTGGTTCTAAAATGCAACCTCCCTACCCCTTCCCAAAAGGAGTATTTCTGGGGGGCAAGGGGACTTCTAGTGGCAAAGCTCAGGGGTTAGAGTGTGGGATTTCCTGTCCCAATATGGTGACCAGGGGCAGGACTACTCATGCAGCCCTTGACAGCTCACCAAGACTCTTTAAGTGACCCTCCAGCCAAAATAATTGCCTGCCCCTGGTCTAATTGATATTCTAACACAAATTAAAGGGGCAGGCTGTGGTAACCATTTGCAGCATTTCAGCTGAATATTAAGTAATCTAAAAAGGAGGTTACCTCTTCTGTTGAGATGCTCTGCCATTCAGCTACCTACATGGGTTAATAAAAAGTCACTTCATTTGGATTGCTGTATCACTGCACTCTTCGTGACCTTAACATACTGAAATGCAGACAAGCATCAATTTTAAATAACCCTATAACCAGGATATTTTCAGATGGATACATTTACAAGCTGCAAGTCAGAAAAGACTTGTCCTATAAATAGTGTGACAAAACCCTAGGCTGTTAGGGTGCTCCAAGAGATGCACCCTCATCACAGTTCCTGTGATACTCTCCCAGGATCAGCCTCCTCCCAGCCACAGCCAGCTCCCTCCCACTTAGGACCTCCATTTCCCCTCTCCTCACTGGAAGCCTCCTGTCTAGCCACCCCATAAGGGTCACTGCCTGCAGCACATTCCACACAGCCTCCCCTGCCCCCAGCTTTCAGAGTAGCCAGGGAATCCTTCAGAGCATTTCTGTTTGTGCATGCCTGACAGACACCCTCTTCCACTCAGCTTGAAGAATAAACTGCTTGCTTCAGGCCTTGCTTTAGCACCTCCACCCTGCCCTTCATACAATGCCAGGTTTTTAACACTTCAGGAGTTCACTGTTTTACCAAGAGCATAAACTTTTCTGGCAGAGAACTCACTGACAACTGTATGTAATTTGATGTAGGAAACATCACAACAATGACCATGATAAGACTGAGCAACAAGCTTACCTGCCAATAAAGGCCCGATAACTAAACTGTTGTAAACTCCGACTGTTGAGGATAATGGGATCAAAGCTGCTGACAATGTAGTTACTACGCCAGCCTGTGAGATATTTAGGATTCGCCTGAATGAGTGGTTTGCTATGAAGCCACATACGCCTGAACCTAGGCCAAGAAAGATTGAGCCATATTCAAAAAGTTTCCTGCGGAAAAGAGAAAAGATTATTTGTAGAGCTGTGCACTGAAAATGAAGGTTGCCTTCTTGGTCCCATTACTACAATGAACCGTTCAAGGAATAGGAGCTGGAGGACAGAATCTCATGCTTCAGAGACTACCATGACAATGGTAAGAATCAAGAATGAACAACAGTTTAAGTTTATATAAAGTAAAAACAACTGGATGGGTGAATTCTGAGGAGGGGTTCTCTTCTGAAAATAAGGTACCATGGCAATAGGAGATTGTATGCATGTCAGAGTAGAGTATATGGACACACACAAGTAGTTGCAGGTAGATGGATGTGGCCCATTTGCAGACCAAGAAAGCAATTTTTGAAGAGTGAGAATCTAATCTGGTACTGGCACTTAGAGGTCTTGAAAACAGTCATCTGTATTAACTAAAGAAAAGGTGTCCCAACAATTACCTTCTAATGAAAGGGCTGCAGGGAGGAAAAAAGAGGGTACACTCAATATCATGCTAACCCCTAGTCCAGGTGCAAAGCCCTCATACCTAAAGCTTTCTCAAAGCTTAGACTGGAATTTAATTACCCCTGACTAAACAGCAAAAGCAAACTCAGTTTGGCAATACAGGGTCTCTATATTTTGAGTCAAACTTTCATATCTATGTTAAAAGTTACATCCAACTTGTTTAACCATGGCCAATGCCTTCAGTCTTTATGTAGAACTCTACTGAAAAATGAGGTGGCATAATAAAAAAGAATGAGATAAAGTTACCAATAACTGATATTGCAACATGTATTGGGGTTTGTCTGAACAGATAAGATAAAGTCCTTGCCTCAGAGCTGACACTCTAAATAGCAGAGAGAGACAGACAGACGAAAGATTGAAGGCCACATCTTGACTTCTACTCTAAAACCAGATACAGGTAACTAGGCTTGGGGACAGTCCCATTCAATTCAGTGGGGTTATGAAAGGCAACGAGGCTTAATTTACGAATGAGAGTGTTTGCAATGTGAAGGGATTTATTAGGTCCTGGCCCACCTTCCATCCTACCCAAAATTAGCTCTTTGCCTCTTGTTCCAACCTCTTTTGATACTGCTGGTCCAAGAGGCAGAAGTTTAGTAAACAAAAACAAGTGAAGACTGATTACAGAAGGTTGTCAGAGATTATGATAAGAGGCAAGTATTAACAAGTGTTACCAA
>NW_017728906.1:191147080-191159277 GCF_001723895.1 Crocodylus porosus
GTGGACGGTGCCGGACGAAGCGCTCCACGGGCCCCGCGCAGCACCTGCCTCTCGCGCAGAGCCAGCATGCCGGTCCGGAGGAAAGGTGGGCTCCGGGGCACCTGCCGCCTGCTCTCACCTGCCGGGGCCACTGAGACCAGTTTGAATAGCATATTTTAAGAAAAAGGCGGGGAAAGATTCTGAGAGGATGTTATAAGAAAAAAGGGGAAAAAATGTGATAGGATGTTTTAAGAAAAAGAGAAAAAAGTTTTTAAGAGGATGTCTTAAGAAAAAGGGAGATTTTAAGAGGTGGTTTTAAGAAAAGGGGGAAAAAAGATTTTGAGAGCAAGTTTTTTAAAAAGGGAGATTTTGAGAGGATGTTTTGAGGAAAAGAAAACAGGAAATTTTATGAGGGTATTTTAAGGAAAAGTGAGAAAAAAGATTTTAATCAAATGTTTTAAGAAAAAGGGAGCTTATAAGATGATGTTTCAAGAAAAAGAAAGTGGGAGATCTTATGAGGATATTTTAAGAAAAAGTAGAAGAAAATATTTTTAATCGGATTTTTTAAGAAAAAGGGAAATTGTAAGAGGATACCAAAAGAAAAAAAGCATTTTAAGAGGATAATGTAAGAAAAAGGAACAAAAGAAATCTGGAATGGCTTCAGTCAGAGTTGGCAACCCTGGTTTTGAAATAAATGCGTCCTGTTTGGCATAAGGGCAAGATTGAGCAGGTCTAATTTAAGTTGAGGTTTCATCTAAAAAAAAAATAAAAGAAAGCTTTTATAAAACCTAACTCGTAATCAAGACATAGTGCTTTCACCATTAATTGTCTGTGTGCTGTCTGTCTGTGTGTGTGTATGTGTATGTAGCTATGCAGGACGGGGGGGTGGTGGTTTATGCACAACTTTGGTAAGAATTGCATTTTTCAATGATCACATTAGAAACAGGGTGTGCATCCCTTTGGTTGCTGGAAAAATCAAGCTTATTATGCTTCACATTCTTTCCTGCCTTGTTACAAACACAAAATAATAGTTATTGTTCCTAGTTATTATTCCTAGTTTCGGTTCGAAAATGTGCTGATAGAACAAAATATAGTAAGCAACTAACTGTTCTTAGACGCATCATCTTGCTACAGCTGCAGGCTCTTGACCTGGTGCCGTCAAAATGTGGGACAGAGAATTCAAGTCAGTATTACTAAAACATGAACGTGGCTAAATTTAGTACAACTTCAAATTAATTTCTGTTAATTAAATATCTTCTGCTGTGCTAGTCACAGGATTCTGAGTTTCTGATATAAAGGAGTGCATAAGCCGGCGTTGTTTGAAAGACTGTTACACAATCCTACCTAATTTTTTTTGATTTGATCGTTCAGTGTGCAGAGCACAGAGTAAAACTAATTTTAAGCCTGTAAAATGGTTTATTAAGCAAAATAATAGCTGACAGTTACTTATGTGCAACCTCGATGGAGTACTATAATCCCTTGATGATGTCCCTTTAATTCTTAGTGTTGTGCTGTAAAAACATCCTGCTCCATTCTGGATGTGGTGTACTGTTCTTGCGCACAACTGTTGAGTTAAGGGTGCATCAGTTTGTAAATTTGAGCCGTAGCTTTGAATTAGATTATTTTTATGTGGGCATTTTTCTGAATTGAATATTTAGCTGTGCAGCTTAACCTCCTGATACAAACTTGATGCTGGATTTACGGGACAAAATTGCACGGCTTATATTATGCATGGGGTGAAACACATGGTTCCTTCTGGTCTTATCTAGGATTTTTTCTTGTTTCAAGAGAACATACCTGAAATATAATGTTGTTTTTAATGCGTCTAATTTCTTTTACGCAATTGTAGGCACATGTTTTGACAGTTTTTAAATATGCTGTCCATAAACCAAAATGGCTCCCTTGAAACAATTGGGCTGTCATATCAATTAAAGTGTTAGATTTGGAAGTGTGAATATACTTACCTTTAGGTATTAAATGCTATTATTTAAAATATGATTGCACATGTATAGTAGAGGATTTTAAAATGTTAGTGAATCAGCTGCTTTATTTATTATGTATTGGAACTACTTAAAATTTATAGTCCCTTTCGTGCATTTGCACTTAGAAAATGTGATTAAAGGGATATTTTCAACTTGAAAATCATTCTTCCATTGGAAAATGTTGTGTCTGCCATTGTTACAGGTAATCCCTAAATATCCTATAACAAAGGGAGATTAAAGGGATTTTTTTCCTTCTATGTTTTGGTTTGTTTCCTTTAATCCTATGACAGCACAATTCATATTGCAAGTTACGCTGTTTTCTTGATGGCCTCTTTCACTTTTCTGGCCTTATGCACTGGGGAGTTCATATTCACATGTTGTCTTCTCCAGCATGTGGCTTGGGGAAACCTTTTTGTACAATGTCCTCTTTGCTCTGCCAGAGTGTGTATTCTGGTCACAGCAGTAGCCTCAGCAAAGCCAGAAGTGAGTGTTAGCAAGCGGGTATGTGCAGAGAAAAAAGGGAGCAAGTTATCCTGTCATACCTGGTGTGTTGATCTTTTGCCTGATCAAATTAATCATCAATAAATAGGAGTAGCAGCAGAAAAACTTCTGTAAATGAAGATAAACAAATTCTGACATTCAACGTCCTGTAACAGCCTCGTTACAACAAAATTATTTAAAATTAGTCACTTTTTGTAGTATGTCCCTGTTCTTCAAAAGGGACATATATTTGAGGTTTTATATTAGGAGGAGTCCTCCTCTTCCCCTATTACCTTTTAATGTCACACAAGTTCCTGTCTGATATATATATTTATCCCTACTTGCGGTAATGCAAGGCAATTGACATTTTGTAACTGGGGCGAGGGGCAGTTTGGACAACATGAAGAGATTCATCTTTTTGCAGCCACTGAAAACAGTTAATAAATTAATAAATTCTTAATAAGAAAGCAACATGTTATAGGTTCAGAATAAGACTGGTGGTAGTGTAATTCATATTAGTTCATATGTAAATTGGTCTGATGTACCCTTTTGCTTCTTAGGATACTTTCTTTGGAGCATGAGGTGTTGTATTTACTGCTGTGATTGTGCTGTGATTAGAAATGACTTCAGTCTCTATGGTTTATAGTCCCTCACCTTTTTACTAGTCGTATTTGTTATTTATTGGTCATAACCCTTCCTATACATTTTATGCATTACACAGCCACAAGAAGTGAACAAACATTTCTTTTTTTGTTTTATGTGCCTGAGGCTGGGGAGGCGGGGAGGGTAGACAGCTGCTGTGGTTGTGGGTTGCAGCAGCAGCTGTCTGCCCTCTGCCATCTCATCCTCGATTCCAAGATGAGGGGCTGTCCCCCATGTTAAATGGGTGGGGGGACACCTCATTTTGGATTTAAATAAAATGGTAGGTCACTTTTTTATATATCTTTTAGGTTCCTGTGAACTTATGTTAGCCTGTACGCCATGAGCTACCTGTTGCTTCCTGGATACTTATTTATTTGTATGCCCATTGAATTCAGTTAGGAAATTAAAATGTAAAAATATTAAAGCAGTTCAGTTGTACATCTCTGTAAGGTCACAGCTCTGGAAATAGCCCACTGTACCATGGAGTTAGTCCATAAATATTCTTGTACATCCTGTTTTCCATGGACTGCGTGACATCTTTTATTTTTTTCCTCAAAGCCAAGTCTCTTAAATCAACAAATGAGACTTAATCTAGCCAGTACTGTGAAGTAGCAGAATCTTATGATAAAGAGAGGATGAATTTTATGGTGATAATGCAGGGAGCTACTTGCATTTTGCATGTCATCAGTGGAAAACGAGGGGAACTAGAGTGCTTTCTAAACCTTAGATAAAAAAATTTAAACCTGGTGTCTTAATAGTTGGGAACTAATAATCTATATCATGGTTATGAATGCCAACTCCTATGGAATTCACCAGGAGCTACATGTAAGAACATACAAATTCCTATACACGGTCAGTTCAGAGGTCCATCTTGCTCAGGACCCTGTCTGCAACAGTGCCAAGTAGCTCCACAAAAAACAGCATAAGAAACAGGATATGCGTAAGAGTGATAACCTTCCGTCTACCAGGAGTCATAGGGTTTATGTTCCATCCCTTGTGTTTAATAGCCTCGGATAGACGTATCGCTAAAATTGTCTGGTCCCTTTTTGAACCTGATTATTGTGTTGATCTTCATAATGTGCTATGGCAGTGAGCTCCAGAAGTTTAAAGGATCATAGGAAAGGAGGGCTGGAAGGAAGGGACCTAATGAATCTGACTTAACTAGACAAAGTGTCTGTCCAACCTACTCTTGAAAGTTTCTGAGGATGGAGATCCCTCAGTTTTTGTAGGTAGCCTGTTCCAGTGCTTGTGTTAAGAAGCCTCCCCCCCAAAACAAACAAACAAACAAACAAAACCGAAACAAAAAACCAGAAACAAACAGAAAAACAAACTCTGCCTTTTGTTTGTTTTAACCCTGCTGCCTGACCATTTCACTGGATGGGCACATGGATCGTTTGTGTGCTTCACACCTTTGAAAGTCAGGCTACTTTGATATGTAAATATGGTGTTAGATGTCTATCTTTTGGCACTACTGAGGTTAAAAAATACTGGTATTTTTAATTATATGAATACTCTGTGTAGCCTGCTAAGTGAGAGAATCTAGTAAATGTAGAAAAGATAGGGTTTTGTGCTTCTATTTCATTTGTTACAAAATGCTGATACCACATTGTTAACATCTCCAGTTTTTCTGTCCTTTCAGTTGCCGATCTGTTGTAGAATGTCTTTTGCCAAATATGTAGTCGCGAGCCCCATTTTTCACTTCAGGTTATATTGAATCCAACTGTGACTTCCTGCAGTGAAACTGACTGGGAGCAATGCAGAGCCATTGGTTAGGATGTAAGCTTGTGACTGCAACAAGAACAATTTTAGTTTTATGTGGGTTAAGGAAGTGTGCTGGAGCAATTCTTTACCTTAAACTTTTAAGACTCTCACAAGAAAACAGAAGCTTAAACTTGGGGTTGCTGTCATGACTCTATAATCTTTTCCAATCCTATAGGTTTCTCAGCATGAGAAACTATTACTGCAATCAGTAAGAGATATTTACATTTAAAAAAACTGCAGGAGCAGACATAACTAGGCAACGTTCATTTTTTCACATTCCTGAAGTGTAGACCTTAAGAGCAACACTAAAAGTCATGAGAGTTGACAACACTAAAATTTAGGGTTTGGAGTATTTTGTGAGAAGGAAGGCTTTTGATGTCAGCATGAATCTCTTTGCTGCTGCTACTGCTGTCTTTGCTGTTAGAGTGCAGTTCCTTCTAATCACATTTGTTACTGGAGCTCCATGGAGTCCAGGAAAAGTGGAACCAAGACCATTTTAGACTTTGTAGGTAATAACCACTGCCTTTTTCCACCCAGCAATGAATTGGCGTGGGGGACGCAGGACTGAGAATAGGTGCTAAATGCTCTTTTTACTCCATTTGGTTTATCCAAAAGCTACACAGTCTCCTTTTGCATTAACTGAAGGTACAACATGACCACCGTATTTTATCCTCTGTACTGTGCGTTGCACTAATCTTACTTGCAGAAACAAAGGCATGACTTTAACTGCAGATTGCACCCCAAAATAATCACAGTGGACCTTCAGATTCAATTTGACATAATTAAAATATACTACTTACTTCCTATTCTCATTTGGAACCCAGCATTTTATGCTTTAAGTTGGAGTGCTGTGGACTTATTTCAAAGATCCTTGTTAGAGGGAAAACTCAAATAAATCTGAAAAAATGTAAAAACATTGTATTATTCTGGGATTAAATAAAGGCCATTTCAGTTCACTCACTCTATTTATTTTTATTTCTTCACAAGGCCATTGGTCATCAGTTTTGCGTAACCTAATTTCACACCATGGTTTTGACAAGAAATAATGCTCCCAGGTGTCAGTTTGGAAATGTCCTATCTCAGATATTCTGTGTCTTTGCATAAGCTTTGGATTGCTGGCCTCCCTGTGGCCCCCAGTCTTTACCATTTTTATCCTAATTTTAATCTATTTTTAAAGAGAAATTAACAAGATACTTCTTCAATAATTCATGCATCAGTCATGGTATTCACTGTGGTAATTATCATCCGTCAGCATCCACTTTCCCTTCTGTGGTTTACAAGGTTTAACTTGTAAGCTTTTAAAGAGCAGGGCTGCTTAGTGTTTTATTTGACTGTTAAGTTGTGATTTGCAACCTAAATCTGCTCTCTGTCAGTTTGTGGTCTTTGTTCCTGGTAATTCCAAGGGGTGCCTTGGTAAACAGAACATCTCCAATTTCTTGCTGTCCAACCCCCACGCCCGATGAATTAGTAAATGGCCACAAGATCCCCTCTTGGCCTTCTCTTGCAAAGGCTGGAGCGATCCAGGTCCCTCAGTCACTCCTCATAGGGCTTGTCCTGTATGGCCCTAACCGTACAAGTGCAAGTAGCTCTCCTCTGGACCCTTTTAAGGTTATCCACATCCCTCTTGAAGTGCAGTGCCCAGAATTGGACACAGTACTCTAACTGAAATAATTGCCTGCATAGAGGATAAGGGGTAAGTTGTGTAAGTTGTAGCCACATTGGTCTGAGGCAGGGGTGGGCAATATGTGGCCTGCCAGGCCAGATGTGGCCTGCCAGGCTGTTCTATCCAGTGCACGGGGCCCCTAAACATTTAGAAACTTAATATTTATTTGGCCCTAGCTGCCTGTCATGCAGCCCTCGATGGCTTGCTGAAACTCAGTAAGTGGCCCTCCGCCTGAAATAATTGCCTGCCCCTGCACTTTAAGGACATAGGCAGACACGGTTCTTTGAGTGAATCCGGTATCTTTTATTAGAGCAACTTAAATAGTTGGAAATTTTTTTTTAGCAAGCTTTCAGGTTTAGAAACCCTTCATTAGGTTGAGGAAGTCTTTGCATTTGGTGTGTGCTCTTTCTTCATGGAATGAATAGTAAAGAAGCCAGAGACTGGGCTGGTCTTCATGGAAGACAGGCAGTCAGTGAAGATGTAAATTGAGAAGTCAGTGGGTAAGAGACAGGCTGAGTTGGGGAGAGAGAAAGGAATGAACGTAGCAGTTAAATAGAGGACAGGTACCCTGGGAGTCAGATGTCAGACAGGATATAATGCATCATAAATCCAATATCTATATTTAGTCCATGATTTTTTGTGTCCAGGAGGTTGATGAAGTGAAATTCATAGGCTCATCTCTGAGAAGTGTTTTGTAAGTTCCCTTTGAGGATTAGAACTGAGAGATTGGAGAGAGAGTGGTTTTCTTGTGAAAAATGTGCCCCCACTGGTAATTGGGTATTCTTGTCTTTGATAGATTTCCAGTGTGCAGTCCTTCTGGTGCGCAGTTGTTGTTTGGTCTCTCCTATGTATTTTCCATCAAGGCATTTGGTGCATTGGATGAGATGTATTACATTTCTGGAGGTGCATCATGGAGGGGAAGTATCGCCTCCCTGGACCTGTTTGTGATGTACATGCTAATGCATGAAAGAGTGCGGTTAGCTTTACTGATTGCTTCATCACATTGATGGCTCCAGTTCATCTTGGAGTCAGCTATCTTTAAATCCAAGTAGTTGGTGGGCTGGCTTCCCTTTTGTGCCTGCCTGTGATCCAGTTGGGAGATTTGTGCTGATCCATGTTCAGGAATACAGAAGCAAAAAACTCATTGAAACTCTCAGCCTTGCCTGTTGCTGTATGTCAGTGATTGCCCTAGTTTGTCCTGTTGGGATCCTATGCTACCCTGTGCCGCCTTTTTACTTATGTAACTGAAGAATTTTTTGTTGTTTTTAATTTATGTTGCCAGCCTAAGTTCCATTTCTGCTTTGGCCTTTCTCAATGCTTCCCTGCATTCCCTGTTGGCTGCCCAGCTGACCCTCAGCCTGTATGGTGGTGGGTGTGTCTCTGTCTGTGGCTTCCTCCACTGTACTCTCCTCCAGTGCTGCCAGGGCCTTGTATTTGTTTCCCAGTTGCACTGGGGAAGCTGTCTCAGCAGCATGATGTTTGGCTTTGGAGGTAACCATCTTCCATGCCTCTGCATTGGGTCCCTCCTATGTTGTCTCTTCACCAGATCAGTGATGCTGCAGAGGATGAAAGTACCCAGGAATCTCATACTCTGCAGCCCTGATCCCCCGCAGCCTCTAACCTCTGCCTGGAGTTCCCTTACCTACCCCTCCAGGGCCTCAAGCTGGGCACATGTGGGACAGGTGAAGGGACTCCTTCCCTCCTGCCCCACCTCCAGGCCTCAGGGGCCCTGCCGGGCAACCCCTACAGACGGCACCAGGGTGCTGCCAACCCTCACAGGGACTCCATCTGAGTGGACGCCTCAGAGGAGCCCTGGGTGGGAGGCATTGCCAGGGCAGGGTTTCTGGCTGCGTGCAAGTCCTTAACGGCATAGTGAGACACTTCTACTACCATACGTGCGTAGTCTTCATCTGTGGCTTCTGACACCTAGGGTCTCGGGCCCCTCCTGTGGGCCCTCTTGCACAAACTCCCATGTAAACTCTGGTGCACCCCTGAAGAGTGCACTTCTTTGCCCAGCCTATTCGTGTGACTCATTCCTGGCTTGGCTATATGGGGATGGGAGCGAGGGTGGAAAAAACCCCTTCCCAATCCCTCCCTGCTCCCCCTCGCTGTTTGCTGAGAAAATGGCCAAGGCATGCTTTTGAACTAAAACACATGGGAGGTGCTTTAGTTCAAAAGCACACTGCTGCCCTTTTCTGCTCACTGCCATGCATTCTGCCGCTTATACAACTGCAGATGGTGCAGTGCAGTTTGCCTCAGCTTGTGTGCAAAGTAGACTCAATTGATTGAGCCTGTTCAGGAGCGGCAGATCTCCGGTGTGTCCTGTCCTTGGACAGAAAAGTAGGTGTCTAAATTCTCCCATTTTTCAGCGTGGGGATGTTGATACAGGTGACACTAGAGTCTGCCAGAGCACAGTAGTTACTGTGCTCCAGCTGACTTGGTTGTGCTGTAATTACAGCGTGTCAGAGCAGCCTCTGCACACCTATAGGCGCTTTTTAAACTTCTGACTTTATAATACTTAAAAAGCAGTACCAAATAGGGTAGACATTAATTACATGTGTAACCTCCAAATGTTTGGGAGATACCAGGAAGAAGGAACCTAAGTATACCCAAGATCTGCCCGCTCTGTGTCTGAGATATGAACAGCCTTTGGATGTAGAGTAAGGATGCTGAAAGTAGGATGCCAGCACAGCTAACTACTGGCCCCAAATTGCCTGTATGAGGCTGCCTAGGTGCCCAGAAAAGATGGGAGCCATGGGAAAGAAGTTGTCTAGGGAGTTGTCTTCTAGCAAAAGAAGTTGCCAGAAACCTTTTCTGTTGTCCTGATGAGAAGGAAGGAAAACCGAGAGAGAACACAAGGCACATTAATTAAAGTGAGCCAGAAAGGATGGAAATATAAGCGGAGTTTTTGACTTGCATACATCACAGTGCTTTAGAAGGGAGCTTTGCATATGTGAAGCAATTGCATTAGATAGATTTTATACTCCACCTCAAATACATTTTCAAGGGTGGATGGTAACTGGGAAGTGGTTGTGATGGTATCATGGGGAAGCAGGAATATTTGGAAGAATTGTACGTGACAGCCATTATTCTCTTGGATAGCTATTGGAGTTCGCATCTCAGGTGTTTTATGTGTTCCCATAGTGCTGTCCCAGGACTAGTGTGGAGCAGTGGCTTTGGTCCCAAATTGCATTATAAATCCAAAGGGGCTTATTACAAGGTGCAGAGACTCTTGCGTTTTTATGCACAGCTAGGCACAATTTCTTCTGTATATCATTGTCATTCAGCATGACAAATCTATTTATAAAATTAATAGTTACTGTGGTTGCAGAGAAGTGAAAAACGTGACCTGAGTGTACCCCAAAAATTCAAAACCCAAGGAGCAAATATAATAAAAGCCAAATTTTATTATTATTTAATGTAATGATTTTTGAACATATCAAGTCAATTTTATGCATTCCTATTTTTTTTGGAGCTTGATGTATGATTTTTAAAACCCCAGGATTGGCAATCTGCAGATCTGTCCAGATGTGTTAATATATGGGAATACACAGTTTGAGCATCTCCATAAACTCTGTTCCTGTCTTGGCACTTTGCCATAACTATACGAGTATGACTCAGATGCTTTAGCATTTGAAATCCTGAAATAAACTCATTTGAGCTATTTCTAGTAGTAAATTTACAGGGTCTGTCAATGGTGCTCTCAAACATATATTGAGAGGTGACTTCTCTAACCAGAATGAATTTAGTCATATCTGTGTAATGCTGAATGTGGGCTGATGAGTGACTGTGCCAACTATCCTGCCCAAGATGGATCCAGCTGAAGTGCTTTTAATTCAAGGCTAGCATGTGTGGAACTACATAGCACACTGGGGAGTGCTGCTTCCAGGAATGCTAAGTTTGTGGTCTAGGTGTGCTCTTTACATTTTTTTTCTCTTCTCTAACTCATTTTTTACCATTATTCATGTTATCCTGACTAAGAGCAGCTTGTGGCCTCAGTCCCATTGAGATTGAGGGAGATAGATGCTCTTTTCAAAATGGCCACCTGGCTTTGGATAAATTATGACCTCAATCCCATTGGAAACAATGAGGTGTTTCAGCTATTTAGGAAGAAAGCATTGTATGTGGAATTGTGCAGAGGAAATTCAGCTACTACTGAAGATTTCAGCTATGAAGAATAACAAGGAAAAATAAGCATTAATCCTAAACTAGTCTTCAGACATAGTCATCGTAAAAGATTTAAATGACTTTTAACGCTAAAGGAAGTTAGAAGCATCTGTATTTTTCCATTATGAAGATCATGTAGAATAATGTCTTCATGGTGAATGTTCTGAAAGGACCCTTTCTGCAAATTAATTTTAACCTACAAACTAACTAATCAAGTTGTAAGTTCTACTAAAAATTCATTTGGTGCCACCATTGAATAAATCCCTGTTGAAAACTCAACATTAGCTGAGAAACCGTGAAGGACCGTTTCAATTATGTTCTGACTTATGGGCACAACTACTTCAGCCTTTCCTTAAAGCTAGTCAACAGAAGCAGAATGTTCCTTTCTAAATTTGTGTGAGCATGTTATTCTCTTCCTGCATAGAGAAGCTTGACAGGTTAGACCCTTCAAGGAAAGATTTTTCTGTAGTCTTGCAGAACCGTTACATTTAAATTGGGTAGAGGCGAGGAAAGCTAGAGATGCATCCAGAGAAGAATGTATAAGGTTGGAGGTCTGACAGGTCACTGATCTAATACCCCAAATCTTCAGTCATTTGCAGGTATCCTTTTCGTAAGCTCGTGGAGCTCTTCCAGGTCATTCTGCATGCAGCTTACTCCAGTGTCTTCATCTTGTTGGTGCTAGGGATGCCTAAGATGGAATATTGAGTCATGTTCTGCGCAACACAATAAGATGAAGACAAACTGCAGAAAGATCAGAGAATGGATTCTCAAGATGGTTAAAGGTTTATGCAAAATGACGTATCAAGGGAGGTTGAAAGTACTTCAGTGGTCTGGAAGAGAGAAGACAGGTTGGAGAAGGAATGATAAAACTTTCAATATGAAAAGTTGTGCTAAGAAGGGCAGTGATCAATATTCTCCAGGCCAAATGGGTGTATGATAAAAATTGACTTAATTAGCAGCAAAAATAGTTTATATTGTACATTAATGAAGTATTTCTAATACATTCATAATTAAGTTGTAGGAAGTTTGTGCAATTATTAAAAACAGGTTAGACATGCATATCTCCTGGGGAGGATCTAGATGTAACCCATTCTTGCTTTGAGCAGTGGGGGGGACTATATGAACCTAGAGCAGCGGTTCTCAACCATTTTAGCCTCAAGATATCCCTTGGAAAATGCCTGCTTTTATCTTTCACTTTTTTTTTTAACTATGGAAAAATAATATATTAATTCCAAAAAAACTCAAAGACCATAACAAATCAAAATATTTTTGATGCTGTGGATTTTTATTTGGAATCTCTGTGTTTTATCTTATGAATTCAGAGATTCATAGATGCTAGGGTCAGAAGGGAACGCAACACATCATCGAGTCCTACCCCCTGCCTAGGCAGGAAAGAGTGCTGGGGTCAGATGACCCCAGCCAGATGCCTCTCTAGCCTTCTCTTAAACACCCACAAGGTAGGGACAGCACCACCTCCCTCGGAAGCCCATTCCAAATTTTGGCCACCCTTACCGTGAAGAAGT
>NW_017728906.1:191159377-191190591 GCF_001723895.1 Crocodylus porosus
TGGATGCTTATCTTGCTGGGATCCTATGACCCCAGCTGACTTCCAGCCCTTTGGGCAGGGGGCTGGACTCGATGATCTCCCGAGGTCCCTTCCAGTCCTAATGTCTATGAAATCTATGAAACCTCTCAGCCTTCTCTTGCAGAGGCTGAAGAGGTCCAGGTCCCTCAGTCTTTCCTCGTTGGACTTGTCCTGTAAGTCCCTAACCATACAAGTGACTCTCCTTTGGACCCTCTCAAGTCTATTAACATCCTTCTTGAAGTACAACACCCAAAACTGGATGCAGTACTCTACCTGCGGTCTGACCAATGCCACATAGAGGGGAAGTATCACCTCCTTGGTTCTATTTGTCATGCATCTGCTGATGCATGATAAAGTGCGGTTAGCTTTGCTGATGATTTCATCACACTGAGAACTCGTGCATCTTGGAGTCCACTATGACTCTGAGATCTCTTTTTGCTTCTGCGCTGCTGAAAGGGTCACTTCCCAGCCAGTAGGCGTGATGGATATATCTGTGCCCTCGGTGCATCACTCTATGTTTGTCGTTGCTGTACTGCATCCTATTGTGTACTGCCCACTTTTCTAACCTGTTTAGGTCTGCCTGCAATCATTCCCTACCCTCCAGAATGTGCACTTCACCCCACAATTTAGTATTATCCGCAAACTTGGACAGAGTACACTTCACACCCACATCCAAGTCACTGGTGAAGATATTGAAGGGTACAGGTACGAGGACTGAACCCTTTGGGACCCCACTACCCACATCCTTCCAGGTCAATACTGACCCATCTACTACCACTCTCTGGGTGGAACCGCTAAGCCAATTTGCCACCCACCAGACTGTGTAAACATCTGTATCACTGCCTCTTAATTTATTTATCAGAATGGGATGAGATACCATATCGAAGGCCTTGTTAAAATCCAAGAAAATGACATCCGTCTCTACTACTGCGTCCTACATTTTTTGACCTTGTCATAAAATGAAACCAGATTGGTTAGGCATGATCTACCTGCTACAAATATATGATGGTTTCCCCGATGCATTATTTTTCCTGCTGACTCCCTCAGATACAGTCCTTCATAATGTTTTCAAAGACCTTTCCAAGGATGGAGGTGAGACTGACTGGCCTATAATTACTCGGATTGGTCTTCTTCCCCTTCTTGAAAATAGGGACCACATCAGCCCTTTTCCAGTCCTCCAGGACCTGCCCTGAGTGCCATGAACGCTCAAATAGCCGTGCCAGTTGTTCTGCTATGACACCGGCAATTTCCTTCAGTACTCTTGGATGAAGCTCATCCAGGCCTGCTGACTTGAACACATCCAGTCCATCCAAGTGATTCAGCACCAGATCTATAATTGTGAGCAAACCTAATAGTGAGCAGCACCCCACAGCTAATCCTTCTGACATGCATCTGGTATTCTGTGTCTCTTGAAGAGTACAGAAACAGTTTGTATGGTATAGGGCCATATATCTGGCTATAAGTGAGTTCTCTGAGTTTCATTCATGTAAATCATATAATTTATTTAATAGCACCAGTTATTCACAGAACATCATTGCCATGATGCAAAAGCTATATTCAGACTTCTCTGTGTTGTGGCAATGCTAGATTTAGTTAAATACAAATCTAGGCATAAAAGGTAACGTTAGTCAGTCACAAAAACCTTCCGTCATTCATTATTTACTCCTAGAAGCTATATCTCTGTGGAGAAGCTGACTATATGACACACAGCTGCTTTTTACTTAGTCTTCCTTTCCAAGCAGGACAAGTTAGAGAATGATGAATCGTCCTCGGTGGTTATTTTAAAAGCTCATACTTCTTCCTAGATTTAAGTTGATTGCAGTGCTCATTGTGTTCAGTAATAAATAAAATCTAGCACATGCTTAATGATTTATCTTTTGAAGGTTGTAAACACAATTAATTCTTATGAAGCTTCTGCCAGGTAGTTAACTACAATTCTATTTAACAGACCTTTTGCACAAGGTCACATGCTCCTCTGTCTGCCACTCCTTTGTGCAGTTAACTATGCTACTTCGTCTGTCTTCCGAAAGTTGTCATCCTTTGTTGTCAGCTCCTTCAAAACTTGATTGTAGCATGTGATTTTTTTTTTCTCATTAGGCTTGGCATAGTAATGTTATTGGTTTTGGGCAGGGGAGTGTGGTTAAGTGCTCTGCAAGTTTTCTCCAACAGACTGAATGTTAAATTCTACCTTGATTTACAACCCCTCATTATTTTAAATCTGGACCTGTCCTGAGCAGAGAGAGGGAAATGCATCACATCAGGTGGGATTAAAACATGAGACCAGCCTGTACTGAGTTCTCATGCTCATTTTAATCTGTCATCTCAAAAAAGGGCTTGAAGTGTCAAAGATTTCAGAGCAACTTTTTACTTTTTTTTCCTTTTCTTTTTTTAAAGGGGCCAAAGGCTTCCCTTAAAAAACATATTCATTCTTTTTCCTCTCCTTGCATTTTACACTGCTCACTTTTGTTAGCTGCTTTTTGCCTTCCTGTTCTGGAAGCAGTCTCATGGAATGGGTCAGTATTCATATTGATTTATTTGTTTTAAAAATAAAAAAGAAAGTAACATGTAAAAAACAGTTCAGAGACCTGAAGATAATTAAAATCCCTAATGCCAATAAGCAGATGCAAACTAAAATGTGACACATTAAATTCAAGGAAAGATAAAAACTGCATCTCTAGTTAATATTTCAGTTTTTGCCCACAACCACAGCATTCTCAGACTAGGATTCTGTCAAATTATACCAACAGTGACAAATTGGGATTGATAGTTATTTGGAGGGAACATTTATAGGGAACATCTAGTTGTTGCCATAGTTAGAGTTGGGGATTCTGCAGGAATTCAGCACTGTTGAATTGATCTGCAGATATTGTTAGAAACATTTTACTTTTGCAGTAGCTGCTTGTTATGTAGTCATAAAAGGTAGGCCTGGCCACTTGCAGTCATTAATGTTCCCCTGATTGGTTCTTTTTGCAAGTGTTTTAGGTAAAATCCTCATTCTAAATAAGCTCCAGAAGAGGTTTGCTGTTGACTTCAGTAGGTCACTGTAGGTATTCTGGACAAATTCAAGCTCAGAAAAAGGTGCCCTAAAGTGCTTGCGTGTTCCCCAGAGTCTCGACTAGTTCTAGTGCTTTGCAGCCATAGTCTTAAAATCTAGTGTAGTATGTTTTCTCACCTTACCCTTCAGCTGCATTTCAGCACTTGTTAAGGTGAGCCCTGCATAGTTTGTATAAGACATTGTTGAAAGTTTTACTTTACAAAGCAGCATTTCTCCCTGGTGACTGTCTGTCAGATTAAGTGTAATGCTTCTGTGGAAGAAAAGTGGGCAGTGATGCCATAATCTTTTATTCCTTTCATTAAAACAAAAATAATCTTTTGCATGTATTATAAATTAGCATTTTTCTGAATCTCTGTGTTCTAGAAAATCTCTTACTGAATTGGTCAGTGCTACACTTTGACACATCCGGTGTCTGATATGTCTTTGCTTAGCAGCAGGCTAGGACCATTTTTCAGTTTTTTTGTCTCCTTTTTCGTAAACGGGACTGTATTGTTGATGGATATGTGCCAGAGCATCCTCTGTCTGCATGCTAGATGCCAAAGCAGCAAAAGGAATGCTTCTTTACGGGTTCCTTGGAAAGTTATTTAAGGGTGGAGTGGACTTGCTGGTTTGTGGATCTTAGTTTTTTTTCTGGTTCACTATGTTGGCTTGGGTTTTAATTTTTCTTAACCTAGATAGCTATGCTGGTAAAAATGCTAGTGCAGAAGCAGTTATGTATTGGTATATAGGTGTTTACTTTATTCCCCTTCCACCATAGTAATACACTATGCTGGTATGAAGTAACTTCATACCAGTATAAGTGTATTCACTTCAAGGGCTAGGGGCAGACATTAAAAAACCCTGAGCCTGAATTGACTCATTCTGTGGAGGTTAGGCTAACCTGAATCTGTTTGTAACTGCACAAACATCCCAGAAATGCAGGCATATGCCTGCACTGGCCCAAGCTAGAAGCTGTGGGGCGCTAAAGCAGCCCTCCCTTCCCTTCTACAGAGCTAAGCTGAGGGGGTGTGGCCAGGCCCGGGCAGGATACTCTGATCAGGAAGGCGCCCCCCCCACCCCCGACCCCCTGATAACAGCATTTATCAGCTCTGTTATCAGCATTTATCAACCCATCAGAAAACAACAGCTTCTCTCATTAGTTCAAGCTCTTCTTAAACAACTTGTTCCAAAGAAGGAATGGAGGGACATTACCAGCTGACCTGTTGATTAGCTCCAGAAAGCCCTAAGCAGACACAGCCCTGTCTCCCACAGCATAGACCATAGCCAGAATGTGGTCTGCTGGCTAATGCTGAGAGTTGTCTGTATAAGACAGAGGGGACAGGGATCCCTGCTTAGCACAGGGTGCGAGGGGGGCAGAGGGAAGCCAGGCAGTCAGTCACCTGCAGTCAGTCACCTGCAGTCTGTGCTGGAGCTCTGGCCAGGGAGCAGAGGGGTGGGACCAGCCTGGCTGGGCTGGAGCAGAGAGCAGGCCAGGATGCTGGAGGAGTTTGGCTTAATTTAAAGCCTGGAGGGGGCCTGGGACAGACATGTAAATCAGTTTGACCCAAATCCGTCTGCGTTCACGAACACTGCCTTATTTGCAGATTTCACCATTCGCGGGGCATATGAGAATGTATTCCCCATGAATGGCGAGGGTCTCCTGTACTTGCAATGCCATCAAGTCTTGCAAAGGAAGTACGGATCTCTGATCACAGAGATTGACAAGTAACTGAAGGAGAGAGAATTTTAAGTACATTGGGTAAAAATCCTAACTCTACTGGTGTCAGTGACAAACTCCAGTGACTTATAATTGGAGACAAAATGCCACGCTGTTTTAAGCTAATTTTATTTAACTTAAAGTTTGCATATGATTTTCATTATCAAGGGAGAATCTTAACACATTTTAGACCTTTTCCAAATTTTTCATTTTACCCTTGGGGGTAAAGGACTGATTTTTCCATTGCAAAGGGGTAACTGTATTCTGTACTCCAATGTGTGTGTTCACTATTTACCCGCTTGTACAAATTATCATGCAGCTTTTTTGACACTGTTCCTTAAGAATTTTCTTTTGGTATTTAAGTTTGACTTAAACTAGGCACCATTCGGATATAATCTTAGTATTCAATTTATATTAAGACGAGTTTTTTTTGTATTTTTTTCTACAAGTGCACATGTATTGATAATAATAGCTGTTATTGAACATCTTGTCAAGTACAAAAATTCTCTGTAGAATGTTTAACATCTGTATTATATGAAAATAATTAAGGTGTATTATTTAAATGTGGATCACTCTCTACTGACCCCATCTGGAATAACATCTATAGGTGGGTTTTTTTCTTGGATAGCTTAGTACAAGAGTTATCAATCGGGAGTACTCATACTCCCGGGGGGATACTTTGAAAGGTCCCAGTTTCAAAGGCAGGCAGGGACAGAGCACTGCTACCCCCTGCTGCTGCCTCACAGGACCAGGGCCAGGGCAGGGTGAGAGCAGGGTCACACAGATGCTGTGCTGCCACTGCTCTACCACTTGCCACCCCTCAGCTCTGCTTCTGGGCACTTGCGCCCCTGCCGCTCCCTGCATCTGGCTGCTTGCCATCCTGCCCCACCTCCTGGGTACACTTATTAAAAAAGGTTGAAAATCCCTGGCTTAGTAATATATCACATTACTAGTATACTGTATGTTAGTAGGAAGGCTTGAATGCTCTCATCAACTGATATATTGGATTATTTTGGGGGAAAGAATGTACCAAACACATTGAAATAAGCAGAAATTCTGCCCAATGAATGAAATAAGCAGAATTTCTGCCCTGTTGATTTTTCTGGTAAGATCACATACTCCTAATTCTGAAATGACGGTAGAATATTTTTGTCACCCTACACTGAGCCCTAGGAGAAATCACAAGTATTGCAATACATCTTTATGCATCATGTAGCTTTAGTAAAGTGTTAGGTAACCTGAGTTAATTAACAATCAGTTAAGTTATGTCCCAGCCAGGAATTGTAGCCTAGACATACCCTACTCTTTTCTTATGATGTTTTTCAGTATCTTTCTTGCTTTGAATTATTGATTTATTATTTAAACATGACAGCAACCCAAACCCTGTATGGATTATAATCCTGATTCTCTAACCATGCATAGACAGTTCTAGCAATTACATCTATATCTAATAAGTGCTACCTCCGTATGATTCTGTAGTGATATAAATGTAGCAGAACCCTTGCAACTCTAACTTTGACTCTGAATGAAACAGAGTTCATGTGATATATCTAACATACTGCTACAGGGTCCTGTACGTATATGATGGTTATATCATAACAGCTGATGTATGCTCCTGTGTAGCAGCCAGCTCCCCTTCACTTGTCAAGCAGTTAAATACCATAGTTTCTCACATGCTGCATGCACCTTTTCCCCGAAAACATCTCTGGAAATTGGGTTGTGCATTATATGTGAGGAAATACAGTAACAACAGTTTCATAGCAGGAAAGTGCAATTAATGCTGTTGACAGGGAGCAGAAGAGTCTTGGTTCCCAAGCTGCTGCTACAGTTACTTACTACAAGGAAAGATCATTTTTCCTCATTTTGCCTTTAAAAAACAAGGCGTTTATCTTATTTTGAGGCATGTTGTATATGAAAGAATGTTATAATAGGTTTGTCCATACCCCAAAACCTTACCTATGTGCACAGCCCTTATTCACTACTCAAAGTCAATAGGATTAAAACCAGTGATTAAAAAGAGAGCTAGGATTTTGTATAATGTACAGTAGGCCTATGCGAAGTGGCTAATATTCGCTTTGGATTGGGCCAGTTGCGAGGACAGTGATTCAATTTGGTGATTTGAATCTCTGTCCTGAATAGTTTCAGCCAAATCTGATTTGGAGATTCGGCTGCTGTTGAATTGGCTGAACCTCTAAATCAGACAGGCCCCACCCCCATCAATGGGTGCCCCACCTGGCCCCAGCGTCCTGACTCTTTAAAAAATAAAAGCCCTAAACTCACCGGATCCTGCCAGGTGGGGAAGGGGAGGACAATCCCTGCTGCCTCCCACTGCCCCATGCTGTGTGGGGAGGCTCTGCCACGAGCCCCCATCCCCTGCCCGCTCTCCCAGGCCTGCCAGTGGCTGCTTTGCCCGGCCCCAGCTCCCAGTTCTTTGGGGGGGGGGAAGCTGGGACGTTGGGGCCAAGTAGAGCAGCCATTGATGGGGCTGGGAGAGTGGGGGGGGGGCTCATGGCAGTGAGTATTGCCCCCGCCACCTGCCTCACAGGAGCTGGCGAGTGTAGGGCTTTTTTTAAAGAGCTGGGATGCTGGGGTTGGGTGGGACAGCCATTGACAGGGCTGGGAGAGCAGGCGGGGGTCGAGGGGCACTCAGGGTGGCTGGGGGAGCAGGCAGGGCATGGGGCCTGGTAGGGGTGCCCCAATGGTCCCCTCTCCTCCTCCAGCTCCCCCCCCACCCCCTATGTACTAGTACAGAGTCTGGGTCCAGCTCCCTGTGGTGGTGAGTGGGGACTGCCCGAATCTCTGAAGCTCTCTGAAGCTTTTCTAAATCGATTTGGAGAGCTTTGAATCTATTAGGACCTTTTTATTGGTCTCCTGATTCAATTCAGATTCGGAAATTCGGCCACCGAAATTGGCCGAATCTCTTCCAAATTGAATCAGCACCTGAAGTTTCGCACAGCCCTAATGTACACTATGAAGCATGCATGTGGTTGGAGATGGATGTGTGACATGGAAGCCCTGAACTTTTGGATTGTTTATATAGGAAACTTTTCAGATTTTATTGAATTTATTTTCAGTCCATGGGCTACTGGTGCCTCCTGATACCAGGGGGGCACCAGCAGCCGATCACCGACAGGGTGGGAGATCCCCCCCAGTGGCCTATTGCTGATTAGGGAGAGGTCCTCCCAGTGGCCAACTAGGGTTCTCTTAGCGTCCTCACAATCTCTGGAGACACCAGCTATTGCCCCCCCTAATCCCTGGCCAGTGAGGGCCAATCTCAGGGGTTGCCTATATATCAGTCTAAATCCTGAAGAAAAGTGGTTCATGGGAATCGCAAAAACAATGAAGAATTTGAGGGTGTTTCCTGTTAACACACTTACACTGTAAAGTACTAATGTATTTTGGCTAACAAAATGTAAGTAGTCTGAAGCGAATAGTCTCAACCTACATAATTTGTGAACCAGTTCTTTTTGAAAATCATCAGTCAACCTTCTAGTCCAATTAATTGGTTGAAATCCAGCCACTGAAATTGGCATTTATGCTGATTAGCTATTTTTGCTACTGGAGCTCCTGCTTGAACCATTGAGCTCCAGTCCAGAAACCCTGCCAGCACGCTAACATTTCTTGAGTGTCTTAATTGTCAGATGGGCTAAGCTGTCAAGTTGCTGAGCACCCTTATCTTATTGAGGTACAACTGGGAGGTAAGGGCATATTAGCACCTTGGAGAAAGTGCTTTTTTCCTTGCAAGATCAGGCACATGTTATTGTTTTAGTTAATACTGCTCGGGGAAGCAAGTATAAGGAGCAAAGGAATCCAGGAGAGCTGGTTGTACTTTAAGGAGGCCATATTGTATGTACAAGCTTATCCTGAGGCTACAGAAAAATGGGAAGTGCTACAGGAATCCCACCTGGCTAAACAGCAATACTTTTAGTGAGCTGAAACTCAGTCTTACAAAAAGTAGAAACTTGGCTATATTATCAGAGAAGAGTATAAGGGTATTGCTTGGACATGCAGGAAGAAAATCAGAAAGGCTAAGACACCTTTTGTGACGCAACTAGCAAGGGATGTAAGAAGCCCCTCCCCCCCCAAATCTTCAAGTGTGTCAGAATTAAGGGGAAGACTAAGGAAAGTTTAGGTCCCTTACTCAGTGCAGAAGGCAATCTATTAATGGATGATACAGAAAAGGCAAAAGTATTGAATGCCTTTTTTATTTCAGTCTTCATTAATAAGGTCAGCTATCAGATGATGAGCATATCAGATATTCAGACAATGGCTGCAAAGATATGGAAGAAGACAAGCAGACCAGAGTTGTGGAAGAACAGAATAGGGTTTGCTTAGAGAATGTAGATGTTTTCAAGTTAGTGGGGCCCTGATTGTGTGTACTCTAGAGTACCAAAGAACTTCAGAGCCACTGGCTACCATATTTAAAAACTTGTAGAGGATAGGTGAGGTCCTGGATGACTGGAAAAAGGCAACTATAATGTTCATGGGATCATGACCAGACAGTCTTACTTCAAGACCAGGAAAGATCATGGAGCAGGTCATAAAGGAAATTGTTATTTCTAAGCAAGTAGAAGAGAGGAAGGTGATCATAAGTAAGCAGTGTGAATTCATCAAGAGCCAGTCAGACCTGACTAACTTGATTTCTTTCTATGACAGTGTAGCAGGCTCTGTGGATGGGGTGAGACTAGTGCATATGATATACCTTCTTTTTAGCAAGGCTTTTGATACATAATAGTCTCACCAGTAAACAAAGGAAATACAGACCTAGATGAAAATACTGTAAATTTGATCATTGTCTTTTAATAATTAGTTATCAATGGCTCACTGCAGTTTACCAGGGCCTGATACTATTTAATATCTTCATTAATTAATATCTTCATTAATGATTTGAAGGAAAATTTCTGGATGATGCCAGGGTAGGTGGAATTGCATACACTCTGGAGGTAGGGCTAGGATCCAGAATGACCTGGAGGTTTTGGAGAAATGGTTCAAAGTTAAATGCAATGACATTTAATGAGGAGAAGCACGAGGTGCTGTACTTAGGATGGAACAATTGCATACTCAAATACACATCGAGGAAGGATTGACTTGACTGCAGTACTGTAGAGAGAGACCAGGGAATTCCACTTGACCATAAGCAGAATATGAGCTAACAGTGTGCTCTTGTAGCAAAAAAAAAGCTAATAGCATACTGGGTTGTATCAACAGGAGTGTCACGTACAAATAAGCAGTCATCCTTCTGCTTCAATGTGGGCAGATTAGAAAGAACCCAGCAATGACAAAAATTATTAGAGGCCTGGGAAACAATTTATAAGGAAAGGCTGAAAGAACTGGGATTATTTAGTCTGGAGAAAAGTCTAAGGGGGAAGGGAGTGTTTCTTCGGGTATCTGAAGGAAGGCAACAGGACTAGGAGCAGTGGTCTCAACTTGCAGCAGGAAAAATTTAGGTTAGATATTAGGATGAACTTTCTCTGTAGGGGGGCTGGTTAAACACTGGGACAAGCAACCCAGAGAGATCTTCATCCTTGGAAATTTTCAAGAGCAGGTTAGGCAGACACTTGAATGGTTTAGTCAGGGGTGATCTGACTCTGAGTTGGGGGGTTGGTAGCCTCCTGAGGTCCCTTCTAGTCCTGCTTTTATATGATTCCATAAGGGCTGAAAGTTGCCATTTGGGTTATACCTTTGACTGCCAACATCATTACAAATGTCAGCAATCACTATCACTGGATCTGTTCCAGCACCAGTCTAGTCGGATGCTACACTTTGTGTATATTCTTTTGATTAACCAAAAGGACTTTTTTTTTTTGCATCTCTTATATTTGAAAATAAATGTTACTTTGAGAGAACAGATGAAAGCGCGTGGTAATAACTATCTATGCTCCCTTCTCAGGCATCTCCAGTACTGTTTCACTGGCCCTAGTCCATCTAGACATTGTGAACATCTGCTATAATAGCTCTTATATTGAATTTGACTGTAGGACATCTCTGCTTAGGTATTTATTTGAATATAATTATTGCTTTTATAACTTCTTTACTTCAGATAAACCATACTGCAAACATCTGAGGTAGTATCATTGTACAAGTATGAGCAAACTTCTTAGGAACAGATGTGAGGTATGATCCAAATATTCAGGGACATTAGACACCTGCTAATTCTCAATTGCCCTACATCCTGGGGCAGCTACAGCTACAGCTGTGCAGAGAGATGGTGGAACACTGCCATCTTGAAACAGTTTATAGCTGCTCTGCACTATTTATGTAAATAAGTCCATGGAGCTAAGTAATAGAGTCAGACCATGCCTATGGTAAGACTTGATTCGTGTTCTTGAGGAAACATGTGAAATGCACTCTCCTATAAAAGACTCTTTTTTGCTGAAAAAGTAGGTGGCAGTCTAGCACAAAGAGGGAATTTAATGACAAATTCTTGGAGTCTTTCGCCTCCAAACTTGCTTCTCCGAAGAGAGGGAATGGAACCCAGTGTTTTGGCAACAAATAAAATATCAGGCAAACTTTTTTGGTTCTTCTCCAAATGTCAGGCCAATTTTTTTCATAGCTGGTAGTAATAATTATTATAATGTTGGATCTTTCATGGAAGGTCTGATCATAATTCTAAACACAAAGTTTTCAGCTATTTCTAGACTATTAAGATTAAACTGTATTTTGTAGTTAGATAGTACATGTGCAATAATGGCTCATGGCCTTGCTGTAATATTTAACAATTCTGTTCCTTTTAGTATAAAATTGCTTAACAATGCAATTGTCTAAAATGGAACCTAACAGCATTTATTATAAAAGCTAATTTTGGGGGTCAGGCTAGATGATCTGTTCAGGTCCCTCCTGACCGTAGCTACTATGAAACTACTACTATGAATATGTGATTAGATAGCTGATGGAAACATGGGATAAATGTGTGAATTAGTATGTGTGAGTTTTTGTATGTTTCCTAATTAATTAAAATAATTTATTTAATTTTTTAAAATTTTGTTTTGTTGTGGTTTTTTTGGTTTTTTTAAGATACCGACCGAGCTTTACAGCTTCTGGAAGAATATTGTAAAAAGCTAAAGAAACCAGAAGAGCAACAACTGAAAAAAGCCATTAAAAAGGTGATGGGCATCTTTAAGAGCAGCTTATTTCAGGCATTACTAGGTAGGTACCTGTGTACAATGCTTTATTTGCTTCTCTTATTCAAAGAGATAAATTGGAATTTTTTTGGATGGGAAAAATATTTGCAAATATTTTAAACACTCAAGTTTGGGAAGGAAATATAGCTAAAAATTCTTGAAATGTAGAGCTATACATTAATAATTTCTAAGTGAATATGTCTTCTTTTCATAATATGAGTCAGGATTGTTGCATCTGAATAGAACACATTATTATTTTCCATGCCAATGTAAAGGGTAAAATGCTGGACTCACTGAAGCAGGCAGCAAAACTCTTGTTTACTTTTTTGAGACTAGAATTCCACCCAAAATCTTTGTGTGGCTTTTGTGTTACCTTTTTTTGCAAAAGAGGTAGCCAAAGGGAAAAAAAAATTCAAGAAAATGGGGAGGAATGTACATTTGTTAGAATGGTTCTCTTTAACAACATCTTTTCTGTTAGTGTATTCCATGTAAATCTTATATTAAAAAGTTTTAATAGACTTGAGAAAACAGTAATATTTTCTTGTCCATTTACTTTGCATCTGTTTACATGCTCCTTGCAAGTAAAAATAGTTGACTTGAGGACCTGGTATAGTGGTTTTATTATGAAATGACTAAAAACTGAAGTATGAGCCAGGACTCTTCATTCAGAAGGAATTGCTGCTTCCAGCAGTCCCATAAAGCAAACATGCCAAATGGATGGATGTAGATTTCCCCGGAACTTGGGGATATTGGATCCAGAATGCCAGTTTGCCCCACTATTTTTCAGTAGATTAATTCATACCTTCTAAACCAATGGTGTTCAACCTCCAGCTTGTAGGCCAGACCCTACCTGTGGGCCTCTGTCATCTGGCTTATGGGTACCCTGCATGGGTCTGGAAATTTGATGGTGGGGTAGTGGTGACAGGATCCTACCTACAGTGGCAGTGGAGTAGTTCCAGCATTGATTGCTGCAGCTCTTAAATTTCTGGACACATGGGGAGCTTTGTGGCTTAAATGACGTGGCCCTTCTGTGTGAGATTTGTGCTGGCATGTGAGTCTGCTTTCCAGACATGCAGGACTTGCCTGGCACACAGTGTGCCAGATCTGGTGCATGGGGCCAGGTCGACGAAGCCCATGTACCATCTCTACACTGGATTAGGCCCTCAGAACAATGCTGTGCGTGGGATCTGACCCCACACCACTCATCCAGTCCACAGGGTCAGAAAGGTTGTGCACCACTGCACTGAGTGTCGCAGGAGTATCATTTCCAGAGCCTCTCCAGACGTGCAGCTCTGACCTCCTGTAATGGGCCCGCCGCCCGCCTATTCTCGCCTGCCACGTCTTGATCTTGTTCATAATTAAGGAATGATGAAATCTAGCGGAAAGCTGCCCATTTGTATACGTCCCAATGACAGGGGGCGCTGTCTGCGGCTCCTTTCCTCCCCTGCACCGCAGCCCAAGCCTCGCAGTTGTTGGTGAAGTAATCTTTCTCCGGAACATGATATTGGGTCTTGGCCCTTCGCTTGCCTTTTGGGGCTCCTCAATGCCCTTCTCACTCTTGGGGCCCCTTATTGCCCCTCCCACACTGTAGGTTCCTTACTACCCTCACTGTTGGGCTCTTCACCGCCCCCTCGTCAGGGTTTTCTCCACTGCCGCCTTCTAGGGCCTTTGCCGCGCTCCTCGCCCCCTCTAGGGCCTGAGCGCCCTTTTCCAGCTGGGGCTCCAACCTCCCCGCACCGAGCACCCCTCCGGTACTCGTCACGCTGTGCACCCTGTGGCACTGCTCACTGCGCCCCCGCTGGGCACCGGGAACCCCCAAGCTACTGGGGAGCCCCCGTGAGGCCTCCTCTCACCCCTATATCCTTACCCGGTCCTCCGGTATAACGATAACCAAATCACAAGCCAAACGGCTGATAACTAAATCATGAGACAAATGGTCGTGACAAAACAACAAGGAGCCTCCTGGCTCATAACATAAACTGCATGCCACGCTGGCTCTTAGTTCCTATCTCCCATAGAGTGCTGTCTTCCCCGCATCATTGCAGTCGGTCAGAGCGCCCAGGCTGCAACCCTCGACCCGGTCTGCTCAGCTCTCCCGCAGAGCTCCTGTGGCTGCCAGAAGGGGACTGCTCTCCGGGCCTTCTGCCTGGGCTTAAGAAGGGCTAAGCGCCGCCCCTTCCTGGCTCTAGGCTTCCCTGGTTGCTAAGGCAACCTGCACCTGCACAGTCTTGGGGACGGGCAGTTACGCTTCCCCCTTCCCGTCACCAGAGGTCTCTTCTGAGCCAATTCCACCCTCCAGTCGCAGAGCACCTAAGAGCCCTGCGACACTGAGCCATAGAAAATTGTCTAAGGAGGATTTGTAATAAACCTGATAAAAGCTGAGGCACTTGACATCAGGGCTCTTCAGTCATTAAAGTTGGTGAGAAGGGGTAGGCATTGTTTCAGTGCTTTTTCCCCCCTTACGTTCAAGGAGAAAATACAAGTGTTCTGTTTTGTCAATCTATAAACATTTCCACAAATGGACATAATGAATGCTTATGCTGCCCTATGCATCAGCATTGTAGTTTCTCTGTTCCATTAGAGTGTATGCTTTCATTTTCTAACTTTCTTGTCCTTTTTAGTGTATTTATTATGAAAAGTATAAATGAAATAAAAAGAATATATCCCAGACACAGTGATAAATTATTCATGTTTGAACTAAAGAACAAAGATTAGAGAAAATTCTTATTCCTTTTGTTTAGAGATATCCAAGGATATAGAAATGCACATGAAATGTGCATTTTTATTTTTGAAATATTTGAAAATTATAACAATATTTGGAGTGTAAAATTATTATAACAATTATTTTTGAAATATTGGATATTTGAAATTATTATAACAATTCAAATATCCACTAGTGGGTCAGTACTACTGTTCCAGCAATTTGTAATCAAATGAAAGGAGGGACACTTCATAAGGAAAGGCTGGAGTTTTGATTTGTATGACTTTTGTTATCTTTTCTATTCCTACAGTTCTTGTTGAAGAGCTTTTTGGAATGGCAGACCATGCTTACAGTCTATTATTATGGAATTTGCTCTTTAGATGGCCTAGATTCTTGATACAAAAATGATCTCTCATCAGTGGTGCCTAAGTGTGAGATGATGCTATTATATAATCAATAATGAGGATATTACGTAATCAGTATTTTAACGAAAATTACTTCTAGACATCTGTTTTAGCCTCTTTAGTTTTGTGTCTCTTTTATCCATGCATTAGATTACATTCAAATAAACATTGAATGTGATGCTTACTTTTTCTTCAGCAGAAAATCATGTCTGCTATCTTAACATTTCAAAAGTTACTAGTGATTTTGAAAGCTCCAATTTTAGATCATCTTACAAGTCTTCTTGTTTAGAGAGTGAGTAATTAAATATGTCCCAAACTCCCTAAAACTCAAGGAACCCAAATGGACTGGTCACTTTTGAAATTATAGTAAGGAATAGGACTAGTTTCTTGTATGCCTCTTGTTTGGATTACCTTCCAAAATGTCTTTAAAACTCATGGATCTTCCCTTGATTAAGATAACCAGCTAAAAGGACACCTACTTAGAGCCATACTTGGGCACCAAATTATGGAGTGCTTCAGAGTTCCTATATTTTTAATGAGTAGTGTGTTTTATAGACATAAGCTGATGAATCCCAAATTGGAAAGAGCATGAAGAAAACTAGGTCATTTTGGAAAGCATATTGCGGGCTTCTTTTTTCATGAAGACTTGTAAATGAATTGAGACTTGTAATATGGAATCTAAAGATTTTAGCGTGTTTTATAAAAACAAAACAAAACATTATTAGTGATTGATTGGCCTTTTAAGTTATAGTTCTGAATCAAAAACATCTCCATTCTCAGCAGGCTGCTCTTTTTGATAAACTTCTTATTGGAGTTATTATGTTTAGTTAGCAGTTGCTAAGGGACATCTTTTCAGAAAGATATGAAGTTAACATCTCAAGAGTCTTGTTAGTCTCAAGTAATCCAAACAGTTCTTTGAAAACATAGCCCTAATCCTCTGAGAGAGAGAAAAAAAAAACCCTTGTAAAGAAGAGGTTGGGGATAATGGAAAGGATGGAGAAGGACTTCTATTCAGAAGTTGTCAGTTTTTAAAATGAGCTCCACATTTTTCTCAATAAAGATTGCATTCAGTAATTAACTTTGTTGGAGTAGTAGAAGAGTTTTGGGGTTTTTTTTGATTGATTGGTTTACTGGTTTGTTTTTTTTTGTCTTTCCTAGTCTGAGGTTTTCACAGCTAGAACATTTGTAAAATATAGTGTTACTATGTAAGGGTAACAGTGGTAGCATTTCCATTTGATTGTCCCCATGACAAGGCAACATTAGAAGAGAAACTATATTGGCAGGAAAAAAGAACAAATTATGAGATGGAAGAAGGATAAAAATAATAATTATACAGATTACAGAAATAAAGTGACAAAGATGTAAACACAGAGAGATGGAGAAAACTGAGTATAGTCCTTTATTAGTATGCTGAATTTTTATTAATTTTTCAGTGGATGCTGAAATCACAGGAGGCTGTAACAGTTTAATAGAAGTTAGTATGTGAAGATGTTGTAAGTGTTGAACTGAGTTATTAAGATTGAGGAAAATACATAAACTCAATCATTAGTAGGATTCTAGGATTTTTATCAAGGGATAACCCCTCTCCTGACATTGCTCCATTGTTTTCAGATACAAGATAACAACGGGAGGAAAAGCATAACAGTGAAGTGGTCAGTATGATGATCCAGGACATTGAGAGTGACAGTCTTCCCTTGCCATTATTCATCTCGGCCTGGCTTAAATCTACAGACTCAAGTTACTTTACTTAGGTTTTACATTTTTTTCCCAAGCTTCTAAAGTCTTGGCTATTTCATGTACCTGCTCGTACCCTTTTCAGCTGAGTTTCCACACCTCCCCCCCCCGCACAAGTCAATACAGATATCAGAGGTAGCCTTTTTACACCTTCCTCCAGCCCCTCTGTTTTAGCCTCTAGGAACATTTAGAGTTTTCCCTCTGTCCAATATCTCTGCTTGTTGAGCCCACCACTTTCCCCCCTAAAAGCAGCTTAAAGGGTATAGAAGAGTGAGCAGCATAGGAATTCCTGAGCCTGTAATGGCATAACTACTGTTGCTTCTGGGAGAATAGTGATGGCTCATGGAGATCATGTGTCCTCAAAAATTATGGCTCCTTGGGGGTTGGGAGACAGAGACATGCTTTGTTAAACTCCTTTCTTACCTGGCTTGCAGAAGGTAGACCAGGAGGACACCTTAGATACTATCTGGTTCAGAAGGGCATGAACTTTCGTGGCCAACAACCTACTTGGTGAGCACTGAAACATACATATTATTATAGCCTCCACCTTCAGCTGTAGACCTTCAAAGAGCTATGTATAGATTTTATCTATCTTTAGAAAGACAAAAGTTCAAAACTTTAATGTGCTTTTGCAGAAGAGGTACGTATTTGATACGTACTGGATCCAGATAGAGTATCTTATCTTTGCCTTCTTGTCTTGGTCAGCTGTGCATTTAAGTCCTTCAGTGCATAAATACTATATCTAATCACCTGATATCAAAGAACTGTTTATGAATATTTATCTTTGGTTTTATTATGTACCTTAATTAGTTTTCGTGATGTCCTACATACACTTTAGTACAGTTTGTTTCTAAAAACCTCTGCCATATCTCTGTGCTTCATTTAATTAAGAAAAGTGCATGATTTTACAGCTTAGAATGGAAGAGGCTGTTCTGGTCAACGAGAATAAATGAAAGAGGTTTATGAGTGCGTTTTTTTGTGGATTCATCTCTCTCAAACATCATTTTGTTTCTAGCAGGATTTAAACTGCCACAAATAGCTGTAATCATCTTATGCAGTATTAGGTAAAAACTAATCTCTATAGATTTTTCTAAAATTTGGATAAACCCAGCCTCTAGAGGATGACACATTTCCTGGGGATTTTTAAACCACGTCTTATCTTTTTGCTCATGATTGCCTTACTTTTCCTTCATTTTCCATTAAAGTGTTTTGGCAGTATTTTCAGCTAAAATCAGCATGTTCTTTATTTCTATTAAATGGTTTTATACAATGAAAGACATTATAAAACTCTCTCTCTCAAAAGCTGCTGTTGTAAGTGCTGTTCTACAGGTTATACAACTTACTGGTCACTTGTGACACTGTGGACTTATAGAAGACTTAAGATGTTATTCACTCTTTCTAAAGAAGAAGGCATTCCTATTTAGACTGTTGACATTGTTCAGTTTATTTAATAAAGCCTGTCAGAAAAAAATATTTTAAAAGCAGAATTGTCATTGTCAAATCAAGATATAAAGGAAGTCAGATTCTTGTTTTGCAATTGTCTTTGTTTTTCTGCTTTATACCATGTTTTTGTGTAATTTATATGTCAGTTGTAATGTGGCTTTCTAGATAAGAGAGGCCAGTTGCTAAGGTATATGTATGTCTGTAGAGTTCAGTCTTTTTGCTGCAGAAAGTTGTACGAGGCTTAGCACATACCAAGGAGAAATTCAGCATAAATGCTGATAGTTGTGGCAGGATCAGTCCAATATGACTTTAATTAACATTTAAGTTTTTGAAATGGAAAATTCTGTGTATGTATGTATGCACATATATATAGTGTATGTATATAGGAAATTAACATTATCATGTGCAGAAACATAGGTGAAAGGATTTTACTGAAACTTTGGGGAATGAGAGACGGAGACTAAGAATCATTTTCATATAGAGGTTAATCTTGGAAAATCTTGAACCTGAAGATCTTAAGACATCTCGGTGTTTGTGGAAACAGAGTCTTATAGTCAGAGCTTATCGAAATGGGATACAGCCAAGGGATATAAATGATAGAGCAGTGTGCTGAAATAATGGGCGTGGTGGAAGATGCACTGAATATGCATATCAGCAGCTGGATGTTATAGGGGCTAGAAACAAACATGTCCTAACTGAAGGGCAGCTATAATGGATGCCTGAAAAGGAGGTGGAATTGTAAGAATGCAAAGAAAGGAAGGAGTCTTGGAGATGCTGGGTACGTCTACATGAGACATTTAGTCATGTCTACACATGCAGTCCTAGGCTGCATGAAACTAATAAGCTCTGAAGCAGGATAGTACTTGTCATTTACCATGCAGCAGCAAATGTGTAGATGCTGACTCGGGATTAAATTATGGCTGGTCAGCCCAGTCAGGAGAGGGCCACACCTCTGTTGCGTAGCCTAGGGGTCAGCAAAGTCTGGCTGATTTCATACTCTATTTCCCTGTAGCCCCGGAGCCCATGGGAGCATGTGGCCATGACAGCGTGGACCACAGCCCCTGCCTGTGGGCTGTACTCATCGCAGGAGTATATGGGCAGTGATCTGAGTATGGGTTCTGTGGGCAAGGGCATGCAGGGAGCAGATCGTGGCTCTGCCCTGCCTCTGTCCCATGCTGTCACTGCCGCAAGATCCCAGCCCCAACCTCAGAGCAGTTTCCACTTAGCTGCATGCCCTGCCCGTGTAGCCCTGGCTGGTCTCCATGGAGACCCCAGGAGCATGGGGCCATGACAGTGCAGCACTGGGCCAAGGCAGAGCCCCAGTTTTTCAGCCTCATGTTGTTATGGCCCCACGCTGTCATGCCCACATGCTCCCAGGGTCCCATGGAGACTGGCTGGGAGCTGGGGCTGCTGGGAAATGGGGTCTGGCTGCTGGCTGGATCTACCTGGCCTAGTTACATGGCTCAGCAGCTGCAGGAGCCTCGTGGCCTAGCCAGCTCCTCCACTTCCTGACACAGCCACCCATTGCTCAGGCTTGACCTCTTCTACCCCCTGCCAGCCTAGGGCTGCTGCCCAGAACCCCAGGCCACATTGCTGCCTCCAGCTGGAGACTGGGACTGACCCCCAAACCCTCTGCCAGCCCAGAGCTGGCACTTGGGCAGCTACAGCCGGAGGCTGGAGATCCCCCGGCTGCTGCCGGGGGGGGAAGAGCAGGGCAGGATCAGCCCTGGTCTAAACTGCTCCTTCCCAGTTCAATTTACTGCTGTCCCAGGTGTATGTGTAGATGCTGTACCCAGGAGTAGTTTCCTGTGGAGCAATTTGCTTCACGGTTATTCAGTTCTATTATTGCACATGTAGATGCGGCCACTGAGAAGCAAGAACTATAGGGACAGGAAGAAAGGAAGGGAGCCTTGGAGAAATTGAGGATCAAGATTTGGATGTGGTCTGGTGACAGCTGAGAGATAAGAATCAGACCTAGCTCCCAGGTTGCAAGCTTGAGGGTAAGAAGGTCAAATGGGAGATATGATGGGAGATAAAGAAGGAGACTATGGAAAAGTTTGGGAGGGAAGATGAAGAGTTTGGTTTTTTTTAAAGTAATGACAAGTCGACTAAAAGATGCCATAGAGAAAAGACGAATTATGAGAAGGAATACAAAGGGCTAACTCATAGACTAATGGTAAATTTGTGATGTTTTAGGCTGGATGGATGAAATGGGGTGTAAAATAAAACATTGGAAGTGGTGGACAGGTGCACACTGACAAGTGTTGAAGGAAGAATCAAATTGATAGGAAGAAAACTAAGATAGGATAGGTATCTCCATGGCTTGTAACTAGAATATATAGTATTTTCAATCCCATTCAAAAACCATTTGACAGCCACAAAAAATCATTAGATCTGCTTAAAAATTGTAAGATTTAATGAACAATCCATTTGGGGTTGTTTACAGTTGTCTTTTGTTTTCTGAAAACAATACCACAACTTTAAAGTGCACTGGGATTATATTTTTCACCTTTTCTCCGCAACCCTGCTGTCTGAAAATGTATTTTTTCATTTAGATGAAATCTGAGATTTCTGACATTCATTGGATGCTTAGAGTTGAGATTTCAGGACAAACACCAAATAGCGTATGATAAAAATCACAAAAATTGGCAACAATGAAGATGTGAGGATGGAGAAGCGGATTGACAATGGCTATTTTAAAGTGGCGGTGACCCAGTTGGCATGAAAAATTTTTCTGAGTCTCAAGTAAGGAACAGTACTTAAGCAGCTGCTATGTGGTAGAGCTTCAGAGCAAAGGGAATGCTGAGGGAATTGCCATAATGGGAGTTTTTCAGCAGAAAAAACAGTTGGCTGCTGTGTCTCCTCATACTCACTCAGGATATACTGTGGAACACTTGTTACCCTGCTTATGTGTTTGGTGCACTTGCTTGGCTGTATTGTTCTGTATAGTGATCCCTAATGATTTATTTAATAGATTTCTAGACATTAGGGCTGGAAGGGACCTTGTAAGATCATCGGGTCCAGCCCCCTGACCAAGGGGCAGGAAGTCGGCTAGGGTCAAAGGATCCCAGCAAGAGAGGCACCCAGATGTTTCTTAACAGTGTCCAGAGTAGATGCTTGCACCACCTCTGTGGAGAATTTGTTCCAGGCCTTGGAGGCTTAGACAGTAAAGAAGTTTTTCCTTATGTCCAGCCTAAAACGGTTTTACAGGAGTTTGTGACTGTTGGACCTTGTCATCCCTTGGGGTGCTCTGGTGAACAGGTGTTCCTCCAGATCCTTCAGTAATACTACAGTTGATGCAGTGTGGAGTAGGAATCAAAGCAGGGTGTTCCTGTTCCAGGCAATAAATCAGCTTCCCCATTTACTACACTGCCCCCCCACCACCTGAATTTTGGGGGATGATTTTGGGGGAAAAGGTGTATGTTGTATGTGAGAAAATATGCTGTTTTCCCTTTGTTGCAAAAGGAGGTAATGGAAATACCTCTTCCATGGATTTCTACTTGTACCTCTAAGGGCCAAGAGAGATGTCTTCTCTTAAAGCATATCTGAAAATGCTAAAATCCTGATTTGTTCCTTTCATATCTTCTTTTTAACAAATGTTGAGGAAGGCAATGATATGAAGTGAATAAATGTTACTATGTCTCATTCAGATGTGCTTCAGTGACATCTCTGATGACATGAGAGCCTGTCATTGTAAATCTCAAAGTCCTATTTTCTCAAATTGGCATCCTTCTCACATTACAGCACAACAAGCTCCACAGAATTTACATTTAAATTCAAGGGCTGCTTTTGTTTTGCCTGAAGTTAGCTGCAGCTGCTTTCAGGCTTGAAGTTCAATTCTCTTAGCAAGCTAACTTTCATTTTTTGTCAAAGGAGGATTAAAGGTACAAGTGATAGATCTTCTGGATTGTTTTTTAAATCGTGTGATCTTGCTGAGTTTCAGTCTGGATTGCAGCCAGCTCGGAGCAGTGAATCTGCTGTCTTGCATCTTATACAAGTTCTAAAAGATATCCAAGAAGTTATTTTCATTGAGAGAGATTGTCTGCTAGCCTTTCGCATTTACATGCATGGAGACAGAAAAGAAAGTCTTGACAATCTTGTGAGGCTTGCACAAATTTCTAATAATTTATAAACTTCTTAATAAACATTGGCCAAAGGCAAGGCTTTGCGAATATTTGTGTTCAGGTGAAGTTTGGATTAGTGTCTCAGCTTTCCATTTGATCGCTTTCTCCAGTGGGCTGAACCAAGAATCTGGATCTGAATGCCAACAGATTTTGGATCCCAAATCTGGGTCTGTACTTTGACTCTGGACCCAGACATGCAGAAAAATAGATTACAGGAGTGATACAACCTAGGCAAGGTATAATCGTATATAATCCTCATATTAAATAATATCCTAATATAACATCCACTTAATGTTTTATCTCCTTTTAACTTATGTATGCTCACAACTACATGCTAGAATATGAATTGAGATTTTTCTATATATATTTCACATTATAATTGAAAAGACTGCATAGAAATTAAAGTGTCTGACTATCTTTGAGTGTCCATAATGTGCTAATAATTGACATACTCACTTGGATTCAATATAACATAAAGAGTAAAAGCTGTTCAAACATTATTTTCTAAAATACTGTTTTGCTATATATACACTATCTGTATAATTATAATGAATAAAAATGCAATTGTAGCAGCTGTTGCTATATGGCTAGTGTCCCAGTACAAGGTTGCCATCTTTATCAGATTAAGCAGAGAGAGCCTTTTATTATTTGCTTTGTAATGAGAATCACAGAGAAATTAAGTAATATTTTTACATAATTCTACCTTACTTAAAATAAGATGCATGCCATTCTTCAAGCTGAGAGATTCTAAAGGGACACTAATAATAATGAGAGATTATTTTGAGTTAAGTAGTAAAAGATGAGATTTATGTCCTGCTAATGTAATTCTGACTTCAAGTAATAAAATGAAAGGTAAATGTTAATCTGAAGCAAGCTGTTGTATCAGTAATCCTCATATCTAGATTTACCTCTAAAATAGCAGAGCTGATCTTTCTCTCTCTGCCTCTATATCTATATCCTATATTTGGCATCTATGGTATATATAATTTATTTCTAAGAACTTTGTTGGCATTTTAAAATTGCCTGAAATGTGTGTGTGTGTGTAATGTGAAAGAGAGAGAATTTACATTGTCCTGTATCATTTCAGGGTAACTATGATGCCAATTTTTGATTTAATGAACATATCTTTTTAAAACGTTTGGGATTTGAATTTGACTGAAACACTTTAACATTAGTGAACTATAGCTATATATCTGTATATTTATATCTCTATATACACACACTCTTTGTCTTCAGAAGCAATTATAAATATTGACTATGATCTTTTTGAAAGAATTGGCTAAATTCATCCCTGGTATAACTCCATTGGCTCCTGGAATTGCATTGCTGACTCATGTTGAACTTGTGTCCTAGATCCTTCTCAGCAGTGCTAGTCCCAAGCCAATTGTTTCCCATTCTGTATGTCTCCATTTCTTTTAAATCTATGTGTGACACCTTGTCTTCATTGAATTTCATTTTGTTGTTTATAACCCAGGTCTCCAATTCATCAAGATACCTCTGAATCTTGATCCAATATGTATTTGCAATCCTCCCCGTTTTCTGTTATCTGCAAAATTTGATAAATATATCCTGGAGTCAGAAAAGATTCTTGTGGAATTCCTCTTGAGACCTCTTGCCTATCTGACATTGATCTGTTAATGTTTACCCTTTGCGCTCCTGGTTATTCAGCCGATTATGTATCCACTTAATCTTAATTCTGTTTGTCCCACATGTCTCTGGTTTACTTATGAAAATGTCACGTGGATTTGTTAAAATCTTACTCCAAGTATATTATATCAACCACATTCCCTTAATCCTCCAAACCAGTTACCCTATCAGAAAAGGGAATATAGTTGGTTTGACATGATTTGTTCTTAACAAATCCAGTTGGCTGCTAGTGATCAGTCTTTTATCCTCCAGGTAATCACAGCTAGAATGCTTTACAATTTCTGCAAATAATTTCCCAGGCATTGCATTCAGGAAGTAGAGAGTGTTGAAATGGAAATGGCAGAAAGGGAATGCCATTAAGGAAGTATACATAGAAGTAGCAGGAGCTCCAGATCTTCCTTTCCACCCTTTTATTGATTATTGGCTTTGCTCAGTTCTCTGGAACGTCACCTATCATCCAGAGGTGTGGAAGATTTCCAGGATTTTTTCAGCTACTTCCTTTGGCACCCTTGAGTGAATTCCTTTGTACTCATTTGGAAATCCTGGTGTTAATATGCTCCATGGCAGATAGGTATTATCATTTCTTTGGCATACATGCAGTATGTATGCTTCTTAATGGTATTTGCTATAGTGGGTAGAAAGAAAATAGAATTTTTGCAGCATTGGCTATTTGTAGTCTGAACTCTGGACCAACAATATGTGTGACTGTGCCTCAGCTCTGGGGTTAGCTGTAGGCTGAACTGATCATCTGTAAGAGACTATAGTTCTACAGACAAATCTGCCATATTCAAATCCCAGGGCCTGGCAAAGGAGAATTTAACACTAGCCTACTGGTGCCCAAATAATTTCAGGTAATGGACCAATCACTATGGGATGCTTCTTCAGATTGCACCACTAAAATGGAAAATACAGACACTGTAGAGTAGCTACATGCTACAGCCTGTACACACATCTTTCTGTAGAGTTGTAGTGTGACTTTGTTCTTTCTTGGCTGTCACTGTGAATAAGTGTAAATTTCTTACAATGAAAAAAATGCAAATGAACTGTTTTGAGAGAACCTAGAGAAAACAATTTTTTTTCTTTAAAGCAGTTTTCTATCTCCTTCTTTTCTCTATAACCCCACATCCTGCCTGCTTTTAGGCTTTCCTCTTAGGCTTTTCCTCACTTACTCTTTGGAGGAATCCAACAGAGCAACACTGAGTACATAGTGGGAGTGTTTACACAAGATGCTTTACTGTGCAGTAGACTAATTTACTGCATATTAAAGCATCACAGTCTACATGTGTGTGTCACAGCGTGGGACCTAGGAGCGGCTGTGATCCCTCTAGTGCCCACTACCATGTCAATTAGGCGATCCAGCACCCTCTATCCTCGCCTGCCACATCTTTGCTGTTATATGGTTCAGTTAGGGAGGCTGCCACTTATCACCTTAGACACTGCCCTATGTTGGTACTGTCCCCGTTCCGTATGGAGTGACCTGGTGCACTCCCAGCCCTCTAGGCCATGCGTGCCTCCTACCTCCCCTTTAGCGTGCCCCAAACCTTGCTGCTCTTCTGGATTTTGTCAGGTCCTTCTCTTCTCTGTATCCTGCCCAGCGCCCTTGGGCTTGTCACGCAACAGGCGCCCCTCTCTGGCACCCTTGGGCTTGTCACGCAACTGGCGCCCCTTTGTCTGTTAGCCCTCTCGGGCTTACTAACCGTACTCTTATCAGTTGGGCTCAGGCGGCCTAAGCCTTACCTGGCCCCTTTGGCCCTTCAGAGTCCCCAGCACCGTGGAGCCCTCTGGGACCCTTTCCTGGTTGTAGCCCCAGTTGGGGCTCAGGCGGCTGTAGCCGTGCCTGGCCCCCTGGACCACCATCTGGGTCTTTTGCCTTGCTAGGGCTTCTCCGTGAATCGCCCCACAGGGCCGGGCTCAACACCCCTCGACACGCGCCCCACCGGCGCGAACAGCTGTGCCCACCCAGCACCACTTGCTGTGCCCACTGGGCACCAGGAACCCCCAGATTATTAGGAAGCTCCCGTAAGGCCTCCTTACACCCCTACAGCCTCACCCAGTCCTCCGGCTTAACACTAACGAACAAAACCATGGGCCAAACATCTGTAACCCAAACAACAAGAAGCCTCCTGGCTTATAACATAAGGTCTATGCTCACTTGGCTCCCTAGCCATGACCTCCCAGCCCAGGTTCTGTCCACCCTTACCATGTCGTAGCCGCTTGAGTGGTCAGGCTGCAACCTTCAACTCTGCTCCTGCTCCTGCTAGAAGGGAACTGCCCTCTAGGCTCTGGCCTGGGCTGTTTATAAAGGCCCGGCCCTGCCCCCTTCTGGTCACATGACCGGCACGGTTGCTGCAGCAACCAGCACCTGAGCTGCCCTGGAGATTGGCAGCTACCCTTCTCCACTTCTTAGGAACAGGGCACCTAAGTGCCCCTGTGACAGTGTGCTGCATTTACTGCACAGTAAATTAGTCTATTGAGCAATTGGCTACTACCTGTAGATACAGGTAGTAGATTAACTGTGCAGTAGCACATGTGTAGATAGCTGACTGGGAAAAAGTTGTTTCCAATCAGCCCAGGCAGCAAGGGGCAGAGGAACTGTCCCCTCCCACAGGCAGCTGCCTCCCAGCCCTGTGCCCTGATTGCTAGATTTGGGGGCAGGGTTGGGAAACAGGTGCTAGAGGAGGGGACAGTTTCTCAGCCCTATTCCCCCACCCCATCTGCTGATTGGGGCTGGGAGGCAGCTGCCTCAGAGGCAGGACAGCTTCCTCACCTGCAGCCCAGGCCTGACCCCAGTGCCCCCTGCTAGCCTGGAGCTCCCCCTGTCTGCTGTAGGGGGCAGAGCAGGGCAGGAGTAGCCCTGCACTGAATTGCTCCCATTGGGAGGAAATTTGCTTCCAACAGGTGCATGTGTAGACATGCTCCCAGGGGAAGCCTACTGCACAGTAAGTGTACAGTGCTTTAATAGTATTTGTAGATGTGCCCAGTGAGAAAAAAACACAGCAACATTCTTCACACTAACTTTCACAAGCATGTAATATTGTGAAAGTTTTAGGAATTTCCAACTGAATAGACTTGTTTTCTTTCCACATATCCTACCTTGTGAGGATTATTATACACTAATAATCTTTTGTGTGGTAGGTGATACTTTGCCAGTAAGCAACTGACTTACAATATTACTGTTATTAATACAAATTTGGAAAAGAAATGTGCTTGAAAATAAATAATTTTGCTATGTTTAAATCTAGATAGCTAAGATCTTCCTCTAAAAAAACAGCTAAGAGTGACATCTTGTGGTAACATTTTAAAAAAATATTGCTATAAATATTAATTTGCTTAATTTTTCTTCTCTATATCAACAGTAGGAGTCATGCCATTTCAGAATTATCTGAATTACTAGGGGCTGTCACAGTTATAGAAGGGAATAAAATATCACATGCCTCCAAGGTCTGGAACAGTCTGCCAGCGGAGGTGGTTCAAGCACCTACATTGAACACCTTCAAGAGTAAATTGGATGCTTATCTTGCTGGGATCCTATGACCACAGCTGACTTCCAGCCCTTTGGGCAGGGGGCTGGACTTGATGATCTCCCGAGGTCCCTTCCAGCCCTAATGTCTAATGTCTGTGAAATATGGTAGCATAAAATACATCTTTGCAGGCTGCCAGTTGCACAGCAACTGCAATAGAGTAAGTCACAGCCCTTGGGCTCCTGCTCAGCTACTGTTCCCCCTACATTGCTCTGGCTGAAACCACAGCCAGAGTCTCTGGGCTCCCACTTCTTCCCTTCAGCTTTTGCTGTTTGACCCTGCCAAAAGGGGCAGATGTAACATGGAACAGTGTGGTCCAAGGTGCTCCAGGTGATTCTGGGGTTATGTGCAGGGTTCAGGCCAGCGGGTGGTGGCATGTGTGGTGTAGCAGTGGGAGAGGAGAAGCACCTGCAAGTGTGAGCTCTGTAATGGGGTGGAGGGAAGAACCTGTGTGGGGGCACACTGTGCAGTAGTGGTGCATGGGGCATGGGCATATGCAGTACAGCGGTGGTGTGGAGGAGATTCTGCAGTGCAACAGTGGGAAGGAGCTCCTGTGTGGTGCAGTATGGGGGAAAGTCTCTGTGGCATGTGGCCTGGGGGGCTCATGGATTACCCTGATCTTGTCCCTGGCTGTAAAGAAATTGGACAGCCCTGAATTACTGTATAGGCCATGTTAAAGGTGTGTTATTTCTCTACTGCTATTGTACTTAGACAGCCTATGCATCCTTTTGAAAAATCTCAAGGCCCAGTGACTTTAGTACCACACCAAGTTTATTTTTATGCTATTTTAGCATTATACAGTCTCCTGGAATTATTCAGACTTCAATAAGAGTTTCATTTAGTCCTGATGCTAATCCACTTTGATTCACACTAATACTTCTGTCGAAATATAAGGACTTGCGTATTAGGCCTGTGCGAAATGGCTGTGTTTCGTTTTGGTTTTGGATTTGGCATTTCAGAGGGACAGTGATTCGTTTTGGATCACTATCTCATTTTGTTTCGGCCAAAACTATTTCAGAATTTTGACGCTTTTTGGTGTTTCGGCCCTAGGCTATAAAGGGAAATCACAAAACTGCCTATAACATTGTTGTTTCTTGCCTGATTCAGATGAAACTTGCAGGGATATTAGCCCCTTCTGATGCTGCAAAGTCTGCCAAGTTTCAAGGAGATAGGTGGAGGGGTTTCTGGGAAATTGTACCTTAACTGCTCAAAGCAAAACTCGTATCACGTGTGTGTGTGTGTGTGTAGGCAGAGCGGGATTAAAATTGCAGGGATGCTGTGAAGCCTGCCAGGTTTCAAGGAGATAGGTATAGGGGTTTCTGGGAAACATCACCTCAAACTGTTCAAAGCAACACTTGTGACGTGTGACTTTGTGTGTGTTAAGGCACAGCGGGATGAAAATTGCAGGGATGGTAGCCCCTGTTGTCACCCTCACAAATCTACTGCAACCAGTAAGCCTCAGGCCAGATCTTACAGGTCTGGGCTTTCCCCAGCCAGGATCGTGTGGTGACTGGAGGTTATCAGGTGCCTTCTATCCTTCTTTCACCAGGGAGTTTTGTGGTCCTGGCATTTCCTAGGGCTATGCCACTGGGAGTCTCACCCAGGCCTCCCTACCCTGGCAGGGTGCAGGCCTCCCTACCCTGTGTGGAAGAAATCAAACTTTGTGTTGTGGTTGAATCAGAACTGACAGAGCCAGCTTTTCTTTATTTAGGGCTATGCTGTGATCACAGGGAGGATTTCATACAGCAAGGGGAACCACCCACTTGTCTGTTTCAAAGGATTTCTCGAACTCTCTAAGTTTACAAGCATATTTATACTTAAGACAGAGAAAGAGAAAAAAATACAACCTTGGAGAAACAAAACAATAGTAAATTACACACAGACATACAGGCAGTTTACTTAAAGAAAACATCTGTGCACAGGGTAATATATCAAGACAAAACAAGGCGTGCAGAATTCCTTATCTCAGAACATGTAACTGAAATAAGCAGTATCAGCACTTCTGGTCTCTGTCTGTTTTCCTAGTCGAGCAGGTCGGAAGCCCGACCAAATCCACTACTACATTCCCTCCTCTTTTTTTTCCCCCAACAAGTTAGATATGTATAGCCATTAGCCTTTCAACTTCTAGTTTTTCTTTCTCTTTGCTTTCTGCTGTTTTAACATACAAATTATATACTTAGTTTCTGGTTGATAGGCTATTCTGCATTTGCTTGGCAGCACAACTTAAGCAACATTGTATTGTCACAAATACTAGGCATAGTCCAAAAAAAATAACAAGCAATATCAACAAACTATGAATGATGGTAGAGCCTAAAGAACTGAAAATAGAGCTAAACCAAAAACTCAAATTCCAACTCAGGCAATTTAGCTGCTTCTTTTTGAATATGTTTACTTAAATCCTGGATTTCTTCTGAATTATCAGGAATATAAGTACAACATTCTTTATCGATTAAACCACAGACTCCTCCTTTGCTGGCTAGTATATAATCTAATGCAAGTCAGTTTTGCAATTTCATTTGCCTTATTTCCTTCATTTCTGTATTTATTTTATCAAAACTATCAGCAGTAGCATTAGCAATCTTTTCCAGAGATGCCGCAACTTTCTTTAGCTCGGACATAGCTAAGCCTGCGCCATAGCTGGTGAACTTTATACTCCAAATTTCTGTAATTTCACGAACATTGCGAATTCTTCCTTTAGGTAAGTGAGATTTAATAGTAAAGGCAGGATATACTGCGGAGACATAGCATGTTCCTCTCCAACCAGAGGGAAGATTTTTATAGGCCTTATCTCCTCACACACAATAGTGACCAGCTAATACAGTAAATCCACCTGTATTACAGCGTGGGGACATCATCCATTGTGAATAATAGCTTGAAAATTGACCTGCAGGGGAGTAGTTAGATATCCAGGAACCATTAGAAAACCAAGCACCATTTATCTTAAATTCTACCTTGCACTTACTGACTCGTACTGCAACACGAGATCCATTACAGGTCCAACAGAACTTTCCAAGGGTAGCATGCTAATCGTACATAGTCAGACCGGTTGCACCTTATGTTCTGCCAGGTTTTGTTTCCATGAAAATCTGAATAGTAAGGAACTAACATCTGAGTTGCATTCAAGGGTACCGGTATCATGGATATCCCTTTGGTAGAATAGATAGGGACATGATTACATATTCAACAACGAGAGACATTTAAATTTATCCCAATTTGATTAAAGACGAGAACACATTTTCATGAAGTGATCTTCTTTGTCGGTGCGGAAGTGTAGTTTGGTTTACAGAGTTTCTCATAACTGATGAGTCAAGTTCATATAAGATGGCTCAAAAAGAAATGCTGAGAACTACCCGAATCATGACTAACCAATTCCACCTTGGTAGAGGCCTTTTTCCTGTCCCGAAGGGCATAGTGGTGTCATTGGGGCACATCCTCTTCGCTCTGTAATGGCAAATCCTCTTCACCAGTAGGCGCTTAGCTCACTACTGGTCTTGAGCTCTCCTGCTGGCAGGCGCTAGGCTCACTACAAGTTTGTGGAGGCTGATAACAAAATTGACATGGAGGAGACTCTGGGTCTGACAGGGCTGATGTTTTCTTACTGTGTGAAGTGTGGATCCATGTCTGGAGTCCTTGACACTTTATTGCAGTGTTGGTGGTCAGAAGTACCTGGAATGGGCCTTTCCAGCAAGGTTCCAGCAATGACTTTCGTTGATGGACTTTTACATGGACCCAGTCACCAGGCAGGATAGA
>NW_017728906.1:191190691-191192382 GCF_001723895.1 Crocodylus porosus
TGGATTTTGCAAGGGGTTGTCCTTTAGATCAGTGTGGGGCATTGATAGGTGAGCAGTAACAAAAATTCAATCATGGGGTTCACCATCCAAAGGGGTAGGTAACAGAGAAGCAGGGTTTTAAACAGGGTACCTAGTTAGGGTGACATTTCCAGCAGAGAGAAGTAAGATTTCATACTTAGTTAATGTAGTATTTGAAAGGTGTTGGGTTTTTGTTTTTAGTAAAAGGGCTGCTACAGCATGTGGGACAGCAACAGTAAGGGGAGAACCTAATGCAAGGGTAGAGGAAAGTTCAACAGTGACAGCTGCAGCTACAGCACGGAGACATGGAGGAAGTCCAGCTGCAACAGGGTCAAGAGCAGAGCTATAATAAGCAATGGGCTGGTGCTTGTCTCCATATGTCTGAGTAAGTACTGCAAGTGCAAATCCATCCTTTTCATGACAAAAGAGAATAAAAGGTTTAGTATAATTGGGAAGGCCTAAGGCAGGAGCTTGCAACAGAACTTGTTTAATAGAGGCAAAAATGGCTTTGATCTCTGGAGTCCAGGGTAAAGGCTCAGGGGTATTAACAAAAGTCAGATTTTGCAACGGCTTGACTATAGAGGCATAGCCGAGTATCCACTGACGGCAGTAGCCAGCCATGCTTAGGAAGGTACGCATTTGGGACACAGCAGTTGGTCTAGGGATTTTAAGAATAGCCTCTATTCTGGAAGAGGAAAGCAGTCATTCTTCAGCAGAAATATCATGACCTAAATAATGGACATGAGGAAGACAAAGTTGTAGCTTTTCTTTAGATGCCTTATGGCCTTTTAGGGCAAGAGAGGTGAGGAGAGTTAAAGAATCAGTTTTACAGGCTTCGGGGAGGTAGATGCCAAGAGCGAATCATCAACGTATTGCACAAGCACAGAATTTTCTTTAAATATTATGTCATCTAGATCTTCCTTCAGAATTTGAGAAGAAAGAGAAGGGTATTCAGTATAGCCCTGGGGCAACCGTATACTGAAGTCCTTGATAGGTAAATGCAAAGAGAAACTGGCTATCAGGGTGTATAGGAATAGAGAAAAATGCAGAACACAAGTCAACAATAGTAAAATAACAAGCATTAGGAGGAATACAGAACAAGATAGTAGCTGGATTTGGTACAACAGGAAAAGTAGGTAAAACTGCAGAATTTACCGCACGGAGGTCTTGTACAAAGCGATAGGTATTCTTTCCAGGTTTTTTTACAGGAAGAATAGGTGCATTACAAGGGATCTTAGTCGGGACAATGATACCTTGCTTTAAAAGGGCAGTTATAACAGGGCATATCCCTTCTTTGGCTTCTGGACGTAAAGGGTATTGAGCAACTTTGGGTAAAGGCTTAGCTGGGTTTAACTAATTTTCACAGCCTGGGCAGTATGGATTTGTCCTACTTCATTAGCATGCAGGGACCAGAGAAACGGAGGGACAGCTTTTATGATTTCTTCGTGCAACACAGAAAGATCAGGGAACTCAGGCTCAGGAGGTGAGCTAGCTAAGGTGGCAAGTACAGCCATTTCGTTAGCACAGAGGACATTTAAATAAACACCATTAGGAGAGCAATAGATAGTACAGCCGAGTTTACAAAGCAAACCTCTGCCTAACAAATTAACAGGAGAACAAGGACTAAGGAGAAAGGCATGTTGATCAGAAACAGGACCAAGAGAAACATGTAA
>NW_017728906.1:191192966-191243874 GCF_001723895.1 Crocodylus porosus
CCTACAGCAATTGTGCACAACTGTTCCTGGACTTTAGAAAGAAGTCTGTGGACAAAATGGAAGCAACTGCTTCTGGGGCAGTTTCAGCTGCATTTTCAATACCAGAATGTCTTTCAAATACTAATTTCAAGCAGTCCATGTAGTCTACTGGAGTTTCTCCTTTATTTTGTTCACAGTTATGTATTTTGGCCCAATCAGTTTTCCTGGGGCAAATTTTAAGCACAGCCTCAAGGAGGTGTCTTCGAGCATCTGTTAAGTGATCTCCTATTCCGGGGTCTTGAGTAGGCCAAGTAGCCTGTGTGATGAGGCGCTTGTGGACCTCAGAGGGCAGAGCACTTCTCATTAATTGGTTCGAATCTGTCCATGTTGGATCATAACAATGGATTACAGTTTCCAATTCCTCTCTAAATTTATGGGGTTCCTCCCTGATGTTGGGAAATTGTTTAACAAAGGTTTAGGAGATCTCCTGAGGTCCAGGGGACATGGACTGTGTAGTTTTCCCATTTGTACCTTGCCCTGGAAGTTGGTGTAAAGTCATAAGCTGAGCCTTTTTTGATTTTAAAGACGGGGCTGGACCATACTGGGTACCAGAGCTGAAACAAGAGGAAGGGGTTGAGATTTTAGGAGACAGACGCCATGCCTCCAGTGGACGTGGTCATGCCCCAGAGGCAGGTGACAGTTGTTGAGTGATAGTTTTTTGGTGAGGTGGGCTAACCCTGCTGGAAGAGTCTATTTGGTTACTTTGGACTTCTTCAGGTTCAGATTGTGCCTGAGGCTGATATGGGGGTGGCACTTTAAGAAAATCAATTATATCTTCTGCAGATTCATTCTCAGTTATTTGTGGATAAAGTTGTTTTGGTGCTGATGGTACTGTTGATGGGGTGGGGCCCTTTTGGTGTACTTTTCTGCTTCAGTTCCTTTATATGAGATTTCAGTTTCTCTTGGGAGTCCTTAAAACTCCGAACTTGAGATTCTGGACATCTTTTGAAAGCTTCTTCATACCAATCAAAAAATGTGTCCCACTGAGTCTGTGGTATATTATTACCTCTTAACTCAAGGTCTCTGCAGAGATGAATAATTTTACTTAAATCAAATGTTCCTTCCAGGGGAAACTGCCGGCTGAAATCATCTCTGGTATACCAATTCCATTTGTCTAGAAACTTACAACTTTTATGGCCATAGTGTGTGTACATGTACAATGCTGGAGTCCCTTTTGGCAGAGCTGGTATGTCTTTAAACTCTCCGCTCCCCATATCTTTAAACTCAATTCACACAGGTCTTTCATACAGGAATGGCTTATTCAGGGTGTCCGGTCAGGTTGTGAGATTTGTTAGCAGCACAGAGATGCTGTGGCTAATGTCCAAAGACAAGACTCCACTGCAATAATGGCACACAATGCAGTTACTCGCAGTTAGACATGGCTTATTTATGAGGGTGGGGAAAGGGTAAACCTGTCCACTGGGTTACAAGGTTCCAGTTGGGCTCCTTTGCATTCAAAACTGCCCTTCCGGATGGCCTTGGGGCAGCTGAACCCAACCTTAGTCTCAGACCTGGTCAGTGGCTCATATTTCTCAATTCATACTCTCAGTTCACACAAGGGAATTTCTGCATTGAGGCACGAGGTTCAAGAGCATCTCTTTAGTCTCAGCCTTGGTCAATGCTTATCATGGAAAACACTCACACTCTTAAGTGTTTCCACCTTGCACCCTTGCTTTCGAAGAGCACACAGAACAAGTCTCGGTGTCCTCGGGGCCACTGCACAAGGTTTTCACTCCTGGCCTCAGAGAGACCTCCTAGTTCTTTACAGAACTTAATTCACGTGGGGAAATACTTGCATTGACAACAGCAACACAGTCTTTAACCTTAACTCTCTTTCTACTCACAGTTACTACTTACACAGTGGGTCTGACAGTGCTGGCAGGAAAAGGGTTTGGATAGGGTGAGCCTCAAGCAGTGAATCGGGAAGACACAGATATAGCCTCTCACTGAAAAGCCCCAGTAGAGATTTCAAAAGGTCTCTTACGTTGGTTTGGTGCCAGGGCTTCAATGAAGAGATGGCTGTGTCCCAACTGATTGCTCTGGGTGTCTCTATCCGAGTCACTGTACCAAATTGTGGAAGAAATCAAACTTGTGTTGTGGTTGAATCAGAACTGATAGAGCCGAAATAAGCAGCATCAGCACTTCTGGTCTCTGTCTGTTTTCCTAGTCAAGCAGGCCAGAAGCCTGACCAAATCCACTACTACACCTGGCAGGGTCATGCCCAGGATGATTTGGGGCCTGCTCCTCCTGATATAGCCCCAGCTCTTATACCTCCAAGTTCTTCGTGGCACAGGAGCTCAGCAGGGAGATGTTCTTTCCCTGCTGGCTGGTGAGAAACTAAACTGCTGCCTCCAGCTCTGAGAGCAGGGCATTATATGGCCTCATTTGCTCCTATCCTACCACATACATAGCCCCTCATGTGGGCATGAGTCCTGCCAGGTTTCAGGCAGAGTGGTGCAGGGATTTCTGTGAAACTGCACTTCAAACTGCTGAAAGCAAAACTTGTGTCACGTGTATGTGTGTGTTAAGGGGTGTAGGTTGTAGCCATGTTGGTCTATGGACACAGCCCAGACAAGGTTCTTAGGGTCAATCTAATATCTTTTATTAGACTAACTGAATAGTTGGATAAATTCTTCTTCATAAGTTTTAGATTTAAAAACCCTTTGTCAAGCTGAGGAAGCATCTAGTTGGTGTGTGTGTGTGTGCTCTTCCTGGATGGAAGGAATAGTAAAGAAACCAGAGGCTGGCATGCAATGCAGGGAAGGAAGCCAGTCAGTGAAAATGGAAATGGAGCAGTCAAGGAGTGAGAGAGGCTGGGCAGTGGGAGATTGGAGACAGAGTGTTTTTTCTTGTGAAAATGTACCCCCACAGGAAGTTGGGTATTCTTGTCTGCCGAGTTTGTAGGGGCACTGGCGATTTTATGTTGGCAGGTTTTGCATGTCTTGTCACGGGGTAGTCTGAATCCATTCGGTGCATTTTGGGCTGTAGGAAGTTGGCTTCTGGTGGTGAGGTTTGGTGCTTGTTTGAATTTACAAACCACTTTTCATAGATGGGCCTGTCCTTAACTGCAGATGCTTCCTCAGCCTGACAAAGGATTTTAAACCTGAAAGCCTATGCCTTGCAGATGGGATTCCAGGAAGCTAAGCTCACCTGGAGCCTCACAACTCCACTGTAACCAGCAAACCTCAGGCCTCAAAGATCTTACAGGTCTGGGCTTTCCCTAGCCAGGACTGTGCATGCATGTGGTGGCTGGAGGTTATAAGGTGCTTCCTACCCATCTTTCACCAGGGAGGTCTTCAGTCCTGGCATTTCTTGGGGGCTTCTGCACCACTGGCAGCCCCACTAGGCCTCCCAGCTCTGGCAGGGTGCAGTTTTAGGTCATGTCCAGGACCTGGGGACTCCTTCCCTAGAGCCCCAGCCCATACCTCCAAGTTCATCCTGGCATAGAAGCTCAGCAGGTAGATGTTCTTCCTCTGCTGGCTGGTGATGCAGCGAGTGCCACCTCCAGCTCTGAGAGCAGGGCATTAAATGGTTTACAAAAAAAAAAAAGGAAATGGGTGCGGACAGAGTGAGGAGGGTGGCACTCACTCTGTCTGCATGTAGAGCTTGGAACCCCAGCAGTGGGAGGTTCACCTTGAGAAACACCAGTTGCTCCACCAAACCAGGAGGTGAGGTGAGGTGACACAACATCCCCAGCAATGCTGAACACCCTCTCACTTGAAACTAGTTGGTGGACAGGACAGGTGTTCACAGGCAGCCATGGCCAGATCCTGCCACATTCGGCTGCAGGTTGCCCAGTAGGCCAAGGGGTCACAGTCCAGCCGCCCCATGTTCTTGCCAAGATATGTATCTACTGAGGCCTCTGTGCTACCTGCCTGAGGCTGGGGTCTGGTGCCTCTGGACCCCACCATTGAAGCCATGCCTATGGCCCACATTGGCATGGCTGTCATGGAGGAGACTGGCAGCTGCTGGGAGTGCTGGCACAGAAAAGTGGATCCCCCTCTTCCATGTCCCCCTACCTGTGCCCTTCTGCCCCCTGGACTCTGTTCACCAGCATCTCTGTCCAGTGATCCAGGGTTTTGCTGCTGCATATGCTCCCCTTCACCCTCAGGTCACACAAGACTGCCAGCATGTGGACTGCAACGGATCCAGCCGTTTCTCAGCTGCTTCACCAGTGCCCGCACCTCTGGCAGCTTGCCCCAGCCAGGAACATTGATCCCCTGGACCCTCTCCATTTGGTTCTCAAGTTCCCTCACTATGGGGATCACTTGGCTAAGGAGGGCATCACCAGCACTGATGGTCTTGGTGGCCTCAAGGAATGGCTTGAGGACCACCAAGATCTGGGAGATGGTATCTCACTCTATTTTGGTAAGCAGGTTACTGATTCCAATCTCCCCGAGTAAGGCCATCTCATGAATGGCCTTCTATTGCTCCATCAGTCTTTCCAGCATGAGGTATGTGGAGTTCCACCGAGTCTCCACATCCTGGATGATTTTGTGCTGCAGGACACTCAGCTCTGCCTGTTTGTTCTGCAGCATCTTGCCCTGCTTGATGCTTTGGTGGAAGTAGCCTGCCACCTTCCTGTATTTTGAATTGAGGTGGCCAGTTGTGACAGTACCGTCACTGGCAGCCCTGTCACTCGCCAAGGCATCCCTGACTATGAGGTGGAACTTGTGTGCCGCACAGCAGATGCTAACAAAGTTGGCATCATGGACCACCTTGACCATATTGGCCCTGCTGTCGGTGACCATGAACCCATGGGTGAGCTTGAGCCACCCCTCACCATGTGGTTCACGGCCACCATGATCTCCATTGCTGTGTGGGACTTATTCATCACCTCAGCTTGAAGGAAAGCCCACTGACAGCCTGACTGACACCAGTGCCCTGTGTGGGACAGGTAGGCATGATCTCCACCCTGGCAGCTACAGATGTCGGAGGTAAAGTGCAAGGCTGCCTACGGACCTTCCTTGCACAGCTCCTCCCTCAAGTACTCCCTGCATTCCTCATACAGGGAGGGCACCACCATCCTGCTCAAGGTGGTGCATGCGGGCACTTGATAGGATGGGGCCATGAGCACCATGAGCCACCTGAACCCTGGCTGCTCAACTAGGGAGAAAAGATAGCCACCCAGAGCAAGCATCTCCCCAATGCTCTGGTTGATCTCGCTTGCCTTTGCAACGTGCCTCCCTTTCTGTCTGCCTTTGCCCCACTGTTCCAGGGTGGCCTGCCTCTGCTTTTTGGGTTTTGGAGTGAGAGGGGGACTTACTTTTTTGGGCGTGCTCCCACTGGTGCCAGGCTGAGGAGAAGCAAGGATAAGGGGGTGGTGGCCACGGAGATGCATCAGCATTCCTGTGGTGCTGAAGTATTTCACCTCCTTGCCCCTGCTGGTCTTACATTAGCAGTGCAGGCAGATAGCATATGTAGGATGATCTGCCACCTCAAAATAATCCCACACCACAGTATCCCCTCACTTTTGGAGTGCAGGTGTGGATCCTGCCTGATCCCTTTTCTTAGCAGGCAGAGGCACAACAACAGGAGGAGCTGACTCAGCTGAGCCGCTTATCTCCACAGCCTCAATGTCAACCTCCTCTGAACTGCCTTCTGGGAAAGGAGACCTGGCTCTAGGGGAATGTGGAGGGAGTGGAGCACAAGCTCAAATTCCTTCTCAGTCCCCAGAATTTCTTCTGCTAGGGCACTCAGGTCCCTTGCTTGCAGATCCAGCTCCTCCTCTGGCACTGGAAGGCTCAGGCTGGGAACTGCAATGGGGGTGGAGGAGACTCATGCTGGTGCTATTTGTCATGCTGGTGGTTATTATTATGGCGGGTGTTATTGGAGGGGGTGCATATGCAGGCACTGGTCCCACCTCCTTGCTGCCACTAGCATCAGAAGCCTCATGCTTGCTAGTACTAGGAAAGAGCGTGTGTCTAAGTTTGGGGGAGGGGGAACTCCCTCTTCCCCCTCTGGCATCCCTGCCAGAAGACCTGACACCTGCCTTTCCAGTACGCTTCATATCATATTTTGTGTGCTAGAAAAAAGCCTGACGAAGGGTTTTTGAACCCAAAAGCTTGCTTAATAATTGTTTTCCAACTATTTAAGGTGGTCTAATAAAAGATATCAGATTCACGCAAAGAACCTTGTCTGTCTGTGTGTATAATGTATGTGTAGTGCTTTCCTGCAGTGCACAGTGATGAGACACAGCCAGTCAAAGCACTGCTTTCTTTTTGTTGGGGGCGGGGAATAAGAAGAATAAATGACAGGATTTTGAGGGAAGAAAGAGTTGCAAGGGATAACAATGTGGGCGGTAGGCAAGGGTAAATGGGAAAAGATTGGCTACAACTTGGTAGGAAGGCACTACCAAACTGCAAGCTCACAGATGTTGCTCTCTGCTGCTGTTCCTGTTACAAAGACACAGACGCAGCTGCAAAATGGCAAAGAGCACTTCACAAACAGCCATTTATGGTGCTTCTCTGTCCCACCCCCCAGGGCACTGGGATAGGAAGAGACCACAGTTCATTGTCACTGGCCAGCTCCAGATGTCAATATTAGAGTAGCCCTTCCCCACCTCGCCTCCCTTCCTCTTCACAGTTTCTCTTTTCCTGCAAGCCTGCCTCTGAAACGATCCGAAACATTTCTGAAATGTTTTTGTTTTCCTTTTGGATTTGGTGTTTCAGTCACTGAACTGACCGAATCCAAAACTAAACAAAACGGCTTCCGAAATTTCGCAGAACCCTACTGCATATCAATAACAATGTTAATTAAATGAAAACAGAAATTCAAATGAGTGAGTCTTGACATAGGCAAGAAGATATGTAGTACAGCAACCCCGACAGTCAAGGGAAGGTATTTGATTAATTCAGGTATAACATAAATTCAAGAATGCAGTTGGTAGGACTAACTACATAGATTTAGGTTATTACTTGCATTATGGTAGTGCTGAACAGCTTCAGTGATGGATCAAGCTAATCACTAAACCAAATGATGTTTGTCATACAATATGTTCCCCCATGTGTCTTAATTTAAAAATCTGTATAGTACATGGTACATGTATTAGAGAACTGGCCAGAAGAGTGAATGGCTTTACATTCAGATACTCAAAGGGATTTGGAAACCTTCAATGTTTCTTTTTTTGCACTGGGAAAATTTCCGTAGCACTGTAGGAATTTGGACTCCAGAGGGAATTGCTGTCATTACAAGCAGACCGCTCGCTATCTTGCACATTCTTCAAGCTGCCATTTTGAGTTCTGTTCTTTTATTTTAGTACTAAGAAGGGGAAGAAAGTGATGCTCTACTAAAATCAAATTTTGGCTCTTCATAATGGTGATTAACTTTAATATATTTTATCCAGAGAGCATAAAATCATAGAAAAGTAGGGCTAGATGTTATCTAATCAACCCTAAGCTCAAGACAGGATCATCTCTATCCAAATCATCCTATACAAGTGTTTGTCTAACCTATTCTTAAGAACCTAGGAAAACCTGTTTATCAGTAATTTAGTAAAAGATACATGGACTTCTAAAAAGTTACACTTTGTATCTAAACTCTGAGCTGGGAGTTAAAATTCTGGTTTTTTTAAGCATATGGGATTTATATTCTGCCCTCCATATGTGTTCTGTTTTAGTTCTTTCTTCAAGTGTGTTGAAGTTTTGATGTTGCTCTCTCTCCTTGTCCTTTTTTTCTGTGTAATGGTCTAGTTAATATAAAATGGAAATATAGTTTTGCTGCATAGTCTGCCACTGATAATGAAGGGAAATAGTTCAACTATCAAGTATCACAGGCCTGGTTCTGGAAAGGCTCCTAGAGATTTCATTGACTTCTACAGCAGGCGACACGAGTCTTTTCTCATACTTACATTTCCAGAATGAATGTCAGAAACAGAGCAAGACGGCAACTTAGAAACTCACTGGTTCAGAGAAACCAAACGTTTGTAGTTATTTCTTAGATGCTCTAAATCATTTGTGAAAATGGATTGTTAAGTGATTTAGGGTTTAAAATTACCCTCTATATTTTTTAATTCTACTTCCCCAGACAACTCTAAACAACTAAGCTATTTGTTCCTTCTTTCAATAGTCTGCTCATTTATTGTGAGTAAGAACTCCATCGTGTAGTTTTGTCCGTAAATATGAGAGCCCCTGTTCTCTGGCTAATTTTTTAAGTAATTGCTTTATGCCTACATAAATTGTCTCTGTGGTTTCAGTTGGATTAAATATTCTTCTTTCTTCTCTCAAACACTTTTTAAATGCTCATTTATGTTGATAAACAATTCCTGCTTTTTCACTCAAGGTGGCAGAGGTGCTTTTCAGTAGCCAGCATAAGTGATCTTTAAGTATATCCCTTACCTGTTTCAAAGAAGTGTGAAAGTTCATTGCAGGTTATCAAATGCAGCAACAAGTTCAATTGAAAGGTATTAGGGATACTTTTATCATTTATTAAATACAGCTGGGAAAGCCATATGAACATTGCTATGGAGAAAACCATTTTATGCATAAATAGGACAGGTATTAAAAGATAAAACGTAATTGCAGAAAAGTAGGTGTCTTGATTTAACCTGAAAAATCTCTCCACATAATTACTTGTATGCATTATAATTTGCAATAGATGGCACTATAAAAGGGGTCAGAGACAGTGCTAGCTTTTATTATATTTTTGCTTTGTAATTTATTATGATTAGCAAGCATAATTTGTTTTCTTAACTGATAATTATAAGCAAGATGTTTGTTAACAGAACTCCCTCTTGCTTTTCAATATTCTTGTAAATTGTGAGATTAGAAGACCCATGTTTAGATTATTAAATATTCACTCTTCACAACATAAAGTGTAAAAATTTTTCTCCAGGCAGAATGAAAATACACATTACCGTGTTTTCTCATGTACAACATGCCCTAGAATAAGATATGCACCCTGTTTTTAAAGGCAGAATGAAAAAAAAAAAGATTTTTTTGTAGTCAGAAACTGAGTAACAGCAGCTAGGGAGCCAAGTTTGTTCATTGTTCTGCTCTCCGTGCATTGTTTGCAGAGTTACTTTTGCTTTTGTTTGGCAGAAACTTAAGTGACACAAACTACTGTTATAATTTAATGCACTTATGATGCACGCTTCAGTTTCCAGTGCTGTTTTTCTTTTGGAAAAATGGTGAATGTTGTATGCATGAAAATGCAGCATTTCATCCGGCTGTTTCTTAGGTATGTGAATTGTGCATCCAGCAAAGGTTTGGGCAATAAGGTAACCCAATGATTGTGATACAAGAGCACCTCCTAGAATATAATGAAGTTACCCTAACAGCATCCCTTTTTCACAAGTGGGAAATGGAGGAACAGGGAAACATTGTGACTTGCCCGAAGTCCTAAAGAAAGTTTGTGATGGCTTGGATTGAAGTCATGAGTGCCAGAATCTCACTACTTTCCAGATCATTCTTTTAGTCCTATGGCTATTACAGTCTAGTTAAAATGGAAGGCTAGATCAACTTCCATTAACTTGAAGGGAATTTGGACCCCGTCCAAGGTCTCTACTTTTTAAATGAAAAATTACTGACTTTTTTCCCCTCATGTATTTAATTTATCTTCTTCTGCTGCGACATCACATTATACCAGTGCAGACCTATAGAAACAGACAGGATAGAGACCAATAACTGAAAGAAGTAAGAAGACATGGAAACAGATGGGATATCCTGTTCTTAAGTGTACTAATTATTAATTGAACCCAACCCTTTTCTTTGTATAATGTCCACAGACAGATCATGATTTCCACAAATGCATTCATTGTTAGAAATTTTTCAAAAGCAGTGTGTGCAAATATTTTTCAGTCTGTTGGTGGAGCTGATGAATTCTTTTCTGTGAGTATTGCTTTAGGTATTTGTGAAATTTGAGTGCTTTTGATTGAACGGAGGTCATATTTGTAACATGAATAGTAAATACTGTTTCAAATTCCGTGATTATCAGGCAAGATTTTCTTTTCATAACCTCACTGCTCTTGAAGTAGCATTCATGGATCGTGTTGGGTTCCTTATCTGCTGGAGACTGGAGGACAATCTATAGGACTGTGTCCTACAATTTTGTTGTGCATCACCCACACATTTAAACAGGCAAACAACAGAAAATCCAAAGAATAAAACAAACTAAGGCAAAAAACTTGAACAAACATGAAGGACAGTACAGTAGAACAGCTACTTTTTTGCAGATCCTCTGACAAATCAGTTTTTGGGTCAAGCTCTCATTCCCTTTTAGATATAACTTCAGTGAGCCAGTACATCTTGGATGAAGCAGCACTCCCAAAGGAAGAACGACCATCTGCAGATTGAAGGGCATCTATACATTAATTATAAAACACCTACATTTTACTGAGGTGTCATCAGTCTTAGCTATGGGAATGGGACAGAATCCTGTCAAGCACCAAAACCAAGAAAAAAAACATTTAGTGAATGGTGCAGTGGTTAGAAAGAGAGGTCCCCTTGGAAGTTTCATCCGTGCCTCACAGAAAGCAGTGACACCCTTGGCATGGGGCACCAAATAAGAATCCCAGCTGATATTTCTTCAAGACTGAAGTACTTTCTGGGGTGAAAAAATAGATGCATCTGTCACTGACTGCTTGTCTGAAAACACAACTACTATTAAAACAATCTAAAATGCTGACTGTAAAGGTAAGCTTTAGAGCATCCCATAACTGATTAAATGCAGTTACTGTAAAAAAACCTAGAGAAAATAATGGAGGAAAATTGTACTTTGCTGTCTCATCATATATCACTTTTTGTAATTAGAGCTAATGCCAGACTCCATTTTCCTTATAAATGCATCTGTTCTGTGGTATGCATCTTACGTCACTTCTGATTTTTCTTTTGAGATTGTTCTAAGGTTGGAAACATATGCAATAATTCTTAAAACCTTATTTGATTTTACTATTTATTTTTATTTCACTTTCAAGCTAATACAAAGAAGAGAGATACACAGTCTCATTTATTTTCCACTTGCCTAGATAGAGCTGTTGGGAAAGATGTACTGGATTTCTGGAAACATCTTTCTCTTCTTCATCCTGATTAGACTCAAGGTGTGGTCTCATTGAGGCCTTCTGAGCTATTCACCAGATGCTGCGGTTCATTTATGAGTTTCTCAGATAAATTCCTGTCCATCTCTTTATAGAAGGGATGAGTAGAGAAAGAGCCTTATTTGAGTTCCTGTCTTAACTTAAACTTATTTGACCTCCTTGCTTTTGTTGCTGCACTGGGTAGCATGTTAGAAGAAGCATCTCTTTTTGGCCATTTTTTAGCAGTGAATTTTTATACCTGTTCATTACTTGAGTTTATGTAAGGGATGTTTCAACCTTCACCTCTCTCCAGATGGCATAAAAAATCCAGGATTTCTGCATAGTTTCAGATAACTGTATCATATCATGGCACGTACAGTTATAACAAGAGTGGGAATTCTATAGCATGAGAGTGTACTCCAGGATTGAAAATGGGGAGGTAGTATTTTGTAAAGATTAACCCCAAAGCCTCAGAGGGCACATGGGTAAACTGAAAGTCCAGTCTTAGCATCATGCAGCACACCATGGGTTGGCAGCTGAAGAGCTGCCAGGCTAGGGTAACATAAAAAAGGATCAATCAATGCTTCCAGGAAATATTTTGATCCACAGTTAGTGCCCCAATGGTCACATCGGCCTCAGGACTGACTTGGCTTGACATTAGAGTCAACGAATTCATATAACCTGGCCAGTTAATTTACATTAAGAATTGCATCAGATAGGTGCCGTCATTTTAATTTTTAAAAAAGTTACTATAGAAAACCTCTTGTGCAAATAAGCCCTTCCTATCAAGAGCTGCTTTTAAGGATATGCATACAACTGAAGAATTTTCTCAAATAATTCAGACTCTGTAAAATTCTTCAGATACTCTTGATGTGACAGTTCATGGTGGGGGGGGGAGGGCAAGAGGGGGAGAAGATTTCTTTGATGTAATGCTTGCATCAGCGTGAAGTCCAGTGCTTAGTACCAACCATCAGATGCGCATCCTTCATCCATTGGCCTCCAAAGGATATGCGATTTGGTCATGTCTCATGGCTCTGTAATACATTCTTAAGACTCTCCTTTATTTGAAATTCCAGTTTCCCAGGATAATCCTTAGTGCTATTCTAATCTTGTTTTCAAGAGAGCAGTACAAAAATAGCAAACTTATTTGTGGCAGGAGGTAGGAGGTCATTATCGATGGTACTTGCTGTTCTAGTCTCCCTTTTCTTGGGGGACAAATGGGAGATACTCAGCTTCCCTTTCGTTGCTTCATAACTCATTACAATCTTTAAACACTTGAATCTCACCTCTAGGGGCAAGCTTCCCATGTTACAATACAGTTGGTCAATTACCACAAACTATCAGCACTTCAATGTAATCTGATTTCCCTATCTTCCTCACTAGGACCTCATCAGATAAAGATAAGGAAAGACCATAAAGGTAAAGAAAAAAGAATATTCACATTGCAAGCCATGATAAATTTCCTAAAGCCGTAAACCATTTGTTCAGTTTTGGGCAAAGAAAACAATTCAAGTGATAAGCAATGGAATTTGAGGTAATTCTGAGCCCAGAAATGCAGGATTTTTTTTTCTGAATACAATTGCTGCTTGGTAAGAGTATTCAATCAGTAACAGAAGTAGATCTAAGGAATGGTAAGAATAATAAAGAAGCTTAATAACCACTTACTTGATTCATCAAAAATCCCTGTGCTTCGGTGTAGATATGCAACAGTTGTAGACCCATCTCATTAGGTCTCTCATATACACTGTGAAAGAATATTACGGTTTTGGTGCTGATAAATTCATAATTAAGGATAATGGGCAATCTATGTGCCTGCAAAACGAGATAACATTTTTCTTAAGAATAACATCCAGAAGAAAGGCCTAGATGTCAGTCTCTAGCAAGGTTCAAGCTCTAGAACAGAACAGATGGCTCACAAATGTGAGAGAGAGCCATATTCAGCATATTTCTAGCTGAAAGCCTGAGAGGCTTAGTCTGATGACTAAGAATTGAGTGCAACTGCTCCCTGAATGATGGGTTAACCTGAAATTCCATTTCCAAATTAAACAACATACAGAAATACATTCTTTAGCTATGGAGATGTTGGGAGAAAATTTGTTCCATGTGAATGTGGTGTTATGGACCATACTTTACCTTATACCCCATCAAAAAATGCTGATTAGTCCCGTAGAGATTCTGAATATCAGCTTTCATTCAGTTTGCATGAAGTCGGATACATTGCCAGAGGACAACAAACTTTAATTTGGAGAATCCACCATTCTTTATTTTTCAGTGGTTTGAGATCCAACTGGATGCTTGCATATTGAATTATGTAGTAATGTCAAAGTAGTTTATCAAATCTCATATTTCTGCCTCTTACTGAGGTCATACATCCAGTCCCAGGAGGGTCTGACAAAAGTCTAATCGGCCCCCAGCCCTTCTCTGGACCTTTCTGGAGCTGTCTTTGAAACAAGATTTTTATGTTTAGTTCTGATATAGAAAAACAAAAATGTTTAGAGATGGTGTGATTCCCCAGAAAGAAAAAGACTGAGCATGGAGTCAAAGAAAGATGACAACTACTTTTTGAACAGAGAACTGTAATTATGACTATATATCATTCACATGCATTTTTAGAGAAAAATGGTATAAATTGTGGTTTCTTTTTACAGAGGCCTCTGCAGACTTATCCTTCTGTGTCAACTCATGTTGATTCACAACTTTGAAATTCCTGAAAGCTTTCAGCAAGAAAAAACAAATCCAGATATCAGTGTGGGAACTGAACCTAGTTTTGACTAAAGACATTTATTCTGTATAACAATCAAAACTTTTCTTTTGATTACATTATATCCAGTTCATTGATCCAGGCAGCTTCAATCACTTTAATTAAAACAGGAATACCTTTGTGTCTCTGAAGATGGTTTTTCTCCTAGCATACAGAAAAATCAGGACTAAAATGCACAGCATTTTTATAATCTTATTGTTTTTGTCCAAATTCAAATTAGGTAAAGGGCATGCCTATTTTTTAAATCTATTCGTATCCACAAATGTTTGTGTCGATTTGTATTGAAATATCTGTGCTGTTGGTGTTGTTGAGCTCTTTTAAGGAAGTGAAAAAAAATCCTGTCACAACAATGACAATATCGTGCACTTTTAAAGTCAGAGTCTTGGCTTATGGTAATTGTTGGCACTGGATTTATGACCCAGCTACTTTCTTCCAGGTGGACCCAACCCTCAGACTGACCATGATCTTTCCATTCAATAATAGGCAAATTTTATTGATACACAGTGATAGCAGATAAGAATAATACAAGCAGTGTTATATGTTTACCAGTCCTAGGGCTGTCATCAGAGTCAAGGTACATCTGGCCAGGACATGAGCTTCACTCTGAGGTTCTTTCTTGAATGTCAGACGTCAGCAGCCTGGAGGTCAGAAACCAAGGCCTGCCCCTCACAGTGTGGTAGATGAGATAGGTTGGTGGTGTGCCCTTTGTCCATGGTGCCTTGGGTTCCCCTCTCAGGGACCCCTTGCTGTTCTAAAGTCCCTACTTCTGTATTCTTTTCCCCTCCTGATGACTCTTCACCCATGGGCAGCGCTGATTGGTCTCTCTGTGGTTGTCATACTGTCCATGTTCTGTCCTGTTAGCATGTTCCTTTGTTTCACAAGCCCATCACATGCACACATCCTAATTTGGGCTTTCTGAGCTTTCACCTAATTTGGTCTCTTCCCCCAAAACTGGAAGTCTCAGACCCCCCACTCTTGGGGCTTGTGAGCTGGTGCCACACTTTCTCATGTTTATGGAACAGTGTGGTATATGCCCACAATTTCCCAACATATGTATCTACCCGTTGGCCTTGTTGCTTGCCTGTGTTAGACACCCTGTCTGCGTTGAAGGCTGTGAAACTGTGACAACTAGGCCATTAACCCTTGCTGTTGCCCTGGACCATTATTCTAAGGTATATTTACCTTTAAATCAATTCCCAAAAGCAAACCTCTTAATACCATATTCTAACCATCAGTAAGCACACTCTAAAGATCCCTCTCACCAGACATTTTGGGCAGAATCCTGTTTCACTTTACAAACCTATTTTGTCTCTGGTGAAATAGAATTGCCATATGCAGCTGTGCACATATCTCCCAGAAACAATATGGAAGAGAATAACAATCCTCCCATGTTTTAGCCCAAGAAAACCAGGTTTTCAGCTCCCCTCACCCATAACAAATTTGAACCTGTATCTCCTGCTTCCAAGTATGGTGCTCCTATCACCAGGCTGAAGATTAAGCATTATCCATCTGTCCTCATATTACTTGGATAAAATGGATGAAGAGCAATGGGGAAATTTATGTTAAACTAGGCCCTCTCCTATCCATATCCTTAGCACCATCCCTCCCTCTGGCTTGTTCACTTCCTTTTGGCTCCATAAACCTGTCTCGCTTGGGTGCTAAGAGTGCCAGCTTCAAGGAGAAGGTTGGAGGCGGGACTGGACAAGGAGCCACAATATAGCAAAAAGAGATGCAACAGAAAAAAAAAAGAGGGAACTAATATATTTTCAATGCAGATATATAAATGCAAGAGGCAGGGCTGTCCCTAGTGGGGGGAAAATCAAGGTGACCACCCCAGGCCCTGTGCTTTGGGGGGGCCCTGCAAAGCCAGGTGGAGCAGCCGCGGCCCCTTCTGCAGGTCCCGCTTAGTGCTGGTGACTCTGCACTGCTGCTGCTGCCGGCTTCGCATTCGGCCGCTCACCACGCCTCCTGCCGTGTCTGGGACCCTGCTAGGGTCATCTCTGGCAAAGGGTATGGGGAAAAAGCAGCATGGTCTTGAAATCATAATGCATAAAGTGAATTGTGACTTACTGCATTTTCTCACATATAACATGCACCCCTCCTCCCCCCAAAAAATCATACACCCTTATTTAAGTGGGGAAACTGTTTTGTTTGCTGGAAAAACATCTACCTGGAGATACTGCACATGCAATGTTGTTGCTAAGATGGTGGAGTCCTGTTTTTAGTCTCTCATAACAATAGCTGTTGGCTGAGCACTGTAATTTGTGCCCAATGCAATGAGTGAGCTGTTGAAGCGTCATGAAACTTGTGATATGGAAACAGCACTATTAAAGTAAAGGAGTATCAGTCTTGCTACTGCTCTTGGAACAGTCTGGAGCCTAATCCTGTAGAATATAAAGTAAGTCCTTCTGGAAACAGAGAGTGTCCAGGAAGTGCATCATCTCAGGACACAGTCTGGTGACGTAACTGCAGCCAGGAGCATAGAGTGTCTAAGAAACTTTTCCAATATCACTGAAAGATCAGAACTGCAGAGACCAATGTGGCTACTCAGGAAACTTCTTAGATACTTCAGTGTCAAAAGAGATGCACAGAGGCAGTATATCAAAGGAAATATATCAAAGAATAGCAAGAAGGTGAAGTGAAAAATGAGATGCAACTGTCAAGGGATGTTAGCTACAACAATAAAACAAGAACAAAATATGTCAAACAAACAAACAAAAAAAAAGATCTGGGAATCTGTAGATCCACTTCTCACTGGTGTGGTTAAGCCATTAATGGAATATGCAGAAGAGGCAGAGCTACTTAATGACTACCGTGGCTCAGCCGTCACAAGAACCACCTTCCCCCAAAACCTTTGAGCTAACAAAATGTATAAAAACAGACAAAAAGGGTTGCAGATCATAAGTGAAAGGTATGCCACAGAGGTTTTAACAAATTTGAATGGATTTAAGTTTGCAGGGCATAATGAAATTCACTGCAGGGTACCAAAGGAAAAAGCTAAGTTAGACATCCAGATGACATGGCTAGCCCAACAAAGTTGATGGTGTATGATCATCGCCTCAGTATTTGTGGTGTTTTCAAACTGCAGGAGGATGCTAACATCGGTGTGTTTGTCTTCCCACTGCATTTGGGGGATTTTCTGCAGGCAGCATTGATGGTACTTCTCCAGCAACTTTAGATGTCTCCTGTACGATGCCCATGTCTCAGCTCTATACAGCAAGGTGGGGATTATGACTGCTTGAATCTGATGTCACAGGCTTTGAACAACCATTTCTTCAGATGTCCAAATGCTGCACGTGCACATCTGAGCTCATGTTGGACTTCTTTGTTTATGTCAGCCTTCTGCAAGAGATGGCTTCTGAGGTATGGGAAATACTCAACACTCTCCAGAGTCTCTCCATGGATCTGGATTACTGGAGGTGGGGACTGTTCATTAGGAGTTTGTTGGTGGAGGGACCTTAGTCTTCTGAATGTTATGTGTCAGTCCCATTTTCTTGTATGCCTTGGTAAAGATGTTAGCAGTTACCTGAAGATCTGCTTCTGGGTGAGCATGCACTACAGACCACCAGCAGGCTCAATGATTGAGGTCAGGGTGGTTTTGGCTTTGGCTCGGAGTCAGCTGAAGTTAAACAGCTTACCATCCATTTGGTAGTTTAGCTCCACCCTGGCTGGAAGCTTGTTGGTAGACAGATGTAGTAGCATCGTGGTAAGGAATATCGAGAAGAGTGTTGGAGCAATGATGCAGTCTTACTTAACTCACATTTTAACATCAAAGGATCTGTGATAGATCTATTACTGAGAACCACTGCTTAGATACTGTCATGGAGCAGGCAGAGAATGGTGACAAGTTTTGGTGGGCATCCTTACTTCAGAACGATCTTCCACAGCACTTCTTGTATGACAGCGCCGGAAGCTTTTGTGGGGTCAAAAAAGGCCATGTAGGGTGGCTTATGGTTTTCCTGTCATTTCTTCTGAAGCTGGCAAGTTGTGAAGATCATATCAGTTGTGCCTCTTGATGCCCTAAACCCACACTAAGATTCTGGGAGGAGCTCCTCAGCAAGTGGAAGGTGACAGTTCAGGAGGGTTCTTGCAATGATCTTTCCAGTGGTGGACAGCAAGGCAGTCCCTCTGTAGTTTCGTGCATAGTTTGTACTATATATAAGTAGGTGTTAAAGTGCTGCTCAAAAGTGTGTTTATGGAGTACCTGTGCTAAAACTTAGAGCACTTTCAAAAAAAGATGACATGAACCAATTCTGGATGAACTGACTATATGGGTTCTATATGCAAATTGCTACAACCATGTTTAATTTTTAAGTTTATTGTTTTCAAATGTGTTCCTGACTTCCATGAGCTCCAGGAGAGCAGAGTCTGACAGTAGGGAAAAAGGGAAGGGGCTGCCAGGGCAAAAATTGAGGGGAAGCAGACCAAAGGGGTTACCTGACCCCCAGATTTATTTTCTTTGCTGTAGCAGTGGTGGGGGGACAAATTCAAGGTAAACGTCCAATAATTAGATTCTGTTCCTAGAAAATTATAAGAAATTAATATATTTTCCATATATGGAATCGCATTGTTGGGGGTGGGGTATAATTTTATAATCAAGATCATCCTTTATTTGAGTAAATATGGTACTTCTGTAAATGCAGCCCCAAATTGCATTTGCTTTTTCCATGATGCATCATATTCGTACATGCTGATTTCGTGATCCACCCTAACTCCCATATCTTCGTCGACAGTGCTGCCCCATAACCAGTTGTGCCCTCATTCTGTGTGCACACATTTGGTTTCCCTTCCCTAGGTGTAGCACCTTACACTTGTCTTTGCTGAATTTCATTTAGTTATCTCTAGCCCCATTTTTCAATTTATCAAGATTCTTTTGAATTCTACTGCTATCCCCCCCAAACATTTGCAGGTCCTCTCGGTTGTATGTCATCTGAAAACCAGACCTGGAAATTTTCTATTCCTGCATCCAAATCATTTTTAATAATGTTAAACAGCAGAACAATGAGCATCTTTTGGGACTCTGCTTGTAACCACCTGCCATTCTGGGATTGATCTATTTATAGTTACCTTTGCTTGTGGTAATTCACCCAATTATGCATCCATCTAATAGTAATTGCATCTAGCCCACATTTTCCAGTTAGCTTATGAAAATTCCACTGTGTCAAAAACTGTCAAAACCGTGTCACAAGCACACACCATGAACATTGAGACATCAACTTTGCTGGGCCAGCCACATTATTTGGATGTTCGAGACTCCTGAAACAAGTTTTATTTTCCCACACGATTAAAGGGGAACATGACAGCAGTATTCAAACGTTTGAAAAACTTCCATAAAGAATAGGAAGAACAACTGTTTACCCTTGTCACAGTGGGACATGAGGCAATGGGTTTAAATGGCACCAAAACAGAATTAGATTAAATCTCAGAAAAAAACAAACAAACCCTTCCTTCCTGTCAGGATATTAGGACAGTGGTCTGTACTGCCAAAGGAATATCTTCCATTGAAGGTTTTCAGCTGGATTTGCCTGAGATTGCTTAAGAATAGCATGTCTTATGTGGACTTGATGATGCTTGAGGTCCCTTTCAAACTATGATTCTGTGATTTTATGACATGGAATTACTCAGATGAAGACATAAAAGCAGATGGCCCCAAATACTCAGCTTTGTTGTCTTTCGCTGCTGCCAAGAATGCTGTCCCTTGAGTTCTGCGCTACATTAAGTCTCACTGCTGCAGAGGAGCTAGTGTACCAAGTAGTGATCCTCAGGACAAGGCTCTTTCCTCCATCCCCACAGAATTAATGTAAATATAGTTCTTTTTCATTCTTCTGTTTTTCAATACTTTTTACTGACAAACTAAAATCTCAGAATTATGCTTGTAGTTTAGGACAAGTTATTTTACTAATATTTTCTTCCGCATTGATATTTTTTTCTTTCCCATTTTTCCATAGTGCTCTCTAGGACAAGTAATTATTATGGCTGACGTAGTTTTTAGGGTATAGCTCTCTAAAGTAGATTTAGAAATCCGGAATTTCTTTCCCCTCGTTGGATAAGGTCTAGACATACAAGATTTGTGTCACCAGGTGGCACCATTTAACTAAAGTTACATTTCAGCTAGGTTAACTAGAATAGAATATAAAAAAAAGAACCTTGCTTGTATTCATTATGAACGAAGTAGAAATAACTGCTCATTTTTATCTTATTCCATATTCTAAATAGATCCTATATGGAGAGAATTGGCCAAATACTCCTCCTGTTCAAAGTTACACTTCAAACTATTGCAGTAGAGCTGCACTGTAATTACCTGATAGGGAATTTGTTTCTTTAGATATATCTCCAAATCTGTCCTTTTTTTTTTTACAATATGCATAATATATAATGTATATGTGTGTGTTTCCTTAAAAGACCTTACCCATACTTGCAAAACAATTGTGCTGATACATTATAGTTTACACTTGGTTTATAAAATAAGTGTGTTTTCAGTCAAATCCAGTTAGGTAAATTAGGTTATGCTGAATGTACAAGTATATCTCATTATTTTGTTTATTTTTAGCCTATATAAGATATGTCCCTATCTAAGAAATCATTAAATGTGTTGTGTTTACTCATGTGTAACAACGTATAGTAGGTAAAGCTAGGCAAATGGCAGAGAAAGTGATTACTGTGACATCGCAGACCCTTCAGTTCTTGCTGTTCAGAAATCTTGACAACTACCTCGTTTCTTGTCAAGCTTGCTACAGTAAATTTAGATGTCTTTGCTTTGCTTCTCAAGACTCACCAGTGTGGTACAGCTGTTCTCTTGAGTCAAGGAAAATTCCAGCCCTTGCAAGTGACAGATGCTTAATTGGGTTAAGACAAAAAGTGCTAGTTAATGTATATAAGCCCAAATGTACGCCTGTAGGGATTCTGGTGACTTTGACTGGTATGGTTTTGAAAGGATGAAATGATTATAGTAATGTTTTTTCAAACAATGGTACAAGGTTGTTAGGATCTGAAAGCATCCTTTGGGGTGCAGTAATTTTATTTCAGTCAGGAATTGAAAGAACAAACCATCAGCACAAATCTCCTCTGGCAATGCTTGAATACGGTGGCAGTAGTTATGTGCTAGCGGATGATATCTTTAACAGCACATTGTGGGAGGCACTGGCAAAATTTTGTAGTGAGAAAAGATTTGCATTGATGAAAATTTTTCTTTTGTGAATATCTGTTTTGAGACCATTTGTGACAAATATAAATAGTTGTGTTTGGAATCTGAATCATAAGGTCACAGAGAAACAGTAGGTTAATTTTGCTAGACCATGTTCTTTGCTCCTTCTCTGTTTGTTGGTGTATTGCAACATCAGACGACATCGGTCTAAATTGCAAACCCTGTTGCAATTTAGAATATTGCATTATTCATGTTTTCTTCCCCTTGCTCACTTTTTAAGGTTAGCTCTAGAAAATATGGTGAAATTAATGAGTACCAGTGTTTGTCTCAGTGGGCACATCTACACGAGATGCTACAGCACAGTTGTTATTGTGTATTTATTTTGTACTTGTATTGGCAAGTACTAGATAAATGTGCAATAATAGGAGCTACTGTGCAGTAGTGCTGGCAAACATCTTTTAGGTGATGTTACTGTATAGTAGCCAAATAATATTGCACAGTAGCATATTGGCAGTCTATGCTGTGACATGCTACTGCGCAGTCAGTGTCTCGTGTAGTCATGCCCACTATCTATAGATTAAATTCTATTTAAATAGAAGGTACACATTTCTCTGAATGTTCCTACAAAGCTCCAGGAGTAGGAATTGCACAATGGTTCTGTTATTTCTTTCATTCAACAAGACAATCTGAGTACTCGGAACATCTGGATGGAACAATCATTTCTACTGGGATTTGCATTACCATATTCTTTTTACTGATGTTTGCCTATTACAGTACAAGAGAGTACATAATGTAAGTGCCTATTTATCTTTGTCTTCTAATGAAGCTACTGGTATGCTTGGTTAAATAACAGGTATAATTGAGAAAGCATAGCCTTCACAATATCTTAATTTTGGAAAAAGAAATGTCTATTAAAACCTATCACAAAAATCATATTAGTCTTACAACGCTCTGTAGATAAACACAAACATATAATACTTACTCAATATATTTCATAAATGGGTTTTGGAAACAGTAAGAGGCAAGGACTTGTTAGCCTGATGTATTAGATAGACTGCATAGTTGTGTTAGAGTTAGACAAGCTTTCAGATGTAAGCCATTTTTCTGCAGGTCTGAAAACTGAAAGCCAACACAGCATAGTAAAAAACAGTTTGAAGAGGGAGAGACAAAGTCCCAGGGTAGCAGACAAATGATTAGCTGAAGAATTACAGGGAGACTAAGGTCTATCCAAAGGGAGGAGGTTCATTATCGCCTTACATATGTAGGAAGAATTCTGGAATTGGGTAGGTTATAATGTGCCATAAAACCTATATCATTGTTAAGTCCTTGATATTTGGTGTCCAGCCAGCTTATGGAAATTGTAGTATTAGAATATAATTGATAGAATAAAGTTTATATTCTAATCATTTATTTATCGTATTTATTATTATGTGGCCATTTGAAATATCTGTTGGATACATTGGGTTAAATGAATCTTACTTGAAATCCAATAATTTGTACTGATTTATAGATATTCTAGTGTATTAATTTATAAATATCTATAGAATGTCTATATAAGAATATTATATAGATATTCTTATATATTATTATAGATTTATAGATATTCTGATTTATAGATTTTTAAGCACTTGGAAGGAGAAGGTAATTAGGAACAGTCAGCATGGATTCACCAAGGGCAAGTCATGCCTGACTGACTGGATTACCTTTTATGATGAGATGACTGGCTCTGTGGGTGCAGGAAAAGCAGTAGACATGATATATCTGGATTTTAGTAAGTATTTTGATACAGTCTCCCACAGCATTCTCACAGGCAAACTAAGGAAGCATGGGTTGGATGAATGGACTATAAGGTGGATGGAAAACTGGCTGGATCGTCAGGCTCAGAGGGTGGTGATCAATGGCTTGATGTCTAGCTGGCAGCTGGTATCAAGTGGAATGCCCCAGGGTTGGTCTTGGGGCTGGTTTTGGTCAATATTTTTATCAATGACCTGGAAGATGGCATAGAGTGCACCGCCAGCAAGTTTGCACATGACACCAAGCTGTGGGGAGTAGTAGATATGCTGAAGGGTAGGGGTAGGATTCAGAGAGACCTTGACAATTTGGAGGATGGGACCAAGAGAAATCTCATGAGGTTCAATAAGGACAAGTATGAAGTTCTGCACTTAGGATGGAACAGTCCTGTGCACTGTTACAGGCTGGGGGCTGACTGGCTGGGCAGCAGCTCTGCAGAAAAGGACCTGGGGGTTACAGTGGACAGTGAGCTGGATATGAGCCAGCAGTGTGCCCTTGTTGTGAAGAAGTCTAACAGCATGCTGGGCTGCATTAGAAGGAGCATTGCCAGCAGATCCAGGGAAGGGATCCTTCTCTGTCTGGCACTGTGAGGTCACATCTAGAGTACTGTGTTAAGTTTTGTGTCCCCCACTACAGATAGGATGTAGATAAATTGGAGAGGGTCCAGAGGAAGGCAACAAAAATGTTTCAGGGGCTGCGTCACATGCTTTCTGAAGAGAGGCTGAGGGAACTGGGCTCATTTAGTCTGGAAAAGAGATGACCAAGGTGCAATTTCAGTAACAGCCTTCCAAAGGGTGGTTCCAAAGAGGATGGACTTAATCTGTTTTTGCTGGTGGCAGATGACAAAACAAGGAGCTGTGGCTTGAAGCTGCAGCAAGGGAAGTTTTAGGTTTGATGCCAGGAAAAACTTGCTCATGAGGGGAGTAGTAAAGCACTGGAACAGGTTACCCAGAGAGGTTGTGGAATCTCCATCCTTGGATGTTTCTAAGATCCGGGTAGACAAAGCTTTGGCTGGGATGATCTAGTTGGCGATGGTCCTGCCTTGAGCAGGGCGTTGGACTACATGACCTCCTAAGGTCCCTTCCAACCCTAATTTCTACAATTTTATATTTCCAGTTCTACACAGTGCTATGTATAGACCTGTAGATTGTTGCAGGAAGGAAAGGAGTCTATATGTGGATACTTTACTTCCAGTCTGTTATTTAAGATATTAGCTCATGCAATGTCAACTCTAAGCTCATTGGAACCACAGGCAAAAATAGAATACCCCAACTTCATAATTTCTGAAATTACCCGGAGGGCTTTGTTTGGTTGGTATGTTGCTTGCAAGCTACTGCAAATTTTTTCTGTATATTTTCCACTACTCAGTTGTTATTTCTCCGCCTGTCTTCTATTTGCATTTCAATTTTTTTTGCCCATTCTTCTGGTCTTTTCTCTGCCATTTTTTTTCTCTTGCCATTAGTTTCTCCACAACTTTTTATATAGTTCGTGCAGATCAGTAGCAGGTATTTCTTTAGCATGTGGAAGTCAGCTAGAATTCTAGTTAGTACTGTGAAAAAATGTATGAGCTCTTTGATGTAATGTTGTAGGCAGCTGCCTCTGCCCACAAGTGGTTCTGCTTTTGACAGGTTTAAGCTCTTGCTTGTGTCCATTTGTCTGTAAGCCCAGCTGAAATTCTTGCACAAATCCTCATTTATCAGGGAAATTCTGGAAAGGAGATGAGACATCCAATCCCTCCTCTACTTGCAATGCTTAAGCAGACTGTGAGCCTTCATAGCTGCCTTTTCATGGTGACTGGTTCCATCTGCCATTGTTTCTGGTCTCTGGGTCTATACTATATAACCACAGCTTGACTTTCCTCAAGTCTAGAAAGAATTCAGAAGAGTTGACATGTTTCGACATTTGCATCAAGCATTTCAATTTTTCATTTTAGAAAAGTATTTTGAGATGAAATATAGCAAAAATTATAGCAAAATGTCAAGGGGGTGTGGGAGCTGCCTCCCCCCTCCCCCTGGTGCAGGCACCCTCTCACTTGGCATGGGGCCATCTGTCACCCCTTCGGCTTTCAGTTGCAGCGCCTGGAAGGAGGTGCAGACTGGCACATGGGGCCATGGGGCTCAGGCAAATCCAGGCATATGGCATCCCTGCAGCCAGCATGGCCAGGCACATGGCTTTGCTGCCTCCAGCGCCCATCTTGCTTAGGCAGCACATGCAAGCACTGGCATGGCAGTAGCTGCAGCTGGGCAGCCTTTTGGGATAAGTATAGATATTCAAAAAGCTCAAGCCTGAATTGATTCAATCTTTGCAGGTTAGTTTAGACATAGACATCCCCTTTTGATTCTGGAAATGCAGGCACATGCCTGCAGTGGCTCAGGCTAGAAGCCGAGGGGCACTAGAGCGAGCCCTCACAGTGGCTGGGTCGGAGAAAGCTGAGCTGAGGGGGCAAGGAGGTGTGGCCAGGCCCTGGCAGGCCTGAGTATTATTTAGGAGGGGTTTAAACCCCCACTCTGGCCTGCAGGGATCCTAACCTATGTGCCTGGAGGGGGAAGAAAGAAACAGCCCTTGCCAGGCTTTTTGGGGGTGGGGGAAGGAGTGTGGCCAGTCCCTGGCCTTTGACCAAACTCCAGACCAGCATGGCCCTCTGAGGTGAAGGGAGCGGGGGGGTGGAGGAGCTTATTCCCCTCTCCCTCCCCTCTGCCCCAGGGTCTGCAGCCAGTATCTGCCTGGCTGGTGAACAACAGCCCCTGTCAGGCATTCCCCCCACCCTTGCCCTTCAAGTAGTGGGGGGTGCATGGCCTGAAGCAAATGGGGGGGGTGAAGTGGGATTTAATTCTCCATCTTCCCTCCTTCCCCCCAATCCCAACAGCATGAACTCCAACCAGGGTCTGCTTGGCCAGGGTGCAGCAGCACCTGTCAGATCCCCCGTGCCTCTCTACCGCTGCTCCAGAGGCAGAAGCGGGGCTGTGGCCAGATGCTGGCCATCATGGCAAAGAGGGCAGGGAGGGGGTTTATTCCTTCCCCTCTCCCCCCAGGACTGCAGCCGGGGTCTGCCTGGCTGGGGGCAAGTGGCAGAAGTGGTGGCCAGGGCTGGCAGGAGGGAACTTCATAATGTAGACTTTTCCTTAAGAAGGGTCCTATCTTGTCCCTTCTCCTAGTAAGTCTCTGAGTAGGAAAACACATTCTGCTAGGTAGGTGCATCAATAATAGGGAAACAATCAAAGTTGTTAGTCCCATAATGCAGTCTTGGTAGCTCTTGGATTAACATTTTAACAAGGTGTTAGTTACCTTTGCAGTGCAGGCAGTGGTTTGACATGCAGTTGTTAAAGAACCAGGCTGGCAGGGGGAATAAATGCCCTCCCTGCCCTCTTCATCATGCTGGCTGGAGTCTGGCCATTCCCCCACCCTGGCTGCTGGAGCAGCTGGGGGCAGAGGGTGCCCTGACAGGGGCTGCTGAGCCCTGGCCAGGCAAACCCTGGCTAGGGTCCTGGTGGGAGAGGGGAGGGAGGGGGAATAAGCCCCCTCAGGGGGCCATGTAGGCCGGCGTCTGCTCCTGCTCCAGCTAGGGAGCAGAGAGGCAGTGCCATCACTGTTCTCTGGAATAGGCAGCACAGCCCAGCCCAGGGCTGAAGAGCATGCTGGGATTTTGGGGGACTCTGATTTAACTTAAACGGGGAAGGGGTCTGGGACAGAAGTTCCATAAACCAGTTTGACCCAGCTCAGTTAAGTCTGATACTACATTCAGCCAGGTTTATCTTAAACCACTTTTGGCTGTTTGAAGCTGGTTTATGTGCACTGAACTTATGTTCTGTTACAAGTTTCAACCAGTTTCTGATCATTTAAACTGGTTTATGTGTAACTTCTGTCCCTAGCCTTGCTGTTTCTGTTGCAGCTGCGGATTGGTCTGCCCAGCTGGTACTGAAGTGCCAGGGCAGAGCCTGGATCCTGGAGCTGCCCCCCACTCCCCAACACAGGTCCCAGCCAGGTGGGCAGGACAGGGGAAGGGACCCCCGTTCCCCTCAGGGCACCTCATCTCTACCCCTTGGGAAGCTCCACCCTCACCTGGGCTCTGCACAGCTGCTCCCTGTCCTGATTCAGCTAGACTGTGAGCTGGTGTGCTTGCACAATAGTCAGTCAGGGCTGGCCTTAAGTGCTGCGGGAAACCACCCAGGATGTCAAGGGGGCATCACTTGTGCGCGCACACACGCACACACACACACACACACACACACACACACACACACAGAGCCCATAATCACTGCAGCACTCTTCCCTCTGCTCTGCCCCAGCCAATCGCCACCAGTCGAGGACTGTTGCTTTGATTTGTGCCAACTGGTCAGGCTGCCAGGACAACCTACAAAATCCAAAACTGTCCTGGCCAAACTTGGACATATGGTCACCCTAATTATGAAAATTATAAAGCATTTATTTATCTTCACATCTTCTGCTTCTTTCTTTTGGTACTTTTAGGGACCCTTACTACTGTAATATCTACGACATGGGTGGGCAGTTATTTTCGGCAGAGGGCCGCTTACTGAGTTTTGGCAAGCCATGGAGGGCCACGTGACAGGCAGCCCAGGGCAGATAAAGATTAATTAACCAAATGTTTTAGGGGCTGCATTTTGCCCACCTCTGATCTAGGACCTCTCATAATTCTTGCTGAAGCCCTGTGAAGAAAGGCAGTGTTATTAACTCTGTTTTACAGATGAAGAACTGAAGTACAGAAAGAGTAGAGGCCAGATTTTTAAAGGTATTTAGGTGCGTAAAGATACAGGTAAAGCACCTAATGGGATTTTCAGACATGGCTATGTTCTGGCCCCCATACTTAGTTACACTTAAAAATCTTGCCTTAAGTGACTTGGCTCAAGGTCATTGATTGACCAAGCATTGAAACAGGCTGTGTAGACATGTTGTGGAATCTCCATCCCTGGAAATTTTCAAGAGCAGGTTGGACAAACACTTGGCTCTTGAAGCCGCTGTAATTAAAACGTGTCCTTCCCCACCCTCCTCCCCTCACCTCCCGGAGCACGTGTATAAATATCCAATGTTCTCAAACTCTTTTTCTTCAAGTCCGAGAACTACAGTTTATATCCACTGTTGTATATTTTCAAAATTCACATGTATATTTTCAAAATTCTCATATATAATCAAGGGAAAACAAAATGAAACATAAAAAACACAGAACGATCCAACTTGCACTTTTTCATTACCTTTGAAAATATGTCTGAAATACAAAACTGTCTTTATTCATACACCCACTAAGTACCCCAATGTGTTTGTGGCTGCCTCAACAACATGACAGGGATTTTTTTGAAAAAAGAAGGCTTACATTTTCAAATGTACCTAAGTGACTTGGCAGCCTGAGTACATTGATTCTCTCAAATGTTCCCAAGGACCTAATCCCAGGATTTAAATTGTTTCTTCAGGTGACTGTGCGTAGGCAGTGCACCTAAGCATAGGCTTCTTTCTCCAGAGGATGATGTAGTTGAACTGAGTTACTTGTTCTGTATCTATATCCTTCCTGCACCATCAGATGGCACTTGGAGCATGAAAAAGGTTCTGCTTTCCTATCCTTGTCAATCATGATGTTTAGTAGGATGCCTACTTTGCTAAGTTTCCATAACTGAACATTTTAATGAGAATAAGACAACTGCTTTAACTTGAGGAGCCAATAGACTGCATAAGCCCTATTGACAAGGGTTTAGAAGTTCTGCCAGTTTAGCTGTCAGGATTAATAGAACCCAAAAACCTTTTTACTGTATCCCAGGGAAAGAGTTTCTTAATATAAATTAATTGAATGTAGATATGTGTGTTTTCATGGGTTCTCATCAGAATGGTTGTGGAAGAATACATGGCTGGACAGGCTGAATATAATACTTAGTTGAATGGGACAAGGTAAATTGGGACTATGGGAAAGGTGCATATTACAAATGGAACAAGTTCTTACACTGTTTTAGCATTTTTAGCACAGTTGTAACATGATGTTATGACTATCAGCATGGAATTCAAGTTGATTCTGCATCTCTAGCTCATATTATGAACTCTCTATTTAAAGAGTTTGCAAAGGACCAGTTAATTAAAGACCTGTCTGTCCTGTTAAAGATCTTTTCTGCATGTCTTTATCCAAATACTTTCTCTCTCAGGTGCGTGCACCCCCACACAGTCTAAGTGCATTTCAGACATTCGGCAAAGTGGGTTTTATTAACACAGAGCTGTGAAATTACATGGGGAAAGATTTTTTTTCATGTGCTTAATTGGGTAAAGCTTTCCAACATGAACATAGGAAATACTTATCTTAACCATCTCTGATTTTGAAAGGACTCTTCCTGTTAGATGCTCATATGAACCCGATCAGCTTGCAGGTTTGTGCATAAGGAATGAATAACAATAAGCAAAACAGAATATCCAGTGAAGTAAGAAGTAATTTATTCCTGTTGGCTTTCACTTCTGGAAACCTGTTAGATCACGATTTAAGTCACAATAAAAGACACAAGGCTGTAAACAAGATAAAACGTATCTAAAATTCACTCCTGTGTTAACAGCATAATACCTTAAAAGGGAAACTGTGCCAATAATTGCATCAGTAGCTTTTTACAAGATGATGATAAAAGGCAAAAGAAATCTCTTCATTCCCAAGATAGCTTCATACAGCAACCAGACCTGGAATCATCTTCCAATCTTCACTGCCAGCATCCACTATATACGAAGTTCTTGGATGTCCAAAATGTTGGACATTCTGGTCGGTTTGGTCCATTTAAAACCACCAGAACAGTGGTCAAGGACATTCCTTCACTCCTGAACCAAAACTTTTGGTAAGTGTATCCTTTTATTTAAGTTTTACCATGTTTTAATATTAAACAGTATATTTTAGATCAATTGCACTGAATAATGATGATAGATTTTTTTGTAAGTTTTTATATATTTGGCAAATGTAGAGAAGAACATAACATGAATATGAAAAAGATGCATGAATTCATGAACAGAGATGCTGAGCGATTACCTAATTGAAATGTTAACACTAGTTCCTTTTATTTTTTCAGTTTCATGAAAATGAGGAGGAGAAATCCAAGGTCATTGACCATGCAAATTAGTAGGGACATCTGATTCTTGAGGGAGTGAAATAACAGGCCAGTCCTCTCATGTAGCAGTACCTTAAGACCAACCAACAAAAGGTATAATTTTAAAATTACTTCACGTTGCTATGTTTACACAAAAGGGATATGTAATTGCGGGAACTCTATATACAGTTTTTGTTATCATGAATAAATATTAAATGCTAAAATTGTGTAACAAATGCATCCTACAAGTGAAAACAGATGTAATTTATGTCTTATTGGCCTTGATTTATCCTCCAGTCTAGAAGCTTCTTCAGCAGTATTTTTATTCATTCAATCAATAGTACAATTTTGGACAATGAGCACTCATCTTCTTTATGACTTTAGTTTAAACTCTCCTAGTTACTAATTCTCTACTGAATATTGTTCACAGAAATTAAATTAGTGTGAGCATCTAGATGGGGAGTAGGTTGTTACCAAGATGAATTAGAAGTAACATTAGTTTTTGAGGTCTGGGAAGGCATTGAGTTGTCAGCAGCAAGCACAGAGATCAGTTCAACAGTCCAGGAGTATCTTGCACAGTACATGAATATTACACTGAGTTTCCCATTCTAATCTTGCTCTACAGACATTAAAGAAGAATTCTACATTTCCAATGGCACAAAATCAAAGCCTTGCTTGGCCAGCTGGATTCTACATCCCTTCCTGTGCAGAGAATCACTGCACCTGATAATTAAACTTTTCAGTTAACACTCCATTAAGATTTATGGGGAAAGTACATACCTCTATTGGTGCTGTTGTTCGTAACATTTTTGGCTGCAATCTTAACAAGACAAAGCTGCATAAGTTTCAGCCCTGAGATTATCCTTTCATTAAGAAGAAAAAAATGATTAATGTGATTCTGAAGACACTTTCACAAACTTTGAAGGCAAGTTTGATCATATTTGGATGTTGGATTACTCCAGGACTACAAACAGATTTTTTCACTAGAGTTCAGACAATTGGAAAGGTTTTTTATTTTGCCTCTCTCATTAGAAGGAAATTTCAAAAGCATCACAAGACTGCTATCCTACACAACACAATGGGTCATATACTCAGTCTGTGTCATATACTCATTATATATATATCTATATATATACTCAGAGAAGATTTATTATCATATGCTCCGTATTTTGAACTGGGTGTCATGCATAGATGCAACTGATAGCTACTTAAAGGTGAGGCAAGATGAACCTGAACATTCACTGTATCTATCAGTCAATATCAGCTATGTTTAAAGTTTGACCCGAGGGTCTTTCATGCATTTGCTCTAAAATGTGACCAACTGACCCCTGATTTATTTGAGTTCATGAGAAAATATAGGATACCATTGCCTTCTTGAGAGAAAAAAAAGTGGCACAGGAGTGAGAGGGAATACTTCTTTTATTGCTTTGGTAAAAGGTAGTTACTATAACTGCTCTTCCAGGATCTGGTTCCTAGTATTTTATCTCCCGTTCTTGATGTGTAAACTTGTGACATCCTCTGAAGTGATAAATAAAGGAACTTAAGACACTAAGTTCCATCTCAGCTTGAATGTTGTTCTGTCCACTCGCCACGCATTCAGTTCTGTTCCAAGTAGTATTTTGATTCATTTTCATGTTTAATATCTGAGCTGTCAGCTCAGAAAAATGTTTCCCCATGTCATGTGGACACATTTTTAATATAATCTGATACATCCCAGAAATAATGGTCTTTCTGCAGTTCTGAAGCGGTGTCACTGGGTGCATCTACACTTTCATTAGTGTGCCTTAGATATTGTTCATTTAGTTTCGTACTTCTTTAATAAAGTACTAATTCAGGGATAGGCAACCCCTTGCACACGTGCCAACTAGTGGCATGCAGAGATATTTTCATTGGTATGCCAGGTGTGCTGAGGAAATTGTTTAAAAATTTTTTTTTTAAGTTGCTGCTTTGGGCTTTTTCAAGAGACTCAGGAGGGAGATGGTGCCTGAAGAGCCCTTGGGAGGAGCTGTTAGGGGAGGGGGGAAGCCCCTTCTGCAGCTCTTGCTATAGTACTGCCAGCAGAACAGGCCTCCCCTGCCGCCTCCTCCCTGCTCAGCAGTGACTGCTGCAGCTCTGCCTGGCCTGCCCCAATGTGTCCTCCTGCAGGCTGTCAGGAGGACATGCCTGTGCTTGGGAGAGCAAAGGGCAGGGAGTGCAAGAGGACACTGGGGGAAGTGGGGCGGCCAGCCCCACCCTGCCAGGTACAGCCATGGCTGGGGGTCAGGGAGCAGCAGCAGCGTTGCCTCAGTTCCTCGTGGCTGCTGCAGCTGCATCAGAGCTGCTTGGCTGAGAAGAGTCCAAGGTAAGAGCAGCGGGGCTGAGATTGTGGTGTCTCCCCTCCCCACCCCTCCCTGTTGTGCTGCTTTCTTCTTATTGCAGTGCAGGTGCAGCCCTAGGTCGGGGGTCCCTGCCTGGCTCAGGGTGGCATTCCTCCCCCATCTCTGAGGGAGGAAACAGATGGCTGATGTGTGCTCTGGGTGTACTGCAGCCCAGCAGGCAGCTCCCCGGGGAAGCACAGGGGCTGCAGTGGGCACAGGGCATCATTGGGTCGGTCTTTGTCCTACAGCCCAGCACCAGCAGCCCAGCCTTGTGTGTGTGTCTGGTTTTGCATGTGTGTATGTGTGTGTGTGCATCTGGTTGTGTGTGTCTGATTGTGTGTGTGTGCACTTGCACACATCTGTTCTGTGTGTGTGTTTGCGTGTGTGTCTGGTTCTCTCTCTCTCTTCTCTGATTTTTTTCTCTCTCCTCTCTTTTTCTCCTTTTTTCTTTCTTTCCCTCTTCCTCTCTTTTTCTCCCTCTCCTCTTTTTCTCTTCTTTCTCTCTCTCTGTTTTTATCTCTCTCTCATCACAATGTGCTTAAAAAAAGAATACACAACAAAGAAAGTATATGAAGTTTTATTTATTGTCATCAGGTTTAGAACTTTTAGAAAACCTGGTATTTACTGGAAAAAAGCAACATTTATGATTATTAACTATATTAATATGCAGCATGTACTGCCACAGACACCCCTTCTCGGTTTTGTTTTTCTGGCATGCTGGCACTCCAGCACCTTATATGGTAGATACTACGGATTTTTTGGCATTCTGGCCAAAAATGTTGCCTACCCCTGTACTAATTAAATGTGCAATACCTAGAGTTACTGCACAGCAGCACCAGCACATGGTTTAGTGATGCTTACTGTGCATTAGCCTAATAATAACATTGTGCAGTAGGCTATTAGCATGGTTTTTGAAGAAAGAGACAAATAAGACTAATAGAGGTTTTTAACAGAAAGAGGGACTTGGAAGGGATCAAGACACGGGTGAGGTGAAGAGGAATCTAAGTGAAAGAGGGGTGCCAGAGAATCTTTGAGTGTCTACACACATACTCTGGGGGGGCTTTAATTAGTGTGGCTTTGAGAGAGTGGCTTTAATTGAAGCACACACAGTGTCGCATGTATTTAGTGTCCAGCACTACAAAATGGCAGTGGGGGTGCTTTAAGCATCCCTGCCACCATTTTGAAACACGGGGACACTGAATACATGTGATGCAGATGCTGCTGGAATGTGCTAATTAACATGCTCCAGCAGACTTGCAGCAGACTCAGTTAATTGAGTCTGTTCTGACACGTGCTAATTAGCATGCATTGGAGCAGAAGTCCATCACATGTATAGAAGAGAGGGTGACCTGCTGTGTGAAGGAGAGAGTAGAGAAATGGGGAATTCAGGGCAAAAACAGGGAAGAAGGCCTGGGGAAGATGTGATCAAAACGGGAGATGGAAAGCAAGAAAAGGAAAAATAAATATGTAAATAAAAGGTTAGAGAAAGAAAGAGCCAATGCCCAGCTTTCAGTTTACAAGTTTATGCTTACATTTATATTTTCATTTTCTTTGTTTTGTGGAGAAGGCCACTATTTGTAGAAAGCAAAATATTGTTTTCACCCTTTCCCTCTCACTCTTCTGATCTTGACTTACTGTTTTCCAGGGTGGGAGAAGCTCTGCGCACCCTTCCATGTAGGTTTGGCTCAGTTTAAGTTAGAACACGTACGAGAAAACTTTGAAGGCACTTGGGAGAATGTTGCGTCTCCCTAAGGTGCCTTCTGATTACCTGATACACTTTGGTGGTTAATCGTGTTCTAGGAGATTATAAATCTGCCCAGCCTCCTGATTACAAGCTGCCAGTACTGGCAATTTAAGTTCCATAGATCTCTAGATTCTGCAGGAAATCTTCTATTTCAATAAAATCTTTATTTTATAAAAGCACATTGACTTTGTTGAAGCTAAACAATCTAGGGACATAGAACTCAGGGACTGGGTGTGCATGCTTGCTTTCAACACCAGATATCATCTACCTGATTAGATAAGGGAGCATCAGTAAACTTCCTAAGTGAAGTGGGATGAATAACTGTACTATCCAGAAGGGTCCTCTGAACAATTTTTCTAATAATGCAATTAAATAAGTTCCAGGGCTTCTAAGTGACTATAATGAAAGGTGATGACAACTGACAGCGCAAGTTACATATTGAGAAGGTAGCCGGAGTGTAATTTAAATGCCCAGGGAGTTTATCAAGTAATGTAACAACTAAGAGCGTTTATAGATGTGCTTCAGGAGGCAGGGAAGCGGTGCACTTTAATAAGAGTGACTCTGAGCCCCTCTAATTAAAATCATGTGTATCAGCATCTCTGCACTGAAAAGTGGTGGCAGGGATGCTTTAATTAAAGCTCATCAAACCAGCTTTAGTTAAAGCGCTCCCACTGACATTTTTCAGTGTGGGGATGCTGATACATGTGACACTGCAGTGTGCTGGAGCACAGTAAATACCACGCTCTAGCAGACTTGATTAATCGAGTCTATTCCAACATGTTTTGATTACAATGCATCAAAGCAGCCTCTCTGCATGTGTATAGTTGCCTTAGGGAGGGGATTAGAAGGTTCACAACAAAATAGCTCACTTTTGTTATACATTTTACTATTGGTATTTCTGCTACAACCCCTTCCACCCAATCCTTCGAGGCCAACTGCAATTTGGCACAAGGGTGGTGAGGGCAGAGGAATTGCACCTGAGTACCAGTACTGAAGTTGACCTTCATGGTGTCTGTTACTCTCGTTTACTCTGGGACCCATTTATAAGGTGTAACATTACAAGAGTCGCTCCCCATCATCTCTACCTTTGTCCCTTGCTGCTTCCAACAGAGGGTAAAGAGCATGTGGAAAATCAAATAAGATTTCCCCGCTGTAAAATCCCAGTTGTCACTGCAAAAATAAATAAATAAGTAAAATATTATCTTCTTACAAAACCGTAGAGGGGGAATGTTATCACTTAAGTCATCATGCAGATTATCAGTGGGTGGAACACATTCACAGTCATGAAAGTGAAGAAAGTACTATACTATCTACCATTATATATGTGTGTACCATATAAAACTGGATGCCTGCAGTATGTTTGTAAAGCTTGGATTATATCAGGCATTGCATGTCATTCTGGGCTTCCACCTGACCTTGATAAACCATTATGTTTCAGTTTCCCTATTTGTAGAATGGAGGCTATAATACTTGCAGACCTCATGTGTTTTGTGAAGATAAACTGGTTGATTTACTATATAGATCTTCAAAAATGTAAAGTACTTTTTAATAGTTGGGTCTAGGGATACATTTCTGAGGGTAAAATCCTGATTCCAGTGAAGTTAAAAAGTATCTCCATTGCAGGCATTGTGATAAAGGGACAGTGACTACATCTACACATGCACTTTATTGCAGGCTAGATTAATTAGCTGCAGAGTAAAGCATCACCATCTACACCAGGGTGTGGCAATGTTTTTTGGGTGGAGTGCCAAAAAAACTACTATTTCTATCTTGGAAGGTGCCAGAGTGCTGATATGCCGGCGCCCGGAGCAGCTGTTTGCAGCCTCCTGGCTGCAGCAAGCCCACAGAGCCTAGTCTGCTTGGAACAAGGCTTGCAGCCACCTGCTGAGAGAAGCCTGGGCTCCATAGCTGGCAGCAGCTGCTTAGAGCCTGGGCTGGCGGTGGTGTGCCGAGCAAAATGGCCTTGCATGCCATGCTCAGCACACGTGCTGCGGGGGTTGATGACCCCTGATCTACACATATGACACTATTAGGCCATAGTAAACTAATTTACACCAGGGGAATTTACTTGCATTAAATGCACATGTAGATGCTGATCAAACTGCTGCCTGCTACCTAGACGTATGGCTCCACACTTACAGCATCCTTGTGCCCTCGCCAGCCCCGACACTGCTTACCACAGCCTTGATGCCACTACTTGGAGCCCAAAGCTGACACCCTGTGCCCTTTGCCAATCTGGGTGTGCTCGGTCTTGGCTCAAATTGCTGCTCTCTCAGGTGCATGTGTACATGCTGTGCCTGGGAATAATTTACTACAGCTCAAGATGTTCTGGAGTTTATTGCTTCAGATTAATTGCATGTGTAAATGTGCCCAGTATCATCAACATTAAAGCTGGCTTAACATGGAAATTCTACTTCATGAAACTCCCAACTTTGGAATTTGATTTAATCCTGAATTGGGATGAAAATACAAGATAGATAAGCTCCAAGGAAGTCTCATTTTGAAAATGTCAAACTGAAACATTTCACATTAATGATGTCAACACAAAAAATTGGTGTAAAAATGTAATGTTCTGTTTCATTTTGTAATGCTTTTCCTGCAGAACTTTCAGAATGAAACAGATAGACCCTTTTCTACCCTGCTTTCCATGTGTCCTGAAAGAAAGGGCAGGGAAGGGGGCAGACTACGTAGCTATCTTGGGACAGGGAAACTTGTGATAAACTAGAAGGCAATTCAAAATTAAAAGGAAAAACTTGAAATGTAAAATCACAAAATAAAAGCTAAATAAAATCCCAAAGTTTATTTCGAGTCATCCCAAATATTTTTCAATGAAACTGTCAGTGAAACACACACGATTTCACAGTATTCTTGACCTTTAAAGAAATAGCCATTTTTAGCCAAAAAAAAAATAAATTTTTTTTGGCCAAATTTTTCTGATAAACTTGAGGAAAAATATGTAGTGCTTCTGTGCAGCTGATGTGATATCTATGGAACTAGAATCAGCTGGAATGATCTTGTGTATACCAGGAGACACAGGGTGGCTCAGATCTGCCTGGAGGATCATGGGGGAAGTAAGCAGCTCCTACGGAGTCCTGTGGCGTGTTGAGAGAAAGTAAAGTTAGCCATTTTTATTCAAGAAGATTTGTATTGTTAATCTTTACCTTAAAAGGAAGAGCTTTTTAGCATGCATCTTATTTTTGATATAGAACACAGCAGGAGGCTAGAGATAGAATTATAGGAACGTGAATAACGAATGTGCTGGAGGACTGACTCGTTGTCAGTGAACCAAAAAATATTTCTTGGGATGATTGTCTGTAACCCAGATTCCTCCCTTCCTGTACCTTTTATCTTCCTGTGGTTTTTTTGGCACGCACTTATGACATTTAACAAGCTCTGGATGTTAATTTCATGCTCAAGCAGATTTACTTATGTAGAATTTTTTTCCTTATATTTCAGTTAGTTTGAAATAATAGGACAAATTCCATTCTCAATTTTTACAGCATTGTAGTCAAAAGCAGTATTTGGGCTGGCTAATGTTTCCAGACATTTAGAGTCCAAGCCTCTAACATGTACTGCAGTGCTCTCTGGAGCTGTTCAATACCTTGTAGCATCAGGCCCTTGCTGCCTTTTTTTCACAGCTGAATGCTCCAAATAGATCAGAACTTGACATTTTTTGGTGATTGGAGGACTGGGGAAATCTGTGAACGTTTTACGGTTAATTTGCTTACAACATGTTGTGATTCCAAAAATTTCACCCACACACACACACACACCCCGCAGAGGGATGCAGAGCTCTTTTCAGAACAGCTGCTAAATCCTTGCTACTGCTGAATTTTGATTTCTGTGTGCGCGTTCTCTCTCTCTCTCTCTCTCGCTCTCTGTTAAGTGAGCCCATCAGCAATTTGTTTACAGTTCTAAACTTATCTCTGCATTTTATAAGTTGGAGTTATGCAAATATCAAGGTGGCAACTCCCCCGTTGTTCAGATATCCTTCAGTAATACTTTGTGCCTGTGTACACACCCACACCACTGCACCAGATTGTACCAAGTGAACTGCAAACAAGTGGAATGACACCTGTACAAGTGCCAGGATGGTGAGAGGTGCAGATTCTTCATTTAAAATCTCAGAACTGGAGATGTAAATTGTGTCTGTTAGCTTCTGTGGGGAGATCTCATTTATCTGCAGTTTCCTCTAAAAGCAACCGAGGACTTTAATAGTCATCATTTAAAATTATAAAGCCCTCAGCATTTTCCTTCAGCTGCTGCACAGCTGTATCTGAAATTACTGTCTTGCACCATACAATGCCTTCCCTTTTCCCCATTATTATGGATGAGAATAGCCCATGGAGGCTGGCCATTTAGGGGCAGAAAACCAGATGCTTTGAGCTCTACCTACACTGCAAAGATGCGTAAGGAAAGAAGCTGGACAGAGCATTCAGTTAAGCCCAGATCAGAAAGGATAATTCAGTCCTGGTGCTAGACAGCTCCTAGCAGGTGGCTGGAGAGACTGCAGGTGATAGGCAGAGCAGTGGGGCCCATGGGGCTGAGTGTTGAAAGCCTGACAGCAGAGGGGAGCAGATATCCAGAGAGACAAGACGGTATAATGATGTCTGTGTCCTGGAGGCACCCCAGGAGGTGTACACATTGGGGAACATGAGGGTATGTAAGTGTCTGAAGGAATTTTTGGTGAGCTTTGGCAGATTATAGCTCATGGGGCTTAATAGCGCAGTCAGTCAGAACTGGGACTTGGTGGATTTGTGGGGACCAGGGCCCTCACACGTTTCTTGATTTCTTAGTACCTGGACAAGACAGGTTCTCTGTGCTGTGTGGGGACTATTAAGAAGACAAAACTGTTGGGGAAGTGTGAGTGAAGTACCCTATTCAGAATTGCTCAGAGAACAAGGGCCAAAGGTTGAGGTTAGGTCCTCATATTGAAGGAAGGGTTGTTGCAGGCCTGAACTGTTAGCGTGTTAGATGTAGGATGGCTAGTAGAGGAGTAGGGAGATCGAGTTAACATGCCCAGGAGGAGGTGAGAGATGGGGAGGCACCCCAAGTGCAAGTGTTCAGCTTGATCTACCCAGAGAGGTATGGCTAAGAGTGGCAAGCCAGTTGCCCCTTAATTGGACAACCCTCCAATTTATCATTTATCAAATATCACTATATTGTTTCCACATGGTTGCCACAATTGTTGAAGCGGGGTGAGAGATGGGCTGGCTGCCTCCAGTCTAATCTTGCCATCCATGGTGTGATGTTTCCTTTACACTGGCTTAACCAAGTATGGCACTTCTTATGCTCTTATGTCTCCCACTTTTACTTGTGTGCTTTCACCATTAGGCTACAAAGTTAGACACCCTCTAGCTTGCTTTCTGGCCCCTTAACTGCACAGTGGGATAGCTTCAATAAGAGGGATAGAGAGACTCTTTTACAGCCTGGTGGCTAGAGTAGTCTTTTGGAAAGGTAAAGCTGAAGGTTATGAATCCCTTTAGGCTGATGATGGCCTAGAACTTGGGTTTCTGACTTGTGCTGCAGCCACCACCAGGGTCTGAGCACTCTGGAGTCTAAGTAAACAGGCATGCCTTAAGTACTTAGGTTCTGAAAAGAGGTGGGAATCCAGACACACCCTTGTTTTTAATGTTTCCCGTTAGCTGCTAATCCAAATTATTCATCAGAAGATGTCTAAAATCCCCACATTGACAATTAGGGACCCCAGATGTCTAATTCAGCCTATGTGGATCACCTTCCTAGGACCAGCCATCTAGTTTTTAGGCACTGTAACCCCTAAGTGGAGACACTTATCAATCTAAATTCAGCCCTTTGCAAAGCAGCATAGCCATGTTGTCCAATTTCCTGCTCAGAACAAGGTCATTATCAGTAGTAAAAAATCTTTGAACTTCTGAGGCACCTGTCATCTAAGAAAATTAAAACACATTGTATCTGTTAATTAAGTGTCATAATGTTGCCTCAGTGAGACGGGTAAGAGGTTCCCTCATCCACCAGTTAATTGCAGCTATGGCTGTGGTAGAATTCAACAGACGTCTAATAGAGCAGGTTAACACCACAAACTAAATGGCAGGATATGCACAATTAAGCTTTCACATTAAAATTGTAGGGGACTTGTGGTAGACAGAGGATATGGCTTGTCAGCGATTCCATCCAGACTATTAAAATGAGCATGCCATTTGCACCCATTTACCACTAAAGGGAAAAAGCCTCAGCCTTTTATGGTGAAATACCCTAAGTTGCTTGGTCCTGACAACTGTGGCCGTTCAGAAGCTCAGTAAAGAGGCATAATTACTGTCCTTGTCTCACAAGTGAGTCCTGTATCTTTAGGCTTGGCAGAATTTGATTATTTTTTTTTTATTGATTTAAGTTTTCAGGATTACACAGAATTAAGGGGGTGGGGGCAGACAGTTTATTAATGTATACTATTATTATAGTGCAGCAGAGCTGCCATCAGCCCTGGCTTTGCTTACCCCTAGCTCCCTCATCTGCTTTGTTACTTCCTCCTCCTTTGTTCCCATTCCCCTGGGGTTTCTGGGAGTTGCAATCCAACCTACAGTCAGTGCAGTTTTGTAGGACTACCCCCCACCCCTGTCTTCACATACTCCATCAGCCATCATTTTTCTTGCATCACCTTTTTTTAAAATAAATTTTGTTTATTAACATTGGCCTGTGAGTGTGATGTGAAATCGATATTTATCATCCTTTACTAATAAAAAGCCAGGCCTACGTACCTTTTATAAGAATCATAGGAATCATGGGAAAGTAGGACTGGAAGGGACTTCATAAGGTCATGTCCAGCCCCCTGCTCAAGGCATGATCAACCCTGACTAACCATCCCTGCCTCGTGTCTGCCTAGGCTGCTCTTGAAAGCTTCCAGGAATAGGGAGATTCTGTAACTCCTCTAGGTATTCTCTAAATACTAGTTAGTATCTAATACTAATTATACTAATAGATAGTATTCCTCCCAGGTGTATTATTTTATGTTTTACATTTACCTAAATGAAATTGTATCTAACTTAAAGTCCATATTTTGCCCATAGATGTACACATAGAAACCCCAGTACAGTTTGTGTGAGTTCATGCATATGTCTGACAGGAAGATTTGTTCCTCTCAGCTTTCTCGTGGTGTGGCAGTCCCTGTTAATTTGGTATCCTCTGCAAATTTAACCAGGGTACAAATGACCCTGTCTTTTGGATCATTCATGGAAACAGAGCGACTCTTCTGACATCTGCATGACAGGATTTCTCTCTCTCTCACGCTCTCTCTTTGTGTGTGTGTGTCTGTAGCCTCTTTTATACAGTTACCCAGTCAGGTATTTGATGTGTTACTGAATTGCCGTTCAAAGGTTGTGGGCCAGTTTTGTTTATTCATTTTTAGTCAGACTGCATCTTTCATATGATTTCAGTTTTCTAGGCTGAACTGTCAGATCTAAAACAATGAATCCCTTTCATTCTACACAGCCTATAGTCCTGGCATTGAGAAACATGTTAGTCTAATTGTCTGAGCAGAGATCGAAGTGCCAGAAAACTCTTGAATTCTGCTCTTGCCTCTGCCATTTATTCTGTATACATGGCCATGAGTGAGGCACCTATTCTCTGGGCTAAACTTTAAAAGGTCTTTAATTTTTTGTGTATATTTGCAGGTGTGATTTTGCACCTGCAATTAATTGCATTTCCATTTTGGAACCTGCAATGAACTGCAGTAGTAAATAGCTATGCATTTGATTTGAAGTGACAATTATATGGCTAAATCCTCTAATTTTTGCCTTTGTTAGTGGCAGGAAGAACATTGCAGCTGCAAAATTATCTGTCTTTTGATGAAGGTATTTATCTCCCCATTATTAAAGGAAGGCCACTTTTAAACTTGAGGTCATCTGTTTCATTTTCCTTCTTTGTAAAATGGGGAATAATAATACTTACCTGTCTATTTAATAGAGATACTATGAGGATCAACTAATTAGTGTTTGCAAAGCTCTTTGAAAATATTTGCTGTTAGATACAGTGAGAGCAGTTAAATTGCTTTGATTTTGTTACAAATAGAAGGAATACCTACTCAGCATGGTTCTATCTCACTTACCTAATTTTTTCTTCCCTAAGTGTCTGGCTATGGATTTAGAGATCTGAGTTTGGGCCTTGTTCTGGACTTGCACTGAAGGCTGCTCCTTTCTTGGCTATAAACAGGTATCTAGTCATTCAAACAAAGAAGACAAAGGTGACCAGATGTGTTGCTAGATGCATCATGCTCTTGTGTGCTATTAGCTACAGAAACAGCGGTGCTTTGATTATGCTATCCCAGTGACTCATCTAAGCCCAGGCTGACCTTTGATTTTCCGTGGTGTGTCTACATATGCAATTAATAATATAAAGCATTACTGCACAGTAAAATACTGTGCACTAACCCTTCCTAGGGAGCACATCTACATGTGTTCCCCGGTAGCCTGATAGAGAACTTCTCCAGCCATGCTCTGGCCCTCTGCAGTAGCCAGGGGGAGCTCCAGGATCCTCCTGGGTGCTAGCCTGGGGCTGGCAAGGAGCATGGGACTGGTTCCCGTACTCCTCTGCTGGCTGCAGCAGCATTTGTCTCCTAGCCCAGGGGTTTTCAACCTTTTTAAAGGTGTGTACCCTTCTGGTGGGTACCCCTCCTGGACTGTACCCCCTTCTGGACATGGAACGGGGGGGTCCCCCAGCAGCCAGTCAATGAGCAAGGACAGTCCCCTGGCAGCCAGTTAACGAAGTGGGGGGGTGGGGAAGATGCCCTGGCAGCCAGACACAGAGTGGGGACACTTGGGTGCAGGGAGACAGTGCACAGCAGCAGCACAGAGTGGTGGATGGCGGTGGCAGCCCCATGCCACCACCTCCCAAGTACCCTGGCTGCTTCATTCTGCCACCACATACCGCCTGCGGCCTTCCCAAGAACCAGCACTGTTATGCACACCACCAGTTGACACCCCCTGTACTAGCCCTATGCACTTTGGGAGGAGTCCTGATGTGCAGGGGACTGTGAGGAAGCTGATGCTGCAGAGCCCTCTTGGCCCCCTTCACATGGGGACAAGCCTTGTGCCCAGTGGGGCTTCTCCTTGCAGCTGGGGGCTGGCCCAGAGCTGTCCCACTTCTGGGACCATTCCCAGCCAGGTCCAGGCTCTGCTGTCCAGAAGTGGGACATTTTCTGGCCAGCTACAGGCTGGGTGGCAAAATCTCCACGCAGCCCAGAGCTGGCTGGGAGCTGCCCCAGAAGGTACAGGGAAGCGGGGAGCTCCCAAGTCCCAGCGCTGCTCAGCTTCCAGCTCCTGTGGGGATCTGGGAGCTGAGCAGTGCTGAGTGGTAGGTGGTGGGGGGCAGGAAATGGAGGCCAGAGAGATACCCTGTTCCAGTGCTGCTTGGCTTCCAGCTCCTGGGAGGTAGGAGCTGAGTAGTGCCAGGGCCATGGGAATTCCCTGACCCCTTTGGCCCCATAATGTGGGCTAACATGGAGCAAATTTGCTCACAGTCAGCGTCTATACACACACTACTGCACAGTATCCACTGGGCAATTAGTTTACCCCCTATAGGTAGTAGCTAACTGTACAGTAGACTAATTTACTGTGCAATAAATGTGCATGTGTGCAGATGGTGATGCTTTACTGTGCAGTAGATTAGCCTGCTGTGCTGTAAAGCATTTTGTGTAGACATCCTGGTAATGCTAAATAGTATTCATTTGGCCCAGAAAGACTCCCAGTAAGGAGTTTCTTCTGTGGACCCGTTTTATGTAATACTTGGGGAGAAGGTTGTAGAGCCCTTAAAGTTATGGGTGAACATTTATACAGGTATTCCTTTCGGAATGAATGGATCTATTAAAATGCTTACGTCTGTGGTAGTGACTATACTGTTTCTCTCTGTTTTCCTTTGAAGTCTTTCACACAGCTTGATTCTTTAAATGTTCTGTGATTTGCACATAGCATTAGAATTAAAACGAAGAAGTGGCTCTCCCCCTTCACAGGTGAGCACTACCAGGATATTTGCTTTTTTCCAATCTACTTCAGCCTCAATGGATATTCAAGAATGATAGCTAACTCTCCTGCATTTTACTATTATAGTTATTACTACTAACTTACAGTTACTGACAGCCCTTTAATGTCATCCAGTCTCTTTGGCACTCTATATAAAGAGCAAATTATAGCACACATCATCTTCCCAATATTGGCTTAGTTGACTTAATTGACTTGACTTCAGTTATATCAGTCCTCTATGCTTGGCATTCTTCTTGGAGATGCACAAACTGTTAGAAGTAAAATATGAACTAACCTGATTGTCATCTCCTTTGCTATCCCCTTATCTAACGTTGAACACAGTGGTTTAGTTTACATAAATCTCCTTTTGCACCTTCCCATCCAACGCTATTTGTTTTTTCTTCAACACTGCAGGATTCCTTCCCACTCCCGTTCCCAATCAATGCACCCCCTTACTTGGGTTTCCCACTACCTTTTGGTGTAGCTGACTCTGCAGCACTTCATGGCCATAGTTACAACAGATATGAAAAAACGCCAAGGTCATGTTTGCATGTGCACATTAATGTGGAGCAATAAACTCTGGTGCTTATCATGCCCGAGTTTATTGCTCCCGGGCATTGCGGTTACACATGCACCTGGGACTGCAGCACTTTGAGCTGGGTTGTAGCAGCCCCAGCTGGTAGGAAGCCCGGGTGGGGAGTCAGCCTGGGGTTGTTCCAACCTGGCTCAACATGCTGTTGAGGGGCTGGCTGGGGCACAAGGGGGCTACAGTGTGGAGCTGGCTGGCAGGCAGCCTCTGCACTGAAGCACCCTGGAACCCCTGCCAGCCGTGTCAGCATCTACATATGCGGTGCTGCGGAGAAAAACCCCTACAGCAGGATAATACTTGTATTTACAAGTACTACCTTGCTATGGAGTTTATTAGTTTACTTCAGCCTAATAGCTGTGCATATGTAGATGTCAAGACATTTACTGTGGAGCTAATTAATCTACTCTGCAGTAGATGTCTCATGTAGATGCACCCAGTGTAAAGTCTCAACACTTGAGGATGAAAATGCCCACTTGGAGGGTGGCTGCAGTAGCAGTTGGGGTTGAGAAGGGTGACTGGGCAAAAAGTTATTTGAGCCTAATGAATAGGAGATGTTGTGTGACTAAGAAGCAGTTAGGACCTCTGGATATTTGGCCATTCAGTTGTGGCTTCATTAGTGTATAGATTGCATCAGATCTTAAATCCTTGAACTTTGTGGTAACCAGCACTCCCACTACAACTACAGAGAAGTAGAAATTTTCAAGAATCAAAGTCCTTCATTATTGAGGCACTTTGTGTTTTTTAACTATTTTCTTCTCTCTCATGCCTTTGTCCAGATTGATTTATACATAGTTTCTAATTTCCTTTACCTTCTTTATCTAACACCATATGATTTCATTTTACTCTTACCATGTTATGTCCATTATCATTGAACGATTCATTTATTGCTTCAGTCCTCTGTGTTAGCTTTTTCTTGTTCCCTCTGTTTTTCTGTTACTTTTGAATCCCTTTCTTCTTTGCTTCTCTGATAGTAATATTCAGGTACTTTTTTTTCTCCTACATTTTCTTTTTAAAATTTCTCCTATTCCCTATTTCCTGTCATTTACAAAAATATGCTATGTTTAAAGGAGGAGTCTGCTTTTTTTTTTGCAAACAATTTATAAACATGCATTCAATTATTCTTAATTAGGGACCTACCATATTCATGGTGGGAGTGGGCTGTGCAGCAGCTCTTTTAATCCTGAAGGTTTCCTGGTGCACCCTCCCACTGTTGAGTGGCAGAGGGGCCCTGCTGCTTACTGCTCGCTTCTGATTGGTGGGGAGTCAAAAACCACAGTTTTAAATTATGACACCATTTTTGCTACTCGCCAAGGGGCCCTGGCAGTCCTGCTGTCTGTTGTTGACCAGCTGGGAGACAAAACCAGCGCCATATTTAAAACTGGTTTTCGTCTCCTCACTGATCAGGGTTGGGGGTATGGAGGGGAAAGGGAGTGCATAGGGGAGCCTGCAAAACCAAAGGAGCTGCCACTCACTTAACTTGCCTAACTCCTGCCAATTTTGAAGGTTCCCCTGTGCGCCCCTCCCCACCCCGACTTGCTCACTCCTGATCAGCAGGGAGGCGAAAACCTCGGTTTGAAGTATGGTGCTGTTTTTGCCTCCTGGCTGGTCAGCAACAGATAGTGGGGCCTTTCAGTCAGTTGGCAGCAAGCAACACAAATGGTGCCATATTTAAAACTCTGGTTTTTGCCTCCCTGCTGATCAGGAGTCAGTGGCAAGCAACAGGGCTCATCCACCAATGAATGGTGGGTGGTGGGCTCTCAGGGGAACCTTCAAGATTAAAGGAGCCACTTTGCAGCTCACTCCCACTGTGAATTTGGTAAGTCCCTACTCATAATTCTTGCTCTAAGAATCTTCCTTCGGTTCTAAGTCCATGATCAACTCCTTCTTTCTCAGCATCTAACCTAAAATTCTCACCTGTGTTCTGTGAAATAAAAAAGGTCCGACATGGGTTAAAAATTACTGTAAGCATGGTTTAACAGGTAATTTTGTAACTATAATCACTCAAAGGGCACCAATCTCAAGACCCTAATGTATTTCACTGTAATGAAGTTTTTGATTGTCTTGTTCTTCTTTTCTTCCATGTTCTGCATTTTTTTCCTGTTGCATACAGAATCCTGTAATCTTTTTTAATAAAATACACTTTTGAAATAAGAATCTGGCTGTCCTTGAACTTATGAGCTCTGTACTCCATCTGCTAAAGTGGAAGCTGTAAAATTTGGACAGTCCCCTCAGAGTAGTGAGACCAGTCTTTCATGAATTAAAATACAGCTGTATAAGATCCAGTGGCAGATTGCATGTGGTGGATGGACACTGGGGGTTTTTGCCTTCCTTGGTAGCGGGGGTGTAGCCCTCTACCTGGGACCTCTTGAGCATACTTGGACAACATTTTATAGAAGCAGGACACTGGCAGTCCTTCAGCTTAGGCTGGGCAAACTGCAGCTTGCTCCCCCTCCCTTCCTGCAGACAGTCCTGGAACTGGTGGAGTGGGGGGCAGGGTTAGGAGAGAGGGTGCAGGCAGGACTCAATTGGCTCCGAAATGGATCTTGACTTTTCCTCCCCCCCCATCCCAACAGGTGAACATCTGTTGGGTCAGGGGGCCACTCTAACTCATGGTGCTTTATGGAAAGTGCCATGAGTTAGTGGGGACCTGCACATCTGTCAGTACCCATATATATTTTGTTTGACTAAGTTTGACTAGGTTTGATGTTTTGTTAAGAACATTTACTAGGGTAGTCAACAGAATCCCTCTTCTCCCTGCGAAGCATCCCACCCTTTCCCCTCCACGCTGAGTGGCCTCTCCCAACCCCTCTCACCTCTGCTTGCCAATGCTGATGCTGCCACTGTTATCCCCAGCTGACTTGGGGGTGCGATGCTCCAGAGCTGCTCCTGCCCAGCTCCAGCCAGGCTGGGGAGGGTGCTTAGCTTGGGACAGTGTCAGTGTCAGTGGCAGGCAGGTTATCCAACCCTGCCCAGTCTCCCCGGCTGCTCCCTACTAGTCTAGGAGCAGGCCCAGGAAGCAGGCTCAGGAAATCTGCCACTGTCACCGTCTCCTAATACACGTGACTTTCCACACAGCTGCTCCTCACAGCCCTGGCTGAAACGGGGAAGAAGCAGTTAGGACAGCAGTGTTGGTGGGCGTGGCCTCCCTTCCTGTAATTAGAGAGGGGAGGGGAGGGGAGGGGAGGTGCTGCTGAGTTCCATGGGGAATATATGGGGTCCCAAGGTGTGTGTGTGTTTGGTGGGGGGGGATTCTTACCTGATTTGGGGACTTAAAGTCCCCAGCTGTATGATGTTTTGTCTTAATCAGTATGGAAGTACATCAGCAAGAGAGTGCATGGAAGCATATTCCAATACCCATGGTAATCTGTCCTGTGATAAGATGATAACAAATAATATAATCTGTATAGTTATTTTTACAATATTTTAAAAAAATATCTAGCACCATGTGACTATATAACTGGGATGTACAAGAGTGGCATCTGTTCAAAGTGTGCCCCTCAACCACATGGATACCAGAACAAAGACAGGAGCCTTGTGCAGACTGGCTGTCATGGATGAATTTAACTGTAATCAAAGATATATGTACCGTGTATGTGTGTGTGTGTAGAATATGGGTACTTTTAGCAAAAGGTATTTGAAAGTAAAAACCCCCTTTATTACCTGCCAGGGACCTGAGTTTAGGTGTCAGTGGTTGTTCCTAGAGGAGCTGGTGCCCTATATAAATTAGTCAACTCTCTAGAGACTGGGTAGGACAGTGTTTTGTTTGTGGTTTTCTTGGTCTCAATCAGGGCCAGAAGGAAAAGTACAGGATGTTGAAATGAAATCTTGGCAAGTAGTAGGAATGGGAAGTGATAAGAACCCCCTAATTTTAAAATTTCAAGTTAAGTTTTATAATGTAAGTCTAGAACTGAGAGAGATTCCTGTATGATGTATTTTGATATTACGACGTGGTGTTTTAGCAGGGGTTTTTTTCCACTGCTGTTGATCTTTGCTTTAGCCTGTCATTGTAGTATCTGAGCCTTTTCCACGCTAATTAATTTAGCATTAAAGAAAGGTTAAATCCTTGGAGTCAATGTCAAAACTTCTGTAGACTTCAGTTGATGTCAGTCAGGTTAGGCTGTCATCATAAGTCCTTAGGGGACAGCATGGAGTTTCTCATGCACTGCTTTTTTTGTTACTGAATTTCTGCTTGGTTTAGTTTTGCTTTAAATTGTACCAAGTTTTGTTGCATGTGTTACTTTGCCTATGGTAAAAAAAAAAAAATGTATCAGAGAGGATTTGTTTAGCAGACTGTCCTAAAGGCAGCCATGCTGGTTTCATCCACTGTCCTCCTTGTCTAGAAGATGTGTGATGTGTACAAAACAGAGTTCAGGGTGCAAAATGCGATGGGTATAGCTATTTGAAACAATATGGGCACAAATGCTTAATCATTCAGTCAAATTCACCTCTGTCAAAGAGATTTCTCAGGGTCTTATACAAACAGTAAACTCATAGAAACAAATTATACCTACCTCTCCACAGATGAAAACAGCCTACTCAACAAAAAACCCGTTCCATTCTCTGTAGAGTCCAGTTTCATTGCCAGTTTACAGCTGAGTTTTGAAGGTCCCGGAGGGTGGGGAGCAGGGAAAGGACCATGTTACAAACCTTCTCCACTATCTAAAAGATTTCAGGTCACATGGAGACTACAGCCCAAAACTGGAAGAGAGGATATCCCATAGCAGTGTTGTTCCCCTGAAGATTCATGGGTATGATTCCTTCCTTTGTTCCTGAACCTGGAATCATTTCCAAGCACAAGGTTTGGGGCCAAGGTTTGGGGCTTTAGTGTAGCATAAATCTTAGTGTGGTTTTTGCTTGGAGTTTAATATTTTCCCATGTTAGAGTGTGAATGATCTAAGTAAAAAGAGTTTACCAAGGAAGTAACAACTCAGTATAGCTGTGTGCTTTGTTGGAACAGACTAAATAAGTTTTTGTTGATTTCAAGATTAAAGTAGAACACCACTCATGGAAAAAAATAATCTATAAGCTACTTTCCATGGGTGGTTGAAGATTTAAAAGGGAAAAAGAAGGATTTGGTCATATCTTATCCAAACTGTCAGGTATAAAGTGACTAAATCACATATTTTAGTGGATCACTCAGTGTGTAGGAAAGCTTTTGTGGTCCTGAATTATAAGAAGATGTATGTTTCTCTTGGTTCAGATCATCAGTCTTTGTCTAGTTAAAGAAAACAGTGTTTCTTTTACTGAAGATCCCTATTTTAATGGAGTATTATTGGACATAATCAGTAGACTATAGATGAGGGGAACTGAGAGTTGAGTAACCTACAACCTAACCTTCAAAAAAAAAACCTCGACCAGGATTTTTGAAGGTTTCTGACGCTTCAGTTAACTTTATTATTGCGTAGCTCATTTCCTTCACTCCCTTGTTGACCTGTGGGGTCAGGCCAACTCTCAAGATCACAATATTGTGCTGTCAGACAGGAGGGTATGACACAATTGCACATATGCAAATGCACAAATCAATTAGGTGCACACACACACACACACACACACATCCAAACCAGCCTAGGCACATGCATACCTATCACCAATCCAAGCACATACACTATACACCCCAAAAGTTAGACAAAAATCAATTGTCCATACCCGCACACTTAGTAGGCGTACACAGATCACTAATTCATATATCATGCACACAATGCCATATATATACATGCACACACTCACCAGTTCACACACATACAACCCACCTACACATACACACAGTTAAGTTCCTAACTTGGATGATATGGTATGTATGTGTGTGCTTGGGGTACCTGGGGGAAGGTTAAGGTGAGAGAGAGATTCAAAGTGTAGGGAGTGAAAGTTGCCAGAACCAGGATTAGAACCAGTGGACTAGAGAGAAGCTAGCTGAGGAACTGAGGCTTGGGTTTACTTAAGATCAAGTGGCCCTGGGGTTACTCAAGGTCACTGGTGCAAGGGGAAAAAAAAAAAAGGCCTGCTGCCAAGGAGGAGACAGCCAGGAAAGAGAGAAAGACAGAAACCTGGGAGCTTGGAGCTGGAAACTGAGGCAGACAGCTGAGATATTTGGGGTGGGGTGGGGGGCAGATAAGTGGTGGCAAGGAGGAGACAGCCAGGAAAGAAACTGAGGCAGAAACCTGGGAGCTCAGGGGAAAAGGCGGTGGGGATAAGACAGTGGCAAAGAAACAGGCAGTTTGGAGGCAGAGAGGAGCTCAGGATGTGTTGGAGGTGGTGGTGAGCCAGAAGCAGGAGAGGGAGAAATGAGACAGAAGTTAGAGGGGTGAGGAGCAGAGATTGGAGGAGGGCCGAACCATAGTAAAGCAAAACCCAACTCAGGGGTCCAAATAACAGGTTTATTAAACGGACCATGCACACACACACACACACACACACACACACACACACAC
>NW_017728906.1:191243974-191279036 GCF_001723895.1 Crocodylus porosus
CACACACACACACACACACACACACACACACACACACACGGTTGGAGTCCAGGTAGGGAAGACAAACAGAGTCCAAGTCCTTGGTTGAAGAGAGGGAGGAGGTGATAGCTACGTATCCAGGCTAGAAAGAGGTCTTTGTCCAGAGGGGGGTAGCCGGCAGGGCCTCTGGGTGGATAGGTGGTGTGGCATGGTGCTGGTCCAGATGGAGAGGCATCCCAAGGAGTCAGTCTTCACTAGTCCTTTTTATGGGGCAGACTACCTGTGATCTCCTATGGGGAGGACCTGTCCAGGCAATGTCAGTCCTGGTCCAGAGGGTTCCAGATGTTCTTACTGAGCAGATGCAGCCCTGCCATAATGGTGGGTTGCTTTATCTTTTGTTTCTTGAATGTTGAGGGTGTTTCCAGTGCCTGGGTCATTGGTCCGGGTATTGGTATTGATAGTTCGGTCATTCAGAAGGAGCTATTTTTAGACCTGCTGCCATTGTCTCTCAAGCACCCTCATTCATTCAGGAACCAAGTTACATAGGAGGGGTAGTATGAGTCATAGGTTACACAACTGGGCATGGGGATATAAGATGGAAACTTGACATGACTTATGCTAACTTACATACATAGGCCTAAAACAGTAATCACACAGTATAAAAGCAGTAAAAAATCAATACAAACATAATAATTATTACTTATAAAACAGTGGATATCTATATCAAAATAGCAAGGCACTTATTTGCAGAGGGGAGAGAAAAAAAACATTACCTAAAATAAAATGTTAAAGCTTATCCTACATCTTAGCTTACTTATACTCATCTATAGGAAAGAGGGAGAGACAAAGTCAGAAATGGTTGGGAAAGGGGAGGGAATGCATTTTAAAAGAAAAAAAATAAATAAAAACGGGGTTTTGCTACACCCTGGTTTTTGCCCAGAATGGGAAATGCCATAATTCCAGAAGACAAGTATTTCTCAGACTCTGCGCAGTTAAACTCTTGTTGAGAGTATGTCAGAGAATGCATAACCCCAAGAGTTAAAGTGGCAGAATCTGGCCATGTCTTTCCGACTCAGTCAGCAAGGCAGAACAGAGGAAGTCTAACCAAGAAGCATGTTTGCTTCCAATGTCAAGGCAGCTAGTCTGAAAAGTGATGAGTACCTCATGTCATCTGCGTAAGTTCCACTGCAACCAGTAGGAACTGAAGACGCTTAATTGCACGTGAGGTTTGCCCACCGTAGCACTTTGAAGTTTGCTCACCTTTAGTGAATAGATGCTATGGATTATTCTGATCAGTCTACCATTTAACATCCATTATGTGTCGATTATTTAACAACTGAACATTAAGTTAAAAGACTAGGATGTTGTGTTTAATTTTGTCATGTATTTATTATGTTAATTTCTTGACAGGTTTCTTACATCTTCCACCATCATCCAGTACTTTATGACCAGTGTCCAGTGGCCATCAGGTTGTCCCCCCATCAGCACCATGAATATTCGTCAATATACAGGATACCCCAACATTATCACCATTGAAGGATGTGATAGAGAAGATCTACCTTCAGTTGCTTCTCAGCGTCTGTGCCCCTGAAATATGGATGTTGTAGAAGAAATTTTTCTTGTCACTGAACATCCCTTTGGACAATGTACCAGACCTCATTTAGAAACAGTGGCAGTAGAGAAGAGAGCCAGGAGATTGGGGAAAATGTGCACATTATTCATTAAAATCATTGAGATGTCTCAAAGCAGACATTTTACTTGATTCAGCTGAAGTATGAGTGTGCCAAGTGCAAATTCCTCAGAAAACCAATCCCTACTTCTCCAAAAGCTATAACTCCCTTCTTACTAGGTAAGATTCAAGTAATTCAACATGGAGAAGAATTTTTCCAAGTTTGGGGCTAAAGGACGATGGAGAAAACCTAGGACATCCATCCACTGCTACCAATTAGCAATGAATAGTCATTATGACATGTATTAATGTAGTGTTCCCCATCTTCAGAAACTTATGTGGCCACATAAACCCATTATTAAGTGATATTTGTGGGTTCTATTTTCTTGAGCAAATACTTGTGTACACATATGACTTTAGTGATTGCACACTACTTTAAGTTAGACTTTGAGCAGAATGGTGGAAAGATACTATTTGATCTATTAGCACTTTTGCCTTAAATTAAGAGGGAATGTATGTTATCTTGGCCTCCTAATATTTACAACATAAACCAAAATTAAGATGTTTGAAGTCATGTGTATTTTTATAATGTTTAACATTAAAATTTTATTTTCATAAAAATGTGGTAAAATATCTATTTTGTGGATCTAATACATCTTGACAACTACCAGAGGCGGAAGTACTCAGATGTTTCAGTACGAGAGAAAAAATGTGTAGTAAATTTCTACATGTAGACTGATGGGACTACTTACCCATTAGGCAGATTTATGTTCCTGAGTGCCCATGTATACATTTATTCATCTGTATGATCACAACGGAGATCCAGGGGGCTTCACATTTGAGTGAAGTATCAAACATGTAAATGTTTGAACTAGCAGAAAGGCTGCCATAGAAGCCCCAAACTTCCCTAGACTTTGACTGTCTGTAGAAAGTCGTATCTTTCTGATGGCACTGCTCCAAGGGTTCTCAGTGGTTGCAGCAGGAGACCCAGTGATGTACATTCTGCTCCCAGCCGTCCAGCTGACTAATTCTGTGACCTTGGGCAAAGGACTGTAACTTTTGTTGCAATCCACCTGTCTGCAATAAGAGGATGATTACATCTACCTTCCTAGGGGATTGTGAGACTTATCCCAATGTTTGTAAAGTGATTTGAGAGTTTTTGCCAGAAGGGGCCAAAGAATTAATATTACAGTTCCCAGTTCTGAAGCCTTCTATATTTCTCTGTAGCTGAAAAGTAAGAGGGAGCTTCCTAGGGTCATGGTTGTAAAATTTCCTCAAAATAGCTCTTGGCAGAGAGACTGGCCTGTTCTGTGATGCATTTTGCTGTTTTGAAGGGTTTTTTGGAGGGGAAAGAGTTATCTTAATTAACAGGAAGCGCTGATGAGATGCCGTTTGCTTTTTTTGCCAGCACATGGAAGGATGCATGTATTCCATGTGGAGCTTTGCAGCAAATGTCTCAAACCCTTTCTTTGTTATGCAGAAAGGAGCAGACTTTGTGCTTGAGAGAATTTTAGCTGCTAGGCAGGAGGGAAGAGCAGCCAGGTGAAGCCGAGTATGATCTCCCAGTAGAGCAGGAAGTAGCTGGGAGCAATCCAGAACCTAGCATAAAGGAAAAAGCAGCAGTTAGAACGACCTGTTACATACTGCTACACTTCCCATCATTACTTCTCCAGAGGCCCTACATAGTGAGCTGAAGAATTCAAGCTTATGTGCAAAGGGGGAATTTTTGTTTCTAGTTCAGATATCTGCAAGGAAGATCTTTGGAGTGCGAACTACTGCAGGGCTATGTTCTTGTCTTTAGGCTATGAGTGCTGTGAAATGCCCTCATTTCCTTCAGTGGTAGCCTAATGATGCTATTTATATAGCTATCCCATTAATTATTTTACTGCTGGTACTTTCTGCACAAATTATTGTGGTTGGTATCTGAGACTGCAAGTGGAACTTGACTGGAGTGGCTACCCCACTCCTTGTCACTCAGATTTAAGAAAGGGGATGATTTTGGAGGTGCTTATCTCTGAGGAGATGAACTTGTTTCTCTTTGAATGGTAAAAGGAAATGCTTATTTACCATTCTGAAGGACAGAGACTAGTTTGTCTCCTGCCCAGAGTAAAGAACATAAAAGAACTCTTACGCCTTCCACCCTGTCTATCAACGCTCCCTTTTAGGAACAGAAAGGTCAATTCAGCAATGTGTAGATCACATCCGAGGTTTTGGATTGGTCTATTACAAGATGAAGGAATTATTGATAGGTTTGGCTTTGAAGTTCCCCGAAGACCAAGGGTTTCTCTGTGTATTTTTTTTTTTTTAACTCCAAGCCAATGTATTTGTCTAACTCTCATTCACAGACTTCTATATCTTTCAGAATCTGTAATCAGACAAATATTCTGAATTCAGCTGGCACCTCTTGCAGCTGTTTCTTCCTGCCTCTCCCTGCCTTTGGCACCAGGCAATGAATGCCCCTAGGCATAACATAAGTTGGACTACTTTGACTTCAGTCTGTGATTTCTTTGTGATAAGAAATGAGGCATGACTCTCTTATCACCTTTGTTGAGACAGTGTTCTTGTTGTCAGACTTGAAAGGGTCTCTGCATCCCCTTGGGAAAACAGTGGTGTCTTGGAGAAAAAAGGTGTGTTACTCAGAAATACAGTCAGATTACACTACTCTCTGGCACAGCAGGTCAGCAGAGTCTACATAGCCAGTATCTATGTATGTGGATGCATTCTGCCCTCATGTTAAAAAAATAAAAAAATAAAGGTTATAAATAATGATGGCGGTGGGGTGGGGGAGTTTTGCCCAGCCTTAAAACTGAAATAACATGGTCCTTATTCTGGCCATCCTTCCTGTGTAGTGTCATCCTGGCTGAAGACAATAATATGTCTGAGATTTCCCTGTCCATTCGTTACACAGGTTAGGTTCTTTAACCACACAAAACATTAGGGCTATGCAAAATGGCTATGTTTCGTTTGGGTTTTGGATTTGGCCATTTCGGAGGGACAGTGATTCGTGTCGGTGTTTCGGATCACTGTTCTGTTTTGATTCGGCCAAATCTGATTTGGAGTTTCGACACTGTTTCAGCATTAATTCGGAGATTCAGATCAGCTAGGGATAGGCAGGCACAGCCAGGTGGCCGCAGGTTGTCCCACGGCTCCTCCGGCTCTGCCTGCCTCTCCCCGGCCAGGGGGAGCCATGGGAGATGCCCCTATGGCTGCCCTGCCCGGCCCCATCCTCTGCCCAGCCCCAGCCTTCTGGCACTTTAAAAAAAACCAAACTCTTGCGCTCACTGGCTGCAGCAGTGGCAATCGGGGCCTCTGGAGGCTCATGGCAGAACCCCCCTGTGCAGTGCGGGGCAGTGGGAGGAAGTAGAGATCGCCCTCCCCACCCCCACTTGGCACCCATGCAGCAGCTGTCACATTGTGTGGGGCAGCATGGCTCGATAGGGTACGCACTGTCTGGGAGCTGGGGCGGCTCCAGCAGTCAGCAGGAGTCCAGCACGGCTCAGCTCCAGTGACCTCAGCTCTGCTGAGCCGGGCTGCACCCATGCCATGGGGCAGCTGCCATGTGGATGCCAGGCGTGGCGGAGGTGATATCCCCACTGCCCCGCACTGCAAGGTGAGGGGGGCTCTGAACACCACTGCTACAGCCTGTGCGCATGCAGGGCCTTTATTTTTTTTTAAATGCCAGAGGGCTGGGGCCAGGCAGGGTAACCACAGGGGCTTCTCCTGTGGCTCCCTCTGCCTGGTGAAAGGCAGGCACAGCCAGAGGAGCTGAGAGAGAACCTGCAGCTGCTTGGCTGTGCCTGCCTCTCCCCAGCCGATCTGAATCTTTTCCGAATCGATTCAGAGTCTTTGAATTCGATTAGGACCTTTTTAATGGTTCTCTCGATTTGATTTGGATTCGGGCCGAATCTCCTATGAATTGAATCAGTGACCAAAGCTTTGCATAGCCCTTCAAACCGTATCTTATCATAATAAAGCTGGATGGATACGTTTTGTCTCAATTTCTGGTTGTTCCCAAGTCAGAGTTTCTGGGGACAGAGTTGTACTTGTTCGGGTGACCCGAAGATCCATATTTTCAAAGGACAGGCATCAGTGTAACAGAGTGGCCTTTTTAAAGTTCCAGAAATATGGGGCACAGGATGGCCAAGAGAAATAGTTCAAGGGATTTGGTGCAGAGGGAAAATCTGTACTACTGTTTCCTTAAGAATCTGAGAAAAGGAGATTTGCAGTAAAAGGCGGGGTAAGTCTTCTCTTTCCCTCTCAGCCAGCAAAGTCAAATCCTGGGAAAGAAGGACAACATGCATTCTGCCACCTTCCTCATAACGAGACAGGATAGTTGATGCTGACTGAGCTGAAGGGCCATATGGAAAACCTGCAGTTGGTGTGGTTGCACAGTCCTAGAAGGACAGCTCTGGGACTTTTGCTTCTAAGGAGAGCAAGTTCACTTGGTTTTGTGTGTAGGTCTGTGAATTGCTGAACTTGGAAGAGGCTGCTTTGGGTCAGCACCCAGGCTCCAGAAGGAGGTTTGCATTTGAGGGGCTAAGAAGGGTTGGCTCTCTGTGAAAGGCTTAGCAAATCAGCCTGAAATTGGGCGTGCGTAGTCTGGGCATAATTTACTGCGGAAGGAACTGAGAGCAATAGACTTCAAAGACGAGGCTGTGGCAAGGTGGGTATGTTTAAAGTGTGTGGGGGGGGGGGAGGCAGAGGCGTGTCTTCCACTATGAAGCATAACCTAAGGCTTAACTAGGATTGCCCAAAGTTTGTACCTGGGAGCAAACTGCACCTTTCAGTGTGGTTATGTTTGTGAGTTTTGTTGAAACGCAACAATTTTCTTTTTACTCCAACCTTAGTAGAGCCTCTCTTTCCCTCAGACAGGCATTTTCTTAGCTGTCCAAAAATTGCTCATTTGGAGGATTCCCTATTGACTTTGCAAACAGTGTCAAGATTTTCAATTTAGGCAGGGGCTGCATTTAATTCTTAGACAACCTCCTGCCTCCAGACGTGGCTTCCTCCCTCCTACATCCCAGACAAAACTCTTTCCATATGGCTTAGATTATTTTCTCTTCCTCTACTGCCACCGAGTGCCTTGCCAACTCCTGTTCCATTCTTGTCTGACTAGAAGTGGGCCCTGAACATTTTTCAAAGCACCAAAGATACCCCATGGTCTGTGCAAACTCATACAGAATCAACACAAGCTGCTCCATTGGTTCTGGCAGGTGTTTGATCAAACATGTTGACATTTATATATATAATATGCATCAAAACACCATGTAAAAAAGAGAACTGTATTTGGAGGTGTATGGCAGGGGTGGATCTGGGGGGGGGTGTACTGGTACATTTGCACCCCACTTTGATTCTTGGTCCACCCAGTTTACAACTAACTGTTAGACAGTGGCAGCAGCATTTCTAGTCAGGCTGTGCTGAGGAAGTCATTTGCCTTCATGGCTCATTACAGTTTACCTGATCCCGTCTAAACACTTCATTCCACAGGTGTTAATGCCCTCTCCTCTATTTAATGGTCTTGGTGTTCCCCCAACCCAGTTGTTCTACAATTCTGCAGACTGTTTTTATTATCCAGACTGCTCTGGGTAATAATCTCCTATTCCACAGCCCTGCAGACTGTTTTTAACTCAAGATATCAGATTTACGCAAATAACTTTGTCTGCCTAACTCATTTCAATGAAGTTATATTTGTTTTTGCTTCAATACATCCCTAGACTCCTAGTATATTAGTAAAGCTTCTACTTTATTTTTAGCTGGAGAAAAATAGGTCTTGTTTTATGTGCGATTATGCACCTCACCATCTGCACCCCCTTTTCAAAATTCTAGATCTGCCCATGGTGTATGGTAGAGCTATCCTTGTTCAAGTTTTTAGCCATTCAGGTCCACAAAGACAGACTTCTACCTGTGTGAAGTCCTACTGAAGTCAGGGATCTTCTCATAGCTGCCCAATTTTGTTATTGGCTGCTGTATTGGAGCCATAAATGGTTGTTTATGGAATCCTTCTCCTTCAGTGGAGGATGCATCTGCTTGGTAAGTCCTACCAGAGGAGTGACATTAATTAGTAAATTCATTTCAGAAAGGTAACAAGACAAAAAGTATCAATAAACTTTGTAACAATGTCTTCCAGTAACTATAATTAACAGCTCAAATCTGGGGTTCTCCTACCTCAGAGAGTTCTCTATACTTCAGTAAAGCTTTCTAAATTCTGTTGTTGGACAGAGATGTACCACATAGATTTTGCATGTGGCTCAGTTTTGGTAGAATTAAGGTGGAGACTGGAAAAATAAAGCATATACTGCAAGGGTGCTTAAGCTATTAGAAAGAGTAGTGTATTGTCATTGTTTTCCAACAATTCATTGAAATGGTCTAAATTTCAATTGCACAGCTGAATTCAGTGGTGAAAACTCTTTAAGGCCTAACTGCAGAACAAGCTCCTAAATATTTGCACACAAATTAACTCTTATTACTTCTTATCTGGCATGTAGGAAATACCTTCTGTATTTTAAGGCCGTAGTATTTCTGTTGGTGCAAAAGCACCCATTGGCTTTAATTCCACGAGGAACAGCATTAGATGCAGGGGATCTGATCCTACTCATGTGGTCATGCTGGTCCCTTTTGGCTTTATATACTCCAAATCTATTAAACGTATTTAAATTTTTAGCCTAGTTGCTAACAGATCAATGTCATTTATACATAGTTGTATCTCACAAGCCTAGAATTTTACCCAGTCATTTATGTATTGAGCCTAATAACTTATATATCACTAACGCATGTCTTCCAGATAGGGATCCCTCTTGACTTACAAATTTCTTGATAGTCTGTTCCAGCATTTAATAATATTTACTGTTAGGATGCACCTTATTTCCCGATTGAATTTGCTTGGTTTCAGTTTCCAGCCATTGGTTCTTTTCATCTTTCTCTCCAACAGACTGCAGTCAATACTCGGTATTTTTTTCCCCATGCGATGCTTATATACTATAATCATGCCACCTCTCAATCTGCTTGGCAAGCTAAGCCAATTGAACCCAGTGCAAGAATCATTACTGTGGCATTTTTTCCTGTGTCCTTTATAACTTTGCAAAATGCTTTTAAAAATATGGTAGTGGAGTTGTATGTAGGAATACCAGTATTGGTGTCACCAGTGCCATAAAGAGGTTCAACCCCCTCCTTGCTTCTAGTCATTACTCCTCTGTTCTTAATTATTCCCCTTTTGCCACAGTATCTTAAGTGGAATCTTATGTTGAGTTGTTTGTGATACCTGAATTCTTTTCAATCTCAGTTTCCAGGATGTATTCCCCAGATCTGTAAGAATGATTTGCATTTGTTCTTCATTGTAGTGACCCTGCATATATATGGCTGTCAAAACATACCTTAATTGAATGACTGTTTCCAAGTGATCCAGATTGCTCTGTATGACAGCTTTGCTCTCTGCTTTATTTACCATTTGACCAATCATTGTGTCACCTGCAAATTTTATCAGCAGTGGCTTTCATATTTATGTCCACATCATTGATGGGAGATGATGAATAGCATAGGACCTAGGATTAATCCCTATAGAACATCATTAAAATGCTTCCATTCAATGATGATTTTCCACTGACTACTACTGCTTGACATATTAGTTAACTAGTTCTTAATCCATTTAATACATACCCTGTTGTTTCATAGTGCTAGTTTTATTTGGAATATCAAACAATACTAAAGTTCAAATGCTTGATAAAAGTCTCAGTGTATTAAATCCATGCAATTATCTCTATCAACCAAACTTGTAATTTAATCAAAAATAGAAGTTGTTTTGCATGACAAGATCTATTTTTCATTGAGCCATGTTGATTGGCATTAATTATAATCCTTTTATCAACTGAATACTCAATCAGTTCTTTCACTGTTTTGCCTGCCATTGACGTTGTTCTTACTGGCCTATAATTCATCTTGCTTGCCTTTTTGAATGGGGAACATTAGAACTTTTCCAGGCTTCCAGAGTGTCCCAGATATTCCAAGAAATGTACATCAATTGAGCGGTGATCTTCTCAGCCAATTATTTTAGCACTCTAAACAAGATAAATTACTGTATGTATTATAAGATAACCCTGATTATAGAGATTACTTCCAAATGATTAGATTCTATGTATTTTGTTATAAATTTTCAGGTATGGAATCTAGTTAGTGGGGGTTTGCCTTGATTTTGTCCCTGTCTCACTCTACAGCAGGAAAAACAAATCTGGGAATCAGGTAGCCCCCTTGCCCTCTGCCTCCCCCCCAACTTCTTCCCCCCTCATTACTGCCAGGCCCTGCTCTCCCTGAGCACATGGAAGTGAGGAGCAAATTTGAAAACACTGAATGTGAAATAAAAATAACTATAGTAATTTGCATATAGAACTCATAGACTTAGTTAATCAAGAATTGATTCAGGTTTCCTTTTTGAAACTGCAGCAAGTTTTTAGCACGGTACTGTGACAGAGGGCAGCTCTTGGGGCTGAATCTTCTGCCATCCTTCCCACTTGTCTCTATGGGGCAGTCCACCCAATGTTGCCTGCTGTGACTTTGTTGTTTCCAGAAACTGATGGTGTAATGCCAGGGGGTGCTATCTGCAGCTCTGAACCTTCCCTACACTGCAGCCCATGTATTGCAGATGGCATCCAGATTAGTATTGCTCCCCAGTCTGAGACTGGAGCAAATCCAGTCCAAAGTTGGGCTCCACTCACCCATGTATTCATACCACCACTTTTCTCACAGGAGGTCTCTCACACTCTGCCCCCTCTCACTGGGGCCTTTGGCACACCGCCCATTACTGGGCCACACTCCCCTGCCTTTGCTCCTCCTTGAGAGTCCCCTCTTGGGCTATCAGGCTTCACTATACACATAATGGTCTCACCACTCAGTCATTTGGTTCCCGTGAGTTCCCCTACTATACATGTTCTGGCCTTGTGCCAAACCCTGGGCTAGTTCTGCTCCAAGCCCCTCACTGGGCAACTCTACACTATGCCCCACCCTGGGCTCAAGCTTGCAACCAACTTCTCATGGGGCCCAAAGGTGCCCTGCCACACACACTTTAAAGCAGAACTTTTATACCTACCTATATATAATACAAAGTTTTTTGGGTTTTTTGAAAAATAAATAAATAAATTAAAAAAATTATATATATTATACACACACACCTATGTCTTTACAAACCTGTCTCAAAACAACTATGGCTCACCTGACAGTCCAAAACACACCTGTACAGTGGCTATGTCTACATGAAACATTAACTACACAGTAGTTTGTTACTACTGTGCAGTAAAGCTGCAGGGCAGGAAGTGTGATTTGATGCTACTGCAGAGTAGTAACAAGCTACTGAACAGTAGCAATGAGCTACTGCACAATCAACACCACCAAAAAGCCATTCAGGGACTTTAGTTACTGTGCAGTTAGTTAGTATTTGTGTATACAATAACAAGTGTGCAGTCAGCGTCTTGTGTAATGTGGCTATTTACATCATCCTTATTCTTATTACAAAGACAGTACCATATACCAGTGTACCCACATGTTTGCATGTCCATCACTTTCACCTTTAGCCATCACCAACACACAGAGCACTACCTATGAATCTCCTTCCTATCCCTTCTGCTACACCCCCTTCCAACTGCCCTAGTGGTTCCCTAGCCTTTTCACTTGTCACCATGCATGATATTAATCCAAAGCCAAAAAACTCATGGTTTACCATGTAGTTCATTGGGCTGGCCCCAGTAGAAGCAACAGCACTTCAAGCCATGGTGACCCCAGAGCTCAGCACTGCTCAGTATGTGTATACTCCAGATACCCACAACAAATGATCCTAGTGCTAATTAGCCCTGCAATCAAGACTGGAAGTGGGTGTTCTTGTCAAGAGCCCTGGGATGCTCCAAATGTATATGCAGATGAGGTGCAGAACAACCTGATCTGGCTTCAACTCCTGGAGGGTGGGACCACACAAATCATATGCAACAGGATATGAAAGGGGGCAATAGAGGGATTCTGGGTGAACTGTTTGAGGCTCCATTTGGTGATGTTTGCCATACAGTTAAGGTTGATGTAGAAACAGGAATCATTGGACATGGGAAAGAAAGGTGTAGCTCAGCTGTGGGAATAAAGAGAAAGTTGAAATATATGTAATGTAGTGGCTCACCATGACTTTAGTAAGAGTTGGCACTGAGGAGAACTGCAGTCAAGTGGTAGCAGCATATATTTTATTTAGACGGGCTACACTAACCTATCCTTGTGGCTAAGATCAAGTATAGCTTTTTAGTATGAAGGGGAGGGTGTTAGGGCTGGATCTGGCCCTCCCAGTGCTGGCCTGGTTCCAGTTCCCTGCAGATGAAACGCCCACCCATTTTTTTTAAGGGCCACACACGGAGAAAAGCTTTCCATCAGCATCTTGGCCTTTCAATTAAGATCAAATGTAGCATTTTTGGCACCAAGGGGAGGCTGTCAGGGCTGGCTTTGGCTTCCCAGTTCTGGTCTGGTATTGCAGTACCTCCAGGCCTGGTTTCCTGTGGAGGGAACACCCACCTGTTTTTCTTTTTAAGAGCCAAAATAAAGATCCCATCACCATTTTTGGCACCAGGGGCAGGTGTCAGAGCTTGCCTGGTCTCTCCAAGGGTCAGCCTGGTATTGCAGTATCTTCATGGCCCAGTGCTTATTCCCTCCTGGGAGAATAATGGCCTGTTCTTTGGTGGTTTTTTTTTTTTTTTTTTTTTTTTAAAAAAGGGCCACAGAGAGAGAGAGAGAGATGCACAGAAAGGGTCTTGTTAGCCTGTTTGCCCAATATAGGCCATGTATTTTACAGTCATGCTCAGTATTGACTGCATTTATTCAACTTCATAGTGGCTCTCCATTACTGAGCACATGCTGCTTTTGGCAACAGTTTAATGGGACAGAAAGTATTTAATAAAATTTCTTTGTATGACAATGTAAGATGGGGGGCTTTTCCCCCATGCTGACTGTGGGGGGAGAGAAGCCTCTCCTTGTATTCAAGTAAATACGGTATTTGACACTCTAAAGATGGTAAGATTGTTTTGCTTCTTTGCAAACACTGCAGATACACTTATAAAATAATTCTGCTTTTCCTGTTATTATTTTCAATATCCTTGTTTAGTAATGGGCCTCTATGGGCACTTCTTTTGTTCCTAATATATTTAATAAACTACTGAGTCTGATCAATCATGTGTTCTTCCCTGATATCTTTAGCTTTTTAAAATCAGCAATTTATACTTTATATCAATTTCTATCATCTCCCTCTTTTCCCATTTGTTATATATTGCTTTTTATTTCAGTTTTTGTTTTCCCACAGATCTTGAATGGGATTTTAGCCAAATTTGTCTTTCCTCTGTTGAATCATGGCTTTTTGATGATATAATAAATATTTGAAATGGTTGCCAATTTGCACTCGTATTTGTTCCCCTCAGTTACTTTGATTCATACTTTTCCAAAATTAAAAATTAATTAGCTCTTTTGAAATATGGAGTTATTTAATTATTACTGTCCTATGTGTGCTCATAAAGGAAAATATCCAGTCAGGAATACTGGTCACTAAGCAATTACCAGCTTCTAGTCTAGTGTTTACTTCACCTTTTATACATCATACAAGTTTCAAAATACATACCTTTTCTTGGATGCAATGATTCTGTGTTAGAAAATGATCATATAATGTTTTTTAAGCTAATCTCCTACTACTGGCTATACAGGGATATGCAACATGTGTTTTGCATAACAAGTTGCCCTGTGTAATGTTAATGACTTAAGTTGTCCTTAGGCAGTAATATCTCCTAGTTTCATTTGTCATCTGTAACAGATACAACTCCTCTTTACAAAAAAATCAATAAATATGCATTTAAAACCATGCAGTTCTAGGTTATCAATAGCCCTAAAACAAGTAATCTTTAATATTGGGTATCACCTTCCTGTACTCCTTCTGCTTGCTCCATATTTTCTAAAAAGGTTATAACCACAGATTTTGACATACCAGTCATGGAAATCATACCATGATTTCAACAGTGCAAGTTATGTCATCTTTCTTCTCATCCATGGGAGTTTTCAATTAATTAGACTCCTATTATTGTACATAAGCAAGTGAAAGGATGTTTTTCTTTGCAACATTGCCTCCATTTGTTGGCAGTTTACTAACTCTGAGTTTGTACCACATTTGCCTTCTCAGTGGACTTACCTACCACTGCAACAATAACAGCCCTGTCTGGCCATTCCAGCTGCTCTTCTTAAACACAAGCCATCCAGCTCATCTTACCTGTGCATTGTAAACCATTTCAGTCATACTGTTCTCTCTCCCACTGGAATGTGGCTCAGTGTTTCATAAAACCTTCAGCTTTGGGCCAAGTCATCTACCTTCTTTTCTGTCCACTGTTTTTGAATGACACTGAAGGGTTCTCTGAAAGATAACTTGGGCCTTCTTTCTCTTCACTTCTCTTCCAAGATCCCTAAAGTTGTCTTAAGTCTGTGGAGTTCTCTACAATGCTATGTCATTGTGATGGAGCCATTACCAGGGCCAGTCACAGTATCAGCCGGCCCTCCTGTCTAGGGCAGTCTGCCCACCTGCCTCACCTACCATGCCTTTGTTGTAATAAAAATCAGTAGTTTTTTGTAAGGCAGAAGGCTGTCCATTTTCTGCCTGGATTCCAAGGGCATTATATACTGCTTTGACCTTCCCTTTACTGTGTCCCATGCCTTGCAGATGGCATCCAAATCACTATCCACTATTACTCCCCTGGCTCCACTGCTGAGCTGCACCTGGTCTCTGGCCCAAACCCAGAATCGGGTGTCCAGAAAACTTACCCTGGCCACAAGCCCCCTCACTAGGGCCTTACCTCATGCCCCCTCACTGGGGCTTGTTTTTATTGAACCATTTGGGTCAGCCTATGTGCAGTCCTTCAGGCCACATAGACCCTACTCTATGTGCCCCTGCATAGCCCTTCAGCCTATGCAGACCCTAATCTTCACCTACTCTGCATGGCCCACTACACACACTGTGGTCCCTCACTAGGGCCACTGTTCCACCCCCTCACTGGGACCACTACTCTGCCTCCTCACTGGGACTACAGGGCCTTATGCCCCATGGGTCTCAGGTGTCCATAGTCATGCCTGGAACCCATTCAGGACTCAGGCATCTCTCAACATACCTGGAGCCTGCCTCAGGCCCCACTCAATGGGCCTAGGTTCTGCTTCAGCCACCTCCCCACCAGTGGACCTGGGCCCCTATGCTTTTCTCCCCTAGCCTTTCCCCTCCATGCAGTAACCCACAAGCCTATGGGGGCTGAGGGTTTCTGGTGCCCCATACCCACCCTTAACTAGGGAGAAACAAGTATGGCATTTCCTGGAAGCTGCTCTGGCACAAGCAGCCCCACCACACCATCCAACCCCAGTTTGGTCATTCCCCAGGACCAGGAACCTCCTCCATCCCCATAATTCCTGCCCCTTACCTCCAGGTATACCTGGGAGCAACAGTACTCCAGCCAGGAGATGTTACTCCAGCCACACCTGCTGGCTTTGCCTCACAGGGCCTCCTCTTATGCTGAGGCTCCACAGTCCAGCTCCAATCAGGTGGCCTGCTGGCTGTCATGTGACCACTTGATTGGCTCTGCCATTACCTGCAGGCTGCCTCATAGCTTGCTGAGTCCCTTAGTGCTCTGCTACAGTCATTTTTCACTGTTGCTAGTGGAGGCTATATTACTTCATAGCTCTTTATAATCTTGCCATTACACCTTTATTTTTTTGCCCCGGGAGATAATGCAGTATTCTGTCATCCTTACATGGACAGAAATCATTGAAGATTGATGCTTAATATACTAAGAAAACAAGCAGTCATCAGTGGGCACATCTACACATGCGGTGTTAATACTCACAAATAAACTCTGGAGCTTATTACTTGGTTGTTTTTTGCTCATGGATACTCTGTTTGAATGTGTGCCCAGGAGCAAATAACTCTGGAGTATATTGCTCTGAAGTTTATTTGTGTGTAGCACATTGAGCCTGATTGGAGTAGCCCCAGCTGGCAGCAGCCCAAGGCTGCTCTAACTACTCTTAATGTGCTGTGGAGGGGCTTGTTGGGTCATAAGAATGCTTCAGTGTGGGGCTAGCTGGGAGGCAACCCCCATCCTGAAGCACCCTTATGCCTCAGCCAGTTGGGCTGTGTCTACACTTGTGCTGCTGCACATGAAAAAAACTCCAGGGCGGACTAGAACTTATATTTACAAGTACTAACCTACTCTGGAGTTTATTAGTTTCATGCATCCTAGTAGGGGTGCATGTATAGACATGGAAATGTTTACTGTGGAGCTAATTAGGCAGCTCCACAGTCAGCATCTCATGTGCATTCACCCAGTGACTACATAATTAGAAGTACCTCTCCTGGTATCTGCTATTTCAGTTTTCAGGGAGACCCATAAGAAACACCCACTGTACCTTTCTATCCCTGAGATTTAGTGAGTCAGCTAAGAAGGCATGAGTGTCAAAATGATTCTGACCAGGCCGACTGCTTCCTGGTTCCCTTTTCCCCTGTGTGCCACAAATTGCTTGTCTACTTCTTTAGTTTCTACTCACTGTAGTTCCTTTGTGGGTAGCAACAATTTCCAAATATTTATGCTTGCTTTTTCTGATGTGATATAGTGTTCCCCAGGGGAGACTCAATAAAAATCAATGGGGGACAGCCTGAAATTGAGAAAACACAAACACTGTAGTAACTATAAGCAGAATCAAGCCTTTATGTTGTGGCTGTTGTGCATGGGACTCATAAGGGGTAGCAAGATGTTTCTCTGACATGGAAGAACTTAGACTTTCCCTAAAGGAGCCAGGTATCTTAATGCATAGTACTATAAAATAGGAGAAGTGATTTGATTCATCTTCTGTCAAGAAGAATCCACAGGTGGTGGCTGTGATGGCAAATGATTCACTAATTCTTAAGTAAGTACTGTGTAAAAATAAGATACAGAAAATAAAAAAAGGGCAGATCTAAAAGTATACAAAGGGAAAATTATAGGCAGAGGAAAGGCAGAAAGAAATTACAGAACAGCAGACAGGTACAGAAATCTCAGTATTGTGGAACTCAAGAGTGACAGGAAATATAAACCTAGCTGTGAAGAATGAAGTAAACAGTTTAAATGCAACAGATGAATGAACTGTGAAGCCCTGGCTGATTTGCAATTTCATATTTAGGATCCCATTCAAATAACTTTGCATTATTTTGCTTATTTATGTAAATATCTCTTGAAGATTGTAATCACCTACCAGATACTGGGAAGGCTCATACCTTTGGCCTTCGGTGTTAATACAGCTGACTTATGCAGAAGATTAGATGAAACTCATAGTACTTGGAAGGCTTTGTAAGAACTATGGCAGGGCTGGCCAGCTTCTAAGTGTCCAGGAACCACATACTGCATGGGCTGCACTAGCTTGGTCCCTGGCCCACTGCTGTGTAGATGCCCTCCAACCCCTGCCTTCTGCATTACGTGGGCAGGTGCCCTCCTCCCCTATACCGTGTTTCCTGACTATGGGCTTTCCCCTTGCACTGTGCCAGCAGCTGGGCTGGTAGCCTGAGGGCTGCAGATTAAGCCCTCATGGGCTGCCAATTGCACAGCCTGATCCAGTTGCTGAAGATGCAGTCCTGTATATCTGGGTGTCAGCATTTGCATGTCTAGGGACACTGAAGTTGTCATACTAGATCTGACCATTGGCCCAACCGGCCCTATATTCTCTATGTGACAGTGCTCAGCACCAGCTGCTTCAGAGAAAGTTACGAGAAGCCTTACGACAAGCAATCTGCTACAGTTTTCAAGGCCAGTCCCACTGGTGGAGCTTGCTTAGGCCTTCTCCAGTGATGAAGAACTTAGGCTGCCAGAGGCCTACACTAGTCTAGAGAGATTTTGATTCAGCCCAAATATAGGTTCCTTTTAACTGTAGTGAGCTCTGTTTTAACTGGGATGCGAAACATTGCGAAATTGTGACAGGAGTTTTTATTAGGATTCTTATAATGTTCCTGAATCCCTTTTATTTCTCTTCAGTGTTAGCAGATGTTGGATTTTGGGCAGTCTCCTCATTCACGTATTGTGTAAGAGAGTGAATGGAACTGCCTAATCTACCCTCTTGATATCAGTCATTATTTTATCATGTCCCTTCTTCTCTCTTCTCAGAGATAAACAGTCCTAATCTTTTTTTAATTTCCTCTTCATATAATTTTTGTTGCCCTTCTTGGAACACCTCCTCCTTCCTCAGTCTCCTTTTTGATGATCAGGCCTACACACACAGCATTCCAGATGAGGGTGCAACACTGATTTACATAATGGCATTATAATATTGGTATTCAGTCTTCACATCCATTCAGTCTCTATATCTCATTTGCTGCCAAAGGACATCCTGCTTCATCCTCCGAATGCAGTGATGCATAAGCAGAAGGAGTAGGTTGTGGGGTTTTTCAAGTATATATTGGTATGTAATAGTCAGGAGTTGAAGCTGTGGTTAAGGCACTGGACCAGGACTCAAGGTTTTGCATAAATCCTTGGCTCTGCCATGGATTTCCCATAATCATATGTAAGCGACTTGAGCCCAGATCCAGAAACAAAGGATTTGGGTGCAGGGATGCTGTGCATACCATACCTAACTTCTAGATGCTTGACTCTGTGCGGAATCTGCAAACTCAGGTCAGGTGTCTGAGTTCCCTGGGCTTTAAGTAGGGAGGTTTAGGCACTTAGAACTGGAATTTACGGTGGTTACCAAGCTGAACAAGGGGGCATAAGCCAATATAGAAATGCTGAGAGGGGCATGTCTGAAAAGCAATATTCCCTATGTTTAGATTCCTCCCTCAATACATATGTAAAACTGGGATTTGCTGCCTGATGCTCTTCCCTTAGATTTACAAAGTCTTCATTTGCAAGTGACTGGCTCACTTTTTTTGTGTGCCAGTGTAGGCATATGCCTTTTAGAGAAGGCCTTATGGTTAGAGGATTTGCCCAGAAAGTGGGAGACCTGAGTTATAGGATGTCACTAGCTTTAGGAGATTCAAACTCACATCTCCGACCCCCTAGAAGGCTGCAGAGTACACAACTGTATTGCGCAGGGCACTATGGAATATGATGTGTAGAGATACTTTCCACCATTCCTCTTGAAGCAGAGTTGCTGGCCAACCAAAACTGGAAGTTTCATGGGCCCAGAGGATAGGCTAGCAAGAGAGAACATGACTCGATAGACCGGTGTGGGCCAAGCTTTTTGGCAGGCATACCACAACAAAAGCCTAACAACCTCCCCAAGTGCCACCTTGATCCTCTTACCCTGTCCAATCTGTCGCTCTATTTTCTGTTCCCTTCCCTATGTTCCCTACTTGATTTGTTGCTCTGCTTTCTATCCTGTTTGTCACTATATTCCTTGCTCCCTCTTCATTCTGTTGTATGCTGCACACACAGGCTGTGCATGCCACTTGTAGCACATATGCTGTGGGTTGGCCACCCCTGCAGTAGACAGATGAGGAATCTCCCTTCCTGTAATGAAAGGCAGGTCTAGGTTTTAGTTCCTGTTGCTGGAACTGCTGATCATTTTACAGTAAATGGCCATTGGGTAAAATGTTTAAACAGCATTGGAAGCAGGGATCAGAGCCCAGAACCCTTACCTTCCTGTGGGATCACTCCTTACTGGGCCACAAATTCCAGCTCTTTCTGGCTCTGTGACCTTTGTGAATCTTGGTCATAAGTCCTTTGTTTAGGATCTGTCTTTTAATCTCCATCTCAGTTCCATGTCTCAAAGCAATGTTAGGATTTCCTTTATCTGCCTCATCTAAGTGTTCACAGGACTTAGCAAAATAAAACAGAACTTTTATTGGAGCTGTTGAGCACAACTCTACTGCAAATATATAGTAATTATAATAATAGCTCCCCCAGGTGTTTTCCTGATTCTGGCCTCCACAAATCTGCGACCTCAAAGGCTAGGGACAGAAGTTACACACAAACTGGTATAAGTGATCGGAAACTGGTTCAGACGTGTGATACAATAAACTGCTCAGTGCACATAAACTGCTTCCAAAATGGCTGAAACTGGTTTAAGGTAAACCTGGATGGATGTAGTGTCAAACTTCACTGATTTGGGTTAAATAGGTTTATTGAACTTCTGTCCCAGATCCCCTCCAGATTCAAGTTAACTCACAGTCCCCCAGCATCCCAGGATGCTTTGTATCTCCCCCACAACTGCCCTCACCCCGCCACGCAGGGTGGGTGTCTAGCCTTAGCCCAAGCTGTCTGCTCCAGCCGAGCAGAGGTGTCCTCTAGCACTTCCCGGCTTCTAGTTTGGGCCACTGCAAGCATGTGCCTGCATTTCTGGAATCAAAAGTGAATGTCTGTTCACTTGCTTCTTAGTCTCAGCTTCATAGATTGAACCAAACTGTGAAGATTGAATTGATTCAGCCTCAGGCTTTTTGACTTCCTGTACTTACCCATAAATGAAAACAAAAATGCTCATTGCTTCCTTTGCACCCAGTCTTTGTAAAATGGTTTATAATTTTTATTAACCTTTCCCCCTTTTGTCTTACATTTCACTTTTGTTATACAAAACTGAAATGTTTAAAATACCTTCTGATAACTGTGTGTCTTATACTTTTTGTTTCTAGGTTAATATCAAGGGAACAGGGATACTTCACGTTGTTCAAAATTAAATTTTGCTTTTTTTGGGCATTAATAATGTACTCCTTGTCCCATATGTCCAACACCTGAAATATGAAGGTTTCCCCTGGTAATTTACATTCTGTTTTCCTCCAGAAATTTGGAAAGCTTTTTTAAAGCCTTCACATGGATGCAGTCATCCATCACATTCAGCTGCAGAAGTAGCTGGGTATTTCTCTTCAGGATATTCAAGTGGCTCAGTGCGTCTTGCATTTTTAGCTTTATTATGGAGACATGTTTTGAGTTTGGGACTGGGAACCACAAATGTCTGAATCTAATCTCACTACTTGATATGTAGCACTGAAGAAGCCAATAAAGCAACAGTTTCAACAGAGGCCAGTAACTTGAATGTCCCAATTTTACTGGTTATCCAGTTTGAGATAACTAGAGGCTGGTTGCTTATATTTTTTCTAAGTACCGACTACTCACAGCTTTTCCTTATGTTGAGGCCTAGAAGTACTCAGTAACCTTGAACATTAGCCAAAGGCTTATCAGATTAGACACCCAAGATCAATAATGGTTCTTGTGAGATTTTAAACTTAATATCTCTGGACTAAGTTCTACCCTGACCTTCCAAAGTTATTGTCATAATTTCTACTGAATACTGCACAGTATGTTGTGAGGTTACAAAATCTCAAAATGTTCAATTCATAAGACTTAGCACAATGGACTTTAAAAAGTAAAATTAACTTAATAGGTTTGGCTGTGTACATTTTTCATTGCATTATTCCAAATACAATGGTATTTGATGCATCTTGGTAGCTGGCACTGCTTACCTTCACTAGTCTAAGAAAGAGGTAGATAGCGGTGTCAGTCTGAGGCTAGGAAGAAGACATGGTAGAGAGATGTACCTTATGCATCTTTGATTCAGTTAGTCTACAAGATGCATCATATAAGAAAGAAAAATTCAATTCCCTTGTTAGTGAAGGGGGCTGTAATACAAAGAACTCTTGAAATCATGCACAGATACTGCAAATCAGAACATGATTTCAATTTAAACACTGCATCAAAATCTATTGCCAAATAAAAAGATAGTTGACCATCTGAAGATTATGAGACCTGTGCAGATTATAAAACCCCTACAGATCCTACTGTCTACAATGATAGTATGCAAAGAGCAAGTCTTGCTGGAGAAACTTGCTCTTTCTCAATGTAAAGCTGTATCACACATCTGTATTTGAAGTGTGAGCTCCAGTTTCACTGGCTCTGAGCTCTGTTTGTATGGACTGAAACACTGGCAGCAGGAAGATAAGCAGCAGAGAATGATGAATGGAAAGGTGTCCCGGAGGAATACTGATGGGATCTGTTCGGGGCTTGTTCTTCCTGGACCATTCCTATAGTGACCTGGAAGGAGCTGTAAACTACCTATCAGTTAAGGGCAACATTGTCTCTTCCCCTTCATGGGCTAGCAGCCTTTTGGGTATGGAGAACTAAGGGGAAAATGGCTTCTGTGGTGCATCTGTACTTCTTTCCACATGAGTGGTCACCAGATTGACTTCAGCTCCTCCCCCCACCCCCACCCCCATGGGTAAGCCAGCAGAGGTGAGCAAGTAGAGAATGAAAAGTAATTTTGCCATGTTAACTGCAGCTGGTGGCAGATAATTTATGCTTGTCACAGTGAAGCAAGGGGGAACACATTACTGACTATGAGTCAAGGTTTGTTCCTTGATTCGCTTCCTGCTTGGGGCAGATTGTAGCTCTGAATGAGCAGATGACATGGCCTTGGGAAGTAACATGCAGATTGGTGAGAAACAGAGGACAGGGAAGTAAAGACTCAAAATAAGCAAGAAAATGAAAACATTCAAATGGGAAAGTGCAGCCAAATTCATTGGGGATTGATATGAATCTCAGCTGGAGGCCCATGCTTAGAGCACTGAAAATGGGAAAGATCTGTAGACAGCAGTGGGAAAACACTTAGATTTGGGCTTCTGCTGCCAGCGAAGCGTGATTAGTGGCAACGCAGAGGTAAAAAACCCCATGAATCAGGGAGATGTATGTAGTACAGGTAGAACAGTATACTCTGTATGGGACAATTGAGCACCAGAAAGACTTGAATAGACTTGGACAAACTGGAGGGAAGTCACAGAAGAGTACTACTGAAATATAAAGGAGCTAGGAAGAATGACATCCATTTTTAATTAGAAAATCAAGTGGGATAAGAGTAACTAGCTGTGAGTAACTGAAGGGTGTCATTAGTAAGCAAGGACTTTATTTAGAGTGGAACAAAGGAATAATGGGCCTAAGAAAGGGCAGGTAGGAATGCTTTTAGAGTAGGATCTACTGGACTGAGGAACAGTCTCAAGGAAAGCAGTAGTAATCCTGTCTTGAACGTGTGATAATTCCACTTGGGAGAATGATGGAAAAAGTGACAGAGTTGGCCCAATTCCCAGTCGCAGCATGGCTGTTTTATACACTTTGGGTTTGGTCACACTTCAGACTGCAGTGTCATGTAAAGACACCTGAATTGGCTTGAGTAATGGGAGCAATTTAGTTATGGAAGCCTGGAGTTCCCTGTGGGCTAATATGCTCTGTCAAGAAGAAAGCTAGACAGTCTCACCTGCCGAGGGCAACTTGTTTAAAGCTATCTGTGGTATAACTCCACTGTACTGGAAAGGGTCCTTTGTCAGTATAAAAGGACTTTTCCCAGGAAGACTCATCCAAGTCTAATTTATATAATTTTGGATAAAGTTTATTCATATTTCATGGTACAAATACAGCTCCTCCATCATTCCTCAAGCAGCCTCCTCCTTAATTTTCAGGTGTGGAAGTTTTTGTTTTTCTGTCTTCAGAGACTTTTTCTCCCTCCTCTTTGTATCTCCATCCAGGATAATTGGGCAGTCGTAGGTCCTCTTCTTTGGGGTGTACCAGATGGCTCCTCTCCTGCTTCTGAGGGGAGTGACCCTCAGCCCTCTCATTGGGATCTCTTCCCCAATCACACGGATTTTCATATGGACAGCCTGTTGTACCACTTAAGTTCCCTGGCATGTTCTTCTTTCAGATGTAAGTTTATAGACCACATCAGAAGCGGTTGTAGTCTTTGCTTCTGTGCTCTGCTGTGGAACTGTCTGAGGCTGATACTCAGATAAGGCAAAATGCTCATAGGATTTGTTCACACAGTTTTACATCAGCAAGTTATAAGCCTTGTTCATTACTGATGATGTTTGCTGTGATTTTTTTTTACTGTTCTTATACAAAGTTTGGATGCTTATTTTTGTTTAATAAAAGAAATAGGCCTGAGTGATGGAAGGACACTTCCTGATTGGAGATCTTAGAGAACTGCATGGTATAGGGGGACTCATGCATAATGCTTTTCAGTGTTGGTTCAGGTCAGCTCAGTGCAATATTTGCTGAAGGGTGTTTGCATTTGATGACCATTTTGTGGCCTTTTCATTATGCAGCAATTTAGTATTCTTCATCAGTATCAAAGACACAACAAATGGTAGCACATTGCTAGGGACTAAGCAAATTTAATACAACACATACTTCAATGTTGCATTTAACAATTAATGGCTGCTCTCCTATGTTTATTGGGTCACCCTCATTTGGCTCAGTTCCTTCCTTAAGTTTTATTCCATGCTTACAAAACAAAGACATGAAGACACTGTTATGCAAAAAAAAAAAAAAAAAAAGTTCCTTGTTGCTGTGAACTGAAGCTGTTCATTTTTTATGTGATTTTTTCTTCAGGACCCCTGAAGCTTCTAATGACCCCCAGGATGGGGGGTGGCAAGGGTACAGTACCTATAAAACGTGTGATTGCTTTTAGGGCCAAACCTTTTAAACTGTCTTCCTACATTAATTGATATTGGTGTGTTGCAACAAAGTAGGTCACTAAAATCTGAATGCAATGTCCACTAGAGTCAATGGTAAAGCGCCGAATGACTTAAGTAGGGAGCCTCTGGAACTATATGCACAATTTGGTGTGTACAGCTGTGTCTTCCAAGCGTTATTTTAGCAGTTACTCTTCTGATCCCCTTGCTCTTGGTGTGTTTCTGTAACCTCCCATGCCTCTCCTCTGGATGTCATGGGTAGGGATGCCTCTCAAACCTTGCCATGGCTTCTCGGGGCGGACGTTCTCATCACCAAGCAACTTTGGGCTGGTTCCCCAGGGGCCTCGCTTACCACATCTTTGATGATTAGTTTGTTTGAACTGGGAGGACGACGTTTGGTCCTGCTCCCCTGGGGGCCTTCCCTTGGTCACTTCCTCTGCTCCTTTTATGTGGGGCTCTGCCTCCCCTACACCCCACCTATCACCAACTGTGATGTTGCCACTTGCGTTGTTGAAGGTGATGTCACAGATTTTCTTTAGCGCTTGAGCTCATAGGGTGTGGTGCCCACAGTCAGTTGGTGCTGTTCCTTCGCTGACTGTCTCCTGTAGCCTCCTTTTTCCTTCCTAGGCGTCGTCCATCCTTGGCACTGTCCTATTCCCCAGTGCATCATCCCTTTCTTAGGCTGGGCTTTTGTTGCCCATCAGTGGTGTCTGTCTTAAGGTGTCGCTGGGTCCTGCAGGACTCCAGTCTTCATCAGCTCCAGTTGATGCCCACTCTGGCTCCGTGGGCAGCTCTCCCGGCTCATGCTGGCCATGGATCTTTGGGGAAACCCCCTCCTGGGATGCCCACCAGGTCCCCTCCCTGGGACCGCTGGTGTGCTCCTGTCCCTCCAGACCAGCTGGGGATTTCACTTCTGGTCCCCCCTGCTGCTCTTCCATCAGGCCTTTTATCCCCAGGTGTACAGCCGGCCAATTGGCCCCAGCATGCACATATAAAACATGCTCAAGCTGAGGTGGGAGCCGTCCCCGGCTTCTTCTGACTCATCGGTTTTTGGGTTTTTTTTCTTTGGCTTCATTGTTGCTGTGCTCATCTCCCAGCACAGCATCCTGCCACCTCCTGACTTCAGCAGGTAAGTCCTTTTCACAGTCTCATATTCATAATGTGGAATGTGGCTCATTATGTTTCAGTACATACATGACCCACAAGAATGCAACGTATACAAGTTAATATAGAGAATCAGATCTCTAGCTGGATTAAGTCTAATCAGTTGTCAGTGTCTTTTCCTCTTCATACAACAAAAGTATTCAGGACTTCCTCTCCCCCTCCCTGGGGCATGGTGGGTTTTAAAAGTATACACAGCAGGTATAGCCAAAGAGACACGTGGTTGTCCTGGCTGGGTATTGGAGATTTGTAAAGCGTGTCAGTGGATGTCACTAGAATGCTCAAAACAGTCAAAGGAATATTACTCAATACCTATATACTCCAGTAATTATGTCATTTTACAATAATTACAGATTTAACTTGTATATTTGACTGTGTGCACCCAGCTGGGGAAACTGAACCAGTTCCTACCTTTTCCCACTTCTCTTGCATTCAAACCCAATTTTGCCCTTCTTCCCAATTTTTCCTTCTTCCCCAATCTTTATTGGACCCCTGCTAAACTCGATGGGACAACTGACAACCGACACCCAGGAAAAAGCCAACTTGCTATATGGGTGCTTTGCGTTGGTTTTTCACCAGTCCTAAGGGATCCCTGACCGTTATGGGATGGGAAGGCCTGGGTGAGGGAGATTCCTTACCCTCCATCAATGCTGACTTCATGAAGGAACACCTTGAGAGGCTGGATACCTTCAAGTCAGCTGGCCCTGACAGTTTACACCCCAGGGTACTCAAGGAGCTGGCAAGCGTCATATCTCAGCCCCTGGCACAGATCTTCGAGAACTTCTGGCACTCTGGTGAAGTGCCTGAAGATTGGAAGAAGGCCAGTGTGTTGCCTATCTTCAAGAAAGGGAGGAAAGTGGATCTGGCAAAATATAGGCCCATCAGCCTGATCTCTATCCTGGGGAAGGTTTTAGAAAAGATTGTCAAAGAGACCATTCTTAACAGACTGGCCGATGGCAACGTCCTGCGGGATAGCCAGCATGGGTTTCTTGTGGGTAGGTCTTGCTTGACCACTCTTATTTCCTTTTATGACCAGGTGACCTATCACCTGGACATGGGAGAAGAGATTGATGTCATATATCTTGACTTTAAAAAAGCCTTTGAACTGGTATCCCATGATACCTCTTCACAAAACTGACTAACTGCGGCCTTGGCTTCACCACGATCAGCTGTCTGGGGAATTGGCTCTGTGGTAGGACCCAGAGGGAGGTGGTTGATGGAAGTCAATCATCATGGAGTACTGGACCAAGGCTCTGTCCTTGGCCCTATACTATTCAACATCTTCATTAATGATGTGGACATTGGTATCAGAAATGGACTGGCTAAGTTCGCCAACAACACCAAACTTTGGGGTAAAGCTGAGGACAGGAGGGTGATTAACATCGAAAAATGTAAGGTTCTCCACCTTGGGAAGAAAAATCTGCAGCATGCTTGTAGGCTTGGCAGTGCTACACTGGCTAGCACTATGGACGAAAGGGATTTGGGGGTCATGATTGACCACAAAATGAACAGGAACCATCAATGTGATGCTGCAGCTAGTAAAGCAAGCAAAATGCTGGCTTGCATCCATAGATACTTCTCAAGCAAATCCCAGGTCATCAATCTCCCATTGTACTAGGCCTTCGTGAGGCTGCAACTGGAGTACAGCGTCCAGTTTTGGGCTCTGCAATTAAAAAAGGATGTGGAAAAGCTTGAGAGAGTCCAGAGGAGAGCCATGCGCATGATCAGAAGTCAGGAAAATAGATCTTATGATGAGAATCTAAGAGCCATGGGACTCTTCAGCCTGGAAAAGTGCAGGCTCAGGGGTGATCTGGTGGCCACCTATAAGTTTATCAGGGGTGACCACCAGGATCTGGGGAAATGTCTGTTCACCAGAGTGCCCCAAGGGATGACGAGGTCGAATGGTCACAAATTCCTCCATGACCATTTCAGGCTGGACATAAGGAAAAATTTCTTTACTGTCTGAGCCCCCAAGGTCTGTAATAGACTGCCAGCGGAGGTGGTTCAAGCACCTACTTTGAATGCCTTAAAGAGAAATTTGGATGTTTATCTTGCTGGAATCCTATGACCCCTGCTGACTTCCTGCCTCTGGGCCAGGAGGCCGGATTTGAAGATCTTTTGAGGTCCCTTCCAGGCCTAATGTCTATGAATCGTACGAGAGCCCCAGATCTCTGTGCTGAAAAAATAGTATGTCACAAAAGAGGAGAACACATTCCCTAAACACCCGAGCTGAACTTTGCAGGGGCCTCAGCATGGTTCTGTTCCTCGTCTCTTTGAAAGAAGGGGCCAGTGAATCGTGTAAAGTTATCTTTGTCTGGGAATGACATGGAAATGGCAGCTACAGAATTAGCTTTCTGGCTTCTCTTAGGAGGTAGGATTTTCCACTATCCAAGATGTGTGTGACACTAGACTTGTTGGAAGTGCTCTCCATCTGCTGCAAGGAGGTAGAGCCATGACCCCACACTTTTCATAGATTCAAAGATTGTAGAGTTGGAAGGGGCCACAAAGGATTATCATGTCTGACCCCCCTGCTGCTGGCAGGAAGGAGGACTGACCCCAGCCAGGTGATTGTCAAGCCTCCTCTTGAAGACCTCTGAGTTAGGTGATAGTACCACCTCTCTTGGAAGCCCATTCCATATTCTGGCCACCCTTACTGTAAAAAATGTCTTCCTAATGTCCAACTTGAATCTGTTCTTCCCTAGTTTGCACCCATTATTCCTAGTTATTCCTAGGGGTGCTCTGGTAAATAGCACATCTCCAATTCCCTGTTGTCCTCCCTTGATAAACTTATAGGTGGCTACAAGGTCTCCCCTCAGACATCTCTTGTAAAGGCTGAAGAGATCCAGATCCCTCAACCTCCCCTTATAGGGTCTTTCACAGAGGCAACTAATCATGAGAATGGGCCTCCTCTGAACTCTCTCCAGATTCTCCATGTCCCTCTTGAAGTGCAGTGCCCAAAATGGGACACAGTACTCCAACTGCGGCCTGACCAATGCCACGTACAGAAGGAGCGTCACCTCCCTTGATCTGTTGGTCATGCATCTGCTAATGCATGATAAGGTGCAATTGGCCTTGTTGATGGCCTCATTGCACTGCTGGCTCATGTTCATCTTGGAGTCAACTATAACTCCAAGATCCCTCTCAGCCACTGAGCTGCTGAGGAGGTGTGTTGGGGAGTCCTCCTCTCTAGGTGGAGTACTTTACATTTATCTTTGTTGAGATACATCCTATTTCACTCTGCCCATTGATCCAACCTGTCCAAATCGGCCTGTATCTGCTCCCTGTCTTCTGGTGTGTTAACTTTGCCCCATAACTTGGTATCATCTGCGAACTTGGAGAGGCTGCTCTTTTCACCCTCATCCAAATTGCTGATGAAGATATTAAATAACACTGGTCCAAGGACCAAACCCTGTGGGACCCCACTGCCCACATCCCTCCAGGCTGAGAATGACCCATCCACCACCACACTCTGGTTGCGGTCCCTAAGCCAGTTGGCTACCCACCTGACTGTGTAGGCATCCACTCCACAGCATGCTAGTTTCTCTATGAGAATAGGATCCGAAACTGTGTCAAAGGCCTTCTTAAAGTCTAGATGTCATCAGCCTCAGCTCCTGTGTCAAGGCAGTGTGTGAACTGGTCATAAAAGGCTATAACGTTTGTCAGGCAGGATCTACCTGTGATGAACCAGGTGTGCCAGCAGGTTTGTAGACCATGTTGATTATAGAAGTTTACAGTACTTCATCTTCAGAAGTGCTACACTGCATGGCCTCCCTTGGCATCTGGTGGCACTCCAGAATATTGCCCTGAGTCTATGGCTTCATTCTTCTTTGAGTGAGGGTTAGTGTAACTCTTGATACAAAGCACAGGACTTAGAAGTATGTGTGTTGAAGAACAAATTAACAGCACAATGGAGTGAAACAGTTGCACATAATTCACAAAGAGCTTTCAGAGATATGTTCATGGCAAATCAGCAAGATGGTGGCTCCTTGATGAGGGAATAAATAATCAGTAGACTGTCCTTAACTTAATCTACTGGCTTAATTACATTTCAGTCATGCTTGTCTAGCTTTGTATTGAAATACGCAAGAGATGCTTGTTGAAAAAGGAGGCATGAAGATTTAAAATCATCAAATGAGGAACTGCAAATAGTTCCTTCTTAGTCAAGAGATATCTAATTTTTATAGTTATGTGAAATATTTTGTGAAAAATCAAGATGGACATCTGGCCTCGGCTTGTGTAATTTGAGAGATAGGGAAAGTGTGGTTGGTTTAACTTTTTTCAATCAAATTGAATTGTATGCGTTAGGCTATCTATGCCCCTTGGACCTACAGCAAAAGAATACAAAATCTCATTATGCCACTGGTAGTACTTGCCCTAGGAAATAGGGGAGAATTGCTGGGCACTGTTTAATAGCAGGGCATGCTACCAAGTGCCTTCTCGAGTGCTTGAAGCAAGGTTTGTTAATATCTTTTATTAGACCAAATATATAGTTGGGAGAGATTTTAGGCAAGCTTTTGGGACAGAAAGTGCCCTTCCACAGGTCTAGGAAAGAAGCAAATATAACACAGCACAGGCAGTATTTTTAAATGTTAGATAGAAGGCCGAGCTAACTTCTCTAGCAGCAGAGCATGACCCAAGGAGATTTTCATGGGTGACTTTCAAGCTGCAATGAAAGAAAGTCAGATGTTACGTTAACCACTTTGCTTCCTTTTGTACCATTGATACAGAAATTGGTACGCCTTAACCACACTAAACTTCTGGGCTGCAAGGCTTCAGTGGACCTTTGACTCAGGCTTAGGATATTTTTGTGGCAAATATTTTAATAAAATTTTTTAAAGAGGGGCCTGTGGGGGAAGCACGATCGTAGTAGTAATCTAACCACTGGCATGTTCTTGGTTGGCAACTGCTACTTTATTTCTCTTTTGAAAGCTGTAATAAAATAGAATAGGGAGTAATTTAATAAATGGCAACTCAAAAGAAATGAATAGAAAGAATTGTTTAAAAGGTATTATTAGTGGTGTCCCTGTGATTGTCATGGCAAAAGGGTTTAAGAATGATTATTGTCAAAGCAACAGGCAAGGCAGGCTTCTTGACTTTTCTGTTATGTTTTATGTGAGCTCAATTATTTTTCAACTGTCTCTTAAATTCTCTTTGCCTTCCTCTTTTGGGTACTATTAAAGTCCTTTATTTTAGGGCTGATTTACTTGGTACTGGCTCTGCGGCTGCTAGAGGAGTAGATAGCACAAATCATATATAATATTTTATGCAAGGCTTACAGAGTAGAAATGTAACAGTGATAGTGGATTATATAGCTGCATCTACTTAAGGTAGATTTGTTGGCAATGTTTATGCAATACTGACATGTTTATCTCTATTTCAGGGTTTAACAGATTAAAAAATAAAAACTAGCATAAATTGAAACTGGAGTTCTGAATTATTTCAAAGTTGGTAGGGAAATCCAACACAGAGCAGAGCTTTATGCCTTGTATCCTTTTCCCTGAGTCCAAAAGCAAAGTTGAGAGCCATATCAGGGGCCAGAATATCACCTCCTCAGTTCTAATAGCTGACAACAGGTGTGGCCCTACATATGGAACTGAATCTTTTCTATGACCTTGATCACATTTTGGGCAAATCATTTAGATCAGGGGTTGTCAACTGGGGATACGCATACCCCTGGGGGTACTTTGAAAGGTCCAACAGGTTATGTGGGGGCGGGTGGGGACAGAGCGTTGCCACCCTGCACCACTGTCTCACAGGAGCAGGACCTGGCCAGGATGAGACCAGGGCTGCACAGATACTGTGCTGCTGCTGCTCCGCTGCTTGTCATGCCCCTTCTTGATGTCTGATCACTTGCCACCCTCTCCCCCGCTTGGCATCTGACCACCCCCACCTCCAGGGGGTACGTTTACTAAAAAGGGGGTACACTTATTTAAAAAGTCGCTGACAGCACCAAACTTTGGAAAACAGTGTCCACGCTTGAGGATAGGCTGGTGATCTAGGCCAACCTCTATAGGCTTGCAAGGTGGGTGGACAAAAACCTGATGGCATTCAATACAGAGAAATGCAAAGTGCTCCACCTCGGGGTGGGGGGGAGGGGAAAACCCCTGCATCACACTTATAGGCTTGGCGGTGCTACACTCGCTAGCACCATGGCCGAAAGAGACTTGGGGGTTATGATTGGCCACAAAGTGAACATGAGCCACCAATGTGATGCTGTAGCCAGTAAAGTGAACAAAACTCTTGCCTTGCATCCATCGATGCTTCTCAAGCAAGTCCCAGGATGTCATCCTCCCATTTACTTAGCTTTGGTGAGGCTGCAGCTGGAGTATGCATCCAGTTCTGGGCTTCACAATTCAAAAAGGATGTAGAGATGCTTGAGAGAGTCCAGAGGAGAGCCACGCGCATGATCAGAGGGTAAGAGAACAGGCTTTAGGAAAATAGGCTGAGAGCTACAGACTCTTCACCCTGGAGAAGCAAAGGTGTAGGGGTGACTCGGTGGCAGCCTATAAGTACATAAGAGGTGTGCATCAGAACCTGGGGGAACACCTGTTCACCAAAGCACCCAAGGGATGACAAGGTCCAATGTTCACAAACTCCTCCAAGACCATTTTAGGCTGGACATAAGGAAAAACTTCTTTACTGTCCAAGCCCCCAAGGCCTGGAATAGACTCCCCCCCAGAGGTGGTGCAAGCACCTACTCCGGACTCTTAAGAAACATTTAGGTGCTTATCTTTCTGGGATCCTTTGACCCCAGCTGACTTCCTGCCCCTTGGGCAGAGGGCTGGATCCGATGATCTTGTGAGGTCCGTTCCAGCCCGAATGTCTATGAAATCTATGAAAAAAGGTTGAAAACCCCTGATTTAGATGCTTCATAGCTCAGGATGCTGAAGTCAGGAGCAAAACCAAATTAGGTCATGCTTCACTTAAATGCCTAAATATGAATTCTAGCAACTAAATTTGGTTTGAAACTGTTGATCGGTACTAAAAACAGATGATATCTCTTAGTGATTGTGTATAAAGCCTGATTGTGCTGCTGAAGTCAAAGAGAATTCTTAATGTTATAGTACTGCCAACTCCAGAGTTTAAAAAAAAAGCTTGCCAATAATCATGAAATATTCTAGCCTTTTTATTTTGAGTCTTTTTATTTTCTTGCTGTTTTTTAAAGTCTGAGGGGGAGTCTGCCTGCTCCAAGGGTGAGTGAGTTTTTAAGGATCAAAATCTAGCCCTAAATACATGCAAAAGAATGCATTCTTCTCCCGACCACTAAAAGGGGGCTCCCTTTTCACACTTGAATTAGAGTGGGGAGCTATTATTTGATCCCCTCCACTTTACAGTCCTTTCCTTAGTACCCCCTCACCCTAATCCTTTTCTTCTCACAACCCCTAAAACTCCTCCCCCCTCAACAAATTGCTGTGTTCTGTGGTTCAGGTGCCTGTGTTTATGGCAATTAAAATGGTTTGGGGGCTGGGGCACATGATTTATGAGAGGCTGATGGAACTGGGATTATTTAGTCTAGAGAAGAAAAGACTGAGAAGGGATTTAATAGCAGCCTTCAACTACCTGAAGTGGGGTTTGAAAGAGGATGCAGCTGGACTGCTGTCAGTGGTGGCAGATAACAGAGCAAGGAGCAACGGTCTTAAGTTGCAGCAAGGGAAGTTCAGGTTAGATATTAGGAAGAATTTTCTTACTAGGATGGTAGTAAAACATCAGAACAGGTTACCCAGAGAGGTGGTGGAAGCTCCATTCTTGGAGGTTTTTAAGACTTAGCTAGAGAAAGCCTTGGATGGGATGATGTAGTTGGGGATGGTCCTGCTTTGAACAGGGGGTGGACTAGATGACATCCTAAGCTCCCTTCCAGTCTAATTTTCTATAATTCCTCAATCTTCCCCTTGCCCCTTCACAGTCCCTTGCTCTTAATAGTGCTTTTTCTACCCCATCCCACCTGCAAGCCAATGAGTGGCCTGTTTGGCATTAATGTTATTGAAAACAACAGGAAGTGACAACCACCTTTATTAAGGGAAGCTTCTTTCTACGTGCCAATAAAATGAAAGGAAATGGCAACCATTTTCTTAGCTTCAGTCCTATTAAAAATAATGGGAGGTGGTGGCCATTTTGAATAAGAGAAATTATGAGTTGTTAGCCTTTCATCATATTTCCATATAGAGACAAGTAGAAATCACCTCCAAATCTTGACCCAGCATCCTAAAGTAAAGTGTAGTTCTACTTTAAATAAATTAAATCTGCAGCCATCTGTGACACGACACAAAATCTGATTTGATGTCTTTCTTTATGTGCACTTAAATTAGTTAACAGCATTGTACAATAGCCTAATTTTTAATACTTAACTCTACAGTCTTGCCTTGCAGGTGTAATCGTATCAACGTAAGGGATCATTTTCTCTGTGTATAATGTTTTCCATGTTCTTGTTCTATGAATGTACTTAGTGGGCTGAATAGCTTGGGGCTAACTGAAAACCCAGTTAGAACTACAATGAGAGAAGAGACCTCCAGTAGCTTGGGAGTGCAAAGGGAGAATGCCAAGAGCTTATTCCCAGAGTTGCATTCCTGTTTAACTTAACAGCTATGGTAGCTGGGAAATAAACACTACATGTATTTTAAGAAGTAACTAAGCTGCAACTGCTACATGGGTTACTTATCTTCCTCTTCAAATCATTCAAAACCTCAGCCTTTAGGAATAATGTTTCCAGACGGTTTTGGAGATATTGGGTGCTTTAATGCACAGTGGCCTATTTTACTAGGCATTAATGCATCACGTAAAAAAAAGTACTATTATTCTAACTCTCAGTAAAATAGGCTATTGTGTATTGAGTGTCACACTAATATCTATGTGCATTCATTACTGCACATTAAGACAGATTAATTTTAATTTATTTAGTATCTCATATTGGAGGTACTGAATTTAATGCACATTAGAAAAAGCATCTTAATGCATGTGTAGATGCACCCACTGATGAATAGCTTCCCTAGAGGCTATTACTGGAGAGAAAAAGGGCTTTTAGAGAGGTGTCTAATTGGATGCATTTTCACTGGTTAAAAGTGGACTGATATCTCCCTAGAGCTGCTGCCTAGCTTCTCTGCCAGCAGGGCCAGGACCTGCTCCCTGCTGATACTCACCCCCAGCTGTCTGTCTTGTGCTTGCAGATGCTGGGGCACATTGCCTGTACTATATGGCTTACAGTCCCATGCTGTGCATCTGTGCTGGGTGCTGCTGGCAGCTGCCCAGGGCTGGCAACACAGGGACAGATGCATGGGGACCCAGAGAGCTGGTGCAGGACACTGTCATCTGCATCCTCCCCATGAGGCCAGGGCCCCGCCTATATGCACATGCCCATGCCATCCACCTGATGCCCCAACTGGAGCCAGGAGAAGATAGGCAACCTTATGGCACTCTTGGGTGATGTGGGTGCAGAGGCAGTTCGTGCAATGTGAGTGCTCGATCACCTACATTTATGAGGCCCTGTTGAGCAGGATGTGGGAGTGAGGGCACTCCTGATCGGCACAGAAGTGCTGCATAAAGATCAAGGCCTTGTGGTCACAGTAGGGGGCTGTGACTGGCCACAATCATTGATCCAGTCATGCCCACTAGACCATGCCCTTTATGCAGCATCTGACTAACATTTTGGGGACCCAGGCTGCAACTTCGGAGTTTTCACCAGCAGAGGTGACTTGCCCTGACCCCTCTGGTGACATGTCACTGGAGGAGGGTACTTCAGGCGCTCGGTGCCCTGCCGCACTCCACCCACCTGACTGCTGCATCCACTAGCAGCTTGGGGAGCCCTGGCCAGTGGCTGCCTTGGC
>NW_017728906.1:191279283-191282707 GCF_001723895.1 Crocodylus porosus
GGGACACAATTCAAAACTTTATTCAGCAGTCCTTGTCCCTGTAGCTGGGTGGGCACAGGCCTCTCACCCTGGGGAATACATCAGTGCCAGTGCCAGTGGCAATGTCCTCCCCCGCAGTGGGGGGCGAGGTCGTGTAGCGCTGCCATAGGTAGCCCTCCAGGTGGCACACATCTAGACATCTACCCAAAAATCACTTACTGCACATTAAGCTAATGCACAGGAAATCTAGTCGCAACTAACTGCATGTGTAGACACACCCAGTGAGTCTCATCTAGCACAGGAAATACAGGCAGCAAAAAGGGGCTCTATAAATATGTTGGTCAGCCAAGAATAATTAAGGAAGTTGTAAGTCCACTGCTAAATAGTCAGGATAAGGTATTAATAGAAGAGGCAAAGAAGGAGGAGCTGTTCAACTGTTACTTTGCTTTCATCTTCACAAAACAATAAGCAGCAGCCAGATGGCTAGCAAAAATATAGACAAAGAAGGGAAAAGGCCAAGGGTCTTGAAACTAAAGAAAGCATCAGAATTTGAATGGTGTGGTTTATTTTGAATTAATTTGAGTCAGCAGGCTCTCATGAATTTTTTCCCATGGTATTGAAGGAACTGCTAGAAGGGATCTCTGTGCCTTTGGCAATAAGTTTTACAAAGTCATGGGAGGTGGGCAAGGTTCCAGATGACTGGAAAAGGACCAACATAGTCTTTTAAAAAAGGCAAAAAGAAGGACCTGGGGAATTATGGATTGAACAATCTGACTTCAGTACCTGGGAATTTACTGGAGCAAATTATAAAGAAGTGAGTTTGTAAACTTCTGGAGGAGTAAAGGCTGATCATAAGCAGCTGATCACATCCACACTGGATGTGTTATTAAGCATAGGACTCAGGAAGTGATAATACCACTCTACTCAGCACTGGTTAAGATTTACCTAGAGTATTGTATACAGTTCCAGGCTCCACATTTTAAGAAGGATGTGGAGAAGTTACAGAGGATCCAAAGGTGGGCAACAAAAATGATAAAAGGGTTGGAAGGCAAGTTGGATGAGGAAAAGATTGAGAAAACTGAGCATGTTTACTTAGCGAAGAGGCTTTTAAGGGAGGACATGGTTGCAGTCTTCAAATATCTGAAAGGCTGTCATAAAGGAGAAGAAAAACAACTGATCTCCCTTGCCATGGAAAGCAAGATGAGAAGCAATAACTTTAAACTGTAGCAAAGTAGTTTTAGCTTAGCTATCAGGAAAAAAATCCCTGGGTGTTAGAGCAGTAAGGCCATGGACTAAGGCTGCCCCAGGAAGCTGTGGAATCTCCTTCTCCAGACGTTTTCCAGAAGAGGCTGGGTAGGCACTGGACACAGCAGCATTCCTGCATTTGTGTGGGGGATTGGACCCAATGACTCTTGGGGTTTCTGCCAGCTCTGTGATCCTAACTCCTGCGAGCTTTCATGATTATAAACAGCAGTTTTCCAATGATAAATTAAAACACTACATTTAGTATTTCACTTTTTTTCAATTACCTGTATTGCACATTGAGTTGATACCTCAGTTCTGAGGCAGCTGCAAGTTTTTACAGAGGCAGAGAAAGAAGAAGTGCATCAGGCAGATCAGGCAGCTCCACTTTGATGATATCTCATATATAATTTCTTGCTTGCTACTTGATTGTCACCTGCTACAGTCCTCATTCAAGACCCACAACTCTTTTTAGGAGAGAAGTAGAATGGGGGAAAGAGATGCAGCTGTGCCTGGGACTAGCTACTGTGGTTCACCAGGCACCTAGAAACCTCATTTTGTCTCTGGTTAAAGTTTCCTTTTCTTTCTTTTCTTACTAATTGAGAAAGCAATGTTTATGCTATAATTCTTTAATTTCCTGGTTCTTCCCAACAGTTTTTTCATAAATTTCATAGATTTAATAGACATTTGGGCTGGAACGGACCTCAGAATATCATCAAGTCCAGCCCTGCGCCGAAAGGGCAGGAAGTCAGCTGGGGTCATAGGATCCCAGCAAGATAAGCATCCAATTTGCTCTTGAAGGTGTTCAATATAGGTGCTTGAAGAGGGGAAGAGAGAAGGGGGAGTCAGATGTCAGGCAGGTTATAATGTGTCATAAATCCAATGTCTATATATAGTCCATGATTTTTAGTATCCAGGAGGTTGATGAAGTGGAGTTCATGAGCTCATCTCTGGGAAGTGTTTTGTAAGTAGCACAGAGTCAGGGGAGGGGCACACAGAAGTGATCTAGGTTAGAATACAAGGCAGTTGTGGGGAAAGAGACTTGATGGTGGGGGTCTACTACAGACCACCCAACCAAGGAGAAGAGCTAGACCAGGAATTCTTAAGTCAGCTTATGGCGGTAGTTAGGTCGAAGGACATGGTCATCATGGGGAACCTGAACTTTCCAGTCATCTGCTGGGAAGAGCAGTCAGCCAGGTCTAACCATTCATGTAGGTTCCCAGCCCAAATGCAGGACCTCCATCTAACCCAGGAGGTGCACAGCCCCACCAGGGGAGATGCCTTGTTGGACTTGGTGCTGGCCACGGGTGACGACCTGTTGAGAGGGCTGCGGGTGCTTGACCACCTGGGCGACAGTGATCGTTGCCTGCTGGAATTCACCATCCAGCCCAAGGTGGCAAAGGCCTGCAGCAAGGCAGCAACCCTGGACTTCAGGAGGGCGGACTTCAGTGAGCTAAGGAGAATAGTTGGGGAAGCACTGAGGTCCCGGAGGGGAGGGGAGCCAGGTGTCCAAGAAGAGTGGTTGCTCCTTAAGTAAATGATTTTCCAAGCCCAAAGGGAGGTAATCCCAACACGGATCAAAGGGAGCAGGAGAGCACAAAAACCCCCATGGCTCACCAAAAGCATCTGGGAATGTCTTCTAGCTAAAAGGGAGGCATACACCCAATGGAAGGGAGGCGCCATCACCAAGGAGGACTATACTGCGGTTGCTCGGGGATGCAGGGGGGCAGTCAGGAAGGCCAAGGGGGAGATGGAACTGGGACTAGCTTCCCGGATCAAGGACAACAAGAAGTCCTTTTTTAAATACATAGGGGGCAAAAAGAGGGTACCAGGTAATGTGGGGCCCTTGTAAGACACGCTAGGAAATTTGGTCATCACAACAGATGATAAAGCTAACCTATTTAATAACTTCTTTGTCTCCATTTTCCTGAGCAGGGACCAGGTCAGCCCCCCCCACCGGGCCCCCCTCAGGCCCCAGGGGAGGTGCATCTAGGCCAAGGGTCAGGGAGGATCTAGTCGGGGAACTTCTGGAGGGACTGGATGTATTTAAATCAGTTGGTCCAGATGATCTCCACCCCAGAGTACTGAGGGAATTAGTTGAGGTCATTTCGGGACCCCTGGCATGGCTTTAAGAGCACTCGTGGTGCTCTGGTGTGGTGCCAGAGGACTGGAAGAGGGCCAATGTGGTTCCCATCTTCAAAAA
>NW_017728906.1:191283319-191324709 GCF_001723895.1 Crocodylus porosus
GCAGTCAGGAAGGTCAACCGCACCTTGTCATGCATCCACAGATGCATCTTGAGCAGGTTCAGGGAGGTGATCTTCTCCCTCTATGCGGCACTGGTCAGGCCACAGCTGGAGTACTGCGTCCAGTTCTGGGCGCCGCACTTCAAGAGGGATGTGGACAAGATGCCAAGATGAACATGGGCCGGCAGTGTGGGGAGGCAGTCAGGAAGGCCAACCGCACCTTGTCATGCATTCACAGATGCATCTTGAGCAGGTTCAGGGAGGTGATCCTCCCCCTCTGTGCAACACTGTTAAGGCCGCAGCTGGAGTACTGCGATCAGTTCTGGGTGCCGCACTTCAGGAGGGATGTGGACAACATGGAGAGGGTCCAGAGGAGGCCACTCGCATGATCAGGGGCCAGCAGGTCAGGGCCTACAAAGAGAGGCTATGGGACCTGAACCTGTGCAGCCTCCACAAGAGAAGGCTGAAGGGGGATCTAGTGGCCTGTTACAAACTAGTCAGAGGGGACCAGCAGGCATTGGGGGAGTCCGTGTTCCCCCATGCACTACCAGGACTGACTAGTAATAACTGTCACAAGCTGGCAGTGGGTAAATTCAGATTAGACATCAGGAGGCGCTACTTCACTGTCAAAGCAGCTAGGATCTGGAACCACCTTCCAAGCGAAGTGGTGCTGGCTCCTACCTTGGGGGTCTTTGAGACAAGGCTTGACAATCACCTTGCTGGGGTTGTTTGACCCCAGTACTCTTTTCTGCCAAGGCAGGGGGTCGGACTTGATGATCTGTTCAGGTACCTTCCGAACCTACTAACTATGAAACTATGAAACTAAGATCCATTTGAGGATCAGAACTGAGAGATTGGAGAGAGAGTGGTTTTCTTGTGAGAAATGTGCCCTCACAGGTAATTGGGTATTCCTGTTTTTGATAGATTTCCAGTGTGCATTCTTTCTGGTGTACAGTTGTTGTTTGGTCTCTCCTAGGTATTTTCCATCCGGGCATTTGGTGCATTGAATGAACTATATTACATTTCTGGAGGTGCAGCTGTAAGATGCAGGAATGCTGATGGCTCTGTTGTGGGGTGTAATAAGTGTGGGGTGGTGGAGATGTGTTGGCAGGTTTTGCATTTCTTGTCCTGGCGTGGTCTGGATCCATTTGGTGTGTTCTGGGCTTGAGGAAGTTTGCTTCTGGGGATGAGGTTAGCGAGGTGCGGTGCTTGTTTGAAGGCTAGGATGGGTGGCTCTGGCAAGATGTCTTTAAGAATAGGGTCTCTTTCTAGTATGGGTTGCAATTGTCTCAGGATTTTCCATATGGGTTCGAGGGAGGGGTGATATGTTATAACCAGCGGTGTGAGATTTGTGGGGGGGTTTCTTTTGTATTGCAGCAATTCTTCACGTGGTATCCGGGTGGCTCTTTCAAACGTGCGATCTATCTCTCTGGAGGAGTGTCCTTGTTGGGTGAAAGCCTTTTTAAGATTGGTGAAGTGGCAATCCCTGGTGTTCTCTTCAGTGCAAATTAGGTGGTATCTAAGGGCTTGGCTGTATATCACTGCTTTTTGGGTGTGTTCAGGGTGATTGCTGGTTCTGTGCAGAAATATATGTTTGTCTGTGCATTTCTTGTATAACGTGGTCTGTGTTTTATCATTCTGGATACTGATCATCCTTTCTAAAAAGGAGATGTTGGTGCTGTGGTATTCTAGAGAAAGTTGGATGGAGGGATGGTGACTGTTGAATTTCTGATGGAACTCAATCAGAGATTTCAGGTTTTCATTCTAAATGATGATGTCATCGATATATCTTAAGTATAGCAAGGGTTTGATGGTGCAGTTCTTGAGGAAGTCTTCTTCCAGGTGGCTCCTAAAAAGTTTGGCATACTGTGGGGCCATTTTAGTGCCCATAGCTGTTCCCATCGTCAGGAGGATGTGTTGGTTATTAAAAGTAAAATTGTTGTGTGTGAGGATGAAGTGTACAAGGTCAGTAATATCTTTGGGTCTGTATTCTGAGTTGTAATCTTGTTCCTGTAGATATGTAAGGCAGGTTTGGATGCCATCCTGGTGTGGGATTTTAAGTTTCCACAGAAAGTGTGTAGTGTCTTCTACAAAACTTGCTCTGTGGGTGACGAGCGGTTTTAGAATTGATTCAACAAAACTTGATAGTTCCTCAGTTAGGGTCCCACGGTTGGATATGATAGGTCTGCCAGGGTTCCCTTGTTTGTGGCTTTTAGGGAGCATGTAAAAAGTCCCGGGTTAGGTAGTGGGGGGATTAAGGTCTGTAGTTTTTCTTGTGGTCTTGATGGAAATGATTTGATGGTATTGTTGAGTTTCTTGGTGAAAAGGGGAGTAGGATCCCCTTTAGTTCTTTGTAGTAGGTGGTGTCAGAGAGCTGTCTGTTGGCTTCCTTTATGTAGTCTTCACGGTTTAGGATGACTATGGCTCCTCCTTTATCTGCTAGGTTTTATTACTGTTTGGTGGTTTTATCTTAGAGATTCTATGGCCTTTTTCTCTGGTAGAGAGAGGTTTTTATGATGGCGTGTGTTGCTGATTATTTCATTGTTCATTCTGTCCCTAACGCAGTCAATGTAGCGGTCAAGGTTAGGTTTTTGTCCACTGTGAGGTGTCCAATCTGCTTTCTTTTGGGTTTTTTGGGGTTGATCTTTTCCTGAATGTTGTCAGAGGATGAGTTGTTGTTGGGAGCGGGTTCATTTTGGTCTTGGAAATATTCCTTGAGGTGGAGGCGTTGGAAGAATTCTTCTAGCTCTCCACATTGAAGTATTGTTTTAGGGTATTTTTCTGGACAGAAATTTAGGTCTTCAGAAAGGACTGATTTTTCAGTTTTGGTAAGTGTGTGTGTAAAGAGATTGATAATATTTGTGGGTTGGTTGCTGCTTTCAGTTTTATCAAGTCTGAGGTTGGAAAGTTGTAAAGTGCTGGTGTTCCTCTGATGGTTGTTTTGTGGCTTGGGAGCTTGTTCTTGGAGTAATTTGTTCCATTTTTTCTTTTTATGTATGATGAATTTTTTCATAGTCTCTTTGTATCCATTGTATATTATGGAAGGTTAGGGAAGATGATCGTATTCCTGTCTTTTAAGTTGTTGTAGTATGTGGTGATTTCCTTCCTGAACTGGTCTCTTTTGGAGTAGATTAGGTGAAGTAGACGTTTTCTAATTTTCTCTGAAGTTCTTCTGCATAGCTGTGAAGCATATTTGGAGTTGTGTGCTGTAGTCAGAGGATTGTAGATGTTTAGCCCTCGGGGAACAAAGTTGTGTTTCTTGCATAGGCTTAGAAAATATATGTGGCTGTTGAGTTTGGTTTCTTTCTTTTTCATGTTGTACAGTTTCCATTTTGTAACAGAACATTTAAGAACTGATTACAACAGTATTTGTTAAATGTGCCTGGGCCACAAAGTTAAAATCCACAGATACATTTCAGGTACATTTATGCCGGTAGTTAGGATCCAAAGGTACAAATACTTGGTTTACAAATGACGTCTTAACTGTATACTTTTTTTACTCATAGAATCTTAATAGCTTTTGCTGGTACTTAGCACCATACCTCTTCTTGTAAAATGAAAGTTAAACTGGATTTGGTCTGAAAATTCAGTGAAAATGTAATTTTCACCTTTTCTCTCTCTTTTGACTGATTTTGGTTTAAATACAAATATATGGAAACTTAAATTATGCCCAAGCCTATTGTAATTGGAACAGAACTGACACCACTTCATAGACATCTAGGTATAACTCCTGCGGATGTGAGTTGGCCCAGGCATACCACCCTCCTTCAGGCATAACACTGCCTTAGATTTTCACACAGATCAGAGACCAGGATTTGGATATAAACCCATTTGCCATTGTGACTGCGGCATATTTCATTTTCTAAATGCAGCTAAACTGCACATATAAAATGAGCACTTAAAGGAAACTACAAGAATAGCTGGAGCACAAAGGTAGCTTTGATATGCAGAAAAGTTTTTCTGCAAATTATTTGGCATAATTACTTAAGGAATTTGATTTTTACACAATTACTGTGTATCCTGTTGTGTCTTAATCTACGGATGAAGCATATAAAGCAGCAGTGCTTCATTAAATTTACTATGAAGGCAAAAAGTATTTTTGCTTTGTTAGTAGGGATCCTCAATAAAGTATTTTTAACAAAACTTGAGGCCTTCACATTTTTCCAGAAGCTTTCTTCTGTCCATACAAATGACAGTTCAGTTTTCCTCTGCAGCCATCAGTTTGGGGGCTTTATTGAGTGTAATCCAAAAAGAGCGTAAAGGCATCTGGGCTAAGTCAGAGACAGGTTCTAAGTCTGTGAATTGCTTACAGTATCCATTGGTTTCAGAAGTGCTGGCCACCCCACAAAATCCTGTATTCAACTACCAAAAAGATACTGGTGTGTTTTTTCTACAAACTTGAATGTCTAGACATAGTTCTACTTGGCAGATGTATCGACTAATATAAATACAGTGGGCAGCTGGAGAAGAGCATTCCACCGAGACTAGAAATCTGATCTGGACTTCACTGAATCCAGTGTAGAGACTCCAGTTGACTTCTGTCTAGTGGCTAAAGTGATGTCCAGAGAAGTAGAGCATGTTGATTTATGTTCCTTCTGGCTTAGGGGGGATGGCCATCCTTCGGAAGTCTCCTAATCACTAAGATATTGAGTCTCCTTTCCAAATACCCTTCAATGTGAACTGGATCTCTACATGATGTAGCTGCATAAGGTTTGTCACTGAAACTACAGAAAGAGATATGTAGTCTTCTGGGTAGATTAGGACCCACAAATTCTGCTATTTGTCACAATAGGAGGACTATGTGTTTAATCAGGATGGATTAGGATTAGTTTCTGGGAACACCCCAGGTTACCCAGTTAGAGAATAGAAGAGCTTCTCCCTTGGTGGACTTTGATCTGATACCTGAGGCAAGAAGCATCTATTTTTCAGTAGCTATGGGTAAGACTTAGGGGTGGAATAGAATTTGGACCAAAGACTTCATCTGCCTTTTGCCATGTCCCAGAAATGACAGCGGATATGAGACTCTGTGTATTGCTCACAATGCTATGTCTAAGCAAAGTGTATCCTTGGCAGCCCAGATTGGGCACATCCACACATACAAGCATCCATACAGCAGCTCAAATAGAAGTGGTGAAAATTTGAGGCAGGGCTTTTTGCCTCAGCGTACATGCCCAGACATGCACTTTGTTGTGGAGCAAATTGTGCCGCTTGAGGCAAAATAACCTTGCCTGGGTCCTCCCGGATCTGCAGCAAGGGGGAGCTAGAGCCTGGAGCCAGCACCAGAGCTAGCCCCAGCAGTATATAAAGCTGCCCTAACCAGCAGCTCAGGGCTACTTGCCCACATGAGCTTCTGAGGCCCACCCACTTGGTATCTGGGGACACTAGTCCCCTGCATCAGCTAGACTGCTGAAGCAGCATGCCAAATTCACTTTTTAAAATACCCCCAAATCCACATTCTTCCACAATTAGAACAAAAGAGAGAGAGGGGGCGGGGGATTGATCAGATGGGGCAAAATATAGCAAAATGTTTTATTGCTATATTTACAATGTTAAAGAAATTTGGAAGGCTAGCAGTGTCTCTAGCATCATAATAAAATAAATTCTAAATATATATATGTTTCAATGTTTGCTTTTGGTTTCCTTATCACATGGTGGTGTGTGATGGGGGGATGTGGGAGTTCCAAGAGGGAGTGGGAAGTGGGGTGCGGAGATGTGGGTGAGTGTGGGGCAATGTGAGTCACTGTGTGGGTAGGTGTGGGGGGACTGTGGGTGTGGGGGCTGCTTAGGAGGGTCCGACAGTAGCAGCCGACAGTGTTGGTGGTGCCTTTTCTGAAGGCGTGCACCACCACACTCAGGGGGTGCACATGCACCCGCATGCACCTCTTATGTGTCACCAATGGTCCTCTGCCCCCCACAGGGCAGAGCCCCCCCCAGCACATGGACTACCCTGCCTGCTGGGTCTCAGGCCTCCCCAGGGGCTGTAGCTGCCTCCCACACCCACACTGGTCTCCTACTGCCCATTCTCCTACTCCCACAGCCCCCTGCCCATTCTCCTACTCCTCTCTAGCCTCCAGAGGTTGGAGAAGAGCAGAACAAGCAGGAGGCTGGAGAGAATAGGAGAACGAGCAGGAGGCTTGTCCCCCACCATTGATTCCCCCTGCTCCTCATTCATTTCCTGCATCCCCCATTCATTCTCCCTGCCCCCCCATTAATTTCCCTGCCCCCCCCGTTCATTTCTCTGCTCACCATTCATTTTCCCCACCCCCTGGTTTGTTCCCCCCATTTCCCATTCATTCCCCCCACTCTCCATTCATTCCCTCAGCTCCCCACTTGCTTTCCCAGCCCCACCCCCCAAACACTCACTCACAGTAGCAGAGGCTGGAGACAAGCAGGAGGCTGGAGACAGCAAGGGAATATCTTCAGCTTATCTCCAGGGGCTTGTCTCCAGCCTCCTGCTGATACTCCTGCTTATCTTCAGCTGCATGTCTGAAGGCTGGAGACCAGCAGGAGGCTGGAGACAAGCCCCTGGAAATGAGCTGGAGACATTCCCCTGCTCTCTCCAGCCTGCTGCTCCTTCTCTGCTACTGCCAGTGAGTCAGCGGGAGGACTGGAAGAGTGAGCGGGCGACGGGGGGGAACTAATGGGATGTGGGGAGAACAAATGGAGAGTGGGGAGAATGAACAGGGGATGGGAGGAATGAACAAGGATTTGGGGAATATCCCCTCCCCCCCAACCTTCAGGCCCCCAAACTGCTTCTTACCTGGATGAAGCCAGGTCCAGGTCTTTGAAGCTTGTACCACTGCCTGCCCCTTATGGGCAGGCAGCGTGCTTCAGGACTTGGGAAAGGGTGAACCACAGAGACATTCTGGCAGGCTACCAGAGCGTCTCTATGGAGGACTGAGCCTCTGGTTGCCGGACCTGTTTTTTTCCCCCTAGGTTATTGTTTGACCTCTGAATATTCAGGGGTCTAATTTTGCTCTCCTGCTACAAATTTGCAGCATGGGGAATGTTTTTTTGTTCCTGCACGTGCCTCTTGCAGCATCTCAAAGGGGTATGAGATACTGCAAGAGGCATGTGCAGGCCTGTCTGGACGTATCCATTGTGTCCTCAGAGATAGGTGTTCATTTCCCACTGACTTTAGTTACACTACAGAGGCAATAAAGTAATAGGAGGGATGATCAAGATTTGAATTTCAGTGAATGTTTCTGCAGTACTATGAGGATAGCTTGCTATACCATAAACAGAGGTGTACAGCTTTTGTTTTAATGACAGTGCTACTTGTAAATAGGCAGGAATTCTGCAAACTGAAGGTTGGGTACCTTGTGAACATCGTCATGCACTCCTTCCTTTGCTGCTTGATGCTGCTTGACAAATTCATGAGGCACTTTTTATGTAGACTGCCAGTAACTGAATGTTGACTGAAGATGAAGAGTGTCAGTGTTGGGTGAAGGTAGGGTGGGGAAAATGGGATCACACTAATTCTCATTTTTTTCTAACACTTCATCTTTAAGTTCACTGCAGCTGCACATATATTGCTCCTGCTTGCATCAACTGCAATATTAATCAAGCTTGAGGAAATTAAAACATAATTATCCAAGCAGGTACTGTGCAAAACTGCCTCTTGAGTCATAATCTTGAATACACTTGGCTCAACAATCCCACTGGTGATTTATTGTTTCCTTGCAACAAGATGCTGATTTAATCAAATAGATTGAACCTACAAGCTTTTTATCAGCGTTAATTGGCAAGATGGCTTCCCTCCATTTCACACAGGCTATTTGAAGATGCTTTACTTATGGTCTATATTATCCCATGGTATATACACACCTGAAAGTTGCTCGTGCATGTTTAGTGTTCGTTCAGCCTGGAAGCAGCCAAATATTATGGCAGAAATAAATGGCAGAAAATGTGCTGATCCTACCTGATGCATGTTCATTGGGCTCAATACAGAAGTGGGTGAAAGTGAATCACCTGTGATATACAGAAGCTAGATTGTAGCATATCTAACCTATTGGTGAATCTCAGGGTAGTGTCACATGTTCAACTTAACACTTACTACGTGCAGTTAGAACATGAGCCTCTACATATTTAAACAGGTTAGTACATGTTAAGTACCCTTCGGGCATTGCAAAGTTGTTTCCTGTTGCTTTAATATGTACTAACTTTAATAGGTCACTAGATTTTAATGATTTGCAGCTGTTGTTAGTGAATGGGTGATACCACCATAATACACACTTTAACTGGACCATTTCTGGAAGCAAAGGATCCTCTCTCAAATACTGTCCGGCATTGACCATTGTCCTTTATCGGAGAGAAAGGAGCTGATAGTAGAATTCTGTGTGCTGAGAATCACGGTATAACCAGGGCTTTCACTCTTTTGTATTACATTGTCTTGCTGCTGCTCACTCTCTTAACCCTTGATGAGACCTTGGGAGCTCCATAGCACATTAGTGAATAGCTCCAGCTCTACTTGTTATACCTAGTGGGAGGAGGGGACACTGCTGGTTTGGAGACTTTCTTTTTTGGAGGGCTTTATAGATTTCATAGATTTCATAGACATTAGGGCTGGAAGGACCTCGGAAGATCATCGAGTCCAGCCCTCTGCCCGAGGGGCAGGAAATCAGCTGGGGTCATAGGCTCCCAGCAAGATAAGCATCCAAATTTCTCTTGAAGGTGTTCAATGTAGGTGCTTGAACCACCTCTGCTGGCAGGCTGTTCCAGACCTTGGGGGCTCGGACAGTAAAGAAATTCTTCCTTATGTCCAGCCTGAAACGGTCTTGCAGGAGTTTATAATTGTTCGACCTTATCATCCCTTGGGGCGCTCTGGTGAACAGACATTTCCCCAGATCCTGGTGGTCACCCCTGATAAACTTATAGGTGGCCACCAGATCACCCCTGAGCCTGCGCTTTTCCAGGCCAAAGAGCCCCATGGCTCTCAGCCTTAGTATGGATGGTGCTATGTTGGAAATGCCTTAAAGTTTTTACTACTGGAAGTATTAGATTTCACCGTAATCCTATTAGTTTGGCATTAATCCAGGATGTTATCTGTGTCTCATCTCTTCCTTTGATAGAATGGGTATAACCAAGAAGAAGCTCTTCTCCATGTTTTGGAGACTCATCTTTTTGAAGAGCTGCTGTAATTAATATTTAGCTTGAAACTAGCCTGTTCCCCTAGATGCCTCTTGGAAATACTTAAGCATTACTATGCCTCCTTTCTTTCCCCTTTGAAGGTGGGGAAGCCTATCAAGGACCCTGTAGCCATGATGGGCAAGGATGCTGACTGGAGATGGAGGTGGCTCTAGCCTAGATAACTTTGATCTCAGGGGCTTGTTAGCTTTAGGGGTCGATAAGACTCGCCACACCCCAAAGCATCACTGGTGCAAAATGCCCGTTGTGTGGACTCTCAGATTTTCTTGTTTACTCCATAGGGTTTCCTTTGTGGAGGATGTTCTGATGCTACGTTTCTCTAATTTATTTTTAATTACTCATTTTCTCATTGTTCTCCCACCTGTTCACTCAGCTCATATTTCATGACCAACTGTTTTAAATAAAGCCCAGCTCTAAATTGCAGATCCAAACCAGGGGGAAAAATCTTTGAAGGATTGTGTTAAATGTGTGTAGACTTCTGCTAACTTGAGATGCATCTAGGAGGTTTTTATTAAGGATTTTTGATTAATCCCAGATCCTCTAAAGTGTCTGGCTTTAACTAATAACTAATCACGGGAGGGGTCGCTCTTTGTAGTCATCCTTTTTAATTAGAACATTTCTGATCAGGAATCTAAGTGAAACTTTGTTACTCTGCACACAGACTAGCATAAAAGCCTGAGATACTAGAAAGTTTAGTTATCAAATGGACATTACAAACATTACATCTTTTTTTCTGTTTATGGGGGCCTTTGTTGAAATAATTTTATGTTTCTTTTTTATTTATTTCTAGCAAATGGCTTGAAATACTTGTAGTCTGATGAGATCAGACTACTTAGACTTCTCATCTCTTCCCCAGCTGTTACTTGTGCACCTGTTATCACTTCTGGGCTCTTCTGTTTCTCAGTCCACAGTAAAAATAGTGAATTTGTTTTCTAGTTTGGCAATTTTAAAGTGTTCCCCTGTACGTGACCCACTTAAAGTTTCAGAACTACTGGTGTGATTTGATTCCAAGTACTCAATATTTTTCCATGGCAAAAAGTTGGCAAGGAGTTCTGGTTGAATAGATTCACACTGGGCTTGAATCTCTCTAGATTAAGAGTTTGAGATTCTTATCCACCTGCAAACCTTGTACACATGAAAATATATTCTCCTTTCTCTATGTTTGGCACCATCTGTTTTCCAATTTTTCATTGTTTAATGTATCCTATTTATCCTGGGGCAGTATATTCTACCGCAACTGGTTTATGGGCTTATTCTTCATTGGTGTGCTTGGGTTTCCTTTCCAACGATAGTTCAGGGAAGTAAAAAATCTGGGTGCTACTTCTGCCTGGGCTTGGAACAGAATTGCTTGCAAAAATAATCATTGACCTTGCTGCCATTCACTGATGTCTTGAGCTTCCCTGTCTTTTTGTGTGGGAAGATGTTGTTACTGTATATTCAGAAGTCTGAAGGAAATATTTCTCTGAGGAATCACACAATTGGATGCTCAAGCATCGTCTTATGTTGCCCTTTTGAAATAGAGGTCATATAGGAAAGAGTCTGTTACAAATGTAAAAAGTGGTAGTGGATTCGAGGACTTATTGGGCCATTGCCAAGAAACAGAGAATACATTCGTCAGCCGTATGCTTCTCATATCTGAAAACTAAGGGTAGGATATTCAAGAATGCCTAAGGATTACGTGTGCAGCTCTCATGGGAAGTTATATGAGGACTTTTATGTTCCTTTGGTGCTTTTAAAAAACCTCCCCCTCATTGATCATTCTCATTGAATCCACTGGATTAAATTAATCCCAAATTTAAATCCATTGACTTTCAAGGAGCTGCACTGAATCGGAATTTGTTCTATTAACAATAAATCCTAAAACCTGACAAAAATAGTGGAGAGTATTAAGGTAGGAACATGAAGTTTTATTTTTAAGTATATTTGCTTGGTTGCAGCAGAAGTCAGTTTTGCAGGTTCTTTTTAGATAATGAGGGCTAGATCCTCGTCCTGTTACTCACACAGTTAGGCTACTTGAGTGAGTAAACCAAGCAGGGTTTGGTCCTCATTCTCTTTTCTGCAAGCTGTCTATCTTGTGCTGTCTGCACAATTTGTATGGAAATAAAGCTTACAATTTAATGTTGGTAAATACGACTTAAGTGTATTCATTGCTTTTAACATTTCTCTGTAGTGAATTCAGAACGACTTCAACATTATTATTTTCCCTCCCAGAAGGCACATTTAAGACCAGGGAGAATGTTGCTGTCACTACTGACTTATTACTAGGAATATTTCTATAGGGACAGTAACATTACTACTCTAATTCTGAGCCATATTATTTCTCCAATATGTATACATCTGCTTCCTATCTGATTTACCCCAGGATAAATTGGTCATAATTACATTGAAGTCAGGGGTTGCCCCCGTCCAGATTGGTATAATTGGCTTTGAAGTGGGGAAAATTTTGTTGTAAAGCTACGTAATAGTCCTTTAACATTAATGTGGAACATTTATGGAATATGCTGTTGCACTTGATTTATGACGTGTATGATTTGGGGGTGCTGTGTTTTTCTTTCAGGCAGTGTTACATTCAACAGGATCTGAGTGTAGAAACTGAATTAGTAGTCAGCTGTCATGGAGGAGTGTTTTGCAATGTAAAAGGTTACTGGGTGTGATGGTGTGCACAAGAGTCAGCCTTGGGGATTAGACTAACTGGCAACAAAGACGCTCGTATTTAGCAGTCTGGTTAACTTCAGCTCAGTCTTCAAAACATTTCCATGGAAACAAGGGAAGTTTTGGTTCACTGTAAGTGGCTTACTTTACTTTCTGATTATACTGATTATGGAATACAAAAAGGAGACAAACCAGTTCTTCTTAAAACTAGATTATTAAAGAAACGTTTTATCTCTTGGGAGCATTCAAAAACTGTGCAACTGTGTGCTTTTCCTTATCTGCTTTCTGCAAGCATGAATGAAACCTTCATTTTGTGCTTGCTACTTGATTCTGCAAGGATGTGAGCAGAGTGAGTTTAGGGAAACAGCTGGGGAGTGGTCGGGGGACTTATTTTGACTAGAAGCCACTACAGTGACTGTGTTTGTATTTTACTTATTCTGATACAATACGAACCTTGATTGACTGGAATGTGCTTACAACTTTTATATGCCAAATACCAACCAGTACTTTACTTAAAGTGTCATGTATAAGTTTTTATACGACTGAATAGTACTTATACATCAGGGGACTTAAAACACTTAGGTCCTGATGTGTCTCTAAAAGCAAGTATTAACAATGTGCTTTATGTTGGCATTTTATATAAAAGTTGCTTTACAGAGATTAACAATAAACAGCAATTTATTTATATTTATTTAAAATATATATTCTCTTTTTCCTGGCTCCCAGGAATATTTTGCAAGGGACCAGGCAACACTTGCAGAGATCCTTTGCATGGTTTTTAAATCAGTGGGGGCAGAAAAAAACATGTTGATTTGCTGTAGCTAAAGACTTTTTCAAAGTGCTTAGTTGCCCCGGTACATGTGCATAAGAGAACGCACCAGGCAAATGATGCAGTAAGTTTTTTTTCCAGTTCTATCATTGTGATTGTTTCTTACTGCTGCTAATGAAGAATGAAGTATGTGAAGTGGTGGGACATAGCAAGCTTAAAACAGTTATGTACGATGTCAGTCAGTCTGGACCAACACACAGCTGTCCCAACAGTTGGAGTCATCTCGCAAATATCTGTCAGCGTAACCTTTAAAAAAAAAAGCTGTGGTAGTAGTTACAAATACTTCTGAAATCACGATTCACTGACTTAGGGGAATGAACAAGGACTTGTAGGAGTACCAGCATAGAGGATCTGGGCTCTACTGTCTAGCTTGGTATCTGTGTAACCCCTGTGAGTACTTGAATAGCTCGTTAATTCCACACCTTTTGTGTTAGGGAAGTCCTACCATCACCAGGTTACAGGGAGAGGCTAAGGCAAAGAGGGCTGACTCGCAAAATCATAAAAGTGTAGAAGAGAGCAAGGAATCAAACTCTCATCTTTGAGCCAAAGCTGCAAATACTGGCCTGTCCCTCCTTTTCTATTAGGGCTTCCTCCTCTGGGCAGGTTGCCAAGTCCGCCGAGTAGTCTGCTGATGGAGGACATAGCATGCCAAATATTAAATGGATTCTGTACCCAGAAACCTAACAAGAGAAAAATAAATTAAAATCTCAGCTCGTATAGAAGAATCGCATTCATTCTTAATGATTAGGAAGGGCTGGAACAGGTGGCTGCGCGCCGTGCTCCATTTTGTTCCTCCCTCGAATAGAATGTGAGCAGCTGACGGCGAGCAGCTGTGTGCGCTTGGGAAATGTTGTCGGGCAGGCCTGCAGCTGTGCGAGTAGCTTTACTCAACAGAAAAGTCATTTAACGTGGTTTAAAAACACTATAGCCAAAATGCTTCCCTATGTAATAACACAATTTTGGGAACTAGTGCTTGTGAAATTTCAGACATTATTCCAAGGCAGACAGACAGGCTACACAAATTGGGTCTTTTGATCCTGCACACATTTTTTTTTTATCCATTAAGCACTGCTTCTAACTTTTGTGACTCTCACAAGATTTCATGTCTTTTATTAAATGCCCAGCAAGTCAAGCGAGGTTTTTGATCCATCATGGCTGCAGAGGAAAGCTTGAAAACATGGAGGGTAATGCGTACCAGAGAGCCAGAAACCAGAAGGCAAATGAAGAAACCCGCAGTTATTATTTTAAAAAAAAAATCTCATGATTTTAAAGGTAGACATAGCCTTTATGGCTAGGGGCAGACATTACTCATAAACTGGTTGAAGTGATCAGAAACTAGTTTAAACCTGTAACAGAACAGATGTTCAGTGCACATAAACCAGTGTGAAAATGGCTGAAACTGGTCTGAGCTAAACCGGGTTGAATATAGTATCAGACTTAACTGATTTGGCTCAAACTGGTTTATACCATGTCTGTCCCAGACCTATAAGGCAGACATGACCATACATTTTGAACTCCTGGGCTTCTGGATTTGATGAACTGAGTAATCCTATTGGTGTCAAAGGGATAGCTCATATTCATAAGTGTTGTCAGAACTGGGGTTCAGGTTGTCTGAATAATTCAAGGAAGGTTTATAATATCTTGAAATTCAAACCCAAGTTCTGGATATATGTGGCAGTTACTACTAGTGTTCTGCTTAGAGTTTTTTACCTCTTCAAACTGAGATATATTTTAACCCAATAATGGGTCATTTTTACCCTTCTGATCTTAATATAAATGTAATCAGGCTCTTGATTGCATGAAGAGGAGGCACTCATTGGAGAGGCAGTGGGTCATAACACTTAAGGAAGAGGTTGCAGATGTCTCCCAGGAGATAGGAAGGCTCTCAACAGAGCATAGAATAGTTCTGAAAAAACCCAAACATCTAGCAATTCATGTCCCAATTCATGCCAAATATTTCTGCACTTGATTGGGTTGTGTTTGCCAATAAGGTGATTCCCAGGAACATACAACAGTTTTTAATGGGAGGTTTATATAGATGCTGGCTTCTGTGGGTGTTCGCCAGCCCCGTCTTTGACACTGCTGCAGGCTTCTGTGGGTACCCCACAAGACTCAGGAGGCACCAGTCACCCATGCCTATTTTGGTTGTAAAATGAAAGTTATTGGTTTAAGTTTTCATCTTTGACCAAATTATCAGTTTATTCTTAAATGAATAAAAAAGTGATAGATCTCTCTATTCTTGTGTACATTGGTCTTTATAATGTTTTTAAAATTCCAGATGTGGTTTCTGATGATGAATCTTTGGTTTCAATTAAGAAATCGATCCATATTTTAGAATATATTACTTAGGGTATTCTGTTTAGATAAATATTCTTTAGGCTAAACTACTTGGCTGTTCCAAAGACCATCTGTTTATAAATGTCAAAATGCCCTCCTGTAATTTTGCAGCACTGGTCAGATAAAAAAACAATTAAAGCTTATGGAAAACCAAGTATTGCATTGTTTAACAAAATGTCTCATTTAATTTTAGTTGGTCTGAACTTTAAATGTTACAAACAGGTGCACCAAAGTTTTGTTCCCCCTTTTTGTTTTTAAATTGTATCCTCTAGGTCTCAACTCACTGGGTGTGTTTACACGACATACTTTACTGCACAGTAGAGCAAACTACTGTATAGTAAGTGTTACCATCCACATGTGCAGACCCTTACTACACAGTGATTTGCTCTGCTCAGCAGTTAATTTGCTACCTGCAAATGCAAGTAGCAAATTAACTCCCAAGTAATTACTGCACAGTAAGGCACATGTAGACAGTTGACCGAGAGCATTTTTGCTACCTGTCAGCCAGGCAGAATGGGGAGGGAGATTGCTTCCTTCTCCCAGAGGGCTGCCAGCCAGAACTCAACAAATAATTTTCTTGTCCCCACTCTGTGGTTGCAGATCTGGGGCAGGGAGCAAATCTCCCTGCATGGGGAGCGTTCCTCGGCCAGCCTGGAGCTGGCTGGGACCAGCCTGTGACTGGGACAGTTCCTGGCCAGCCCCAGGCTGAACAGGGAAGTCTGCACTTGCAGCCTGGAGCTGGCTGGGGATATCCTGCTTTAGGCAGTCCCGGCCAGGTCCGGGCTGCATGTACAGACTTCCCCGTGTAGCCTGGGGCTGGCCAGGAACAGTCATGGTCCCAGTCCTGCAGCTTTTTCCTAGCCCTATGCTCCAATCTGGGTGATAAAGGCATGGGGCTTGGAAAGAGCTGAGAGGGAGGGGCAGGTCCCAACCCCCTGCCCCAGTTCATTGTTGGAGTAGCTAGAAGTGAGCCCCCAGGTGCTAGCTGCCCCACCAGTGGATCAGGACAGGGAGCTTGGACCTGTCCCTCCCCCACAGCTCTTTCCAAGCCCCCTGCTCCCAACTGGGGAGCCAAGTTTGGGAGCTCCCTACTTCTGGGGCAGGGGGATATTGTCCCCACCTGGGCTCTGCCACTACAGCCTGCCTCTGCAGCAGGCAGCTCTCAGAAGCAGGGAGCAATCTCTCAGCCCCACCGGGAAACAGCCGTCTCCTGGCCCCGCTCTTCCTGCCAGCCCCTGGGTTAGCACCCAGGGGGAGCCTACAGCTCCCCCTGGCTGCTGCAGGGGGCAGGGCTAGAGGGGGCAGGAGCAGCAAATCTGCTTCCAAATGGGTGCATGTGTAGACAACCACCTAGGGTGGGTTTACACCAGAGTAATTTACTCTGGAGTAAACCCATCCAGCAGCATTTGCATGTGTATGCATGCCCATTGACATCAAGTAGAAAGACATCTTCCACCTCCCCCCAGTACCAGTATGAAATATACAGTTTATACAGGACTCTGAACAGGAAGAAAAATAAGCTTTCACTAAAGTGGAAAGTCCTTTTCAGTCATTTCAAAGGCTTCTTTCCCTTTTGTTTCAATATTTTGAGAGCTTCTTTGATACAAGATTCACTCTCAAAAGCTCTGGGGGGAATTACTAACCTTAGATTTACAACACTTATATTCCTTCTCTAAATTTTCAGTATCTAATTAGTTTTTCAATATGAGCCTGTAAAATAGAGATTTAGGACTGGATTCTTAAGGTGGTAAATGTATGGGCTTCATGGAGTTGTGAAGTTGTGCCAGTTTACGCCAGCTGACAATCTAGTAGGCTGTTTCTTCTCCAGACCCTGCCAAATGACATGTCAGGTGTTTTCCTCTCCAGAATGGTCTCTTCAGTTGCAGTAACAAATATGTGACCAGCATCTCGATGTAGCTCCATTCTCTGACACAAACAGAAATGCAAGTGGTGAATCTAGCTGTAAGCCGCCACAACTCCAATGACTTCAGTGAACTTGCATTTGTTTTTACTGTTTGTAAGCCTGCTCTGGAGAAGCATCCCATTGAAGCATCTTCAGATTTAACATTAATGAAGACTGTCTCTGGCTTTCCTTATATCTGTGTTTTTTTTCACCCAGTACTTGCTTTTGTCTTCCTCATCTGTAGTTGCAAGTGCCTGTGAAGCAAAAAGCTAGTGGGACCCATCGTTCCTCACCCCTATATGATAGACTAAACCAGACAGCCTTTCAAGTACGGAAACCTCTCTCACAGGGGAGGCATTAGAAAGAAAGAACTTTTTTTCCTTCCAGCATAAGCTGAAAAGAAAGTTTTTTTTTGTAAAATTCTTCAAGAGATTTTTTTTCTAGTTCTATTTTACAAGCTATAACTTCAGCTGAGCATTTACAGTCATAGGAATTAGATCCTGTGTTCTTGTATTTATGCATCTATACCAAAGAAGCCACCTGATCTCACAGGCTTCATTTTTCACTATTATGGGCATTGAAAAGGAAGCATTTATAGGTGCTTGTCTTAACTGGTAATGCTGTATTCAGATCCTTTTAAAGTGTCTCTGAAAAGTAATGCATGTGAAAATCTCTCTTCTACCTAGTCAATCTCATTTTTATGTACTGAATAGTATTTGCTAACTGTGGTGATTTGTTTTTTTTTATTCCATGAGTCCTGCTGAGCCAGCACAAATGTAGGAGGTGGAGTTCAGTTCTGTTCCTCTTGGTGTTTCAGCAATGGTTTTACTAAGCTTCCTTTGCAAGGCCAGCTAGTCACATCTGTAAAAGCAGGTAGGTGCCAATAGAGTTTCAAGGGTCTTAGTGACGTTTCAATTTAACGTTCCTGTAGAATTTTGCTTGCAGAGCTTTCTGCTGATGTGCAGATGGATGTTATTGGAACAATTTAGCCTCATTTTGATTCCAGGTTTGAGTATGCAGGGCTGGGCTCCCCTGGGGGAAGGGAAGAAGTCAGTTTACTTGATTAGTCCGAGTTCATTTTCTCTAGCATCAATGGATATGGAAGCCTACTGTGAAGTTTTGACAGAGTCTCTGTTGAGCGGAGGAAAGTTATTAAATGAAAATTAGCATTCTGGACTCTGGTAGGACATGTGAATGACAGTGACAGGAGAAACATGCACAGAGAGGATTAGCTGGCCTGGGATGTGTGTTGTACTGACTAGGAAGGGCAGACAGCTGAAATGCCCAATATGGCTATGGTATAATATAATTTGGCCACATCTTTGAAAAGTAATGTCTAGGTTTAAACTTTCTTACTGACATTTGGGTACTTGATTTTCAAAAGCATCAAGCATCCCACAGCCCAAGTGGAAGGGCAGAGATTGTATGGTAACATCTCAATAGGTAAGTGGTTAGTAGCACAAATAGTTCTGGCATCAAATACTCCCCTCTGCCAGTGAAGAAGAATCATGAGAAGGAGACCTAAGAAAACCCAGGCTAGCAAGTCGGAGGAAGTGGGTACAGGACCAGACTGATATATGTTCAGAAGTTTGGAGGAGTCCATTCAGTGTTACAGAGCACAGATACACAACACGCATTACTGCACTGTTGCCTAATTTGCCACGCAGTAAGTGAACATGTCTACATATGTGTGTGCTTACAATGCAGTAAATTCCCTTAATCACACCTAAATTTGCTACCTTCAAATGCAAATGCAGGTAGCAAATTTAAGCATGATTAGTCAATGCACAGTAGCACGCATAGAGACGTGACCTGGCAGCAAGACCCCAGCGGTGCTGCTCAGCCTGTGACTTCTGGCTGGTGAGGCTTTTGCTGCTGGCTGGAGGGCTTTTTACTGGTGGCTGTTGAGCCTGTGGTTGCTGACTGCAGCTTGCTGCAGCCTCTGGTCAGGCCTGCCAGCCCCCAGGGCCACCTGCAGCCAGCTCAGTGAGGCAGGGCCAGCCCACCTCCCTGCTGCGTACCCCTAGAAGCCTGCTTTTTGAATGAAGCTACATGGCTCCCAGGCCTGTGCTGTGCCCCTGCACTGAGTGCTGTCGGCAGCTGCCCAGGGCCAGCAACAGTGGGACAGCTGAGCAGGGTCCCAAAGAGCTGGCATGGGACCCACCGTGTCCTCCACATCCTTCCTGTCCAGGTCTGCCCCTGCCTGCATGCGCACGCCCGTGCCTTCTACCCAGGGACCCAAATGGACCCAGGAGGAGGTTGGCAATCTTGTGGTGCTCTGGGGTGATGCAGAGGTGTAGAGGCAGCTTGAGCTGGGTGGGTGCTTGAATGCCCATATTTATGAAGCCTTGTCAGGTGGAATGTGAGAGCACAGACACTCCCAGTAAGCATGGCAATGTCAGATCAAAGTCAAGGCCTTGGGGGCACAGTAGGTGGCAATGACCAACCACAATCATCAGTCCACAAGACCATGCCCTTTATGTAGCAGCTGACCACTGTTTTGGTGCCCCAGGACTCAGGCCACAGTCATGCAATTTACACCAGCCTGGGTTGCCTGCTTGAGTCCGCCCTGCACCCCCCAACCCCTCTGGTGACATGTCACTGGAGGAGGGATACTTGGAGCCCCCCTGTCTCGCCCAGCTCCCCAGCTGCTCAGTCCACTAGCAGCTCGGGCAGCCCTGGCCAGTGGCTGCCTCATGAGCTCTGCAGCCCCAGATCCCACCACAAGAAGTGGCTGGCCATGACAGTGCCAGTCATCAGCAGTGCCAGCTCCTCCTGGGGCAGTGTGCCCAAGCAGGTGCCTGCATGCTTTGCAATGTAGGCCAAGGACACTGGGCACTGCTGGACACCTTCACCAACAGGGAGGACCATGCTGAGCCACCAGCCTCACCAGCCCTGGACATGTGGTAAACCCCACCCCTGCCCCTGTCTCTTTCTGCCTGGCCTTCCCACACTCCCCTGGCACCAGGTTTCTTCCCATAGCATGTAGAGAAGCAGGACACAGTGCAAAACTTTATTGTGTAGCTTACGCTCCAGCATCTGGGTGGATACAGGTCTCTCACACCCCAAGGAAGGCGTTGATGCTAGAGGTGATCTTCTTCTTGGCAGCAGGGGGCAGCAGCATGTAACATTCCCAGAGGTAGGCCTCAGATGGTGGTGGAGGTTGCAGGGCAACCCGGGCTTGCCCCCCATGCCATCATAGCTCAGTTCCGTACTGGGTGCACGGATTCGTCCAGGGTACTGGGAGAATAAGCAGCATCAGGGTATAGTGGATCAGACACCCCTTTGCATGCACAGCCAGCTTATTATGCATCACTCAGGGCATGGACATCACGGGAATGCCTGGAATGCAGCCAGCAGTGCATGGGAGGGCTGGTCCTGGGGCACTTCTTTGGAGAAGACCCCTGCGGGAAAGTGGGAGCATGGCCAGCTCCTCATCCCAGTTGTCTGGAAGCTTGGGTGCTGTGGGCTGGGTGGTAGTGCAGTAGGGTGGATGACCTGCAGAGGGAGAGCGGGGAGTGGGGTCTGGAGCCATTACAGCAGGTGCTGCCGGAAGCCTGGCCTGTCCCACCCTGGGAAGGGGATGGGGGGAGGAAGGCTGCCTGTGGTCAGCACCCAGCAGGCTGCTGGCCCCAAGGGAGCATGTGGAGATTGGGGGCTCGGCCAGAGGTCACCTGGGCCCAGGCCCACCCAGCCAGACTTACCATGAACCCTGGGCACCTATGCAAGGCTGACCCCTGATCTGCAGTTGGGCAGTGCACAGTTCTTGGTGCAGAGCATCTTATCTCTGAAATGTTGAAAACTCTTACAAAAGGCTTCTGTCTCCTGGCTCTGCAGGGCCTAAATCTGGACGCAGGGGAGATACTGCAGCAGCCAGTGGGGATGCTGGGTTGAGGATGCCGCTGCAGAGATGAGCTGGCCATGCCAGAGGTGCACCTAAGACTGGACCATCCTCTGCTAGCAGCTGGTGGAGGTGGCTACAGAGAGTGTGGTGGATACAGAGGCCTGGTGCCAGGAGAACTTGGCCCGCCAGGAGAGGTGGTGCTGGGAGAACATCGCCTGGGAGGAGGCGTGGGACCAGGTGGATTGAGAGCACTCAGCCAAGCTCCTAGTCCTGGAGTGTGAGCGGGTCTAGGTGTTGCAGGAATAAAATGTCATCCTGGGAGCACTGAAGTCCACAGATGATGACCGCCAGACCCTAGACACCATCGTGGACCTGGCAGTCTTGTGTGTGGTATCCACTGTCTGGCCTCCAGCCCTAGCCCCACGGGCTGCCTGGCAACTGCCTGCCACCCTGTAGCAGGCCCCTGCCTGAGCCTGGGAGGAGGTCATCTGATGCCTCCTGCCACCTGGAACCTATGGCTCAGTCCCTGCCCTGGGTCTACTGTCACCCATTTCCCCCGCCTGGACCCAGCCTCACTGGTCTCCCCAGCTCCACATAGGCATGGAGCCAGAGGTGCCTGGGGCAGCACCAGAACTGGATGCTGGCCCTGCTGGGCCTGGACTCCAGCAGCTGGAGGGAGAGCCACCCACACTGCAGGAGCACCCCTGGATGAGCCCCCTGCCTGTCGTGGGCCATGGTCCTTGGACCTGCAGGGGACCATCAAGAGGCCAGGATGCTGGCCTTCTGCCCCGGGCTCTGCCCCCTAGGCACCCCCACTCCGCAGCCCTGCCTCCCCCCCAGGACACAAAAACACATGCTCTTGTAAATAGTTTTGAAACTGGGAAGAGGTTTTTTATTTTGGTGGGTGGAGAGGATGGTGGTGGAGCTCTATTTGGTGGGGAGGCAGGGGGGAGGGAACTCTGTTGTGTGTTGAGGGGGAAGAAGGAGGGATGAAGGGTGTGAACTGTGAGGGCAATGAAGGTGTGTTATTTGGATCTGTGTCTGGCATGAGAGTGGTGTTGGGGGGTGGGTAGGGGGTCTGTGGGCAGGTGGGCTAGAGTGGGGAGTGCTCCAGCAGGTGGTCTGCCAGAGCCTTCTGTACCCAGTGCCCTGGCTCCTGTTGGTGGGTGCGTAGCTTACTGCACAGTAATGACCAAATGCACGTGTAGATGCACCCACAGCGAGCATTTTATAGAGATAATGTAGCAGGGGAACTATGGGATAGGGGATTGGCATAAGCATGAAGACTGAAGGATTATGAAAGATAACTCCTCATTCAGAACTCCTAATTCAGAAAAGTTGTGGAATTTGAAAGATAGGGTATGCATACTTCTATTTGACAACAATATAGATGATGGAACACTTAAATGAAGACTGAATATCCTCATGAAAGACAATCAGAGATTTGGCAAGAGATTTAGTTAGTGAAGTTCAGTGGTCTGAACAGGGGCCAGACCTGAAATATTCTAATATGGTTCCAAAGCTGGGCAGAAATAAACAAGACACAGAACTGAGGCGCTAGTGGGGCCCATCTCTTTAATCCGATGTGATAATCCTATGCCATTAAAACCAATTGAATTTCTGCCATTGTCTTCCATGACAGAAGCACTGGCTTGAATAGTACAGAATGGCCAGTCTATTTCCAGCTGAGAATGAGAAGACTTCAGCTAAATGCTTCATTTTTTCCCTTTGTGATTATGAGAAGAATGATGCTGTCCCCTTTCAATCTGAATTTTGGTTTTGCTAATTGCTTGTTCAACAGTGGGTTTAAATTAAGCTCATTATAAGTGGGTGCTTGATGGAGTTTTATAGTGCAGAAGTTTTTCTGTTTAGTTAAGATGGCTTCTTCTGTTCAACTCTTGCTAATTAACATCCATCATTAACTGGTCTAGAGCTTGCAGCTCTTTTGTCTAAATGATTGTTAATGTGAACTTCACTCATTGGGACATTGGGTTAAATGCCAATTTAATGAGCATGTGTTAGTTATTATCGCTGTAACTGAAACCCTGGGCATATGTTGAGAGAGATAAAGGTTTCCTCTTGTTTTCACTAAATAACTTGCTGAAATTGCATTCCTGGGGTGCACTCCATTTTTTAAAAAACTGAACTGCGGTGGTTGAAGCCATTGAGAGAGAGAGGATAAAAGAAAAATAAGTCATTCTTACAAATGAATCCAGGTAAGAGCCTGAATATTCAGTCATCAAAGATAAGCGGTGATTGTATTAGTAGACAAGGTTCTTTGGGTGAATCCGATATCTTTTATTAGACCAACTTAAATGGTTGGAAAACAATTATTAAGCAAGCTTTCGGGTTCAAAATCTCTTTGTCAGGCTAAGGAGGTTTCAGCAGTTGGTGTGTGCTCTTCCTGGATGGAATGAAAAGTAAAGAAGCCAGAGGCTGGTCTGGTCTGCATGCAAGACAGGTAGTCAGTGAAAATGTATATTGAGGAGTCAGTGGGTGAGAGACAGGCTGGGCAGTGGGAAGAGAGAAGGGGGATGAATAGTGGAGAGGTACCTGGGGAGACAGATGTCAGGCAGGTTATAAGGTGTCATAAATCCAATGTCTATATTTAATCCATGATTTTTAGTATCCGGGAGGTTGATGAAGTGCAGTTCATAGGCTCATCTCTGGGAAGTGCTTCGTAAGTACCTTTGAGGATTAGAACTGAGAGATTGGAGAGAGAATGGTTTTCTTGTGAGAAATGTGCCCCCACTGGTAATTGGGTATTCTTGTCTTTGATGGATTTCCATTGTGCAGTCCTTCTGGTGCGCAGTTGTTGTTTGGTCGCTCCTATGTATTTTCTATCAGGGCATATGGTGCATTGGATGAGATATATGACATTTCTGGAGGTGCAGCTGTAAGATGCAGGGATGCTGATGGCTCTGTTGTGGGGTGCAGTAATTGTGGGAGTGGTGGAGATGTGTTGGCAGGTTTTGCATTTCTTGTCATGGCATGGTCTGAATCCATTTGGTGTGTTCTGGGTTGGAGGAAGTTTGCTTCTGGGGATGAGGTTAGCGAGGTTCGGTGCTTGTTTGAAGGCTAGGATGGGTGGCTCTGGCAAGATGTCTTTAAGAATAGGGTCTCTTTCTAGTATGGGTTGCAATTGTCTCAGGATTTTCCATATAGGTTCAAGGGAGGGGTGATATGTTATAACCAGCAGTGTGCAATTTGTGGGGGGGTTTCTTTTGTATTGCAGCAGTTCTTCACGTGGTATCTGGGTGGCTCTTTCAAACGTGCGATCTATCTCTCTGGAGGAGTGTCCTTGCTGGGTGACAGCCTTTTTAGGATTGGTGAGGTGGCAATCCCGGATGGTCTCTTCAGTGCAAATTAGGTGGTATCTAAGGGCTTGGCTGTATATCACTGCTTTTTGGGTGTGTTTAGGGTGATTGCTGGTTCTGTGCAGAAATACATGTTTGTCTGTGCATTTCTTGTATAACATGGTCTGTATTTTATCATTCTGGATACTGATCATCCTTTCTAAAAAGGAGATGTTGGTGCTGGAGTATTCTAGAGAAAGTTGGATGGAGGGATGGTGACTGTTGAATTTCTGATGGAACTCAATCAGAGATTTCAGGTTTTCATTCTAAATAATGAAGATGTCATCGATATATCTTAAGTATAGCAAGGGCTTGATGGTGCAGTTCTTGAGGAAGTCTTCTTCCAGGTGGCTCCTAAAAAGTTTGGCATACCGTGGGGCCATTTTGGTGCTCATAGCTGTTCCCATCGTCAGGAGGATGTGTTGGTTATTAAAAGTGAAATAGCTGAGTGTGAGGATGAAGTGTACAAGGTCAGTAATATCTTTGGGTCTGTATTCTGAGTTGTAATCTTGTTCCTGTAGATATGTAAAGCAGGCTTGGATGCCATCCTGGTATGGGATGTTGGTATATAGGCTGGTAACATCCATGGTGGCTAGGCAGGTGTTGCTGGGAAGGTGGTCTATGTTTTTAAGTTTCCACAGAAAGTCTGTAGTGTCTTCTACAAAACTTGCTCTGTGGGTGATGAGCGGTTTTAGGATTGATTCAACAAGACCTGATATTTTCTCAGTTAGGGTAGGATAGGTCTGCCAGGGTTCCCTTGTTTGTGGCTTTTAGGGAGCATGTAAAAAGTCCCGGGTTAGGTAGTGGGGGGATTAAGGTCTGTAGTTTTTCTTGTGGTCTTGATGGAAATGATTTGATGGTATTGTTGAGTTTCTTGGTGAAAAGGGAAGTAGGATCTTCTTGTAGTTCTTTGTAGTAGGTGGTGTCAGAGAGCTGTCTGTTGACTTCCTTTATGTAGTCTTCATGGTTTAGGATGGCTATGGCTCCTCCTTTATCTGCTGGGTTTTTTTGCTATTTGGTGGTTAGATCTTAGGGATTCTATGGCCTTTTTCTCTGGTAGAGAGAGGTTGTTATGATGGCGTGTTGCTGATTATTTCATTGTTCATTCTGTCCCTAAAGCAGTCAATGTAGCGGTCAAGGTTAGGTTTTTGTCCACTGTGAGGTGTCCAATATGGTGTTTTGGGGGTTTTCCAGGGTTGATCTTTTCCTGAATGTTGTCAGAGGATGAATTGTTGTTGGGATTGGGTTCATTTTGGTCGTGGAAATATTCCTTGAGGTGGAGGCGTCAGAAGAGTTCTTTTACTAGGGTATTTTTCTGGACTATATTGTCTGAGTAGTAATTTAAACAAATTTCTTATGGAAGATCCCAATCTGATAGACATGGAGATAGAAGTCTTTGCTTTATCACCAGAGGAGCTGTAGCAGTGCCATAAGACTGACATACTGGGGACTGAGCCATACATAGTCCACTAGAGCTGAAAGCATACACTATCACATATTGAGTGAAAGAGCCGACATTGCTTCATTATCACTGGACATGCACTGAGAAAAGGCTACGCAAGTCCTGCGTGCTGCATACCATCTATTAACCTTAAGTGGAAACAATTATGCTATGGCAGGAGTGCAGTCCCATTCACATGGCCCTCTCCATCATTCATGGAGAGCTCCAATATGAGTTGGTATCAGTTAACACAATTTCAAGCCAGAGAGCGATTGTCTCTTGTTTTCTGTTTGCCATGAATGACACGTGCCACCAGAGGCTGGAGAGGCACAGTGGCCACCCACAGGTGGCGGCAGCAGTGGTGGCGGTAAGCAGAGAGGGGCGGGTGGTGAGTGCCAACCGGTGGTCGGCGACCACCTGCAGATACTGTCAGCTGCAGCCAGCGGCGATTGACAACCGCCCTCAAACGCTGTCGCTTGCAGCATTGGCGGCAGCCAATTTTAGCAGGTGCACTGCCAATCTTAGGGAGTGCATGTGCACCCCTATGCGTCACCAAAGCTGTTTGCCATTCTCTGTCTTTTCATTTAGTGTGAGATGGTTGAGCTGGGAATCTGTAACTCTAGGATGCAAAACACATGAGAGAATGCAGCGCGAACTGTGCTGCTGCCCTAAAGCAAAACTTGCTCTTTTAATTCTACCCTAGCCCTTTCTAGTCTACCCATCACTCCATTGTTCCTGCTCCCTTCCCATGTCTTTAAGGACCTCTTCCTAGGAAAATCTTAGTACACTTCTGAATCCTCCTGTCAGCCATGCTTGGCCTCATCAAACATCCTGTTCCCTTAATTCCCATGATTCTGTCTTCTCCTCTGAAATTGCTCCTTCTCTATGCATCCTTTAGAGAACCCTTCTCACCCCCTGTAACTCTTTGTGAGGATTACACCACACTCTGTCTGTCCCCTTCTCTTCATTTTTTCATCTCTGGGTAACCTCTTGCCACAAATACAAGTTCAATTACCATCTCTTAGAGGCAGCTCACAGATCTGTCTCCTTTCCCCATCCCACTGCTTCAAACGTTTCACTTCTTTCTTTGCATTCCTCAGCTGGTTTGCTTGTCTCTTTTGCCTCAAACATAATCTGGTTTTTTTCACCTTCAAGGCACTTCATGGTCCATCCCTGTCTTAGCTTATTGTTTCCCATTCACTGTTGAGATGTTGACTCCTACCTCCGACTGGCACGTGACACTGGCTGTTAATGCTCACTTGTTCCATTTTCAAACATGCTCCGTCTTGTTTTCTCTCCTGCTGGCCCTCTTGTGTGGAAGGACCTCCCTGTAGACATCTTACAAAGCTACCTATAAATTTTCTTCCTTAAAACTTCACTTTTCTGTGATGCCTCTTTATAACCTGACAATATGTAGGCTGCTGGGACCGCAGCCTGTCATGGTGATGTCTTATTGTTTCCATGTATTTCCTTGCTTCCCTGTATCCATCTGTTGGCATTTTTCTTATATTTGGATTATAAACACTTTGGGGAATGTGTCCTATTTTGTTCAGTTTATGCCGCACCTTACATATACAATAGGGCCCATGTTTAGGGGTCTTACCCAACTGAAATTATGAAATGAAACTACTAATAAAAACTTCACTTTGTACTGTGGGGACTGGGCTGGGATGTGTTTCTGAGGAATTTTCAAGTGTAGTTTTACACAGAAGAAAACGTTCAATGTAACCTTCCAAGTATCAAGTCATTTATTTTTAGTGAAGTATATGTCACACCTACCCATGTGTTTAAGATGTCCTACATCCATGGAGAAAACAGACACTTTTGCTCATATGTTTAAGGCAAGGGGCATCTGAAGGACTTGACCCTGCCGTCTGCATGCAGGTTTCCCTCCCCAAATACCTTGATTTGCTTGCAGCCATTGCCCGCTGAGCAGAACGTGTGCAGGGGGAACAGTATATATAGCTTGATAAATATGAAGCTTTTCAGGGACAAGCATGCAAGTTGTAAAGCGTACAATCATAAGGCAGATGATGCTTGTTTTGAAAAGTTTATTTCAAGATAAGCGATTCCCTTTTACATTCAAATGCAAATTGTGTTTGCGACAAACTTATCTCCTTTGTCGCTTTGTGCCTGAATAAACTTAGAGTGGTTTCCAAGGAATGGTGTTATGTTGAAGACACTCCTACAGCTAAGAGCCTGAGTGTTGGTTCAAACAGACACAAAGGTAAGTGATGTAGGGCCGTGGTTCTCAACCTTTTGTGTACCGGGACCCATTTGTAAACATTGATGGTCAGTCCCGACCCAGTGCCCCTCACTCCTGACCTGCTGCCTCCTGCCTCCAGACCCCATTTCCCCAGTGTGTGAGGCGGGGGGGTGGGTGTGTCACGGCCCTTTCATATATTCTTGCAACCCACTTTTGGGTCACGACCCATGGGTTGAAAAACACAGATGTAGGGAACTTTTCAGCTCTGATGCTTCAATGCTGGCAGCCACTAGTACCCCTACCTCCCCAGAGACCACCCTAACACATCTCAGAGGGTTTTCTGCTATTACACACCATTACACAGTTGCCAGCTGTCCCTCTTTCTGGAGCACAGGGTGGATCCTCTTAGCGTGTTTGTGACAAAGTATTGAAATGCAATGGGTTCGAACAGGTCTACAGTAACTAGTGCTGGGAATGTAGGTTTTCAAGGACAGTTTTGAGAGAAAGACGGGGCACTTGTCAGAATATTCTGAGGACTGGCGTCAGAGGGAAAGAAGGTGTGAAGGTCTGGTCCTTTGACACTGCATAATCTCATCTTTCACCTGCAATGGACTATGCGTCTTGGAACCTGCAGCACTGGGAATTAATCAGCAAATTCTCACTGATGTCGGCGGGGAGGAAACGTGTATTTGATGTGAATGAAAAATGTTACTGAATTATACATTTTACTAGTGTTTTAACTAATGGCATCTTTTATTTATCCACAAACTAACAGAGCTATTTGGGTTTTATTGACCAGTATGTCTTAATTTGACTAGTGACATTTCCCATGATTAATGCATCTGTTCCTTGATGATGCATGTGCTTCCTGATGCATCACAATTAACTGCTGTTATTCAGTAATATCAGGAAGGATGCTTTTTATCTGGATCTGCATGGCTTTGTTCTGCATTTAAAATAGCAGGTAAACAGGCAGGGCCTCTCTCTTCTGCTCTCATCTGTGTGTTTGAAGTCAGAAATGAGAAATTCAGTCTTGGGTTCTGGGTAAAATTCAGCATATTTCTGAAAGCAAATCAGACTGAAATAGTAAATAATGTAACAGTGCTAACCAACAAATACAGTGCATAGGATATGTAAAAAACAGAGAATGCAATCTTATGAACACTTATTTGAATTTGTGCCTCTTTTTTTATTTTTATCAGTAGACATGTCAAATTAATAGGCATGAACTCTGTTTTAAAACTTTTCCCTGGATTTTTAAAATAGCATATCAGATCTAGATTCTTATGCATGTTTGCTGCAAGTATGCTAAAGATATTTCCTACTTTTGCTCCAATCTTGCATGCACTTACCATTTTGCTAACTGTATGTAGCTGAATAATTCCACTGATATGACTAGAACTCCTCACATGTATGAAACTAAGCACAGTCTTAAGTGCTTGCAGATTCAGGACCCTGATCAGAACAGCTTGCCTTACTTATGTCATAGGCACAGCCCAAGTGAGAAAAGTTACAGAAGTTTAACTTAATGGACTTTAAATTGATCTAACTTGCAGCTCAAGGGAAGTGATTTTTTCCAATCTATTCAGCACTGGTGAAGCCTCAGCTGGAGTTACTGTGCCCAGGCTTGGGCCCCACACTTCCTGAACAATGTCGACAGTTTGGAAAGAGTCCAGTGCAGACCAAAAAAGTAATTAGAGGTCTGGGAGACCAGACTTCTGTTATTTAGTCTGCAGAAGAGAAGACTGAGGAGGGATTTGATAACAGTCTTTAAATCTGAAGGCGAACTCCAGAGAGGATGGACATGGGCTTTTTCCTGTGGCTACAGGGGATAGAATTAGGAGCAACAGCCTCAAGCTTCATCAGAAAATTTAGGCTGGAGTTTAGGACAGACTTTCTGACTATGAGGGCTATCAAGCATTGGAACAAGCTACCTAGACAACTTTATCCTTGAAAGTTTTCAAGAGCAGGTTGGAAAGACACTGGCTGTGATGTTTTAGTCAGGGATGATCCTGCCTTGAGCAGGAGACTGGACTAGATGACTTTGTGATCCAAACTTAAATGAATGTACACCCCTTCTATAGATACATTTAAATCAAGCTAATCTTTACTGAAATTGGTTTAAGCAAGGTTTACATTGATTTAAATGCCTCTGCATTAGGGTTTTGCATCAGATTAACTGATAATATTTAAAACTAGACAACTTAGTTAAATTAGTGCAACTTTGCTGGTGAAGTCCAGTCCTCTGCAGGCTATGGACAGTGACAAAGCCATGAGCTAGGAACATAGATGGAAGGAAAAAATAATTAGGACAATTCCTTCTCTCTTGGGGAGAGAGGGGAGGTACCATTTTTGTTGCATGCTGATGTTAGGATCAAAGTTCCTGGGGAAAATGGGGTGATGTTTAAGCTACTAGGTTCACTGCTAAGTAGAACTTGTTAGAAATTGTCCACAGAATGTTTTACCATCAAAAAATGAAGTGTCTCTTGAAAGTGGGCATGACTACAACTTAATGTGTATTATCTTATTTTAATGCACATTAGAGCATCACTAAAAACTGGTACTTAGTTAATACTCATTAAAATAGGCTAATGTGCATTACGTGTCACTCAAAAATGATGGGTGCCTATACATGAGTGAGGAGCTTGCTCCAACGTGCTGAAATCCCAGTGCATCGGAACAGACTCAATTAATCAACTCCGCTGGAGCTTGGCAATTGGTGTGCTCCAGCAGTCTCCTGTATCTCATGTTTCAGTGTCCCCACACTTAAAAATGGTGGTGGGGGCACTTGAACTAAAGCTTGTTGGAGAAGCTCTTGGAGGTGCTCTAATTAGAGTGCTGCCCCTTCCCCCCCATCCCCAGACCATGTGTAAAAGTGCCCCATGCTCTTTACTTAATTCTCATTAAAACAGGCTAATACGCATTTTCTTTGTACCTCACAATAGAGGGCACTGTTACATGTGCTTTAGGGGTACTGGGTGGGGGGGCAACACTTTAAATAAAGCGGCTCCAAGAGTCGCTTTAATTAAAGCACCATCGAGTCTTGTGTATCAGCATCCATGCATGTCAAAATGGCTGTGGGGGCACTTGAACTAAAGCTAATTTGATGAGCTTTAGTTCAAGTGCCTCTGCTGCCATTTCGAAGCGTGGGGCCGTGCTCCAGCAGACTTGATTGAGTCTGCTCCAACATGCTGTAATTATAGTGCATTGGAGCAGACTCCAAACTCATGTACTAGATTTAATGTGCATTAACTAAAGTGTGTTAATGCATGTGTAGACACTCCCAGTGGAAATACTGTGTGGAACATGTTGACTTTGATTAATCTTTTTGGGGCACAATCTCTATTGTCAAGCAGGTTTTTGGAACTTGTTGCCCACTTGGCTCCTTTAGCCTGCAGTTGGACCCCAGTGTTCCCAGATGGTGGAAGTTGGACAGTACAGGAGGTTGGCTGGAGTGAAGTCCAGGAAATGCTGGTTTCATAGACGTGAGGCACTTAGCAAGGTGCACCCACCTTGGAGCTCTGGTTCTTAGAAGACCTGGCAGCTGCCAGCTGAAACTAATATTATTTTGCACCAGTATCACTGCTTGCCTCTGTTGAATACTAGGGGGAACTGACAAGTTTTGCGCATGGTGAGTAAATGATTCTGCTTTTACGTGGCTTTTTAATAACCCCAAGTGTATATTGGCCAGGGCCCCACTGGAGAATGCAGCTGTTTCCTGGAATGATTCCTCAGTCCCATTTATTCCCACTCCCTTTTACACTTCATGTTGATCCACAGAATCCAAATCTCACAGCACTGTACATGACAGTCCTCCAGAGTCCCTGGCTTGCAGCCTCTGTCCATTATATACCATTTCTGCTGTTCTCCATAATTTACATTGGAGGGTAATGCCAGACCCTGATTGTTTGAAAAAGACAACTATCAGCTTTGGAGAATTGAAGTTTATCCGTATCTTAGGTAGAAAAAGAGAAGACAGCACTCATGTTGTTCCTGGTATCTGCGTCCCAGTGGTGGGCATGAACTGGGGAGGGAGATCTTACCAAAACCCTTTCTTCCAATCCTGTTTATGTATTTTGTGTTAAATAGTCATTGTATAAAATGCATAAATGGTATTAGAAGCAGGGATCTGAACCTAGGGCTCCTTCATTCCTAGAGCAAGATCTACTTCCCTGGGTCACAGTCAAGCTGACTCCTGTTTGCTCTCATTCTGGTCCCATGAATCTTTGCCTCCTAGCTGCTGAGTGACCCAGCTTCAACCTATGTGAGTTCATGTGCACTCTTATCTTAGCCTAGCCCAGCGCATAACTTGGTACTTAGGGCATGCTGCGGGGATTGAGGGGTCCCCTAGAATCCAGCTCTCTCTTGTCATGGGCAAATGTTTTAACCAAGCATCTATTCTATAAGGGTGAAGTCTATATTATGCAGTGAATGCATGCTGTCTGTCAAGCAGAGGTACTGGTTCAGATAGATGTTTTGCTGAATTCCAGGAGGGTGTCTCCCCTATTAGCCATAAGAACCAGGCTGGACTGGAACATGAAAGATGTATTCAAGGCTGTATTAGGAGAAAAGAGAGCTTTGTGCCTACTGGCTATAATAAAATGTGCCTAGAGAGGTGCATAAAGACTGGCAGAGCCTTATTATGCTGCAAGGTGAAGGAGGGTCTGCCTCTGGGGCTCTGATTTGAATGAACAAGAGAGTTACAGGCTTGCACAGGTTTGTGCTTCAGTGTATGAAATACCCTGCAACATCACACAGTTTACAGTAACAACAGGGCAAATGATATCTTTGGTACAGTGTTGATAGGCAGAGGCCTGAGTATCACTGCACATAGCTCAAGGAAGTCCTCTGAACAGTGTACCTTTGAAGCTTAAAAGAAAAAAAGGCTATATAGGGAATGAATTGGTAAATAATTAAGAAAGGTTATAATGCCTTTCACACAGATCAGTTAATATAGCCTCACATACAGTCCTGTTCATGGTACCAGCCATCTCCATGGCAAAGAGGAATTTGCAGAATTCGGGGTATAAAAGGGGCGGAGAATGTTCAAAGACATGGAAAAAAATCTCTTTGGAAAAGAGACTGATTGTTCTGGGCTTGTTTATTTTGAAAGGGTGATGGTAAAAGGGGACATGATAAATAGATACAGGCTAACAAAGAACATATAGATCAGGAATTTCTCTTCCTCTTGTTTGCTAATGTGAGAATGAGGAGAAGGAAATTAAAAGGTGAGAAATTCAGAACCCCTGAAAGCAAAAGCAACCCACCATGTCACATTTTCTACAGGTGTCATGAACCTTGAGGCTGTGTCCTCGTGGCCATGCCAGGGCGGGCAATTATTTCGGGCGGAGGGCCGCTTACCCAGTTTTGGTAGGCTATGGAGGGCTGCATGGGTAGCCCTGCCCCTTAAAAGGCACCCCACCCCTTGACAGGTGCACTGCTCCCTGGTCACCATCTTGGGACCAATGTCCCAGGGCCAGCACCAGTGGGGCCCAAAGTGGGGGGCAGGCTGGCAGGGGTCTGTGGAGCTGGGCTGGGCTGCACCAGCAGGGAGGGGGGAGCCGGTCCAGCTCCATAAAGCCCCTGCTGGCTGGAACCCCACACTCCTGCCACCCTGCTCTGGCCCCCCCAGTGCTGGCCCTGGGGCATTGATACAGGCCCTGTGCTCCCACTGGCTCCCTGCCCACTCACACCCAGTTTTCCCCAGCCCTGCGGTACACATGGGGGGGCAGCGGACAGCCCCAACCTCCTGCTTGCCAGCAGGGAAAAAGCTGGTGCTGAGCACAGGGAAAAGCAGCCCTTTCCCTGCCCCATGGCCAGCACTCCCTGCTGCAGCTGCTCGCAGCCCATGAGGTTGTCCAGAGCAGGCACAGGCAGTCCCACGCAGGCTGCAAGTGGCTGCAGCGCGGGTCACCAGCCACACGGTAAGCGAGGGGCCACTCTTCCCTGTGCTCAGCACCAGCTTGTAACCCGGCCCCACTGCCAGCCTGGGCAGAGCACGGGGGGGGGGAAGCATCCCCTCGCCCATCCCATGCCCGGTGCCCCATGCTACAGCTGCTCGCAGCCCACCTGGGACTGGCTGTGCCCGGCCATGGGACAGGTGGGGCGCCGCTTTTCTCTGTGCAAGGAAGGAGCCCAGGGAAAAGCTGAGTGCAGGGGGAAAAGTGGCCCCTTCCCTGCCCCATGGCCGGCACTCCCTGCTGCAGCTGCTTGCAGCCTGTGGGGTTGTCCGGAGCAGGCACAGGCAGCCCCACAGAAGCTGTGAGCAGCTACAGTGTAGGGTGCCAGTCACGGGCTGGGGAAGGGGATGCTTCTCCCAACCCCATGCTCCTTCCCTGCCCAGGGACCCCCCCCCCCCGCTCTCCTCCCCCTCCACTTACCTGCAGTTCTGGTGCGGGGCAGCTACATGCTCCCGGGCAGAAGCCCCAGGCTGGGGCATCTGGCTGGGGGGGGCGGGCAAGGTGGGCCCCATTGTTGTTGGAGCCTGCTGGGCTTCCCCTGGATCCTACTGCCCTTGGTTCTTGTCATTTTTGACAGGAACCAAGGGCAGAGAAATATTAATTTTCTACATTTTTAGGGGCCCCGCAGGCCAGATAGAATGGCCTCATGGGCCGAATCCAGTCCGTGGGCCATATTTTGCCCACCCCTGGTCCATGCAGTCTCTGATATGGGGCTATTTGTATGAATTCAAAAAATGGATCCCACATTGTGTGGTTCTCCCTTTCCCAAACCACTAGGCATCATCCTGCTACGTCTGGCTCCGCACAGTGTTGCTTGGTGCTGTGCCTGGCAGATCACTAGGTGCTCAGGCTTCCTGACCTGGCCCATGTTCTGACTAGCTGAATTCTCCGATTCATGGACTCCAGGAGTGAGGGGCTGGGAGCCTGGGAGAGTCACTGCCGGGAAGATAAAACATCTACTTGCACATCTTTTCACAGCATCTGATGAAGCGAAATCTAGCCCATGAAAGTTTGTGCTATATATATATACTACCTAAAGTAGAAACATGTGTAAATATATGTATCTGCTTTAGCAGTGTATGTGTGTCTGTATGCATGTGTATCTACTCTAGACTATAGAGTGCAAATCTACCCTGTCTGATTCAAGCTAAAATATTCCATTTTCGTTCTCCTGGAATTTTTCTGAAAATCACTGCATATGAAAACTTTTGTGTTTTTGACTGTTCACTTCAACTCATGATGGAAAAACACCATTTGAAAACATGCAATTATTCACAGGAAGGGATTTTCAATTTCTAGCAACCTCTAGTCTGTAGCCAATTTTCTGTGGTTATACTATAATCTATGGACCACAATTCAGGGAACAGCTGTAAAAAAACATTTTGAAGTCTATCTTATTCAGCTAATCATTAATGGTGAGTGCACTCTGCAACCCAAACAAAAAGCATCATTTTCTAGGAGGCACATATATGATGGCAACAGGTGCATAGTAATTTGTTTTCAATATGTAGAGTGCAGTTTATTAACTACATGTTTGCACAAATGATGGCTGTCTTTTAATTAAAAAAAAAAAAAGCAGCCATGTCAGGATGAGCCAGTTAGCCTAGTATTTTCAATATATGATTGATTGTTGTTTGGGTTAGTGGCAGGACATTTGGTGGAAGCAAGTATTGACTGCATTGTTTAGGACAAAGGTGCTAATGAATGCACATTACATGTGAAGGATCAGGGGCTGTTAATAATATATGTATCAGTATTACGATGGTTCTGCTGACCAGATTTGAGATGCTGCCAGTGTATATATTTAACAAAGGTTTTTGACAGATCATAGTTTGGATTATATTATTTTGCAAGAAGCTTATTTATAATGAATGTGCAGTGAAATATTAAAGGCAGTTTGAACACCAAGAGTTAAGGAGGTCTTGAATCAAGTCTTAAATAATGAGTAAAAAGGGAAACACAGCAGAGTTTCTAGTTTTGATTAGTACTTTTTCCAAGCTCAGATAATTCACCCAGGGCCAAATTCTGCAGCTGTTTTATACAGAGACCAGGCACATCCTAGCTGTAAGTAGATCTATACCTTTCATGGCAATATAAATAACCAGGTTGGTAGACAGTCCTGGTCATCCAGTCATTTGATTCTACATGACTAGTCTTTCTTTACTTATGTTCAGTAAATGCTACTTCATTTATTTTTTGTTTTGAGCTGTGCTTTGAAAGCTGCTAGTATGTTATGTGGCTGGTGCTATAAACACTAAACTTTTAGCCGTTGTTTCAATTTGGTGAACTCCTAGCAGATCCCCATATCAGTGAAACACTACAGACTCTCACTGGTTTTTGAAATCTCTTCATATGCCAGATTGTTAAAAACACAAGAAGTGCTATTATGCTAGGTCAGACCAATGGTTCATCTAGCCCAGTATCCTGTCTCTGACAGTGGCAGAAGTGGATGCTATGCAGGAAGAGCATTGACCTGGATATGTATAAAGTGATGCCTTACTCAGTACCCACCCTCTATGGATAGAGACTGGTTAGAGGTGCTAGAGGAAACATCCCCAACCATTCTGTTCAGTAGTCATTAATAGATCTGTCATCCATGAAGTTATCCACTCCCTTTTTTGAACCTGGTTATGCTATCTGCCTCTACCACCTCCTGTGGCAATAAATATAAGGAACGACTAAATAATCCCAGAGTGTGGAAACTCAACCTCTGCCCCCAAGCTCAGCCCTCCATCAGCCCAAGTAATGGGTTGGACTTGATCATTCTTTGGGTATATTGCACCTAGTTAATGATTCACACTCGCTCCCTTATAGATTACTACTTCTACATCAACCATGTATAACAAAAAAGACCATCTACTTATATTTCAGATGAGAAAAATAGTTTCCACACCCTTTTCACTAGCTGAAATTGAACTGCAGTACTTCTTCATACATATGCATTTCAGTGGATGCCTAAGGGCTTAATGTAGGGTTGGAGGCAGCTGGGTACGGTTGCACCTGGATTCCTGCTCCACCCAAAGTTTAAAACCAACTGGCAGCAGCAGCAGAAGCAGCATTTCTATTCAGGCAGCAGTGAGAGTCAATTGACTTCATGGCTCATTATAATTTACCTGATTCTTTCTAACCGTTTAATTCCACAGATGTTAAGGACCCTCTCTCCTTCTTAATGGTCCTGATGTTGGCTTTTCTTCATCAGTTCTCCTGTCTGTTAAAGTTGCTCCTGGTAATGTAGCTCCTATTTCACAGTCCTGTAGACTGCTTTTAATTCTACTTCTGTGCACTAACAGTGTGAGATGTTGATAAATATGAATTATGTGCAAAGGCTGAAAGAACTCGGGTTATTTAGTCAGGAGAAGAGAAGACTGAGGGAGGATTTAATAATAGTCTTCAAATACCTGCAGGGCAATTATAGAGAGGATGGAGATAGCCTTTTCTCTGTGGCTGTAGGGGACAGGACTAGGAGCAATGGCCTCAACCTGCAGCAGGGGAAACTGAGGATGGAGATTGGGAGGAACTGTCTGACAATGAATGTAGTCAAACACTGGAACAGGCTGTCTAGAGAAATTTTGGAAGCTCCGTTCCTGGAAATTTTCAAGAGCATGTTGGGCAGACATTTGGCTAGGATGGGTTAGCCAGGGATAGTCCTGCCCTGAGCAGGGGTCAGGACTAGATGGCCTCATGAGGTCCTTTCCAGTCCTATTTTCCTATGATCCTATGTAAGCACTCTTTCCACATTACTGAAGTCTTTCCAAAAGGGTCTTTTTGTTCAAGTGGACCTTGTTGCAAGCTGGAATGTAACTCAGGGTGAGGGTGGAGGCAACTGGGGCAGAAGCCTTGGGTACTGCCTTTTGGGTGCAAAGGGCACAAAAACTGCTGCTGCTGTAGCTGGCTGCACTGTCACTGCTGGCAGCACAGCAGCCAATGCTGCTCCATTCACTGCCACTGCCCTATTTCATCTCTGGTTGCAAATACAGAGTTTTCCCCTTGTACCAAGAAACTGTCCTTTGTTGTCACTCATGGCCATGAGTCTTAGAAACTTGTTTGTTCTTATCAATCAAGCTTTCTTACCTTTCACGCAATTTTTCTACTTATCAGTCCAGCTTCCAAGGCTTTGTTTTGCTGCACTCAATCGTCTGCTTTTAGCAACTAATTACAAGTTGTTTATATGACCTGGTGGCCTTGCAAGCGCTTCTCCCACTTCAGCACCATCTTTCAGGAGAGGCTTTTTTGAGCAATGACAAACTATGAGAACCGTGTGCTAACATAACACATGGTCATCTGTAATTCTTGTGGGGTAGCTGCATACACTGGTGCTCGTAGATGCTTTTATGTAATCTCAGTCAGCCGTGGAGTTCTTTGCATGTGCTCATTGAATGAAGTCCCAGATTTCCATACTGAGCACAATGTTGCAGCACTCATACTTTGTGTATGAGAAATTCTCATTACACAAAGAATATGCAGGCTTACAGATCACTATATGTCACTTACTACACTTACTGCACCTGAACTCTAATTAACATTACATTCACAACTAGCTAAAATATACAGAACAGTGATTCTTAGCTTCTAACCACCTGGCATGCTCTTTTCCCAGCACTGTGTAACTGCTTTGCTTATAATGCAGAGCAGTAAGAAAAAGTATAGGTGAATTAAATATACAGGCATAATGCCATCTTTCAGGCTGGTTTTTTGCAGTCAAACTCTCTGCTGGATCCTTGTTAAAGTGCAACATTTTCTCCAGTCAGCTGGGTAGCTCTGTCCTCATTAAGATTATAAAATCTTTTTGGATTACTTGTTGCCTGGTTCATTATCCTGCTATTTGACAACTTGAGTTGGGGAAAGAATACAGGGAAAGGTTATTATAGACACCTCTTTTCCATAACTCTGTGGTCATTTTGCACTTTGCAGTGTAATGTAAGACCTTCTGGTGAATGCTGGGTCCTAGCAGTGCCCCAGTAATGAATTGTTCTCCCTTTCCACTGGGGATGGGAGAAGAAGTAATGGGCTTAAATTTCAGCAAGAGATTTAGTATAGATGTTAGGGGGAAAAGCTAACTTTAAGAATGGTTAAGGAGTGAAAGTTTACAAGGGAGACTGAACATCTCCATTCCTGGGGATTTTTAAGAATGGGTTATACAAACATTGGGTATGAATAATTTCAGTCCAGTTGACCTTCACATAGGGGAAAGAACTAGATTACATTTTGAGGCCCCTTCCTGTCCTAATTTCATTTTATTAATTTTGACAAATATAAAACAAAAGCACCTCACTTCTCATGATTAACAGGTAAATGGATTCAAATATAAATAATTATTTGCCCTGTACTAGACCGTGAGTGTTTTCCTTACAAGTGTGGCAGACTCACCTGCTCAAGAATTCTCAATTCCAATTGGTGGAGCACATCCACCAATCAGGGCAGTGTGGGGAGAAGCTGGCGCCGCCTCTTTACTGAAGGGAGGGGGCGAGGAGCTGAGTTTGGGCCTGAAAGCTGCAGGTCCGTTGCACTTCAGGGGATGGAGCCCCCTGAGGTTATGAAAGGTGCTGCATCGAGGCAGCTCAAGCCTGTATCCTCAGCAAGGGGATGGAGAGAGCAGCGTGCAGACTAGCACATGGAGAGCTGGCCCTGGGAGCAACTCGAGGCTGCTCAAGTTAGCCCCGGCATACGGTAGATAGCCGGAGCCCCGCAGTGTGGCCTGGCTAAGAACCAGAAGAGCCCCAGAGCCTAGAGCAGGGCCCGGGAAAGGGAAGGCCCGGACATAAGCCTGGGTAAACCCAGCCAGCTGCAGCTCAATTCCCCTGGGGACCAGGAAGAACCATTCGTGCCCAAAGTGGGGCACAAGGCCAGGAGGGGAGGTCTCAGCATGAGGCAGACAGTGCGGGGGGGCCTCTGACTGAGTGGAATACCCTGAGGCCTGGGTCGATGGTTCCTCAGAGAAGACTAGGAATTGCTGGCAGAATCGGGTCCCGCAGGGGAGGCATTTCTGAATTAAGGCAACCCTCCCCTCTCCCCCCCAACCCAGAGGGAAGCCCTGGGGGAAAGGTTTCCTCCTGGCTAGACCTGTAAGAGGGAAGGTACCCCTTGCTGACTGAAATCCAGGGGTAGATGTGCCTTATATCATGTAAAGCTGTGCCGTATATTTTGTAGGACTGTTATCCTGATTGTGGATATGTTGTGGGATTGGTTTAGTTTTGTATAATTGGAGTACCTTTCCCACTCCTCTCCCCCACTTCCTTTTTTATCCAGTTGTACTCTGCCAGTGGTTCCTTTGGGTTCCCTGGAAACTACCTGTTGACCCTAACTTACCTGGTTCACCCATCTGGGTATCTGCTTCTCCTCTTTGCATGGGCATCCTGAGGACTCACCAGTTGCGCCAGGCTTCTGCAGGGCACAGGGTTGAGAAGGCCATTCCCAAGGGGGTTTGCCCCATTAAGACAAGCATTGCCAGGAGGTGGTTCCTGGCTTACCATATTGTAAATATTTCTCTGTATATCCTTAGTGCTGTTGAATGATATCACTGGAAATACTTACCGGAAATTTTCCTTTATTTGTTGGGTGATACCTACTGTAGATACTTACCTGTATATATTGGATAAGGATAGTATGTATATTGTAATTTAATAAACTATAAATGGTTAAGAGCATTGGCGTGGAGCTGACTCTATAGAGGAAAGAGGGACCTGACGCAAATCACAGGTGTCCCTCTCACAGCACTGTCACCTGCCTTATCTGTCTCTTCCAACTGAGGATGGGCATGTCCTTGGGCTTGCAAACTACTTCTTTACTGGCTTCATCTTATGTTCTTTCTACATCAAAGGACATCTGCATGTTTCTTAATGGCTTTGAGATGCATATTGCATTTCTTTCCTACCCCTTAAAAACTTATTTCAAAACTGTTCTGCACATTTGGCCCTGTAAATGTAACACGTCTGCCTCTGCGGCTGTCAGGAAAGGCAAACGAACACTTCTTTGTTTTTAAAATATTGTAACTGACATGTAATAAATTTTCAAGAAGCCATTTGGAGACCCAGATTTGTATGTGCTTATTATGTTTATCTACCTTCAGAGTACTTTTCAGTCATTTATTTGAGATGATTAATGATTCAAAGTTGTTAATTCTACTCTTGTCTCCAACATGGCATTTTAAATCTTTCCTTTTAATTTTAAAGAATGAAATGAGTTTCACTTCCTGACATGATTTATCACTGTCAGAACTGATGGAATATTATCCTCTTATCAAAATCATGCCTGCTTTTTATTGCAGCAGCGTAACAGTAGGAAAATAATAACATATAACCTATCGTACTTGATATTTTCAAAACACTATATAAATATTAACAGAGTTGGCCTCACAACCCCGCAGTGCACTAGGTAAGTATTTATAATGCTGTTACATGTATTGCCCAAAGCTATACAATGTATGGCAGGATCACAGTCAACACTGTGGCATCTCTACAGTGCTTAAACTGAGAGACTGCTGTTCTTTTCAGCACTAGACATGGTTATAGATTAAATATGGCACCAAACACTTTGCTTTTCAGATCACCGTCTTACCAGGCTAGTGTAATGGTGTAACTGTAAGTTATTAAGAAATCATTCTTGGAACTAGAAATCATTCTTGGAACTAGAAGGGGCGGGGGTGTAGCTCTCTATGTGAAGGAAAGCTACATGTCCCTGCAAGCTGATGTTGGCGACTGGCATGGACAGCTAGAGACCCT
>NW_017728906.1:191324720-191360632 GCF_001723895.1 Crocodylus porosus
CTATAAGTTTATCAGGGGTGAGCACCAGGATCTGGGGGAACGTCTGTTCACCAGAGCGCCCCAAGGGATGACGAGGTCGAACGGTCACAAAATCTTGCAAGACCATTTCAGGCTGGACATAAGGAAGAATTTCTTTACTGTCCGAGCCCCCAAGGTCTGGAACAGTCTGGCAGGGGGCTGGACTCGATGATCTCCCGAGGTCCCTTCCAACCCTAATGTCTATGAAATCTATGAAATCTATGAAATCATAGATTGTTACCTACCAGCTCTTGAAGGGCTTCTCCTGATTGTAATCCATACCTTTACGGCATTTGTAACAACTAAAAGGAGTGGTTTTATGTTCTTTTTGTGGTATGAATTTATGAAACTTCCCTTTCCTTGACCTCAGATCATCCTTTCAAAACAGATTATTGAACAGTTACAACAACTGAAGATTGAGAAGATCTATAACACAGATACCTCCTTTTGCTCCCAATGTCCTTTGCTTTAAAGATGACAATCTTCCAGTAAATAGGGAAACCATCAGCAGGAATCCTGGTTTTCTCTGATTAAAAAAAAATCCCCAATTTTTGGATTAAAAAAAAATAACCCAAAATCCACATTTTTCCGTGATCAAAATGAAACATCACTATATATAGATCATTGATCATGGAAAAATGTGGATTTTGGGTTACTTTGGTAATCTGAAAATTGGGGATTTTCTTTTTTATCAGAGAAAACCAGGATCCCTGTTCATTAGTGAGGTGTAGATGACTGAACAGGCTGATTTGAGATCCATATATTGGCCTGCAAATGTGGCAAATAGTTCTGGGAGGAAGGAGTAGATCCTGGTGATGTTGGGTCATAGCTCCTTCTCTTTGTCTCTCATCTGTCTGCCTCAATAGTGAGGTACATTTGCTTGAAATGCTCAATGCCTTGTACATCAGAGTGGCTTTGGCGATGATTCAGTGCTTGAGTCTCCTGGGTGTTGATGTTACTATTGCATTTGAAAGCATATTAGCCTTCAAGATATCCTTGAATGTCTTCTCTTGCCCACTTCCAGAGTGGTGACCACTGGCGAGGTGGAGGAAAAATAAGGGGAAAATAATAGCATCTCTAAAGAAATTAAAACTTACCAAGCAACCTATGAAAAAAACTCCATACCAGAGATGGACCCCAAAGTGGAAAATAGGTCCAGAGAGTCCTGGAAGTCTAGGAGGATTTCCCTAATGCAATTTTATGTGGAAGGTTATTGAACAATACGGTAAGGCATGGTGGTACAAAAGCCTAGGATGAAGTATGAGATCCAGTCCCTATCTCGTCCAGTGTAGGGTTGTTCCCTGGATGAGTCAGTGAAAAGAGCTAATTACTAGAGATCTAAATTCTGAACTAAAATCTAAAATATTTTAAGGTATTTATTAAAAAAAAACTAATTTAAAAGTAAATAATTTACAGGGGTTCCCAGGTTCATGAAATTGAAAATTATGTGATCAGTAAGAGGTTGAGAGGCTGCTAGCACACAGGAAATATATGCCAGAACTGCTTCACCAGAGGGAGACCAGCAAAAGTAAATGCATTTATACAAAGTCTCCTAGCTGTTACTAAGCCCATGAGAATATGAAGCGAAACAAATTCAAGCATGAGCAATTAAATCTTTTGATGCGTGTGAAAACCTACAATGCAGGTTTGACCAATCAGTGCGATGACTGTAAATGTTAAGTATAGATAACTAAAGTCATGCAATAAAGTGACTCTAATGCAGTGGTTCATTTAAAATAGAATTTATAACTTCAATGCTGTATACTGAGGACTAGGGTAGAAATTGTGGCAAATGGGTTCCAGAGTGGGTCAGAAGCCAGAGTTGATAAAAGTACCATCCGTGATAATTTAAACTTGTGTGGCAGCATTCATTCAAAGTGCTTTACAAACATTAATTAATTAAGCCTTGCAATACCCTGCTGTGAGCCTCCAGGTAAGTCAAAGCGTTCTTATCACACTTTCACAGAAGTTAAATAAACCAAAGTACAGGAAGATGGTTTTGCCTGGGGTAGCACAGCAAGTCCGGGGAAAACTGCAAATAGAACCTATAGTCCTGACACCCCCTTCCCCTGTTGCAACTGCTGAGCACACTCTCTTTAAAACCAAAAAGAAAAGAAAAGAGAAACCTTTGGTGTGATGAGACTTTGAATAGTCAACCCAGTTTTATACTGGTGTTCTTACTTTTGGAGCATTTAAGGCAGGGATGTGCATTTATTAGGGCTGGAGGACCACTTAGGGCGCTTTGGTAAGTTGTCACAGGCCAGGTCAGCAGGCATCCCACCCCTCCCACCGCAACATCTCGCCAAAACTCCCTAAGTGGCTCTGCTGCAGGGCACAGCGTGGTGTGGTGCGGCCCAGCCAAGTGCCATCATCACCCAGGGATCCTGGGGTCTACATGGACACTGGCTCAGGACCCAGCTAAGGTAAAAGTATTGCTTTGGTGAAACACCGTGTTAAAGAATGAAACGGTGCTCCAGAAGAAACAGGTTTGGCAGCAGGTCCTCCTTGGGCTGGGAAAACAGGCTGTGCCAGCGAACAGCTGGTTGGGGATGGTGGCGGGTGTTTCTGCATTGGGTCTGTGCTGTTAGATTCAGCTTCAGGATTGGGATCATACAATTTGCTCCTTGATGTGGAAACGGTAGAGAAATTTAAACACTTAGGAGCAATAATCACTGAGGACAATCGAGTAACTGAAGAAATCAAGGCAAAAATTGACCGGGTTAATGTATGCCTGTTGAGCCTGGATAAAATACTGGCATCAAGAAAAAGCTTAAGAAATCTTACAATCCAGCTGTATAGTGCTGTTGTTCAATCTCTCCTTTTTAATGGATGTGAATCTTGTATACTGGCAAAGGCAAATGGAAAAAAAAGGCTGCAAGTGTCTGAAAACAAAATGCTAAGAAAAGGGACAGGCACGGTGGGTGAGGAGCAGGTGAGAGAAGAGGTGAAAGCTATAAGCGACATTTGGTAGGTCTGTGAGCTGTCATGGGCTCATTCTGCAGGTTTACGTGCCTAGACTGCTCCAGAGGACCCGGCAGGGAGCGGTGTCAGCCAGGCAGGGGTGTGTTCTGCTCAGTCCAGTTGAGGACATGCACTTTTGTTTTTGGGAATGAGAAAAGGTGAGAGGTTGGGAGGGAAGTTGGGTGAAAGGAGCTAGGCTGAAAAGATGCAATGTACAATTTTGTGTGAGTTGTTTGCTGGTATCTGCTTGGGTAGAGGACATTGTGTTTTGGGACATGGTTTCAAACTCCCTTGAGAATAGACCTCACAGCCTTGTAATCCATGGCAAATGAGAATGAAGGAAATTCACAGGGACGAGGGAGACGTATGGAGAAGTCCCTGCACTGACTTCTCTACTAGCCTGTGAATAACAAAGCTGCAGTTTCCACATGCCTGCTAGTTCTCTGAAGGCGAGAGAGCCAAGTGCTCTATGAAAGGTAAAAGTCTTGACATGCTACAAACTTTTAGCATTAGAAGAGGTAAACTTTTACCGCCTCCCCACCACTCCTTGAAGGGCGCTGTGTCCGTCAAGCATAAGGGGGCATGGAGTAGCTGGCTGTACGCACGTGCACGCACCTGGCAGTGGGCAGCGTTCTGCTCAGCAAGGCTTTAAGCTATTTGATGTTCATAGCTCAGGGTCCTCAGGAGACTCCCAAGAGCCTGTCGAGCTGAGAGTTGCCTTGTGGGTTGGGATTGTGGTGGCCATAGTTTATGACCTTGAGATGACTGTCTGCGACATCATCTGAGCTTTCTACGTTCTCCCTTTGCGCAGAGATTGGGAACCCTTCTGTGGTCTGAGAGTGCCTGCATAAGGTTAAGGGCGACAGACACACGCTCTGCACTTTTCCTCTGCCACGAGAACTTTTACTTTTGTTCTTTTGTGGTGTTACCTCTAGCGAAAATAAATGGTTTACCTATGGAAAGCAGAGACGACGGACAAATGGAAAGCATAATGCGAATCATGCTGAATCTGCTTGCAGGTATGACTAGCAAAGTCACTGTAGATGCTGTCTGAAGGCAGCAATAAAATAACTTTACCATGCTTTCCTGGTGCTGCAGCATTTCTGTGATATTCTTGACAGCTGACTCGTATCCCCTTGGAGATATTTCTGGCATAGATGATATGTGCATGAAGCTCTTCCTTATGGCCGCTAGCTGGTGCTGTTACCCTGATTTGACAGCTCTGGGCTGCAGTTTTAGTCAGACACCATCAGGAGCCACTGCTCACAAGCATCTTGTCGCCTGCAGCATCTCAGTTCCTTGTCTTGCCGTGTGCAAGGAAGCAAAACGATTGGCAGGAGGTGCAGCAGAGAGCCAGCTGAAGGGTAAACCAGTAAAAGCGGCATCTCCACCCCTCCAGTTTCTCAGTGCTGCACTGAAGAGGTGTACAACGAGAGGGGAACCTCTTACATGGCCCCGCTCCATTGTTTAGAAACCAGGCTCCTGAACCAGTGGGTGGCTGTGACCAAGAGAGATCCCTGGGAATGGTACTAGGTAGTTCATACAGGGTAAAAAGTAATGCTCAGGGGTCAAGCCAAGGCGTTGACTCTTGGGGAAGGGAGGTACCTAAGAGGGAAGAGCCTGGAGAGTGGTTGAGATCAGGGTTGTGCGAGGAGCAGGGGAGTTGGGGAGAGTTCCTGAAGCAGTAGAGGATTTGAGTGTCACTCCCATCATCAGAAGGACAGCAGGAGATGCCTCCACCTCTTTTGTGAAAGGCTTTTTTTCCAGGTTAAATTTGTTCCGCAGTTATAACTCACCATTGAAAGTGGGAGGGGGCAGAGTGTTTACCTTACCAGTTAAAATACCACCAGAATACCAGCACTTTTTTAAAGATAAAAAATAATGTTGTAAGCATGACAAACAGACATTATGCTGTGAGAAACTTCCCTTGTTCTTTTATTTGTATTCACGTCTGTAAAAGGGAGTAGGCTGGGTGCTATAGGGAAAGAACACATTGTAGATGCCCTAGGGCAGAGATGGAATAGATAGCACCCAGGATGAGTTGCTTGTGCATTCCCACACATTTCCATAGCCTGAGATGCTCCAAGGATGCGTTCATTTTTAAATATGCTACATTTCCTCTTAGCGAACCCTTCCCCAACCCACTGGTGCACAGTTACAATAGCAAAACGCATAACAGGGACTTGATTCTGTTTATAAAGCATTTAGCAATGATGCACCTTCAATTTTTTGGTTTGGTGTGCAGCGCTGTTCCTCCTGATATGTCGTGGGAAATTGAGTTTACAGCTGGTTACCTTCTGGAATAAAAAAGTAAATAATACAACCTCAAATTTCATTCAAGGAAAGTTTTGCTATGACTGCCGTCTCACCTATGAAAAATGCTTTTGATTTCTGGACTCTTGTCTGAGTAGTGCAATACAGTGTTACCAGCTCCATGAATCGATTAGAGCTATTTAAGGAAAATATATTTGTTGCATTTTGAGCAGTCAGAATTGCACAAGAAAGCAATAATGTAACTGGGGAGTATAAAGGCATCTAACTTCAGTTCTTTTGTTTGAATCATGTCAGAATCAGTCAGGGGAAAGTGCTGTTCCCAGCTTCTGTAATCCACCGCGGGGGATCTGCATGAGACACTTCAGGAGAAAAGAAACATGCAATGAGAATTACAGACTGCTGCATGAAACAGTAGAACCATCAAGCTGCATTGAAGTCGGGGGAAATTCAGTTCACATCAGTGGCCCTCAATTAAGTTTTCTAACCTATACAGTGAATAAGACAATCTTGCAGTCGGACCTTATTTGCTTGTCATAAACAACTTTCTTCTCTGTCTAGCACACACAGATCAATACACAGTACTGGAAAAAGCTGCTTATATATCTCCAAGTTGATATAAAAAATTACCACGCCTTAGTATTCTCTCTCAAGGAATATTTATCATCCTATGAAAAGTGTATTCTAATGCACATATACTTAGGAAGTTTCAAGCTTTTTTTTGTGAGTACTGACCAGTATAAGCTTCCCTTTCTGTTTACATTTCTTTTCTAATGGTAGGGCTTATTTAGCGGTATGCTGTGGCTGTTTAATGCTGCAATGCAATGCAAAAGAGCTGTAACATTTACATTCAGGTTACAGCTAACACTGGCTTTGTACAAAGCAACCAAAGTGTGTGGATGAACTGGGTCCAATAAGGTATGTGCCAAATGAGTGTGTGCGTGTACCTACTTTGTATTGGTAAAATTTCATATCTGCATAATTCCCAGTGGGTAGCAAATACAAGTATTCATTACTTTGCTTTCCAGCAATTTAAAGGTTCTGTCAAGATTTTATATTCAGAAAAAAAATGAGCAGAATTGCCTGCATGTTCAGTTCCTTAGAAAATTGTCACCCCAAGAGTAATATATATTATACATGTACACACAAACTAATGTGTCATAATATTAAAAGATTAGGAACTCTAGGTCAAGCTAGGGTAGTCCAATTAGTATTGTTCCTAGATATGCATAAAAGATGGCTTTGTTTTTCTGAGGTATGGCTTCTAGACTATTATTTTTAGCATAGATTTCATTAATGTGGAAGAGGACTTGCAATTGTAGTTCTTGTTCTTTTTCTTTGCTTGTGATTTTTATTTGGCTCTGCTCATCAGTCCTTGGGTTACTGCTGAATATTTGCTTCCTCAAGCATTTTTGGACAACTGCTCATGCACACTGGAGGTTTCTGACAGGGCTGTTCAGGTGAGTTCTGACCAGAGGTGTTTGTGCCCTGGGAGCCAGGGATGGCAGTAGGTGTCAGGCTGGCAGCAGTGGCCACTGTTATGCTACTGTTTCTGAATGTAGGCTGATTGTTTTACTCTTACTTTTTCACTGTTCTTGTGTCACAGAATCACAGAAAATTAGGGTTGGAAGGGACCTCAGGAGGCATGACAGGTCTGTGTCCCGTGGTGCTATAGCACCCTTGGGGGACACACATCTCCTGCCTCTTCTGATCCCCTGGGGTGCCCTTTCCTCTTGTTTTCCTGCCATACCTTGATGTTGTTCAGAAGAGAAAGGTTGGGAGGCTGTTCTGAGGTCCAGAGGGAGTCTGGTCTACTGCTGAGCTGCCTGTGGCTGAACTGTCATGGCCCTTTGTACCTGTCAGTGCCTCAGGATACTAGGTGCTTTAAGGGCTGTGTACTTGGTCACTGCCTGCCCTATAGCCATGCTCATGCCTCGCAGATGTTACTGATTATAACTATAGTGGGGTGGCTTGCTCCAGTGCAAGGCTTGTCCCACTTTGGCCTCTAAGCCTTTATTAGAGGCTTTGGCCTTCTTGACTTTGGCCCCCTATTCTCTGGCTGGGCCTCCCTTTTGCCTAGATGCACTGTGCTGGACTTCGGCTCTCAGGTGCCAGCCCTGTCTCTCGCCCTGGCCCATGTCTCACCCTGGGCCCCAGTCATAGACCTTACAGCCTCAGGCTGTCTCTGCTGCCCTTCCGATTTCAGGCTTCTGACCCTCTTGGCTTCTGCCTGTGGCCTCCTCTTCTCCCCTTTCAGCCACAGCTGGTGAGAGCCAAGCTGTTACTTTAACAAAAACCTCCTCTACTCTGGGTAACAAACATTGGTAGTGAAAGAAAAAGGGCAAGCTACCACTTGAAGGAAATCCTCTCCCTCTCTGGCTAAGCAAACAGTAGAACAGCCTTCATCTCCTGGGGCTCTCACCTCTCTGCCTTTGGAGCGCTTCCTTGCCTGCAAGAGGGTTTGTGTGCAGCCAGTCTGTGCAAAGAGCTCGGCTCCCTGCCCACCCCAGTTCTCCTCCTTTTCCCCCTAGGTGTTCAGTTCATATTCCCCTGAATGCTGCCCTATCAGAGTCAAATGGCTCTTTATCCCACACTGCACTTCAGGTCTGCTGCATGATTCCCTGGCATCAGCTGCCTATGTGTCTACATCTCAGGCTAGCTGCTGTGTTTCCCCCCACTTTCGTAACAGGAGCCATTGGCTCCCTGTTACAGGAGGTCATCTAGTCCAACCCCCTGCTCAAAGCAGGACCTTCCCCAACTAGATCATCCCAGCCAAGGCTCTGTCTAGCTGGATCTTAAAAACCTCCAAGGATGGAGACCCCACAGCTGTCTAGGAAGTCTGCTCCTGTGCTTAACCACCCTCCTTGTGAGAGATTTTCTTAATATCTAACCTAAACTTCCCTTGCTGCAACTGGAGACCATGGCTCTTTGTTCTCACAATTTGTCCAACAATGGAAAGAAGTTTCATATAGCAAAATAACAGGAAGGGTTTTTAGTCCTTATAGAGGCATCTACATGAGACGCTACAGTAGCTGAAAACTACTGTGCAGTAGTGCATCACAGCATGGCCAGTGCTAATATGCTACTGCACAGTATTTTTAGGCTACTGTGCAGTAGCATCACCTGAAAAGATGTTTGCCAGTGCCACTGTGCAGTAACTCCGGTTCTTGCACATTTATTTAGTACTTGCTAATAAAAGTACTAAACAAATGTGCATTAATCACTGTGCCGTAGCTTCTTGTGTAGATGCACCCAGTGTGTGGTAAATGCTTTGAAGCCTTCTGGAAATATTGTCATGGTGATAGGTTATGCTACTTAATCCATGTGGTAGTGACTAGAGTCCCAGCTGATATAAGGGTTTTGGGCCCTTGGCCTGCACCATGAACAGTTCATGCCCCAAACATTTAAAGCGTCTAAATAGATGAGACAAAGGGTGTGAAGAAGGAACAGGGAAGTGAAATGACTTGCCCAGGCATAGGCGAGATTGGCCCATACCCTGAGATTGGCCACTGCCAGCTTCTGCGGGTGGGCAGTCGCTGTCCCCCAATCATTGGTGACACAGCCTCTGACGGCTGCAGGTGGTCCCCACTCACTGCTGTCCCCAACTGCTGCTGACAGTCCCCGCTTGCCCCTCACCACCGCTAACACTGCCAGCAGTGGCTGCGGGCAGTCCTGGCTTGCCATTTGCCACCCAGGTGCCCCCCCCCCAGCAGGAGGCACTGGTTGTTCATGTGCCCAAGATCACAAAGCCAGAAGTGAAGCCCATGCCTCCCAACCAAGTACACTTTGCACTGAACCATGCTGCAGTACCTCTACCTGAATGAGTAACACTTACCAACTGAGGACGTTTAATGAAAGAACACAGTACTGATTCACTTTCTCTGTTCAGTGTAGTTGTGGGCCTCAGGGAGCTATCATCCTTTTCCCCTGGCCTGTGTTCCTTCCCGAGAGCGCCCAAACCTGCTTCTGTCTTGACATTTTGGTGTTGGAAAAGCTGAGTGTTCTGTTTCTCCTTTGCTGTCAGACTTGGGCGTTGTAGTGTAGACTGAAGGTGAATAATGCGTGGTCTTTCAGTAAAGGTAGAAGAAGTATTTCTGGCTACTGTAGCACTGGGGGTGCTGATGAGTAATGTTGAGACCATTAAGATCCTGAGGCTGTGCACCACCTTGATGTTTGGAGGTCAGTCATCCTTATTAGAGGGTTAACACCAACACCACACCTTCTGCTTATTCCAGAACTGTAGTGCTTTTAAAAAATTCAAGCCAAAAATATCTTTTTTCCCTTTTTTTTTGCATCATAATTTCTCTCCCCTTCTGCTACTGCAGAATGCTGTAGCTATTGCTTAACTCATCTGAGATTAATTGTGCCCGAAAAAGCACAAGTTATGTTATGTTGTATAGAGTGTGTTCTCTAATCTCCTTTTGGAATGTTTCCATTCATAGGATCTTAAAGGCTGATCCAATCCCTAACACTTCCATGCTACTTCTGCACCACAATCTAGTTTGGGGGTTTTTTTTTGCTTCTTAATGACATCTGATGCTGTCCTTTTTTTGTTCCAGCCTAATAACTCAGACCAGATGGCTGAAGTTGACCTAGCATAATCTCGTTCCCAGGATATAAATGATGAAATTTAGACATACTATAAAGTTCCCTTAGTTTAATAAAAAAAATCCAAGTACTTGTAGCAAGAGGACATGACTATTGATTTTTTTTGTTTGTTTAGATTAATGCAGTCTTTCTAATTGGTGTGCATCCTGTGCCCTAGGTCCAAAAGTTTAAAGTATGCTACATCACTCATAACCCCTAGCATTGGGATTTAACATTGGGGTCAGGCTACCTAGAGAAATTGTGGAATCTCCACCCTTGGAAGTTTCAAGATGTTGGACAGACACTTGGCTGGGGTGGTTTAGTCAGGGATGATCTTGCCCTTGAGCAGGGGGCCAGACCAAATGACCTTTGAGGTCCCTTTTAGCCCTACTTTCCTATGATCCTAGTTATAGTCAAATAGTCTGTCCAAAATTGCCTGGCTAGGCAACAATGGGTAAGACGTGGGTAAGCCAGAAGAATAGTGAGGTACATATCCACAGGAAATGCTTTCATTTTGCTAGGCACAGATGGAAAAAAACCACTCTCAGCCAGGGGTTTTCAACTAGGGGGAACGCCCCACTCCCCTCTCCCCCATTTGTCGACTGGCTGCTAGGGACACCCCTCCCACACTTGTCTGGCCACCAAGGGATTCCAGCCTTCTTGCCCAGCCGCTGGGGGTACACTGACTCGAAAAGGTTGAAAAACCCTGCTCTAGGCTACAACTGCTGCCTGTCCTATCTGCTTCCTTATGGGCCTGATCCAAAGCCTGTTGAAATTGGTGGGAATCTGTTTGACTTGAATGGAGTTTGGATAAGAGCTGATAAGTGTGAGTCTCTGCATCACATGGTGACATGTATAGCAAGTTAGAAGGGAAGAAGTTTTTGCTGAAACATACACCATAAATTCAAACTCATCAATGTACAAGGTCAGCCTTTTAAACTTAGTTACTCTTGTTACATAAAATATAGATAGTACTGGGAAGACTGGCATCAATTTGTTTGTTTTCACAGTTCAATCTTTCCTCTTCCTCCCCCAGCTTTGTAAATGCAAGACAGCTATAACTGGAACTTTTCTCTCTATTCCATGCTCTCTTAGGCATGTGATCCTGATTCTATTCCTGATTTAAACTTAAACTGGGATGAATTTAGCTGAAGTGGGAGACTTAAAAGAATAAATATAGGGAAAATGGGACCCAAAAACATCTGTATCTAATTTGGAAAGTTTTAGTAGTAGTATTGTATTTTGCATGAAAAGGCTTGCTTAGTTGTGTAATAAGCTGGAGAACGAATGTATACAAGCATATGGATCATTGGGTGGCAGTACCAATGACTTGAATAAAAACTTAACACTTCTTCCACATATTAAAAAGAGTCTGGAAATCAGCTGGTATACTGCAGGGTTCTGTATGATAGTAAAGAGGTATTAGAAGCAAATCTCAGCCCCTTCTCAATACTGGAATGATGAATGTTCCCACATTCCTTAAGGGGGATAAATGGTGGCAGATAGGATGTTTCCTTCCCAGTCCATAAAATACTAGTGAAGCCACTCCATACCTGCTTGTGCAGTAGAGAGTTTCGGCAGTAGCCACAGTCCCTTTATCCTGCTTCTATGGGTGTGTCCAGATAAGCGCATATGTGCATTTCCCCAGGGACAAATAGCAGCACATGCATGCTCTGGGTCTCGGAGAGTTGCCCCAGGTGGGGTAGGAGAGGCTGGGGCCAGCACTTGGGCTGGCCCTGGCAGCCTTACTTGTGGGGGTGTCCCAGGGCTCCAGTGGTAGCAATCCAGCAGCAGGGAGCCTGGCTGGCAGCTGGAGTGTGGCTCCAGCTAGCCAGGATCCAGTTTAAGGCAGCACACGCTGCTACCGCATGTACCACCCTGCTTTTTTCTGCCACAGGTTATTTTTATAAAAACCACTGCATTGCTAGTTAGCTGTGTGGTGAACCTGGGCATTTCGAGTGCATGTGGTTTTTGATGCCACAGATGGGTCTGTAGCACCACAAACCTCACGTGTGCTCATCTGGACGCACCCTATCAGTCATTCCTACCTAGTAGATCTACACAGGCCTCAATGCACTGGCCATTCCTGAATCCATCCCAAATTCTTTGAGCCTAGTTGTTGCAGATGGATTTAAGACTCTCTTGCACACTCATTTGCTATCCTCTGCCACTGATCTCTCTTGGCCTGGCAGCTTCTGAGGTCTTGTGCACAAATTACTTAGACTCGTTCTTAATATTTGTAACAGACTTTGAAAACCTTGTCTGCATAGAACCGTAGAAGTGCATATGATTATTATTATTCTGCTCCTCTGAAGTTGGTATTCTCTGACCTTTAATCATTTTCCCTTCAATTTATCGCTCTTTCTGGGGCTGAGGCGACTAGAACTGAAAGCGGCAGTCATTGTATTGAATCATCTTCTTTTTTCTCTCTCTCATTAGCATGTCAGTGAAGGCTCCTGTGGTCACAGAAGAATGTTTGAATGCAGATTAGTCAACTATAAATTTTGTCATTGGCATTTTCTTACACTCATAATTCATTTAACCTTTCTGCTGGCAGAGCAGTCATATTTTTTTATAATGAATTAATATTGTGATTTTTCTATAAATTACACACACCCAAGCTGTGTTAAAAGAACATCATTATGGCTGGAAAGTCCAGCAGTCAAAGATTAAAGATGAGGGAGGCTTGTGCAAACTTATCATATCATACTGTGATTCTCCCCATGACCCCTGCCTCAGTCAGTGAAGGGGATGGAACTGCTTTGGGAATATAGCAGAGTTGTGGCATAAAGAGGATTTGTTCATAGATTCCATATCTCATTTGTTGTGGAAGTTGGAAAGTTTGCAGTGAATCAGGCAGGTGGATGCATGAAGGGAAAAAGGGAATATCATGGATAAAACAGTTGAATATCACCTCAAGGATGTGGCTTATGCCCTTGCTGTCATAGTATTTCTGTGTGGTGCTGTCCAGTCCACTTAAACCAGTTCTGGAAAGGGGACCACTAACTGTCTCTCTCATTTTCTGAGAAAGTGCACAACTAGAGAACTGGGATGTTGATTTGCAGCAGTGCTTAGAACTCAGAGCTACAAGGCAGGTCAAACAGACCTGTGCTTTGAACACACAACTTTAGCATGTTATACAGTACTGACATACTCGTTATATAAAGCAAAGTTCTTGGGTAACTCAGGGTATAGACAGACATACCTATGAACAGGGCCGGATTAACACATAGGCAAACTAGGCACATGCCTAGGGCCCTAAGTGAAGAAGGGGCCTAGTTGTGCTTATTTTACATATTATAATTATTGATTGAAAAAAAGTAGGGGCTCATGAATTTGTTTGTGTAGGGCCCGCTAAAGGGCTAGTCTGGCCCTGCATATGAAGGACTTAAAGCTCTAATTTTTACTGAAATGCTTCGGTAGTGTACAGATGTACAACTGCCTCCCAGCTAAAGCATCACTGTGAAGCACTTCAAAGTTATCTTTCATCCAGGGTCATTTTTGATATTGTTTGGGCTGATTTGTAGTGCTATAATGCTGTTCATCATCTGTCCACTCAATGTTTATAGTGCTTTAGAGTGTTGTAAATGTTACATCTATCCCTGCTGTCAAATTGGTACACAGAATTAGTAGTTACTTTTGATCTTCACTTCTCTGTTCCTCAGTTCTCAATATATAAACTGGGAAAAAAGCACTACTTCACCTCACAGGGCCATTGCAAAGATGAATTAATGTTTGTGTAGCTCTCACATGCAATAGTGACTGCATCACAGAAGACATTAGTAATTCTGTCTTCATAGCAGAGCTTAACTAACTCATACACTAAGGCCAGGGACAGACATTCAAAAAGCCTGAGCCTGAGTTGATTTAATCTTTGCAGGTTAGTCTAATCTGGCTAGGCTGAACCATTTTGTAACTGCACAGACAATACCTCTGGACTGAAAAAACGCAGGGACATGCCTGCAATGGCTCAGGCTAGAAGCTGGGGAAGGTGGGGGTATTAGAGTAGCCCTCCTTTCCCTTCCATAGTGCTGAGCTGAGGGAGGAGCATGGCCAAGCCGTGGCAGGATGCTTTGATTAGGGAGGGGTTCCCCCCCCGCCTCCAGTGTTGATAACAGAACATTTAGTTACACAGCTGGGAATTACACAGGGACTATTTAGCATTTATCAGCCTGTCAAACAAAACAAAAGCCCCTCTCATTATTTCAAGCTCTTCTTAAACAACGGTTTTCCAAGGAAGGAATGGAGGGACATTACCAGCTACCTGTTGATTAGCTCCAAAAAGCCCTAAGCCAACACTGTCTCATCTGCCTTTGTTCTGTCTCCCACAACAGACACTAGCCAGCATGTGGTATGCTAGCTAGTAATGTGCATCTGTGTAAGGCAGGGGGAGGGGGGAATCCCTGCTTGAGCAGGGAGTGGGGTATAGAGCAGGAGGAAGCCAAGCAGATGCTGCTGTACCTCCAGTCTCTGCCGTAGCTGCAGCCAGGGAGCAGAGGGGCGGGCCAGCCCTACTGGGCTGGAGCAGAGAGCAGTGCCCCACCCAGAGCTGCAAAGTATCTGGGAAGCTGGGAGACTCTGGTTTACCTTAAACCTGGAAGGGGTCTGGGACAGACATTGCATAAACCTTTTTGACCCAAATCAGTTAAGTCTGATGCTACATTCAGCCAGGTTTATCTCAAACCAGTTTCAGCCATTTTCAAACTGGTTTATGTGCACTGAACATCAGTTCTGTTACAGGTTTAAACCAGTTTCTGATCACTTAAACTGGTTTGTGTAATGTCAGTCCCTAGCCTAAGTGATGAGGAGAAAACAAAATATTCACTGGCACAATGGCAAACTGCACTTTGAGCGAGGCAGGGATCCTACATAAATGAATAGCATATGATTAGATGCTGTAGCATATGTAGATACTACATACAGTTAGATACTGTATCATAATGAATATGCATAAGGGGCCATATAAAGAACTCCAAGTCTTTTTTTGTTGTTGTTGATCCCTTTAAAAAAAGGCAGATTCTGCTCAATCTTACACTGATGTAAAACAGGGAGAGTCCATGGACTTACACCAACACAACATGCTGTCACTCATCCCATTGCTTCAGCTGCAACAGCTGCCAGATTTTGTGCCTACACCCCCCCTTCTTTGGCTTTTGCTGACCGCCCCTGCCCCAGGGTGCGTGGCAGTACAATATGGTCCAACCCAAGTAGCTGAGGGCAGCATGGGTTTTTAGTGCAGTGGTGGGAGTACGGGTGGGCGGCCTTGTGGTGCAGAGGTGTGGGTGCACGAGCACACAGTGCAGTCAGGGGTAGAGGAGTTCTCATACAGCAAGTGGCTCAGAGGGCCCGTGTCTCACCCTGGTGCAGCCCATGGGTGTGCTTCCCCCACTGGTGTAGCCCACAGGGTGTTCAGCTCTGAGCCACATAGACAGCCTTGACTTAGAGGCTAATTGGTCCCCTTATGTATCTTCTTATAAGTCGTTAGGGTGAGAAGTAGTGAACCATGGTAGACCATCACTGAGAATAGAAGTTGCATGTTCTGACCAGATTAGTGACAGCATCATTTAATAAAGGACTTGGTACCTTATATGTGTCTGTATATACTTGTAAAATTATACTGATGCATTTTTCCAGCATTTGGGCCTGTCAGACAACATTAAGAAATTAATCTGACAGAGAAAATTTGGCTTTCCACATCCTCAAGGAGGAAGTATCCCAAATAAAGTACCCAATTTCTCTCTTTCTGATTATTTCATCTTAAAATATGAGAGATTCCTTGTGGCAATGTATCTTGATCTGTTAAATTCAAGAGACAATTCAAGACAGCCTAACTGAGCAACAGGTAAAAATAGGATTATTAAGGATTGCAAATAACCTCTAAATTAACAACTAAATGAATGCATTTGCACTGAACTTGGATAAATAAAATCTGTGGCATCAAAAACTTTTGAAAAATGCATGAAGATCAAAGATCTCTCCTGATGAAGTGTTTGTAAGTGAGGGATGAGGTAGAACAACTGCTCAGGTGCCAAATGAAGAGAGTATTTTTGGTTTCTGTTTACCTTACTACATGGAGCTGAGACACGGACAATATATAGGAGACACCTCAAGTCACTGAAGGAGAACCATAAATACTGTCTGCAGAAGATCCTTTGAATCCAGTGGGAAGATAGATGCACCAACATTAGCATCCTCTTGCAAGCAAACATCACAAGCATTGAGATGATGATCACCTGACATTAATTTCACCAGGCTGGCCATGTTATCCAGGTGTCCAACTTCAGACTCCCGAAGCAAGTTTTATTCTCTCAGCTCAGTCAAGGGATATGCTCAAAAGGAGGGCAGAGAAAGTGCTTCAAAGATGTCCTCAAGGCCAATTTGAAAAAAAATGCAAATCATTATCAACTCATGGGAGACTGTTGCCCAGGACTGCCCCAAAAGAAGGAAGTCTGCTGCAAGGATCATAGGACTTTGAAACATTACAACAACAACAAGAGATGGATAATGGGAGATGCGGAAACAGCGTCTTGCAGACTGAACCCAGAACTCAGAGCCATCCATCCCACACGGAAACATGTCCGAGCTGCAGTAGAGTTAGTTGATACTGGATAGGCCTTGTAAGCCATATTCAGACCCACAGATAAGACAATCATGGAAGGCAGTCATCCTTGACCGTGTGGGACTGCTGCTGACGAAGATGATAATGATCTCCTTGCTTTTTTGGGAATTGGACAACTTCCTCATACAGATTTCATTTGCCTAAGATTCTAGTGCTTTGCTTGGTTTTCTTTCCTATATGTCGCATCCAAGAAAGAGGCTGGATTTTGGTTACTATAAATGGCAACAGCAATGCTGCTGTGATGGTTTTAAATATGGCCCCCCACTATGTCAACCCTCTTGGTATTCTAGCTCATGCTTCTCTTCATCTAATCATTTCTGCTACAATACACTCATACCCTTGCCACTATCCACCCATTTTCTCATCCCCATTAGTTGGGTGATTGGATGTCACACAAAATTTCTTTTGCAAATTACAGCTCCTAATTTGTGCTCTCATTGACTGAGTGGGAAGCTATTGTCTTTTTCTACAGGGAGAGTGATTTTTTGCTTATGGAAATACAAAGTGACATAGTGTAGTATATTTGCTGTGTTCCAGAAACTTTTATAACTGCAAGAATGCTGAACTGCTCTTTTTACATAGCAGATGTCATAATCCTAGAGAGGGAACCTGGAGTTTTCTTAGAACAGAAAGACTGTTAGAAGGTGTTTCTCTTCTTATATTTGTAGATCTGTATCTTTTTACACATGTGTACCACATGAGATATGTAGGAGTTAGTTTTTGAGGGCACACATCAAGAAAACAACCTTTAATATCCAATTGCAAGTACTGTACTGCTGCTTCTTGTCTGACTGACTCCTGTCAACCCAATAAATACTCTGACACCTATAGCAGCACATGCAACAGCCACAGGCCAAATACTAGCTGATTCCAGCTGGTAAATTACCTAGAATTTGTTACATATTATGTTTTATGTGCCTTACCTGGAGTTACAATATAAATTAGTCTGGCAAAGAACCACATATAATGAATATTTCTAACTTTGCTATGCAAATTCATGTGGTGGAATAAAAAAACCTCCAGATTCCCATTGTAGCTATTGCTCTATAGTTGTTAAATTTAATAGTAAACGTTCAAAATTCTTAGCTTTGTATAATATATAGATTCCTGTGAATCCCTCTGCTCAGGTCATTCAGTAAGTGTGTTTTATTAACGTGGCAATATCCCTGCCAAACTAGTGCTCACACTTGATGGCTGTTTTATTAATTTTAAAAGAACAACGTATGAGACACTTTTTTTTCATCATTTTATGCTAGGGCCAAGATATTGTGTGATATGTTAGATGAAGGTTAGTCTGACTTGCAGGTATCAGAAATAAGGAGTCGATCTGTCCGCATCTCCCTTTGGCTGGCCAATGAGAGGTAGAAGCCTCTTGCCAGAGGAGGGGGTTTCACTTATGTTCTGCAGTGGGTGGTTTCCCCTCTCTCTGGGCTGTTCCATCATTGAAAATCCAACCCAGTCTCCCATCTAAGATGGATGGATGTCATGCCATAGGAACAGGGAGATAAACTTTTGAAAGGGTTAATTTAACTAACTAGAGGTAGTTTGTGACTGGCCCAGCCAGAGTGGCCTTTGAGCTTTCTTAACAGATTTCTCATTCAGTAGCAGCAAGGCCTCAAGCAGGTGTTAGGGCTGAACATCTTTTGAGATGCCTAATATTTAGCTGTTTTCTAGTTTTCTTTCCAAGATAATTTGAATTGTTCTTTTTCTTGTACAAGATCTTGCTCTATATAAATGGTTGGGATTTGTGTATAATTTCACGCAGAGCATTTTTTCAGTCTTTCCTTATAATTATTATTCATGTGTTTCCTTCAAACAGCCAACAAAATCCTTTAAAGCAGGAAATTTTCTCAGAAACCTACATGACATTTCAGAAAACTAGTTTACATATTCGTGCCTTCTGCTAGAAATAATAATATGTGCTTATCGTTATAATGTAGACTCCAAAGTGCATAAATATGTACTAGTTAGAGATAAATATCAGGGACTGCAAAATCCAGCATATCAAATGAAGTCTCTTACTTGTTTCTTTTTACTAACAGATATTCAAGAGTTTTATGAAGTGACTTTGCTAAACTCCCAGAAAAGCTACGAGCAAAAAATAGAAGAAGCAAACCAAGTAGCAGAGAAATGGGAGAAGACAAAATCTTCTACTACATGTCATGAAAGTCTGCAGAGAAACCATGAGGTACTATGCTAGAAGAATAGTTTAATGTTATCTCACAAATAATAGATAAATAGTTGGAAGTGATCGTAATGAATCATATTGAATAGAGAGCTCAGGAGGTGAAAGCAATCTTTTACAGTAGGCAGGATGGCCTTTTGGTTAGGTAATGTACTGTAACTTAGAGCGGATTCTGACTCTGCCCTACACATCTGCTGTCACTTTGGTTACGCTACTTAATCTCTCCGTGCTTCAGGTCCGCACCTATAAAATGGGAAATACACTACTACTACTCCCCCTCTTCTGTTTATCTTTCCTAATGAAACTTTGAGTTCACACTTCATTAGAGTGTGGACAGAAGTAACAACTGAACTGTTTTGAATGGTCGACAACAGTGGTGAAGATCACTTTTTGGCACCTCAGGATCTACCACGCCCCCCAGTCCCCCTGACTTCTGGACAAGCTGCCTGGGCTCTGACCCCACACACCTAGCTCAGTCTGTGCGGCGGGGACCATGGCTCAACCCAGCCATGTGTGTCCTGCCACTCCTGATTGTGGAGCATCTGACAGACTGAAATCGACTGTCAGAGGCTTCGTGATTGACCAGTCAGTCGAGACCGACTGGTTGGTAATCACTAGTCTACAAGCATACACGCTCTTTGAAGTGTTTCAAAAGCTGCCAAAGTGCTCTAAAATGCTAACTCTTTAAATGAGGTGTTCTTTGGGAGTGTTTCCCTTTTTGTTCCTTCTGCACAGCCCCAGAGCTGTCAGAGCTGGGCCCTTCAGTCCCAACCCCCTCCCCTCTAAGGAGAAGAGGAGAGATTTGAGGGATTTGGGACTGGGACTGGAGAATTGGGATCATGGTAGCAAGGATCCCCTGTTTACCTGGGGGAGTGGGGAATGGATCTGCAGATTGCTGTAGCTTCTTTGAATACCTCCTGGCTGGTGCTAGAGAAGGGTACGCTGTTTTGAAATGTTCCAGCCAAGAATGCTCCAGAGCATGTATGTCTACCCCCTGGTTGAAAATACTAGTTTTTGAAATGTTTCCAAGTGCTTTTCACTTGGAAACATTTCAGAGGTTACTTTTGGGCACAGCCAGACATTAGAGCCCTGCTCTAACATGTGGCACATTATATAAAATGCCATAATTCATAGATTCATAGATGTTTGGGTTGGAAGGGACCTCAGCAGATCATTGGGTCTGACCCCCAGCTCTGGGGAGGAAAGAGTGCTGGGGTCAGATGACCCCAGCCAGGTGCCTGTCTAGCCTCCTCTTAAGGACCCCCGGGGTAGGGGAGAGCACCACCTCCCTTGGAAGCCCATTTGTGACACATGTGGCTCTTCACGGTCTGTCCACTAATGACCCTGCAACACTTGTTATGGGCCAACTGCCCGCCTTCTCTCCTGCCATGCCTTGTTGTTACTTGCTTAATTAGAGGATGTTAATTAAGTGGGAGGCTGCCCATTTTCTGCCCCGATGCCTGAGGCACTACCTGAGGCTCCTTTCCTCCCCTTACACCGCAGCCCAAGCCTTGTGGATGTACCTGATGTTGTTCGGGTCTGTTCCACTCTCTCAACCTGCACCCCACTGGCGCCCTGGCTTGTCTCACAACCCGCGCCTCACCAGTGCTCTGGCTTGTCTCTCATAACTTGCGCCACACAGGCGTTCTGGCTTGTCTCTCGCAACTGTGGCCCTCTGGCACTCGTCAGTTGCTGCCCCCTTTGCTCTGGGGCTTCCCCCTCTCTGGGGCTTCTCACGCTGTCCTGGGGCTCAGGTGGCCGTAGCTGTATCTGGCCCCAAATCTCCCTCTTGGGGTCTCGAACCCCCTGCCGGGCTCAGGTAGCCTCAGCCTTGCCTGGCCTCCGATTCTTTGCTCCCCTTTTCGGAACTGGGGTCAGTGCACCCCCGAATGCTGCACCCTCTCTGGCACCGGGGTCCCCATGCTACCATGGAGCCCTTATGAGGCCTCCTCGAACCCCTAATAGCTTCATCTGGTCCTCCGGTCTAAATAGTGAACACAAAAAAATACCCACAAGTCCCTGGGCTATAACATAAAATCTAAGCCATTCAGATAAAACCACATTTGGTTCCTACCAGGGAATTCTCCACCCCATACCAGCAATCAGGAGCGGCTCTTGCAGTCAGGCTTCTCCTCGCTGTTTGCTCTGGCAGAGCTCCTTCTCTCTTGGCTGCTGGCGGGAGACTGCCTGCCTGGCCTCAGCCTGGGGTTATTTGGGAGCCAGACCCTGCCCCTCCCGGTCAGCTGACTCCCACTGGTTACCCTGGCATCCCGCAGCTGGATTCCTTGGCTGGAGGCCGCAGCTGGAGTACTGCATCCAGTTTTGGGCTCCACAATTCAAAAAGGATGTGGAGAAGCTTGAGAGAGTCCAGAGGAGAGCCACGCGCATGATCAGAGGTCAGGAAAACAGATCTTACAATGACAGGCTGAGAGACATGGGACTCTTTAGCCTGGAAAAGCGCAGGCTCAGGGGTGATTTGATGGCCACCTATAAGTTTATCAGGGGTGACTACCAGGATCTGGGGGAACGTCTGTTCACCAGAGCACCCCAAGGGATGACGAGGTCGAACGGTCACAAACTCCTGCAAGACCGTTTCAGGCTGGACATGAGGAAGAATTTCTTTACTGTCCGAGCCCCCGAGGTCTGGAACAGTCTGCCAGCGGAGGTGGTTCAAGCACCTACATTGAACACCTTCAAGAGTAAATTGGATGCTTATCTTGCTGGGATCCTATGACCCCAGGTGACTTCCTGCCTTTGGGCAGGGGGCTGGACTCGATGATCTCTCGAGGTCCCTTCCAGCCCTGATGTCTATGAAATCTATGGAATCTATGAATCCTTACTTATCACTCTACAAGTAGCAGGCTCCTCAGTGTCCTGCTACACCATTCCAGATTCTAGCAACCCTCACCATAAAGAAGTTCTTCCTGATGTGTAACCTAAATTGCTTTCCATCAGTTTGTGGCCTTGTTCCTAGTTACTCTAAGGGGTTCCCTGGTAAACAGAGCATCTCCTGTTCCTTGCTGCCCCTCTTCCTCCCTACCCCGATGAATTTGTAGGCAGCCACAAGATCACCTCTCAGCCTTCTTTTTCAGAAGCTGAAGATATCCAGGGCCCTCAATCTTTCTTTGTAGGGCTTTGCGTATAGGCCTCTGACCATATGAGTGGCCCTCGTCTGAACCCTCTCAGGTTGTCCAGATCCCTCTTGAAGTATGGCACCCAAAACTGGACACAGTACTCCAGCTGTGGCCTGACCAATGTTGCATAGAGAGGAAGTATTGCTTCCCTGGACCTGTTTGTCATGCACCTGCTAATATATGATAAAGTGCAGTTAGCTTTACTGATCGCTTCATCACATTGACGACTCATGTTCATCTTGGTGTCAACAATGACTCTGAGATCCAAAGACCAAGCCATGGGCACCTGGTGCCCCTTGAGTCAGGGAGTGTGGGGGAGGAGTGGGTCCCCTGGCAGCTGATTGCTCTGACTGGGGTGGGAGGAAGAGGGTGTCCCCTGGCGGCCAATCGTACTGACTGGGGCCAATCTCACTCATCAAAAAGAGCAGCCACGCTGCTTCTGGCAGTCCTGAAACCACTTCTGGTGTTCCTGCCTGCCCACCTACCCATCGCCTAAACAGGGAGTGCGGCCTGACAGGGGGTGCATCAACGCTCTCAGGGGGTGCATGTTCACTGCTGTGTACCCCCTACACATCACCACTGGACAGAGCCCTGTGGGACTCCACTGCCCACATCTTTCCAGGTCAATACCAACCCATCCACCACCACTGTCTGGGTGTGACCCCTAAGCTAATTTGCCACCCACCTGACTGTAATCATCTATGTCACAGCCTCTCATTTTATCTGTGAGAATAAGATGAGATACCATATCAAGAGCTTTCTTAAAATCCAAGTAGATGACATCTACCATGATTCCTGCATCTAAACATTCTGTGACCTGGTCATTAAAAGAAACAAGGTTAGTCAGGCAGGATCTACCTGCTATAAATCCATGCTGGTTACCCTTCAGCATTGTTTTTTCTGATGAACTCCCACAAATGTGATCCTTAATAATTCTTTCAAAGGTTTTCCTGAGGATGGAGGTGAGACTAACTGGTCTATAGTTACCTGGATCTTCCTTCCTCCCCTTCTTGAAAATAGGGACCACACTGGCCCTTTTCCAGTTCTCTGGGACATGACCTGAGCACCAAGAGTGCTCAAACTGCCATGCCACTGGCTCTGCTATGACACTGGCCAATTCCTTCAGCACCCGTGGATGAAGATCATCCGGGCCTGCTGACATAAACATATCCAGTCCTTCCAAGTGTCCCTTCACTAAATCTGCACCAACAGTTGGTGGGCTGGTGTCCCTTTTGTGCCTACCCATGATCCAATTGGGAGATTTGTCCTGATCCACGTTCAGGAATACAGAAGCAAAAAGCTCATTGAAGAACTCAGCCTTGTCCACCCATCTGTCACTAATTGCCCTAGTTTATCCTGTAGGGGTCCTATGCTACCCTGCACCTGCTTTTTACTCCCTTTATACCTGAATGGCTTTTTGTTGTCTTTAATTTTTGCTGCCAGACTAAGTTCCATTTGTGCTTTGGCCTTTCTGACTGCCACCCTGCAAGTGTGGGCCAAGTAGGTGTACTCCGCCTTAGTAGCTACCCCCTGCTTCCACAACCTATGTGCCTCTTTTTTTGCCCCTAGGCTTTCCTGGATTTCCCTTTTCAGCCAGAAGGGTTTCTTGGCCCCTTTCCCCCTTTCCTGCACAATGGGATTGTCTTCAACTGCACCTCTAAGACTGTTCTCTTTAGGAATGACCACCCTTCCTGGACTCCCATCTCATCAGTGCTCCTGTTCTTTAGTGTCTCACTAACTAATAGGGCTGTGAGAAATTTCAGCAGCTATTTTGTTTCAGAGGTGTTTTGGGCTGCTTCGGCACCTGAAACACCAAATTCGAAACAAAACGGAAGGCTCAGAAACATGTTCAAAATGAAACAAGGCATCGGAAATGTTTCAGAAAATTTTGGAGTTTAGGAGCTAGTCTTGCAGGGAAACAGCTGTATTCTGCTGCCCTACCATACCACTCGGCTCTGCAGGGAGCAGAGATCTGTGCCAGGGGTCTCCTTGCCACTGCTGCCCACCCGTCACTGCCCCGGTGATGCGGGGCTGCATGAGGTGGGCAGTGGCAGTGAGGAGACCCCTGACACAGGTCTCTGCTCCCTGCAGAACCGAGTTGCACAGCAGGGCCCAGCAGGCTTGCTTGCTACTCTGCACTGCTTCCCTGCCCCACGACCCAGTGTAACAGGGATCAGAGATCTGCACGGGGATCTCCTCGCCTGCATAGAGAGCAACAGCCCTACCCCTCCCTTGGACAAGCCACCCATGGCCCTGTCCTGCTACCCACTGGGGCCCTGCAGCCCCTGGCCCCAAGCCCTGCCTGGCTGGGTAGGGCTGTGTGAAGTTTGCAGCCCGTTCAAAACAGATTCAGAGGAGATTCTGCCAAAACAAAATGAGACACAAGAAGTCTACGGGCCAACGAGAGGTAAAGCACTGCTCGACCTGGTGCTGGCAACCGGGGACGACCTAATCAGCGACCTAATGATCGATGGGCAGCTGGGTGACAGTGACCATGAGCTGATCACATTCACCATCCACCATAAAGCTGACAAGTCAGTCAGCAATACAGAAATCCTCAACTTCAGGAAAGCTGACTATGACAAGCTCAGGAGGCTTGTTGGTGAGACCCTAAGGGACCATGACCCCAAGGAGAGGGGAGTTCAGGAAGAGTGGTTGTTCCTCAAGGGAGCGATCCTCGATGCACAAGCTAAGTCTATTCCATCTCAGAGGAAAGGCAGCGAAAGGGCACAGGAGCCTCCTTGGCTCTCCAGGGAACTAGCGGACATCCTGCGGCTAAAAAGAAAGATCTACAAAGGGTGGAGGATGGGATCCACCTCCAAAGAGGAATATTCTGCTCTGGTCCAGTCCTGCAGGGAGCAAACCAGGAAAGCCAAGGCTGTGACTGAACTCCAACTAGCTACAAGTATAAAGGATAATAAAAACTCCTTTTTTAGATATGTGGGGAGCTGGAGGAAAAGCAAGGGCAATATTGGACCCCTGCTAAACCAGATGGGACAACTGATAACCGATGCCCAGGAAAAAGTGAATCTACTAAATGGGTACTTTATGTCGGTCTTTCATCAGATCCATGGGACACCTCTGCCCATTATGAGACAGGGAGGCCCAGGTGAGGGAGATTCCTCGCCCTTCATCAATGCTGACCTCGTGAAGGAATACCTTGAGAGGCTGGACACCTTCAAGTCAGCCGGCCCTGCATCCAGTTTTGAGCTCCAGAATTCAAAAAGGATGTGGAGAAGCTTGAGAGACGCCAGAGAAGAGCCACGCGCGTGATCAGAGGTCAAGAAAATAGACCTTAAGGCTACGGGCTGAGAGCCATGGGACTCTTCAGCCTGGAAAAGCGCAGGCTCAGGGGTGATCTGATGGCCACCTACAAGTTTATCGGGGGTGACCACCAGGATCTGGGGGAACGTCTGTTCACCAGAGTGCCCCAAGGGATGACAAAGTCGAACAGTCACAAACTCCTGCAAGACCGTTTCTGGCTGGACATAAGGAAGAATTTCTTTACTGTCCGAGCCCCTGAGGTCTAGAACAGCCTGCCATCGGAGGTGGTTTAAGCACCTACTTTGAACGCCTTGAAGAGAAATTTGAATGCTTATCTTGCTGGGATCCTTTGACCCCAGCTGACTTCCTGCCCCTGGGGCAGGGGGCTGGACTCGATGATCTTCTGAGGTCCCTTCCAGCACTAATGTCTATGAAATCTATGAAAACAGGACAGTGATCCAAAACACTGAAATGAATCACTGTCCTCTGAAACGGCTTAATCTGAAACCAAATCAAAACACAGCCGTTTTGTACAGCCCAACTAACTAATGTCCTGAGCACGCTGAGTTAAAGCCCCTTCTTCAATCCTGTTGGGTTGGAGGTAGGGTGGAGCTAGCCTGTACTGGCTCTGGCCAGCAGGTAGGGGTGCTCCAGCAGCCTCCAAGCAGGCTCCCAAACTTCCCTCTCCCCATTTCTGCCTCTCCTCCCTGCTCCTGTTAATGCCTCTCAGTATGCTATTACCTGTGGCTTGTGATGTTTATCTTAGCTTAGTGGTTTTCCTCTTAGCTCTGTCAAGCATGTGAGAGATTTGTCTAAACATCGTAACCAAAGTTTTAATACTTTCGTTCCTAAAATAGCACCCCCGGGTGCTAGGCTGTCACATTTTCCCTTGAACATTATCTCAGCACTTGGGTTACTAAGATTTAAGCACCCTAATCTGTTATCTGGAGCTGGTAGAAGGATTTGAATCCTTTCTCTACTGTGAGTGGTTCGAAAAGCTCTTTCTGGTTAATAATGACCAAAGACTGCCAGGTGGCCTACATGAACTAAATTGGTCATTTAATTATCTTCTTGGGAATACAGGTTGACATCTTCATAACTAATGAAATGTTGCTGCTGTCAGTAGAGTGCATAAAGATTGAATGGACATGGTGTGAAAACTGCCCTCTCTCACGTCAATGCCAAAAACACGGCGTACTGTACAGAAGTTTGTATTGTCTAGTATGAATATATAGATACTTTTTAGCTTCCACAGGTCAGTTCAGCATGTCTTGTAAGCCCAAAATTTGCGTAGAAGAACACGTTGAAATAACACACACACTAAGAACAATGCAGTCACATTTTTTACACAACTGGTCCAAAAGCAAAATGAGATCTACAGGCAGCTAGAAATGAAGAGCTCTTAAGAAACGAAAATTCTAATGTAAAAATTAACTAGTAAAAAAAAAATTCAGGATGAATGTATCATGTAGTGTTTGAGCAGCATCACAGCAAATGAAACTAAACCTTACCACAAGGTATTTTCTATGAATGATTTAACACGAGAGTCCCAGCTGAAGATGCAATTAGCTAACTTTGCTACTCTGAAATGCTTCTGGAACAACACTGTCTGCTTTAAGAAGGTGAAAGTGAATTAACTTCCAGTATGTTCTCACTTGAAGTACCTGAACACTATTCTTCTTTCATGTAGACCTTGTGAAAGCATTTGACTCTCAGCTCCATCTTAATCTCCTTCTTTTCTGAGTGGTTCACTGTCAGGCTGGCACAAGGGAATTCACATTCGTGTGAATGGAGATGGAGGGTATGGCTGCATCCAGGTATATCACGGCTGAACAGTTTCTCCTAAAGATACAACAAAACAATTGAAAAGATTACTGATGCAAAAAATCAAAATCTGGGTGCCTAGGTTGGGATTTGTGGGTGGGCTACTTTTCTGAATTGCTTAGCACCAACAGATTGTATTGACCTAAGGCAAGCCAGAGGTAGCCAGCACCTTTGGAAATCAAAGCTAAATATGTATTTAAGCATCTAACTTTAGGTACCCACGATGAAAAATGTAAGCCTTTTTTACTTTTAATAGCAGTTACATTTTTAAAAAATCAAACAATATTAGCACAGGCAGTTTCCCTATTATGGAATAAATTCTCCCTAGGACACTGCTTTCTATGAACCTCCCCCTCTCTTGCCCCCCCCCCCCAAAAAAAATCTCTCAAAAGGTAACCGTATAGACAAATATCTCACACAAGTATTGAGCTATGATTTGTTTCTTACTTGACACGGTATTTGTCATACTGTAATTTTTTTCATCCTCAATATCCGGTCCCATATCTTCCTTTTATATATCATGGCTGTATATAGCAGGGATCTGCAGTCTGCCCCTCAATTCAGATACTAGGCAGGATCATTTCTTTCCTTCCTTGGGAGCCTAGAGGCTAGTTTTTAAGTAAATGGACTCTTTACTGTTATATTATAGTAGTGTTAGAGTGATGTTGTAGCCGTGATGGTCCAGAAGAGGCAACAGAAGGTCTAATAAAAGAGACGACCATAACAAATCCTTGTCTCTTGCATTGTTATATTATATCCTGATCTCACTCACCTCTAATCCACAAATCATGGAACTAACAAGATGTGTCCTTGACTTCAGCTTTCATTGCCGCAGCTTTTGAATTGCTAGCTGCCTTCTTTCCTGTGCTTTTGTACTGGTTCATTTATACTCTCCTTGGGATAGAGGCGCTGGGAATTTAGTCACAGGCAGGATTTCACCTCAGCAGAGTTGATTTCTTCCTTTCCTCAGCCTTTATGTCACAAAGGAGACCGGACACTTTTTACCGTGGAGTGCCAGTATTTTGGGTTTTTGTCTTTGTTCCGAGTCTTATGAATGTCCTCTGGAGGCAGGAGAGTCTAACTGAACTTGCTGTAAATCAAATTTTTGTTCATAGGAGGAAGCTGTGAGCCAGGCTACATGTTTTTTCAATTTACCTGCTGAACTGCAAAATCGATACAAAATTTGCTTTTTGCTGAACTGAATTTAAACATTCTCATTTTCTTTTGCCAAAACAGAAATGTAAAAAAACCTATGCTTCTCTAGACATGAAACATCCCATTCAGCCTGGACTCGGGGGCTCTCAGATTCTCCTGTCAGTATTATTCTGTAATAAATTGGATATAAATTGGATATCCATTGGCATAGGAAAGGGATCCCACGTTTCCCATCTCTGCTGCGAGTGGCTGGGCTGGAGGGCAGTTGGAGCGGTCTCTCTTGTCTCCTGCTGCAGATGTTCTGCTTTGTATAGGATATTTTAATATTCATTTAAGCCAGAATGTGTGAATAAGACCCTAGGGTGGTGATTAAAGGACTCTCTTGGGAGATGGAAAGATCTGGGATTGAGTTCCTGTGACTATTTAATTATTTACACATAAGGCAGAAGAGTCAACAGGCAAGTCTGAGAGCACCCCCACCCTCGACTTACCTGATAGCTTGCTAGTTCGGCCACTATCCTGGGAGGTGGCCGATGTGGGTTCAGATCTCTCGGGCAGATGGGAGAATTGAACCTGAGTCTCCCACACCTGGAGTATTGCTGTGTGAGTGTTGCTTAATAAAGGTCAGGGTAGGACATTCCTATTCCTATCTTTTGTGAGGTGTCCACTGACCATTTCTTTCCCTATTTTGGCACATCCGCACTGAATTTGTGACAGTTTTGAAATAATGGATCCCCCTTTTCTGGCAGCCTTACTAGTTGCCTAAGTATATCCCGAAGCCCTCCTTGCGAGTGGTGCTATTTGTCAGCTTCCACAGCGTCTCCCAGTGTTTAAAGCGCAGCACTTGAAGAAATGAATGAAGGTCTCCCAGAGAATTGATCGGGATGCAAGGAAGCATCCTTATGCAAGAAAGTATCCTTGCTTGCAAGCACTTAAACATATGCTTTACATAAATATACAAATGAGCTTCTGACTTCTCTGCCCTTCCTCTCTTAAATCATTTTAAATAAGTCAATGACCTCCCCACAACTCCCCTCCAAAAAAAAACAACAACCCCAAAACCACACAGTGGTGATTTGTGTTAAAATTGCCCACATAGCATAAATCTTTGGTTCTAATGAAACATCCAGAGTCCGGGGGGGTGGGACTAGGTTAGGTTGCCTAGGCTGTTCTCAAAGGAAATGTAGTTAAAAGAATGAAAGATTTTAGCCTTTAAAATACTCATATCTTGTAGCACAGTTTTACTCCTAGGATAAAAGGTGTTAGATTTTGGAAATTGGAGAGGAAGGATTACTCTTTGGTTAGAACACTGATCACAGCCCGGGGAAGCAGTCAGCTTCCTGCTCCATCACAATCCCTGTATGTGACCCGGGGCAGGTTGCTTAGAGCTAGGAAAGGGGACTTGAGCTCAGCATAACTTTGGGTCACTTAGCTGTGTGATGAAACCTACCCACCTGAGTTAGGTGCCTACATAAAGAGAGATGGGCACCTAAGAATGGGATCCGTAAGCCCTTCAGAGCTTCCTAAGATAGTCTGTAGGAAATGTCATGGCTTAAGGGTTGCCCCTCTCCAGGAACAGGGAGCCTATTTGCAGAGCTGTCCCTTGGGGTGTGCGGGGCCCAGGGCATATCAGCCCGTGTGGGGCTGGGGGTTGGCCAGGGGCTGGAGCGCAGAGCAGGGTGAGGGGTGGTGAGCAGCAGGAGCGTGGAGTGGGGGGGTGGCGAGTGGCAGGAGTCGGGGCGGGGGGGCAGGCAGCAGGAGTGCACAGTCAGCAGTACACGGCAGCCGTGGCAGGGCCTGGAAGGCAGTGTTGCAGTGTCTGCAGCTCCTCCCAAAGTGTGGGGCCCAGGGTGGTCACCCTGATTCACGCCCCCCCTGGACAGCCCTGCCTGGGGCACTCCACTTGATACCAGCTGCCAACTAAACATCAAGCCCTCTGAGCCAGATGCTCCATCCAGTTTTCTATCCACCTCTACTATTTTCTATCCAGCTGGTTTTCTATCAGATGGATGTTTCCATCTGATTAAAAAAAATGAATTGCTGTTTAACTAAGGCAATAAAAATATTGCCTGGAGCTACAGGCTTGCATTCTGCTCTGCATCCTCATTAAGAGACACAAGTTCACCTTTTGTTTTAACCTTTGTTTTCATTAGCTTGGTCACTGCTGCTCCTTACTTACAGTCAGTAGTGTTTCAACCTTTATTCAGACTGAAAATTGTAGTGAAGAAAAGGAACTCACTGCTGTCAGTCTTGCATATGAGCCTGGTAGTTCAAGGCCTGATTGTCCCTGTATCATAGCATGAAATGACTATCAGTGCATAGGGTACATGGAGCAGAGTCTTCCAGTATGTTGAACTGGGATCGCTTGCAGTGAGTGCAGGAAGCTGTTCATTGTACAATGGTGCTACTTGTGCAAAAGTTTCTGTCCAGCTAAGTGAGGTAGTGACATTTGCTTGGTGGGGGTCTCCAAAGATACTTGCTGTGAAATTTCATTTGGTTCCTGTAGTTCCAAGCACTTCTGATGTTTAAAGAACATTTCACAAAGCAGACCAATTAGAATATGTAAAATGAATGCTCCTTTTCCCACTTGCTTCTGGAATGCCTACATCCTTGTACTCAGCTATTACACACATTGTAATTACTTCTTTTTCCTTAGCCTAAGTGCCTGCTTGTTAAAAGTTGCAGGAGTAAAACCCTTATTTAAAAATCTTCTGCCTTGAACAGATGACAAACCATTAATGTATTTCACGTTAGTAGCTTGGTTCCAAAACTTAAAAGCCTGTATGAAAATTCAGTCTTTTTTGCAACTGGGTACAATTTTATTTGTGTGTCTGAGTCTAATTTCAAGCCCTAATTCTGGTTCTATTTTAGTGATTACACTTACTCTGTAAGAGTTATTAGATAAGATCAACCATAATATTTCATTAAAGGGGTTCAAAACACACAGTTTTGACTGTCTGCTCCTTACTAGTTTTATCTCATATGGCATGTATTTGTCTGATCAGACACAGCTTGAATCTGTGGGAAGATTTGTATCAGAGCCCATTTGCTTGATACAAATCCATGATCAAGCCCATTTGCTTGATACTTGCTTTAAAACAAGTCCTCCATCAGGAAGTAAGGGTTTTTTTTTGTTTTAAATCTATACAGTATTTGCTGCATCTTATAACTTTTTTCGCTACGCTCTCAACCCTTTATGCACCCAGGAGTATATGTGTTCCATCTTTTTTGTGGGGCAATCATAACTCCTGTTTTTACAAGGTTATTTTTAATATATGTAAGCAGTAACATGCAGATGTGTTACTTAGAGAGATGATTTTGTACACTTGCATCTGTCTTATCAGATAGCTTGGCCAATGTTTAGAACTTGGTACCTGCAGATTTAATTATCTCATTAAATACTAATTTGTAATTGGTTGGGGGCAACAATTTTATCCATACCATAGCACTGTCTCTCTCTTTTTTTATAATTTGGTATTTGCCCTATAGCTTGTCAGTGACTTTGGTAGGTGCTAGAACTTTTGTTAAAATGTCATTTATTAGAGCTGCTCCTAGTGTGTTTTAATATATTCAGATGAATCTTTTCAGTCTTGGACTGCAGAGCTATTCGTATGCAGTACAATGTCATCCTGAGGATTGGATTGCTGCAAAATACTGTGTGTTTGGCCTCCATAATTCCAATTTCCTAGGGAAGAAGGATAGTTTTAGGATGCTGGCATAATGATGAGAATGAGAAAACCTAGGTTTTATTTTAATTTTGGACAGGTATTCTGCTTGTCCTTGGGCAAGTTACTTAGGGGATACGTAATTCAGATCCCATCATCAACTTCTGCATGTACAGAATTAGACATGAATATGTACTGGCCCTCTGCATTTGTAGCCAGCTGTATGTGCATTTGAACAAGTCTAACACCTGTATTTGTGAGACTCTTTGGGTACATCTACACATGCATTTGATCCGGCTTAAGTTTACTTTGGTGTAAGATACTCTGGTGTAAACCTTTTGGCCAGGCATCTACACATGCAGGGATTAGGGAACAGATTTCCTACTCTTTGCACCAAGTTTCCTGCAGCCCTGCAATGGGCACCTGCTGCCACTGGTGGGAGCTCTAGGCTCTGGCTGCAGCTGCCAGCACCTGGCAGCCAGCTTTAAAAGCCAGCCCCACTCTCCACACGGGCTGATATGCCCTGGCCCCTGCACACCCCGAGGGACAGCTCTGCAAATAGGCTCCCTGTTCCTGGAGAGAGGCAACCCTTAAGCCATGACATTTCCTACAGACTATCTTAGGAAGCTCTGAAGGGTTTACGGATCCCGTTCTTAGGTGCCCATCTCTCTTTATGTAGGCACCTAACTCAGGTGGGTAGGTTTCATCACACAGCTTCCCCCCACCCCAGTCAGAATTATTAAGGATCACATTTGTGGGAGTTCAGCAGAGCTGGGCCCAAGTCGGGGGGCACCCAGGGCGGGGGCCAAGCCTGGGACTCCCGGCTTCTGGAGGCAGTGCAGGACCTTCTCCCAGGCCCAGGTGGGGGCCTGCTGCTAGATGGTGGGTGGCTGCCAGAGGGCAGGTGCAGCTAGGGTTAGGAGCTGGGCAGTGGGTGGCACGAAGGTGACAGCCAGGGCCAGAATGGTGTCCTGCACCTGGCGGTCATCATCTGGGATGCCCTGCAACCTCTACCACAACCTGGAAGGCTACCTGTGGTTGCGCTACAAGTCACTGCCCCCTGCTGCTGAGGAGGACATTGTTGCTGGCATCAGTGTGTTCCTCGGTATGTGAGAGACCTGTGCCCACCTACCTGCAGGGACACAGGCTGCTCAATAGAGTTCTGCACTGTCAGCCAGGTCCCTGTGTGCTATGGGGGGTGGGGGTGGGGAATCTGGGGCCAGGAGTGTGTGGGCAGACTGGGTGGGGAGGGGCCAGGAGTGGGGCCAGGGTCAGGGGTGAGGACAGGCATCCTCCCCAGTGCAGGCCCAACCATGTGGCCAGGGCTGGCGTGGGTGGCGGCTCTGCTTGCACCTGGCTGGCAGTGATGGCATGTGGCTCTGGGCAGTGTTCTCTGATGGTGGGACATAATGTGTAGGCCCCCAGCTGGAGGGCCCTCCCGGGGAGGAGCTGGTGCTGCTGGTGGCCAGCAGTGTCATGGCCAGCTGCACCTTGTGGCTGGGCTTGGGGCTGCAGAGCTGGCAAGGCAGGTGCTGGGCAGGGCTCCCCAAGCTGCTGGTGGAGCTGGGGAGCTCAGCAGGATGGGATGCTGGGCACCTGGGGGGCCCTCCTCTGGTGTCATGTCACCAGAGGCCTGGCCGGGGTGGGAGCTCAGGCAGGCTGCCCGTGTTGCTAAAGGTAGCACGTCTGTGGCCTGGGTCCCAGGGCACAAGACTGGCATCCAGTTGCTGCAAAAAGGGCAAGACTTGCAGGCACAGCTGGACCAATGATTGTGGTCAGTCACAGTGACCCACCGTGCCCACAAGGCCTTGACCTTTATGTGGCACTGTTGTGCTGACCAGTCATGCCTGTGCTCCTGCATCCAGCCTGACAACACCTCATCTATGTGGGGGTTGGAGCTCTTGCCCCACTCAAACTGGTGCTGCACTTCTGCCTTGCCCCACAGCACCACGAGATCACTAGTCTCCTTCTTGGTCCAGTTGGGGTCCTGGGTGGAGGACACAGACATGGGCACAGGAGGACAAGGCCATGGTGGGTCCTGCGCCAGGTTTCCGGGCCCCCACATGGCTGTCCTGGTGCTGCCAGGCCTGGGCAGCAGCCTGCAATGCCCAGCACAGGGCCATGGCATGGGATTGGCAGCTGCGTGACAGAGACAATGCCCTGCAGTATCTGCAGGCTCAGGGCAGGCTGCTGGGGATGTGCTGCAGGGAGGTGTTGCAAGGAAAATTAAAATTTGATCATGTCTGGCAGGGGCTGCCTGCAGTCGGCTCTGGGGGCGGACAGGCCTGGCCAGAGGCTGCAGCAACCTGCAATAGCCTGCAGCTGCCTGCTGGTCTGGACAGCATTGTCCTGGCAGCCGCACAGCAGCGCAGTGCCAGGCAGCAGTGCTGGGGTGCTGGCAGGCAGGCATAGCTAAGCTGTGGCCTGCTCAGGGGGACGTAGGGGTCTGGAGTGCCGCCAGGTTCCCTGTCTGTGTGCCCCAGGGCTCAAAATACCTGCAGGCTTTTAAATCCTGCAGACAGGGGCAGGAGAGGCTCCTAGCCTGCAGCCCTGGGGCTGGCCTGAGACCGGCCCTCTAGTGCTTGGGCAGACTCAGAAGCCAACTTGCTCCTGGGTCATATGTACATGTGTATTTCTGCAAATTAACTAATCCTACTCAATTTTTCTACTTGCATTTGCCAGGTAGCAAATTTAAGTGGGATTAAGGGTTTTTACTGTGCAGTAAACTATGCTAATCCACAGTAACGTGTCTCATGTAGACGAGCCCTGTTTTAAGTATTTTGGTGACTCACTGAATTTGATTTTTCTTACATCAGTGAAACTGCATTTATTTCAACAGAGTTATTCCAGTTTTACACGAGTTGTCACAGAACAGAATTGGGACCTGTGGGTTAAAGAAACAGTAGCAGATTGGTGATGACAAAACAATCACATCTCCAAAATATATTTATTTTGTGTATTTATATATATATTCATACTTCTGTAATGTGCCTGTCAAACAAACTAGGCAGTGTTCTGCTTTGGGATTTGTTATTACATCTGTATTGGTTTGTGAGCAGGCCAGAACAGCTGCATGGGACCAGAAACAATCATTTTCCCCAATGAAAAATATATTTGCCTATTAACAACAGGAATAGAGAATTAGCCATGCTTTTAATTAAGCAATGGGTCTCCTTTGTGACAAGCCATGTGGTCAGACTATCGAATGATTTCCACTTCAAATGCACGAGATTACATCAAGGTAAAAAATAACCATATGATCAAATCAGCAGTAGTAATGGAGTTAAAATGTAATTTTAAAAGGATCTGGTGGAAAAATAATCATATACTTAAAACTATGTGAATGTCCCAGCAGAATTTTAACATAAATTAGTGATTCCTGCAAAATATGTGTGACTTATTCAATATGTCTATCAGGTTCTGGCAGTTGATATTTAAACTGCTTGCAGAAGCAAATACTCTTTTTCAGGGAAAAAAATACTTCTGTGCTTTATAAAAGTGTAAAAGTTCCGTAAAAATCAATATTCAGGGTTGGATCTGGTCTTGTTAAGGTCTCACGCTAAAGATATTTCAGAGCAATTTGTCTCACAAATTTATCAATTTTGATCATTTACCAGTCTCAGCAGCTAGGCAAGAGAATTCACTGCCCCCCATATTCAAAGAACACAGGTCTCCACAGAGAAACTTGAAGAGTCTTTTATATATAGCCACAGTCTACCACTGCTTCTTTATTAAGATACTTCCTAAGAAGCATTCCTAAAGTTCCCCAAAATAAAATATCTCCCCAAGACTACTGAAAAAAGTCATTATAGGAGTAATCCCTCAGAAAGGTGCATCAACAGCTCTTCAACATAAGAAACATTGGAAACAGAAATACTCTTCCTCCTGGTTTTGTTTTTTCAAATTAAAGCAATTCCATGAAGAATTTAACAAATAGTAGCCTTAATCCCAAAGGTAGCAGTAAGAAAAATGAGGAATCTGAAAACCTGGAAATCTCATTTCTAGGTTAACATTTTGCATCTGTTATATAGTTACAAATAATACCCAATATCACTAGAATAAGACATTGGCATTTTTCAGTTTGTGCACCTTGTGTATACAAACTGATAGCTTTTTTTTTTTTTTTTTTTTTTTTGTGCTTCACTATTATCCTGTATAGACAGTTATGATAAAATTCATCCCTATCCTGGCCCACTACACTTGGCCTTGCTAGTTTTCATGTAAGGAAT
>NW_017728906.1:191367458-191369649 GCF_001723895.1 Crocodylus porosus
CCCATGACCACAACATCCTTTGCACGCATGGCCTCCCCCAGCTGCCTGGAGAATTCCAGATCCAGCTCTTGCTCCTGATGTGGTGGCCTGTAGTAAACCCCTACCACCAGATCCCTCTCCCCCTGCCCTCCTTGACGTTTGACCCACAGGGTCTCAGTTAAGCCTTCCTCTGGTCCCATTTGGAAGGCAGAACTGGTATACTGTTCCCTAACGTACAGCGCAACCCCCCCACCTTTGTTCCCCTTCCTATCTCTTCTAAACAACCTGTAGCCCTCTATGTCAATCAAAAGTTTCATCCCACCATGTCTCCACTAGACCAACCAGGTTGATTTTACTACTTGCAAGCAGGACAGCAAGCTCCTTCTGCTTGTTCCCCATGCTTCTTGCATTAGTGAAGAGACACCTTAATCCCCCCGTAGGAGCCCTGGGCACCCCCCTTCCTGAGAGACAACTGGTCACATGGTATATACCTGAGCTCTTACCTGGGCAGGTCCTACACCTGGTTGAGTTATCTCTTATTACGTCTCTCTAATTTCCCATTCTTAATGGCAGTAGTGTCCAACTCATCTGGCCCTGCAGACTGGATCTTGAGCATAGGGCCAGTGTGTGGGTCAGACTGGAAGTGTGCAACTGTATCATTTGGCCTGTAAGGCAGGAGTTTGGCTCTAGCAGCATTCATTCATAGAAATCATAGAAAACTAGGGCTGGAAGGGACCTCAGGAGGTCATCTATTTCAACCCCCAATTGCTGTGACTCCCAGACTCATGGCAATTAATGCTGACATCACTCATCCTTTCCCCAAATTTCCAGACCTATGGGGAGCCCAGAGGCTGGATGACATGGCTCCCCTAATCTAACACATTGATTCATCTGGCTTTTAGGGCCCTGCATGGTATACCTCTGCCCTACATATTTCTCACATGCTACTCAACAAGCGTAATGCATAGGAGGGCCCTTCACTTGCAAGACCATTTATTTGTCCTCCTTTGCTTCCCTGTTTAATTTTTTTCTTCTGCTGTGATGCCCACAAAATCTTGGTAACAGTTAAGTAGATTGTTTCATTTCACCACTTATCGCATGCTGACCAGTATTGTCTCATTTGCTTGTGTTCCTGTTTCAGCAGTTATCCTATTGTACGTTCTTTGGAGCAGAGGCTGTCTTTCTTGTTCTAGCTCAAAAGGACTCTAACCCATAAGTGGGCATGCTAGGCCTGACCTTGGTACCAAATATTAATAATCATTATCATCAAGGAAGCAGACAATTCTTACATTATTTTCAAAGGAGTTTAAGTATCTGGATATACTCTTTTTAAAGGTCATAGGGTCATGGAATCATAGAAAATGAGGATTGGAAGGGACCTCAGGAGGTCATCTAGTTCAAACCCCTGCTCAAAACAGGACCATCCCCAACTATATAATGCCAGCCAAAGCTTTGTCTAGCTGGGTTTGAAAACCTCCAAGGATGGAGAGTCTACAAGTTCTCTGGGTAATCTGTTTCACTGCTTCGCTACCTTCCCCATAAGAGAATTGTTTCTAATATCTCTGTAAACTTCCCTAGCTGCAACATGAGACCATTGTTCCTTGTTCTGTTGTCTGCCACCACTGAGAACAGTTCAGCTCCATCCTTTTTGGAGCTGCCCTGCAGGTAGTTGAAGGCTGCTAGTAAGTCCCTGCTTAGTCTTCTCTTCTCCAGACTAAATAAGACCAGTTCACTCAGCCTTACCTCAGAAGTCATGTGCCCCAGTCCCCAAAATGAGGGCTGTGTGAAGTTTTGGGTGGTGATTCGATTCAGAGGAAATTTGGTCTGTTTTGGTGGCTGAATCTCCAAATCTGAATCAAATCAGGAGACCAATAAAAAGGTCCAAATCAATTCAAAAGCTCTCTGAATCTTCAGAAAAGATTCAGAGAGCTTTGATGATTTGGACAGTCTCTGGCCGCTGCAGCATGGAGCTGCAGCTGGACTTGGAGCCAGTAAGGAGGAGGAGGGGCTGGAGGAGGGGGGAGGACCATGGGGGGACCCCTGCCAGTACCCATCCCCTGCTTGCTACCTGCTTGCTACCTCAGCACCCTGCCCCATGGCTGCCCTGCCTGCCCCAGCTCCCAGTGCTTTAAAAAAAGCCCTGGCTCACCAGGTGCTGCTGGGTAGGGGGTGATCAAGGAAAGCACTAGGAGAGCGGGGGGGGCAAGGGGCT
>NW_017728906.1:191369749-191370800 GCF_001723895.1 Crocodylus porosus
GGGCGGGTTTCAAAGTGCCGGGAGCTGGGGCAGGTGGGGCAGCCATTGCCAGGCTGGGAGAGTGGGAAGGTGGTGGTCCTGCCTGATTCAGAGATTTGGCAGCAGCCAAATCTCCAAATCAAATTCGGCTGAATCAATTCGTGACAGTAATTCGAATCACTGAATCGAATCACTGTCCCCCGAATCAGCCAAATCCAAAGCAAATACTAGCCACTTCGCACAGGCCTACCCCGAATCATTTTTGATGCCCTCTGCTGGATTCTCTCCAATTTGTTCATGTCTTTTCTGTAGTGGGGGGGGGCCCTAAATAGTACTCCAGATGTAGTTTCACCAGTGACAAATAGAAAGGGCTAATCACTTCCCTGGATTTGCTGGCAACACTCCTACTAATGCAGCTCAATATGCCTTTAGCCTTCTTTGCAACAAAGGCAGACTGTTGACTCATATTCAGCTTATTGTCCACTGTAACCCCCACGTCCTTTTCTGCAGAGCTGCTGCTTAACCTGTCAGTCCCCAGCCTGTCCCGGTGCATGGGATTGTTCTGTCCTAAGTGCAGGTCTTTGTACTTGTCTTTGAACCTCGTGAGCAGACCCCATCCCTAGGAGCGTGCAGGACCCGGGGCCTATCAGCCTCTGTGGGGCATGGGGTGTGTGAGAGGGGTGGTGAGCAGCCAGAACTGGTGGAGCGGAGGAGATGGCAAGTGGCTGGACCTGGCGGAGTGAGGGTGGTGAGCGGCTGGAGCTGGCAGCACACAGCAGTGACAGCGCACAGTGGTGGCAGCACATGGTGGCGGCACAGCCAGTGGCGCTCAGCAGCGGCAGTGCATGGCAGCCACGGTGAGGCCTGTATGGGACTGTCTGTGGGGCCCCCCAGAGTGTGGGGCCTGGGGCAGTCACCCCAATTCCCCACCCCCAGGGACGGCCTTACTCATGAGATGCATCTCGAGCAGGTCCAAGGAGGTGATCCTCCCCCTCTATGCGGCACTGGTCAGGCCGCAGTTGGAGTACTGTGTCCAGTTCTGGGCGCCGCACTTCAAGAGGGATGTGGACAG
>NW_017728906.1:191371050-191426989 GCF_001723895.1 Crocodylus porosus
TACCCTGGGGGTCTTTAAGAGGAGGCTAGATGAACACCTTGCTGGGGTCGTTTGACCTCAGTACTCCTTCCTACCATGACAGGTGGTCAGACTTGATGATGATGTGCTCAGGTCCCTTCTGACCCTACCAACTACGAAAGTACGGATAAATGTCTCTGTTGTATATACATAATGGATGTTGGTTTTTTCCTTTGAGGCACCATACAAAGATTTATATTGTTCAGACTCATGGATTTATATCTGTTATTAGCTATACTGAGGTTGATGGTACTGTGCTGATTTGCTCTCTGAAGAATATTCCATTAATTTTACACAAAGAGATGCTTGGATAAAGTTTTCTGCCAAGCTGATAATACCTATGATATTCATGAGCGTGAAGCTGAAATGATGTTAATTATTCCAGCCTTAAAAAGAGGAATGTCTTTTAATGTTTTTGGATGGTTTCTAGTTTCTTGTCATGGTTTATGCAAGGTGCAGATTTTTGTGAGGCTATTGGAAAGGAAGAGATTCTGAGAAGCATAAGATGGGCATTTGTACTTTTGCCTGGAAGCCCACACTTGGATTCGTAGCAATCCAAGAGGCAGTAGATATTTCAGATGGCCAGATAGCTTGAGCAACACAATTATGAGTTGGGTATGTTGTTTTCTTCTAAGATGTTTTTTGAGAAGACAGGAGCTGTAGTCTGTTACGGTGTAGATCAGCAGTGTACCATTAGAAGCTGAAGACAGTGGTCATGTGAGGTTTCATATGGTGGTAGGACTTTACATCTTACAACTTTACGTCCCAATATGATTGTGGATTAAAGTACAGATTGCAAGTAGGTCATGCATCTGGCTGCCAGTGTGACATACCAGTCCAAAATCATGTTTCTCTTTTAGGCATCTAAATGCTATTTATTCTTCTGTTTGTAGATGCATGAGTGGCATTTAGGGCTACTTACATGGATTCTAGATGCTATTTCCACCTGCACAACTTGTCCTCTGGAGCATGCATAGTAAGGATTCACTCTGACTGTTGCCGACCTGTTTTTATCTGGGAAGCTCTTGCCTCTACTCTCTGTTGTGGTATTTTGCATGTACAGTTTTTGGATAAAATGGACAGGGACCAGTGGATGCAGGAGCAGGGGCCAGAATCCAGTGCACCCTTCCTTCCAAGACCGTGCCCACCTCACTAAACCAGTTTCCTTTGGCTTACTTCTCTCTGGCCCTACATCTATTCTCCTACTGATTGCCTAGTGTAAATGAGCATGGTGAATTCCTGCTAGCCATACGCAGAAGGATAGGTGGAAATAGAATATCAAAGTCTGCTAGTAGCCCTAAAGGTGTGGCCTTTTATATGTCTTTTTTTAACTATATAAGTCATATTTAGATGCCTAAAGCTGAAATAGTATTTGGACCATGTTTACATCCATTGTTAGCCCAGAAATTTCCATCTGGGACTGAGTTTAGGACAAGCTAAGGAAGAACTGTGACAATGATGTAGCTAAATTGTTTTAAGCTGCTCTTAAATTTCAGATTTCAGAATGTGTTGCAGGCTAGATGATGGGTTTCTTAGACGATGCGCTGTGCTTGTGGGGCAGCTGTAAAAACAGAGCGATAATCCTTGGCATCCATTACAATGGTGCCCTCCAAGACGTGCTGCAGAGGACAGAGCAACTGTCTACGTGCCTGCTGGACTTGACTGAGCAGGAGCCGGGACAGGCTTTGGGACAAGGGAGGAGTGGATCAAAACTTTGCAAGTGGGAATGAGCAGTCAGATGTTTGTGAACAACCACAGTGGTCCCACATCTCTTCTACAGCTTCCTATTCAGTTCATGTCTATCGACACACTTAAATAAAATTATCTTATATACATCTCCAGGTAACAAGCTACCAGGCTAGGTTGTTATGTCAATTAAGGACTTTTTCAGGTGAGGCACTGATACATTTTCCAGTTCTTTGCGATGAGGTCCACAGAGGGATAACACTGGGGTTTCCACTGCAGTGTCCACTTAGGGGAGAAACTATTTATAATACTGTGCAGATGCAAAATGTGGGTGATCATTTCCTAAAAGTTACTGAAATGTGATAGTGAAGAGTAGTTATCTGTTGAAGGCAGCATGATGTGACAACAGGCTGTCCAGCTTGCAGAATTTGGGGAGGGAATAAATGAATGGTTAGGTGGTTGCTTTCTTTGTCAGAGGCATCTTTCTGCCCATGAAGCTGTCACAGCTCTGGTAATTGCACTGATACTTGAAGATGGGATCACAATAATTGTCTTGCAAGCTTCTGAGAGGCAATATTTGCCATCTGGAAGTGGAAGATTGGAACTGGATCACCCATTCAGCTTCCTTAGCTAGGTCAATTAGCTTTCCATTCTGGTTTTCAAAACAGTTTTGTTTCTCCTCTGAGAGGCTTCAAGACCTCCAAACCAGGAGAAACAAAGCAAGCAAACAAGCCAGAACCTGCTGCCTTCCTTCAGGCAAGGAGATGAAACCTTCCTAGCTCTCTGCTTCTTCCAGCACCACAACGTGTCGCCTCCTCACACTTAAGAAATCTTCCTGGAGTTCTTGAGCTTCCTGGTAGCTCCACCTTCATTAGTGGGTCATCCCTTGCCGCTGTCCCCCAGCCATCCAACTAGGCACACCATTGTCTGCTGACTGCCTGCAGCTGGGTCCCTGGCCCAGAGGGGCCAAGCATCTTCTTTCAAAGATCCTGAAAAATTCTTTCCCTTTTAATGTTAGATAATAAACCAAACCACACATCTGACTTTCTCAAGTCAGCTATTTGGCTAATGCATATTTTGCTAGCTCTATGGCCAACCAAAATGTGCCACAGCTTTCATTTTGGGTGCAAAAGAATAGGTACTATTAATATATTTAAAGGTTGCCTTTCTCCCTATCCCTGATGGACTGTCACCCAGCCTGTTTTCTTAGGTTGTGGTCTGGGGGCATAATTCTCCGCAACATGAAAGCTTGATGAAAATTCAGGGAACGTTATTATATGTTCTCAGATAGGAGGAGGTCTATGTCTAGTTGATCATCCAGGCATCAGTGACAGCTGCCACAACTGATGCAAGATAGTGAAGTGCAACAAGTAAGCTTCGGTGAAAGTCAACGTACATTTTCCTCTGCAGAGTTTCTTGTTGCAGGAAGGATGGGAGAAGCTGGGAGAAATGTCATCAGCAAAAATAAACCTCTCAAATATCTGTTCATATGCTTTTGTTCTCTATGTGGCTGCTACAGAGATTCTTCTTTTCCTTTCTTCAGCAATCTTTTATGTGCCCCTCTCCCAACTAACAGGGAGCCCAGAGGAAACAGGTGAGATCACAGGAGAGTTTGACATGGGCTGAAGACTGTTCCCGTAACTGGATTTTTGGTCCTATGCTGATCATGACAGACAGCACCTCAGCTACGTTCCACTTTGCTCAAGTGTGACAAGGCCTACAGTCCTTCAAAGAAACTCTTGTGTCATCGTGACGTATGCAGCGGGAAATCTGCAACTAATTCACCCTCTTAACATTCAAGGGAAAACTAATATTATGGCTGGTTGGCTGAGCAGGTCAAAGCAAGAACATTTAGAATGGAAACTACATGCAAAAATGCTTCATCGCCTGATATAGGAATTTGGTCTTCCAGCACTGGCTTTGTTATCTTTCCACAATTTTGATGGCTTCATGGATCTGTTGGGATGAAGGAGGTTGAGTGCTGCCTTGCAGCCTTCTGGCACTTCCATTTTCTTAGGCTAGAGGGACTATTCTTGTGTAACTGCCCTCCAGGTTAGTATTGCTTCTGAAAGCATGTGAGAACACTTAACACATGCAGTGACAGTCCCTATTTTTCATTTTGGTTGGGCTGTTGCTTCTCTAGTAGTTGTCATGTGCAACAGAAGTGGCCTGGACCTATGAAGGATCTGTATACTGAAGAGGCTGCTGTCATGTAAAAATCTCACTTGGGTAGAAACAATGAGCCCCATTGGCACATTTATCTTATTCCTGGTAGAGATACCAGAATAAACATTGGCTGACATGCACTGGAAACCATCTGGCCTCTTAGAATGGAGGCTGGAGGAGTAGGAGCATGGGCAGCTGGGGTTGCTCTCCCTCTCCACACTCCCTAGCCATCTGCTGTGGGTGGGAAGTGGAGGTGGTGAGCCATACAAGCTGGCTTGAACATTAGGTTATGGGAGATACTCAGCAATAACTAGGAACAGCAGCCCAATAGTTCGAGCACGATGACCTATTGGACTGCTGAGGTCAATAATGTGATACGTTTCTAGTGTCATAGGTATGAAGAAATCATTTGTTTAGACTAGTGGTGCTCAATCTCTTAGCCCTGCAGGCCAGATGAGTGGTGTGGGGCCCATCTCCAGGGGCACTGCCCCCTCCCTGCCCCACACACCAGGACTGGGGGCCCGACACTGCACCCTGCATGATGGAATTGGGTCTCAGGGGCCTGGCACCACCCCCTTGCACTGGGATTGGGTCTTGGGGGCCTGGCACTGCACCTTCCTGTCCTCTGTGCACTGGGATTGGGTCCCAGGGGCCTGGCATTATCCTCACCTACCCTGGTACACCAGGATTGGATTCTGGGGGCCCAGAACTGCCCCTCTCACAGGATTAAGCCCTAGGGCTCAGGACCACCTCCACCCCTGCAAGCTGGGATTAGGTGTCAGATACAGTGCGCAGGACCTGGGGCTCTCTATGGATCCAGGGATTTGGCAGCAGGGGAGCAATGGCACTGCTCCCCACCACCAAATTTCCAGACCTGTGGGCTGGATGACATGGCACCACAAGCACATTCTTGCCTGGCACCGCTGGCCAAATTCTGGCCAGGCTGGCAGCATTTGTTATTTGGGTTTCTTTCACTGTTTGAGTTTTTACTGCGATTTGGGATGTTGACCCTCCTCGCAGACCAGGAAGAATTCTCAGGGTGGTGTGAGGGTACATAGCCCAAGAGGATATAGCACCTGTCTATAGGTTAGTCTCTCTCTCTCTTTTTTTTTTTGTATTGCTTTGCAGGCTGGAACAGAATTGTTGGTATTTGAGAGGTCTCCAGGAGCCAATGAAGCTCTTTTTGTTTCTGGTGCAAGGATGCTAATACCTTTCAGATGATTATTTTTAGCCTCAGAGTGGACAGCTCTATTGTACCTGAGGAGCAGACTTGTCAGCTCTTGTCCTTTTGCCTGGAGCTTACTGTGATTTTGTTTTCTTTTTTAAAAAAAGCATCCTGAGAATATAGTGCCTTAAGATAAGGGCCAAAAGTCTTGATTTAGATGCTGTGTTCTGTGGAGAGTTGGTGTAGTGAGTTATGACAGGTCTGATGTGCTTGCAGTAACCTGACTTGCCAAGATGTAATGTTCCTGTGTTAGTTGTTAGCTCTTTGGAAAAGTTTCTGCCCTGCGGGGTTGCAATCCAGACAAGACATGAGGAGGACATGAATCGCTACGGCCAGATTGTTGCTCGCAGGTGTTTGTTTGATTTATATGCTGTCCTTCCAGAACAAGCTCAGGGTGTCTGAGCCTGGTAAAAGTGCTTAACTTATAACGCAGAATAAAATAGTAAAATAAGAAAGCAGATCAAAGCAACATGCCCCCTACTCTAGATGCTATCTCCTCACCCCCTCCACTCCCACTCCCACTCCCACTCCTCTGCCTCTGACCAAGGAGTGTGCCCCCTGCCCAGAACAACCCAACCTCACTTCCCAACACCCTGTCACTATCTCCAGAAAAGCCCACAGACATTTTTCCTCCTGTATTTCCTGCTGTCCCTACCAACTCCCATTCCCCTGCCTGACACCTAAGAGAATACCCTTCCACTTCCCTTTACTGTGTCCTAGGTCACAGGGAGGCCAGGGCTGTCCCACTCCATCTACACCCCTGCTTGTCATCCAGGGGAGTTCATTGAACACAGTTTTCTAGCCAACAAGTGATGGTAAAATGGGCAGTAGATGTGCTTCCAAATTGTAAGCTAGCTTTCTGAATTGTGGCTACATCTCTCTAAATAGTGGAGAATGTCACCGCTGTGATATATCTTCCGCTGCCTATTATTTGTATTCTTTTAGTGTCTAGGAGCCCCATAGATTAGGACCTTGTGCATCAGGCTTTTAACCCTGATAGCCCATCAGTTCTAGTATTGACATAACATTTCTAAATATAGCCAGAATAAACATTGATCCTTGTGTGATTGTACAAACGAGCCCTTAGATGATGAAGCGCAGCTTCCCATTAATTCCCTTTATATTATCTCCTCTAGGAAGGACTCAAGTCATTTAAGTGTGTGACTCTCTAGTGCGTCCCTTGTACAGCAGCAGCAATACCTTGTGATCAGCCAGCACACAGAGGATTAGGGTGTTTCAGGCAAATCCTGCATGCCTGTTACAAGCCCTTGCTAATACTGGAACAAATCACTGAACAGGCTCTTCTTTTAGCACTCCGGTATGACTGTGTTGACATCTCTACTGCCTTATTTTATAAAAATCCTATTTAGCTGCATGTACTGTTCAGATTATAGGGAAGTCACAAGGAAAAGTAAGCAGGAAAAGTGCCCAAAGAAATGGGGAGGGAAGCCTGTAATGTAAGATTCTCTGTAGCCCGAGATAATTCTATATGAGGATTTAATTAAATGTTACCTAACCTTAGCTTCATTCTCCTGGACTCAATGCTTTCCAAATACCAGAATCTTTATTTTTCATGTAGAGGAATGACTTTGTAGATATTATCTACGGTAGTTTTAGAGTGATATTGTAGGCATGATGATCCAGGAATTATGCAACAGGCAAGGATTTTTTGGGGAAGGTGATATCTTGTATCGGACCAATGGCACGGTTGGAATAAAGTTGGATGAGCTTTTGAATGCAAGACATTCTTCATCAGGACACTGATGCTGAGGTTGGTAGCTGTAGCAGACCTCTTACACACTGTGGGAACTGGCCACCAAAAGGAGCACATGATATACTTTAACAGCATCGTACATATTCCCCTGTCACAGAAGTCTTATCCAGCAGATCCACAGAAATTAAAATTTCTGCATGGCCCATCATTTTGCAAAACCCCTTGTCATAGGCTAGTAGTGAGGAGAGTGCCCAGGCTCTTCACAATTAAAGCATGTTATTTGCCCATAATCATTCCATTAAGCAATAGAAATGACAGGCTCTTATCTTCTCTGAGGACTTGTCCAATTTCTGATAATTGGGTTACAAAGAAAATTGCTTGGTTTGTTAGTTTGACAGAGCCCAAACCTTCCATAAAACAAGTAAGAAATATTTGTCTTGCATTTTCCTTTGCATAGGCTTCTGTTTATTAACGTTTTGGGAGAACACTATAATTATTCCTAAAATATTCTCCTGTCAAGTAAACCTGAGTCATTTCCTTTTTAAATCTCACCTCTGAGTCCTTTTCCCTTTAGCTCTCAAGGTATTATCTGTTCAAAGCATTTTGTAATGCTCTATAGGAGGAAAATAAATGCCATATGAAAATAAATGGTATGGTATTCTTTTCAAATTGTGTTTAGCTTCAGTATTTTCACTTGTCAGCATGAGTACAGGTGATTGTGCAGCGCAGCAGCCATGACTTGGCAAGGCAGCCTGCCAGCCTGGGGAAGGGCATGGCTTGCCTTCCCCTTCCAGTAGATCCAGGTTAAACAAATATTCTTTTTATGCTGATATAGAGAATGCAATCCATGCTTCAACCAAAGCCATTTTCCAAGGAGAAAGAAAAGCTATTTTTCAAAAGCGCTTGAGGGGTCTTTTCAACACTCACTAGCTTTATACCCTTGCACCGCTGTGGAACTCTTCCTGTCTCCCTGGCACATCAGCCTTGCTCTCGAAATTGGACTAACTTCATTACCACTCCTGCAGAGACTGACTGTTAAGTTCACCCTTTCTGACAAGACTGGGCATCAAATGAGTTTCAGTTAATCTGGTGTGAAATGTGGGCATTTTCCTCCTTTGTAATTTTTCTGGTGGTAAATGTAAATGTCAGAAGCATTTGAATAGGGTACAGGTCAGCGAGACGGGAGGTCTGGGTTCTATTCTCTGCTGTGCCATGGACCTGCTGTGTGAACTGGGATAAATCCATTTCCCCTCCCACCTCTTGCCTGACTTGTCTGTTTAGGCTATAAACTGGGAGGTCAAGGGATTTTCCTGCAATTCGTTTTTTCAGTACCTAGCACAAGGGGGCCCTGATCTTAGTTGTGGACTCTAGACATTACCGTAATCTAAATACTGTAATCCAAATCCAGTTTCTCTCTATGCGGATTATAGTATGTGAGAGAGAATTGGATCACACACACGTGGTAGCTGAGGGCCATGTAGCTCAATGCAGAGAAGCGAATGTGTTTTTAAGCTTCCTTTGCCATCTCCTGCTGCTCCTGAGACTAAAGGATGTGATGCGAATTGCCCTAATTCTGCTCATCTCAATGGAGCTATCCCAGCTGATGCCAGATGAGGCTCTGCTCTTGGAATTCAACACGAGCCCTGGGGATAGGTGAGGGGTTTGGCATATGAGCCACAGCGCTCATTCTCTGCCATCAGAGGACTGGCCAACATTCTTGCATGCCCTGTTACCCTTGTTTTAGGGTCATTTTGTGCTGGCAGCAGTCTCAGGCTTGAGCCACAGTGTAAATTCCTTGTTAATTAATATACTTTTTTGTCACTATGGTTGTTTACAATGAACCAGCTAGAAATGCAATAGAAGTAGCTGGATAATTGCAGTTCAATTGAATTGGTTCATTTGAAGGGTAGTAGAGCAGTGCATGGCTAGATAAGTGGGCAGAAGCAGGCTCAAGGGAGGTACACTTAGCAGATACTATGCTGCTTTTTCTCAGTGCTAAGATATTGGAGTTGAAGAGAAAAGAAGAGAAGCTAGGTGAGCCTACCTAGAGTGCCCACTATATTACAGGGCACTTTCTTTTTCAGGGCCCAGTCTTGCCAAAGTCAACAGGAGTGCAGCTACTCTTTTCAGCTGGGGCAGAATCAAGCCTCATATCAGCACAGTACACCAACACATAAGAAGCATGAATGGCCTGACAGCATTATGCTGACAAGGAGTACACTGCACTGACTCATGTTTCAGGCTGCTTTTGGAACTTACTTATGTGTCTTCTGTCTCCTCAGGCTTATGCCACTGCTGTATTTAGCTCCAAGTCTGATCTTAGCTATGTACTACTCTAAAGTGCCCTTTGCAGGGTACCCATATCTTGGGGAGGGAAGTGCAGCTGCCCTGGGGTTAGTATTCTCCTTGTGCAGACTGGGTAGAACATTAGGAGCAGCTTCAGGTCCTCCTAAGCATGCTCTGGGGAGGGGAAAGAGCAAGGGGGGAACCATGGACCTGAATCCCAGTCTGAGCAAGATGGCTATACAGTGCTCATCTACACAAGGTACCTTACTGCTCAGTAGCTCAGTTTACTACACAATAAATTTTGCAACTCATGAGTAAATTTGGTACCTGCAAAAGCAAGTAGTGGATTTACTCACAAGTAATTATTGCACAGAAATGCACATGCAGATACCAGCTGGAAGCAAATTTGCTCCCAGTAAGTCCTGCCACTAGGGGGCCAATTTTAGCTCAGCCCCAGGGCCTGGGGTTTGGGAGCCTCTCCTGCCTCAGGGCTGGCCTGGATCTCTGGCAGCCCCAGCCTCAGGCCCTTAAAAGCCTGCAGGCAGTTTGAGCCCTGGGGCACAACAGCAGGGAGCCTGAGGTGACTGCTGGCTTCTGCTCCCTGTGCACAGGCCACAGGCTACCTGTGGCAGCCTGCCTGCACCCTGGAGCTACCTCCTGGCACTGTAGTGCACAGCTGCCAAGGCCATGCCATCCAGGCCTGCAGGGTGCTGCAGGCTCCTGCCAGGCCTGCCAGCACCCAGGCCCAGCTGCAGGCAATTCCTGGGCACCAGAGCCAGCTCCAGCTGCCCACAGCCAACCCCCAGAAGCCTACCCAGAGCCTTAGGTGCTGTGGGGTACCGCCTCACTGCACAGCTCCTAGTCCTGTGCTGTGCCCCTGTTCTGGGTGCTGCAGGCAGCTGCCCAGGCCTGGCAGTACAGGGACAGTCATGCAGCAACCTGGAGAGCAGGTGTGAAACCCTGATGGCCTTGTTGTCACCCATGCCACACACCACCACCCAGGGCCCCCTCTGGTCACAGGAGGAGACTGGCAACTTTATGGCACTGTGGGACAAGGTGGAGGTGCAGTGGTAGATGTGCAGGCATGGCAAGCAGAGAACATCATTCGTGAGTATGTGTGGGACTGGGTGGACCATGAATTTAAGGTGTAGCTCTTGGCCCTGGAGCATAAGAGGGTAGAAACAGAAACAGATCGCAGTCCTGGACAGGGTAGTGCAGGCCATGGATGCTGACCACCAGTGGCTAGACACCATCTGCCAGGTGCTGCCTGACCCTAGCCCCACCTGCACCCTGGCAGCTGTCTGCTGCCCAGCAGCAGGTGCCCCCTGGGCCTGGGTGGAGGTGCAATGCCACCTCCATGGGCCAGAAGCCCCTGCCCCAATCCACCACCGTGGGTCCCTCACCACCCAGCCCCCTCTCCTTGGGCCCAGGCTCACCACTTGCCCTGGCTCCAGGTGGATACTGTGCAGGAGCTGCTTGCATTGGGCCCAGGATGCTGGCTGCCAGAGGGGGAGTCACCCGTGCCAGGGGACCAGTGGCTTCCATTACCCCGGGCAAGCCCCCCACCCACTTGGCTTGCCATGGTGTCTGCACCCACAAGGGAATGGCCACAGGCTGGGGTACTTGCCGGCTGTCCCCAGGCTTCACCCCCTAGGTGCCCCCATCACATGGCTGCATATACCAGCTGGCTGGTATAGGGCCACATGAGCCACTGGAGGAGTGGGTAGGAGGCGTCCCCAATGAGGAGGGGTGGAACCACCATGGCACCCAGCTGGAGGTCCGACACCCCTAATGTGAAGCGCCCCTAGGGCTGGCAGGGTGGAGTTCTGAAACATGTGAGTGTTGTGGGCACTGCCCACCCAGCCAGCACTCACATTAGTGAAGGCACCATGGAAGTCGATGGCCTGGAGCACAATGGAGTGAAAGCCCCTCCAGCTTAGTAGGCGTGGTTACCATGGGGCAGGCAGATGACAGGGATGTGGGTCCCATCCAGGGCCCCAGTGCACTAGGGGAATCCCAGGGCATGGAACCCCACCACCAACTCTAGAGCGTTATGCACCCAGAGTACCATGTGCCCCAGCACATCCTGGAGAGCTCTGTATACCTTCAAGATGGTTTCCCTGGCAGTGGCCTTGCCCACACCAAAGAGATGGCCCACATAGCAGAAGCTGGCGGGCATGGTCAGCTTCAGCAGGGCTGCTGGGTGTCTGCGGAGAGGGGCTACTGCATGGTGGTGTCCTGCCGTTCTAGGTGTGGGCAGAGCTACTTTAAGAGGTCCAGGAAGGTGGTCTGGGTCATCCAGAATGCCTCCAGTCACTGCTTTGTCTCAGGTCTGCTGGATGACATGCAGCCACCAGTCCTGGCTGGCCCAGAGGTGGCAGGGCTGGAGGCCCAGGAGGGAGAGGACAGATCCAACAGTGGCATCCAGCAGCACATCATTGATATCCCTGATGGGGTCTGGCTAGCAGGATGGGGTCCAGGTGGCAGCTGTGTGTGTGGCAGCAGCAGCCCTTGGGCATTGTGGTGCAGCTGGGCAGGCGATTGCTGCATGTGGGGGAGCTGGTAGGGCCCAGACAGCCATGGGTAAGCCAGCAGTTGGTGTGGTAGGCTAGCAGTGCCAGTGTGGTGGCTAGCAGGAGCCTGGGGCACTAGGCATTGCTGCTAGGGGCAGGAGCTAGAGCAGCCATGGTGTGGGGGCACAGAGGGGGTGACCAGACAACTGCCACCGGCTTTCTGTGCACTGTACATGCTGCTTCTGGCCAGGGAGCAAGGAGCAAGGCTGGCTTCTTAAGATGGTCTCCAGACACAGGCAGCCGGAGCCGGAGCCTCAAGCTCCCCCTGGTGGCAGCAGGGGCCCATTGCAGGGCTGCAAGAAGTAGAAGCAATTTGCTGCTAGGAGCAGCACATCTGCTCCCACGTCTCTGCATGTGTAGATGCCTGCCTGAGAACATTAACTCGTGAGTAGTTACTCACAAGTAAATTTGTCCCGGATCAAATGCATGTGTAGATGTACCTTCTCAGGACTTGAAACAGATCTGTAATTGAACTTGTTAAGGACTCTAACAATGCCATGTGGACTAATTACCTCATGGGCCAAACCTGCTTGGGGCTTTGACTGGCAGCAGTAACCCAGTTTATGACTCCAGCTGGCCACTGTCTGGGCCTCCTTACTGGCTGCTGGAAGAGTAGTTTCCCATTTAGCTCCAGCTGTGGCAGCAAGCTCCAGGCCAGCTAGGAGGTCCTGCTGAAAAGCTGCCCTGGAAAACCTGTTATCTGGTAGTCGTGGTTCCTTGCTCCGGCTTGGGTCTGTTCTTGAATCTGGCTTTTGGATTTCTCATTTGATCTGGCAATTTGGTGTCTGTTTCCTGAATCATGACTCGGGCTCTGCACCTGGATTCCTCCTGGGATCTGGTAACTTGGCACCTGATGCCTACACCTTGATCCAATCTGTTTTGGACCCTGCCTCTGGATTTCCTTTAGATATGGTAACTTGGCCCCAGATTCCCGCCTCCAGTGGGGCCTCTGGTTTGGCTCTTTCCCTCCCCCAGTGACCTTGCCACTAGGCCAGACCACCTATGACATGGTTTGTTATAGAGCCCTTTAGGCTCCCTTACTATTCCATGAGTCTCTTTGGAGGACAAGTGAAAATCATCAGTTTTGTGAAGAACAAACTGTGAACAGAATACATTCTAAAAATTGTACCGTTATCCTAGCAACCAACCTTTTTTCCCCCCCCGTTGCCTATATTTAAAAAAAAAAACCTGATGCAATAAAAAATGACATGGGAACAAATGTATCAAGTTGTTATGGCAACCAGAGTATGTAGGCTGAAATTTATGTATCCAGAATCAAAACGAATCTTCCATGCAAGTAAAATAAACATCCATGCTAATTAAAATATCATTCAGTTATTAAATTTAAAATAATTAGTCATGTTTTCGCTTGTAATTAATCACTTTCTTTTTTTTTCCCCATTTCAAAGTACTTGGTCCACTTACATATTTCACAGTAGTTTCTGAACTCATTTACCCCAGTGTTTATCAGCAGTAACTTCACTGAATGGGTTGATACATGAACACTAATGAACCTGAAATTTAGACATTCATATTCAGAGCCAGACTTTATTTGGCAGCTGACCTCTCAACTGTAACTTCAGCTCCCAGGGTGTTGTGGAGAAGCCAGTTCTAAATGAGCATTTGTTAATTATGTTCATCTTTTGAATTTTTTTTTTCTGGTCTTATAGGAAGCCAGAAAGTTGTTGGTCCAGGTGTTAAGATCCATTTTTCTCCATTGTCATGTTTCATCATCTTCATCAGTCTCTTAGACTGATAGAAGATTATGAGGTACGCGAACAAAGAGATGGTTGCATTCCTGGTAGCTGACGGAATTCCATTTCTCTGTTTAAGCTTTCCATAAGCTTTCTGTTCTGTGGCTTAGGGGCCTGTGTGGCAATTTGGGGATCAGAAAGGTGTGCGTTGAGGCCTTGGTGTGGACCCCAGTGCTTTATTATTCATCAGCAGCTTGGAAGATGGGAAGGAGTGCACCCTTAGCAAATTTGCTGATGACACCAAGCTGGGGAGAGCAATAGATACACTGGAGGGCAAGGCTAGGATTCAGAGTGACCTAGACAAATTGGAAAGTTGGACCAAAAGAAATCTTATGAGGTTCAATAAGGACAAGTGCAAGGTTCTGCACTTAGATTGCACCATAAACAAGTTCATGGATGACAGCAGTCTGGGGGGTATAGGAGATATACTGGAGGGTAGGGCTAGGATTCAGAGTGACCTAGTCAAATTGGAGGATTGGACTGAAAGAAATCTCCTCAGGTTCAATAAGGACAAGTGTTAAGTCCTGCACTTAGGATTGAAGAAACCCATTCATCACTACAGGCTTGGGACCAACTGGCTAAGCAGCAGCTCTGCAGCAAAGGACCTGGGGGTTACAGAGGACAATAAGCTGGATGTGAGTCAGCTGCGTGCCCTTGTTGCCCAGAAAGCTAACAACATCCTGGGCTGCATTAGGAGTGTTGCTAGCAGATTGAGGGAAGTAATTATTCCCCTATATTCTGCATCGGTAAGGCCACATCTGGAGTACTGTGTCCAATTTTGCCACTGGTCCCCCGGCCCCCTCCCCCCCCTACAGAAGGGATGTGGACAAATTGGAAAGAGTCCAGCAGAGGGCAATGAAAATGGAGGCTGGGGCACGTGACTTCTGAAGAATGGCTGAAGGAACTGGGCTTATTTAGTCTGGAGAAGAGAAGACCGAGGGTGGGGCAGGGGGATTTAATAGCAGCCTTGCACCTCCTGAAGGGTGGTTCCAAAGACAATGAAGCTGGACTGTTCTCAGTGGTGGCAGATGACAGAAAAAAAAGCAATGGTCTCAGTTGCAGCAAAGGAAATTTAAGTTAGATATAAGGAAAAACTTTCTCACTAGGAGGGTAGTACAGCACTGAAGCAGATTACCCAGGAAGGCTGTGGGATCTTCACCCTTGGAGGTTTATAAGACAGACAAAACCTTGGCTGGGATAATCTAGTTGGGGCTGGTCCTGCTTTGAGCAGGGGGTTGGACTAGATGTGACCTCCTGAGGGTCCCTTCCAACCCTAATTTTCTATGATGATGCATCTTGATGTCTTCAGATAAAGCTGAGCACACCCTGCAAGGCTGGTGACTACAGATGGGGATTGTTTAGGTGGACAAGTAAACAGATGTCCATACCTCATGCTGTGCCATTAATGCCCCAAATGTGTGGCCATGACAAAGGTGGTAATAGTTTTTGCTGTTTTATTGCAGAAGACATCTGTTTTTTATTTTATGGCATGGGAGTACAGTCAACCTGGAGCTGCTCACATTCCAGCTACCCTGAGTTGGTGCTCCTGTGGCTTGAAGGGCCCCATCCTTTGTGCCCCATGCAGACTCGGGCCCCTTAAGACCTGGGAACACCTGTTCAGCTTCCTCCACTTACAGAGACCCATCCAGGTAGTCTCTGGGATGTGTCTCTAAGTAGGGAACCCCATCTTTCCCCACTTACAAAGATGTGCCTCAGAGATTCCCTGGGGCATGTCTCTATAAGCAGAAAAAGCTGAGGTTCCCTGCTTACAGAGCTGTGCCCTGGAGTTTGCCCAGGGAACATCTCTGCAAGTGGGAAACCCTGGCTTTCTTCTTAGAGATACATCCTGGAGATACTCCAAGACATGTCTTTGGAAATGGGGAGCATGTTGCCTGTTGTGCCTCAGGATTATGTCCCTGCCTGTGGCAGGACAATGGGTGACGTGTGCTTTATTCAATGAAGTTGATCAGCTGCAGTGGGACACATGCTGCAACAGCTGCTCTGCTTCATTTAGCGATGTCTGTTTATACTTTTTGTGTATCAATTGATCACACTAAGACCTTAGCTGTGTATCCATGCCTGAATGTCTCCTGTTTATTTGTATATGGTTTATTACCCATGGTGGAGGTTTCCCTGATGTTGATTTTATTTATTTGTACTGCAGTAACACATAGCTTGGGCAATGCTGTATTAGGCGCTGGAAAAACGCAGAGTAAGGTTACTGCTACACGTTACCCTTAGGCTGTACTAAGTGCTGTGGAGTGTTAAGTGGTGCTAATGTTAGAACATGCGTTGTGCAGTCCCACCTTAAGGTTTAGCGACATCTTTGACCTGCACAACTGTGACTTGCCACAAGAGACCTGATGAGCAAGGCTTTAAATAGGAGCCCTCCCCCTCCTGATTATTCACAGGAGTGGAAGGGGAGCCATCATCAGTGAATGCAATCCCAGTGCCTAGCTTAGCATCCGAAGACATCCCCAAGCCATAAGACACCCCAGGACCCAGAGTCTCTCCCAAGCCATATGGCACCCCTTTATCCTCAGGCTCCCAAAAGCAGCACCAGCCTCTGTCTCTTCTGCCCCAGGGTCAGTGAGACCTACCGGCTGGGTTGTCAATGTCTTTCAGATCAATGAAGGTGTTGGAGCTGCCCCCATCTTTTGCATTGCTCTGGGTTTGAGTCGCTGGGTTCAGGTCAGGGTCATAGTCTGGCTGGAGAGCAAGTCCACAGAACAGACATCCTCCTGCTCCTGTGTGGCAGCAGGTGGCTCCTGGAAGACTACTTCATCACCGTTGCTGTTTCCTTCATCATTGTTGTTGCACCATACTGGGCCTGCAAACATGGCAACAAGCAATGGCATGATCCTTCAAGAGGATCTGGGGCAGCTCTTTATGGTAGGGAATGATGGTCCTTGCTGCACCCAAGACCTTGTTGGCATCTCTGCACCTTATGTTCCGTGAATTCAGGGACTTAATTTTGGTCCAGATCTATAGCTGGTCTTGATGGTGTCCCAAAGTCACTATCTGTGCTACAGTCAACTAATAGGTTGCCTAAGTCTCCCTGTTGCCCTTCATGCCTTTTTCAGTGGGGGAAATGGTCATCTCTTCACCCCAGATTGTGATGAGGTCCAGCACTTGACTGTGACTAAATTTGATGCCCACCTGATGAAGTCCAGGGAGGACATCCTTTGGCTTATTCTCTGTCCCTGGTTGACTCTGGTGGATGAGGAAAGATAGGTAATAGCTGTCTGCTTACACTGATGACTGCTTACACAGGGTCTCACCCCCTGGGGGAGAGAGGGGAAGTTGGCTTGGTGCCATTACCCTCTGGGCAATAGAGTTCAGAGGGTGGAAAGTTTATCTAGACAGAGCAGGAGGTGAGGGGTGGGCGATGGTGGATCCTAGGATGCTGGAGGACTGAAAATGGGTCATTCAGGTGCCTATACAGATGCTGAAGTGGGAGCCACTCTAATTAAAACACTGGCAGCATCCCCTGTATTCAGTGTCCTGCATTTCAAAATGGCCATGGGGTGCTTTAACTAAAGCTCATTCGATGAGCTTTAGTTAAAGCACACGCGCAGCCATTTTGAAACATGGGATGCTGAATACATGAGATGCTGCAGCATGCTGGAGTGCTCTAATGAGAGCGGTCCTTGAGCCTGCTCCAATGCACTCTAATTGGAACGCATCCAAGTTGGTGTATTATACACACCCCTTATGTCCACAGGGCAGTCATACATTACTGTAACGTGAGCTGAGTAACACAGCTCAAAGATAAACCTGGGCCAAAGTGGCATGACTTTAAGATGGTTAGAGGTTGCTTAGCACTAGTTTTCATGCTTTAAAATGTAGATGCTCCGGGCATTTCTACACATGCAAGCGCTGTAGCTCTAGGAGCTTAGAAAAATGCCCAGCACTGCGATGCTTGCAGTTGTATAAGTGGTGAAATGCATGCCAGCTCTGACAAAATGGCGGTGGCATGTTTTTGAAAAAAAACACATCGAGGGTGGCTTAGTTCAAAAGTGTACCCACCGCTGCCATTTTCCGCACATTGATGCACATTTCGTCGCTTATACAAGTGCATGTGGTGCAGCGCAGTTCACTCAGCTCATGTGTGAAGCAGGCCTGATTAATTGAGTCTGCTCTGAAGCAGTGGATCTTTGGTGCATTGTGGGACAGAAAAGTATGTGTATAAATGCCTTCCTGTGTTACGAGTCCTAGTGCAGCCTTAGGGTAGCATGTAACAACACCCTTAAATGCCTTCAAGAGCTTACAATGGAAAAAGGCAAGAAGGATTGGAGAAAAGAAATATTTGTCACATTGTAGATTGGAAATTGAAGCAGAAGGAGATCAGCTGACTTCTCGGTTTAGGTGGGGCATGTGTGATCTTTGGCAAAACAGTTTGCATTTTAAAGTGCTAGCTCTCATGCTTTAACCAGCAGTTGTAAGGAGGACTGGTGACATTAAACAAGGCAAGTCTTGTTTGGAAGTGTTTTTAATTTTTAATGACCAAGCTGAAGCAAGTGCCTGATTCAAAGAGGTTTTGGGTCTGCTCTGGCTGCCTCTGAGAGATCTTATTTTCACTGTCAGTGGCAAGTAGGGTGATGATGATGTACAGACACCAAACAACCAACATCTGGTTCATATTGGATTACTTTTATATTGAGTAAGCTAAATAATGAAGAAAGGGAGTCTCTTTCTCTTTTCCAAGAATCAATCCCTGTTCTGAAAACTGTAGAGTAGTACAAAACCTAGTAGCAAGCATATGACATTAGGGATAGAAGTAGGGTGTACAAAACTCAGGCCTCTTTCAGGCTACCAAGCACTAATTACATAGGAATGATGTTTAAGCCATGGCAGGTAGGTTTCAGAACAGTGACCTTTTTGTGAAAACTTCTGCAGCTCACTAGCAATGCCCTGACACATCTGTAAGTACTCTGAGATTGAAGCTTGCTTTCTGGAAAAAGAAGCTTATTAAATCAAGTTTTGACCTTTCTGGAGCTTAAACCAAAATCTCTAACAAATTCTCCCAAAATCTTTGCCACACCCCCTTATTAAAGGGACAGCGCCAAATAACTAAAATGCAACAGTAAAATATTTAACTCAACATTCAAACTTGCTTCTAAATTCAATAATTTTCTTTTAAATTACTCCCAGACTTTTGCCAGTGTTCTTGCACTAGTCTGGATGCCTACAGCCATATTTTTTTCCCTCTATACTTGAGTTGTTTGGGAGTAAACACATACCTTATGTTTAAAGAACTCTCACATCTGCCATTTTCCATTTCGGCCATAGAAGTAATGGAGGTGGAAGAGTATGGTGTTACCCTTTAGATGACCGACCTAGAGAAGACACATACCACAAACCATTCATGCACGTGCACAATTCAAAGATTTGTGCGCCTGTTATGGATATGGGGACTCTGTTTGTTTCTGGGTCTGGGACCAGGTTATAACGTACTGGTTAGGCAGAGTAGGAACAGGTAGCAATAGCCCTGAGTGGGTCATCTGTGACCCTAGCTGGTCTTGAAGTAAAGCATATGTACCTTTGCCTAATGAACCAAATCTCCTAACGTGGAAACAAGAACAGAGGTATAAACCATTATTTGTGGTCTAGCCAGTAGCGAGCCACCGTGTTTTTGCAACAAATATGGATTTGGCATCTTCCTTTTATAGGGCTGAGTAGGCCAGTGGATGAAACTTGGCTCTGCCATATTTGAGACCAAGATAGAAATGTTAGGCCTACTGATGCTAAGAGTTTTCACTGGTTTCAGCAGGGGTGGATCCAGGGGGAGTGCAGTGGTGCAACTGCAGCCCTCCCACCCTGCTTTGATTACTGGCAGCAGTGATGGTGGCAGCAGCAGCAACAGCATTTCTATTCAAGCAACAGTGAGAGAGTCAACTCCACTTCATAGCTCATTATAATCTATCTGATTCTTTCTAAAAATCTTCAGTCCACAGGTGTTAATGACCAGCTCTCCTTTTTAATGGTCTTGATGTTTCACTAATCGAGCTAGCTTTTCTTTGGCAATTCTGCTGTTTTTAGTTGCTCCTGGTTATGTAGCTCCTATTCAAGAGCCCTGCAGACTGTTTTTAACTCTATTTTAAAACATTAACTCAGGTGAACATTAACTCAAATGTAGAAATAGCTTTCAATGAAGGATTGGATGGAAGATGTTCAAGGAGGTTAGATTTTGTTTTATGAGTCTCAAAAAGAGATGTGCATTTAATTCTAATGACTACAGGACTAATGAAACAGCATCTTTGAATTATTTTTGCCTAGTTTCTTTTAAAAGACATGATAGAAAATTAAAACACATTCCAAGCAAGTTATATTTGTTTTTGCTTCAATTTTAAATGGAATAATATAGTTCTATGCCCCTAGCATATTAGGGAAGCATCTCATGTCTTCTTAACTGGAGAAAATGTGTTGTGTTAAGGGATGATGCACCACACAATCTGCACTCCCATTTTTGAAAACCTAGATCTACCCATGCATTTCAGCAAGGATGGAGTTTTATTTCTGGTTTCTATTTCTACTCTGGTATGCAGCGAATGACCTTGTGCAAACTTTGCGTTATCTGTGAAGTGACTGAATGATAGTTACTTCCACACATTTCAGAATGAGATCTTTGCTTATAATGACTGTGAAGGCTACAGAAATAACAGAATCAGTCCATAAAAGAGCTGAGGCTAGAGCTGTGGTGTCTGGGCTTGTCATGTTCTTCCTTTTCTATACGCCACTGTGAGAATGTCCTTGAACCTCCAGCCAATTCTGCTTCACCCAGATTGCATGGAGAATAGGATTTTTCTCCCCGTCATGAGGTTGCTTTCAACGGAAGGCAAAATTGGATTACTCATAAATCTGTCTGATTTGGCATTGCAGTTTAGACAGAGGCGGGGAAAAACAGCAGAATTTTTGATGGATGGGACATTACGTGGAAGGTATTCTTACCACTTCTCATCTGTGGAGAAGAGATGAACCCAAATCATTTCTGACTTGCAGCTCATGTGTCATTTCCGTATAACACATCACAGCAGCTCTAGTAGAATTGGCTGCAATCCTATACACAGGTGTGATTTGCGGTTTGCTGTATCAGTATCCTACTGTGTGGGCACGTCTACACGAGATGCTTAATTTGCAGTAGCTTAATAACACTGTGCAGTACTGTGCCAGGCAAAAACCGTGTCAATACACTACTGTCCAGCAGTATTAGGCTACTGCGCAGTAAGCATCACTAAAACACTGTGTATCACTGCTACTGTGCAGGAATGGGGTGTCTGTGAATTTATTAAGTACTACATTAAGCAAGTTCTAAATTAAATGCACAGTAACTAGTGTGCGTTAATGAGCATGTCAATGTGCCTTGTGTGTCTCAACTCCCCTTGAACTGCTTCCCTACTCTTGTATGGCTGCTAAATGAATTATTGTACATGAATAAACTGTGAAATGGGTAATTCCAGCATATACTGGCATATCTTTCACTTCCCCTTGTAGCTTCCTAAATATTTTAATAACTTATAAAATGCTTATTTTTAAAACTGCTAATTAAATAAAAGTCAATATCTCCCAGCACTATGTATTCGTAGGAGCCTTTGATTACCAGGATGATTGATTTTTTGACAGACTCCTGTTTCTACCAGGACATACCAAAGAAAATTTCCGATATATTTCTGTTCTGTAATCCTGTCACCCCTGCCCTGAAGATGATCATAAGAGGAAAATAGGCATTTACCTAAAAGCCTGTACGGTGAAAGATGAATTCTGCCCTTTCCAATTTAGGGTTGGGTTATACCACAGGAAGTATGATCTGTCCCAAAGGAGCTCAGATCAGAGAGGGAAAGCACAGACTGCAACTGCCTTTCAGCCTGTTCATCTCAATGCACCATCGCTGTGGAGGTAAAGTCACAAACTTGCCTCCTGTGGGTGTGGAATACACCTGTCCCTGCATCTTGTAGGTGAGGCATGCTCCAGACTCCACAATACAGGAGTTAGGACTTGTGAGGCACACAGAGGATGGGACGAGAGGGATCTTTGGTGGAAGAATCACTGTAATGGCCCATCATCAAGGCTTGAACCCAGGACCTTTAACTGAACTTTGCCACTTGAAGAATAACTTAATTAGCTGACAGCAAGAATTGGCTGCAAATGAGGCTCTTATGCATGGTCTACAACCCTTCAGGCACAATCTAGCCTTTACTGATTTCTCCATTGACCAAATGCTGACTGACCAATATGTACAAGGTGTGCCAAAAACACTTACCAGAAAGAGGAAGCTAAATGTCAAAGAGTGGTCCCTGCTCCCATTTTTGACTTGAGCTGTTGTCTTCTAGTTTTAGAAGGCCTCTCTATTGGCTGTCTGCTTCAGGTGATGCACTAGATGTGCTGGGTCATACTGTTGGGTCTTATGGCATAACACAAATAGGACACCTGTGAATCTTTTATGTATAGATTATTCCTGCCAACAGATGGCATGATCTATCACAGAGGTAAAAAAACAAAGTGGGTGAATTTGTGTGATCTTGTATTGTTTGGCATCCATTGAGGACACTAAGTAGTTAGTACTGCAGATCACCACGAGGTACCTCATATCGCCATGTTATGCCTAAAACCAAGTTTTCTTCAATTCCAGAGCCATCTATCTGAGAATTGGCCTGCAATTAGGGAATTCACTTCCTTCAGGGAGCAGAGTTGCCTTGGGGCAGATCATATTCTGCAATAACCTGTTGGATATGGCACTCTTTTTGGTTCATTGTGGAAAATGACAATATAGCATCACTTGGAAGAAGTCTAGCAAGTGACAGGTCTTCCATAATTCATCACTGTGTGCTTAAGGGTGAGGTAAACACCTGGAAAAAAACACCAATGGTTGCTTTGTTGATAGACAGTTGTGACAACTATAGATGTCTTAGTGAGGTCCAGGGAAAAAAAGTGCCATAACACAGAAAAGCTGCATGTAGACATTGTTAAAATTAGACTACATTAACAAGTAGCTAATATGATTAGCATTTTATTAATAAAACTTTTATGTCTAATGCTATAAATTTGCACAATGAGAGACACTGCCCTGAAGAGATTAGTCTAAATAGTCTGTGTTTAATTATAATCTAAAAAGATTAGGGTTAATTAGACCAAAGATAATCTTCCAATTTTATGTGTTGTAATTCTCATGGTTACTTATCATGTGAGCAGTTACCATGTAGCTATTACAACGTTTGCTTACAGTGTCTTTTCACCAGTCTCCTCTCCTCTTTTTGCTGAACTAAAAGAAATAAAATAGATAAAATAGTTTGTGAACAACTGTCTTTAGGTTGAGAGAAATAATACAAAGTTCAGTGTCTTGGGAACATGTTATGATGCAGACTTTAAGGCAGGACTGTTATTTGTCAAGCCAGCTGCAAATAGAGGAGTGATCACGAGTGGTCTTATGCATGTTAACTCTAGTTGAACCATCTCACTCTAGGCTGCACAGGTTGTACCACACACCTGTGTAACTGGTAGGCTGGACATCAGGCTTCAGGGAGAGTGAGCTGTTGCTGCGTGGCGCTGTTGTGAGAGCTTCCAGCTGGCAACTCTTGGACATACCTGCGTCCTCTGAGAGCTCAGGTAGCATAGGCTTCAGGATAGCCTCTAAAGGCATAGGGCTGGATTTTCCTGTTAGACTGCTATAAATCAGGACAATAAAAGAATCAGGTCCCAAATAGCCTACTTTTTACAATCCATTTTACAACACACTGTAGGGCCCCCCCCTTTTTTGCCTATTGACTTTTCTTTGCAAGGTCCAGCTTAGTCTTTTTTCAAAACACACAGCTAAATGCCTATTGTATGTTAGATGGATTGCTGATGTTGCTTTATACAGCTTTAAGAGCCGCATATTGTTTTGCTAATGCGTATTGAACCTTAATCCAGTGATACAGAGAGATGTTACAGATTTATTATTATTACTGTTTGTCTTGAGCTGTTTGTATCCTCTTAATGTCCCTGTTCTCCCTCTCGTCACAATTAATCTCTGACCCATTTCCCTAAGGGAAACAATTGAAAAATTGCATACCTCTGTATGACATTGTTCTATATTATTACATAATAGTGGTGTTGGTTAGTGATGAGAAATATGTAGAAAAATCATATAAAAGGTAAACAAAAGGAGGCTTTTCCATATAGGATTTTACTGTTGTGCTCATTGTATAAATGATACTGTATTGTGGTTGTCTAAGAAGAATTGATGGGTGGGTGAGCAGACGCTGAGCTGATTCATACAGTTTATAAGAGTTTCTGTAAAAAATTACAAAAGATTTTAGTGCTAAACAGGTTATACCCAATGACTGCTAAACTGGAATTACAATGTATGTGCAAGCTCCTTAAATACTTTTAAAAATTACTTTCCTCTTCTAAAAGAACACAAATGTGACTTACGGAACTGATGGCACTTGTGGGTGTTCTGAAATAAGAGCTAATGTCCAGACCCCTTGGACTTTAGATACTTCGGTTCAGTTCTGGATTCTTCCAATGCCTTCCTGTGCATCTTTAGTGGCCAGCACTTGTAGAGAAATGATCAGGAAAGCCAAGGTGGTGACTGAGTTTAGGTTAGCCATGGGACTCAAGGACAGTAAGAAGTCCTTCTTTAGGTATGTAGGCAGTAGAAGGAAAACAAATGGAAGTGTGGGAGCCCTGCTTAAAACCTCGGGACAGCTGGTAACAGGAAAAAACAGAACTCCTGAATACTCGCTTTGCTTCAGTATTTCACCGGACCATGGTGAAAGTCAAGCAAGATAAGGCTCATAGGGGACATGCCAGGACTGATGGCCTCCCCACTGTGGATGCTGAGTGGTACAATACCAATCAGAAAAGCTAGACATTTATAAGTCAGTGGGACCGGATGGACAGCATCCGAGAGTGCTGATGGAGCTGGCTGGGGTCATCGTGGAACCCCTGGCAAAGCTCTTCCAGAGTTTGTAGCACACAGGGGAGATCCCTAAGGATTGGAAGAGGGCCGACATTGTGCCCATCTTCAAGAAGAGGAAGAGAGAGGACCCGGGCAATGATAGGCCAATCAGCCTAACCTCCATCCCAGGGAAAATCCTGGAAAAGTTCATTAAAGAATCTAGGTGCGATATGCTTGTGGAAAGTAAGATTCTGAACGACAGCCAGCACGGTGTTGGCACAGGTAGGTCTTGTTTTACCAATCTCATCTCCTTCTACGACCAGGTCTCTCACCACCTGGCCATGGGAGACAAGGTAGATGTCATCTACCTAGACTTCCAAAAGGCTTTTGATCTAGTCTGCCATGATATCCTTGTGGGAAAACTGGAAGATTGTGTGCTCAGCTGCTTGACGGGTCAGTGGGTGGGAAACTGGCTACAGGGTAGGGCCCAGACAGTTCTCATGAACAGATCTGTGTCGTCCTGGCGCGAAGTGGCCAGTGGCATCCCTCAGGGGTCCGTGCGTGGACTGGTGCTTTTCAACATCTTTATCAATGATTTGGATGGGGGAGTGAAAAGCTCACTGGCCAAGTTTGCAGATGACACCAAGTTATGGGGCAGTGTGGTCACGCCAGAAGATAGGTTGCAGATACAAGCGGATCTAGACAGGCTTGAGAGTTGGGCAGACCAGAACCAGGTGAAGTTTAACACTTCCAAGTGTATGATGCTCCATCTGGGGGCAAACAACCCTCAACATACATATAAGCTCAGTGGTGACAGCCTGACTTGCACCATGGCCGAAAGGGACCTAGGGGTAATGATCGACCATTGCATGAACATGAACTGTCAGTGCGATGCAGTGGCCAGCAGGGCAAATAACACACCGGTATGCATCAACTGATGCATCTCGTGTAATACTAAGGAAGTGATACTTCTGCTGTACTCAGCACTGGTGAGACCGCAGTTGGAGTACCGCATCCAGTTCTGGGAGCTGCACTTCAATAAGGATGTGGAAAAACTTGAGAGGGTCCAGAAAAGAGCCACCCGTATGATGAGGAACTTGCAAGGCAAGCCATATAAGAATAGGCTGAGGGACCTGGACCTCTTTAGCCTAAAGTAGAGAAGGTTGAGAGGGGACTTAATAGAGGCTTATAGCTATATCAGAGGAGTGCATCAGGAACTTGATGAACAGCTGTTCACTAGGGCATCCCTGGGGAAGACCAGGAGCAATGGATACAAACTCCTGGAAGGCCGCTTCAGGCTTGATACCAAGAAAAACTCCTTCACAGTCAGGGTGTCCAGACTGTGAAATAAACTCCCTTCAGAGGTGGTGCAGTCACCTACCCTGGAGGCTTTTAAGAGGAGACTGGACAGTCACCTTGCTGGGGTTACTTGACCCCAGTTGTCTTCCTGCCTAGAGCGAGGGGGCTGGACCTGATGATCTGTGAGGTCCCTTCCAGCCCCTAATAATCTATGAATCTTTGGGCAAACAGTTTTGCCCCTCAGGGCCTGGGTTCCCCATCTGTGAATGGGGTAACAATGCTTCCTCATCTTACAAGGGTATGGTGAAAATGAACTATGGTGAATAAGACTGCAAGGTGCTCTCTTTCTCCAGTAACTACCTAACGTGTAGGCTGGAATTGCAGTGCATAATACTGACTAGTCTGGACCTGCTGCAGTATCAGATGTAACTGTAAGCATGTTTTTAGTGTTAAACATGTTTCTAGTTCCATTAATCCCAGTGCAGGTGAGCACATGTCTAATTTGTTTGCTGGCTGCGAGCCAGAGTGCTCCGCACATCACTGGACTAACCCCTAAATAAACAGGCTAGCATCAGGCAATGAAATATTTGCACATGTGGATCTGATTTGGGCTATTTCTTTGGCACTAGCCCATTGTTTTCTAAATGGTGCTGGCAGGAGTTGGCCTATTTAAAATGCTGACAATTGCTTGCTTGTTGTGTTAAAGTTGACTGCTCCTACTGAATGGTCTAATCATGATGATTTCACATTGCTCATGCTTTCTAGGATGCTCAGTGCCAGGAGAGATGTAGCACAGTACACTGCTGGAATCCATGCTGCTTTCCTATTTATGTGCCCCAAGCTTTTTAGTGGGGAGATACCTACCAAACTATTTGCTGGAATCATGTTTCATTCAAACTTAACTCTTTTGCTGGTTGCTGCATGGAGCCGAGAGAGAATTTCACTCCTTCCCCTTCCCTTCCCACTCCTTCCCTGCTTGGGATTTTGACTGGAGCGTGCCAGTGCCCCTGCTGGGACTTACAGCCAGAGGTTCCTGATTACAGGGTCTTGTCCCTCCGTTCAGGGGCAGACCGATTGCCATATTTGAGGAGGAATTTTACCCCATGATCAGATCCGTATGGACTGTTTGGGGAGGGACTGCCTTTCTCTGTAGTGGGGGGTGTGACCCTCTACCAACCCTCTACCTGGGATCTCTTGAGTGCATACTAACAAGCTTTTGCAGAAGCAGCTGACTGCTGTGGTCCCCCTGCTTTACTTGTGGTGGGTTAGGGTGTTATGTCTTGTGTTGTGTCAGGGTTGACTGCAGTTGTACTAAGAAGTTAAAATATGGATTTGTATAGGATGGTTTGGACAGGGATATTCCTGTCGCAGGCAGGGGGTTGGACTAGAAGACCTGTTTAAGTCCCTTCCAGCTCTACTTCTTTATGATTTTCTAATTTCTGGAGAACAGGATTATGAACTAAAATCACTCAGATGAATTACAATCATGAACTAAAATCTCATAAAACAGTGATTCTTAATCAGGGTGTCCTGGGGTGCTGTGAGATCCTTTTAAGGATGATGCAGGGTGTAGCTTGGTAGATGTGCAAACAGCTGAACATGTGAATCACAAAATAAACCCAAAGATTTCAAATAGGACTCCATAGTGTCAAACACATATTAGCCTGTTGTGGTCTTTCTGAGTTCTTTGCAACAGATTATTTGCTCGATTATTTTTTCATAGTCAAAAACCAGGTGAAAGTTAAGACCTGGCATTATAAAAAGACTGAGAACCATCTCATAAAACAAAATGCTAGTGCTGTAGAAGAATACCTCCCTCACATACATGTTTAAACTGTAAATAAATAGATACAAGTAAGAAGGCTTACCTGATTTATCAATTAGCCAGGAAAATGGAACCATTGAACTTTTCCTATGGGCCAGGCACTGAAGATGACATTTTGAAAGAATTTGGTATGTTTTTTATTATGCTTTTAGTCAATGTTGTAAAAAAACCAAACAGTGCATAAAAGAAAGAAAAGAAGAAAACTACTCTTCAGTATTTAATTAAATGAAATTGCAAGTATTATTGCTGCCTTGCAAATTAAACATGAGATAGTTTTAGATATTTTACAGTTTGTGGATCTACTGCAGTTGTTGTAGATGAAGGACCTAATGAAATTAATGGGTGTCTATACACATGCTCTGGGGTAGGGGCGGGGTGAGTGGGGGAACATTTCAATTATAGCAGTTCTCAGACAGCTGCTCTAATTAAAATGCTGCAGCGTCACATGTATTCAGCATCCTGTATTTCAAACTACCCTTTTGAAACACGGGATGCTGAATACAGGTGACGCTGTAGCACACCGGAGCATTCTAATAGGAACACTCCAGCAGGCTCAATTAATCAAGTCTGCTCCAATGTGTTCTACTTAGAACACAACAGAGCACGTGTGTGGGCGTCCACTGGGACTCTGGACAGTGATTTCAGTGAGATCAGTTTGACTGCCCATTGTTACAGCCTGATCCTTTGAGCTCTGACCACTCTTAACTCACTTTGCAGGCAAAGAAAGTTGAGAACGCTTAGTGCCCAAGACACCATAAGTTCAGTAGACCTCAGTGGAAGTTGCTATAGAATTACTTCTGAATATTGCAGATGGCAAGATAACCTGGAGAGAGATGCATGGGGCTCAGATTATTGTAGCTGAGATTTGAATGTGGGTTTGAATTAAGATTATACTCCTGCATGTACAGACATATGCTTGCAATAAGGAAAAATAGTGATATAACATGAGTATCATCTGCTTTTTTCCCTTTAGTCTGCAGCTTCCAGTGGATCAAATGGTTCTGTATTATGTGAAGAACACAATAAAGAGAACCAGTCTTTTGAAAATCATTCTGCCAACCTGAAGACAAAGGTAAGAGCTGCGGTTATTTTTTCTAGGTGGTGAAATACTTTGCTGATGTTCTTATGCATTTTCTCCAGCATTTTGTTAGAGATGAAGTGTGTGGAATAGACTGAGTTTTAGGTTCTTGTAGTCATTCCCTGCTGTTTACTAACAGAATGTAAGTTGGGAAGGTTTAAATCAGATTTATAACAATTGTTATATGTCACCAGTCCTGTACTATTCCACACCAGGTTTTTGGTCTGTTCAACATACAGAAATGCCATTAATGTTAGTAAAACTAGTTAAAGTCTTGTGATGTTTAGCCTGACCTGGAAGTTATTTTGTTTTTAAAGATCTTACGTGTTATTCATTTTTGCAGGTTACTCCTTTTTATTTAGTTAAATTTATTTTAAGATATCAATTTTGCAGTGGAAATTGTAGTCTGGTATCCTGGTAGCTTAGTAAAAAATTGGTAAGGAAGACTATGAGTGTTTCAGCAGATGTAATGATTTTTGTATTGACAAACTAATGACAGTTACAGTATTTTAAGTGAATATTGACTAGTAAAGGAAGCAACATGACTGCCTAGGTCTCTATGGGGGGGGGGTTGTTACAGTTCTTTGTAATGGTTGTACAATTGCAGTGATGGAGTTAAATGCTTGTGAGTGTGTCTGTTTTAACATATACGGTGTTTTGATATGTTCACAACTTGGCTGTAGCAATTCTCTCTGGGCTTAAATATTACCCTGCAGAGTTTCAGTCCTGAAATCATTATTATTTTTCCCCAAATAAAAGCAAATGATTTGGGGTTTTCTTTCATGTCAGCAAATTGAAAAGAAAATAGAAGTTAACTGGATTGGAATGTTTATTTGAAGTCTTATGGACCTCAAAGAAGCTTTTGTTTTTTAACACTGAAAAGTAGTAGGTTATTACCTCTTGTCTTAGACCTTCTGTGTATAAATTTCTGGACTGGATTTGTCATTCATTAATGCCTTAAAATCTCTAGCAGTAATGATCCAGGATATTTTTCTGATTTTTCTCTTCCTGAGTACACTCTGAAGTGCCACATAGCCTTTATCATAGTCCTCTAGAGCCACTTCAGTGTGCAAGTACAACTTGATGCAAGTAGGAATAGCAGAAATGGGTTCTCTGGTCAACACTTGCTGATTAACAGTTGACTATGATTGACTGAAATTAAAGGGAGATTAGGCCACTGAGCAACATGCAAGTCCAGGGTCTCAGTATTTTATAGCCTGAGTACAAATTGAATTAATCAGGTGTCCTAGTCTTCAAAAGTATTTAGTATTTGATGTAACGTGTTACTCACAGTGGGGTTTACAGGTGCTCAGCCCCTGACCTGCCCCCCGTTCCTCCCCACCTTAAGCAATATCATGCTGGTTGGTGTGGGCAAGAGTTATGTAAACAATATTCTTGATATGAAGAGGGAAAGGGCATGAAAGGTGCCATTTCATGGTTATTGATTTGAAAGCACAGTGCCCCTTATTCTAGCTCTCTGTCTGCAATCTGCAAATCATTTCCAGCATCAATGTTGAACTGAAGAGCGCTGCCTTGTTCACTGTTGTTTTTAAAGCCATGAGCACTCTGGCTTTCTTTACTCCAGGGAGAAGCCATTGATTCAGTTGGTGGAAATAGAAATAACGTTAGCCATTGTCACTCAGGTGTGAAGTCCCAGGTACACTGAGTGTGCTGGGATAGAGCTCCGGTAGCCAGGATAACGTTGCCAAACACTGAGAAATTCATTCTTGCAGCTGGCACTTTCTTGAATTTCCAAAATTGTGGAATTTTTCCACCGTGCGGACATTTGGTTTGGATTTCCTGGTATTTGCTGGATTGTCACTTTATTTGAAAAAGGCATTTTGCCTAACTTATTCTCAAAGGACTGTGCTTGAGTGTCAATAGTATGCGGCCATGATAGTGGTTCACTGTTATCGGGGCCTGTTGCATATTAAAATGTGTACACAAAGGTTTTTCAAGGGCTTACAACTGATTGGATGGTAGTTTCACTCCCTCAGTCTTGTGGCTGGGAATTACAATGAACTCTTGATAGCACTGTGTCAAGCCTGAGAGTTGAGAGCTACATTACTATCAAGTACCATGTGCTTTTATTTTCGGTCCCACCCACATAACCTAGTCTTGCATATTTAATTGATGCACTTCTGTTTCATTCTGAATAAGCGACTGTGGGCGCTGAGATAAAATAGTTATGTCACTGTATGCAAAATAATAGTTATGTACAACATTACTCAGGAGTTGTGAATTATAAGGGCATGGTGTTCTTCCAAGGGTTTGCTTGAATGAGCATGCTAGTTGCAGGGACATGGAGATGCACAAGTGCTGTCCATATCCTGTGATCTGAGCCCAACAGCAAGGAATGTGCTCTCCTAGTCCACCCTGAAGATGATGGAAAGGATCTGGAGTCATGTCTCAACCTCTGCTGATGTGTTGGATACACCAGCCCAGCACCAATTCCTTTGCAGGCCTGCTTTACCATCTACCAATGAACTGTGTGGCAGTGAGGCCCAGCTGGGCTTGGCTGTATGGTGTACAGCAATAGTAATTTATTTTAGTGTCTTTGAATGTAGGTTAGCAATGAGAGACAAGGGAAGGGATCTAGTACCATGTGATTAACTAGAAATTTCAGTACCACCAGAGGATATATACAGGCCATCATTTAAGTTACCCCAAATTAAAATCCACTTGGCACTTGCAAGGGAAGTTTATATATTTATGTATTCTGAAAATATGATGCTAACAATTCTGGATAGACAGTTGCCAAAATGTCCAAAGTCAGTGCTGTTAGGGCTGGTGGTGATGGACTGATGTCACACAACAAAAAAGACTAAGGTCAATTGGTCAAAAGCAGGTGGATTTTTCAAGAATGAGTGCATGAAATGAGGTTCTATGGTAAGTGCTGGATTCTTAGAACTGCACATCATGTAGTAGAGTTTTACTTCCTTCTTTTATTTCAGCCTGGGTATGAACAGATGAACAATGAGCAGGGGTATTTAACATGGTTCAGCTGAATCTGTTTAGCCTGTTTGCTCCCATCACGTGACAAATGGAAATTTAACTGGGGCAGCTTATTGTAGAATGAAACAGGATTAAGTTATCACAGCTCAGCATCAGTTACTGCAGGATGGGAGTAAACAAATGAACCTGTTGCACTTGTGAACAGTAAACCTTTACCCCATCCCAAATTAATATAACTGTTCATCCAGCTGCACAGTCAGAATTAACCATTAGAAATCAATTTCACTTTTGTCTGTAGTCAGTTCCACTTCAATTCTTAGTTCTAACTGTCTTAGTTCAAACCTTATGAAGAAAGACTAAAGGATCTGGGACTGTTCAGCCTGGGGAAGAGAAGACTGAGGGAGGACTTGGTGGCCATCTATAAGTATGTAAGGGGTGAATATCAGGAGCTGGGAGAAAAACTGTTCACTAGGGTGCCATGGGGTAGGACAAGAAACAATAGCCATAAACTGTTAGAGGATGGTTTCAGGTTGGATGCAAGGAAGAACTTCTTTACAGTAAGGGTGACCAGCATCTGCAATAGACTTCCCAGGGAGGTGGTGCAGTTCCCAACCTTGGAAGTTTTCAAGAGGAGCCTGGACAGACAACTTGCCGGGATCATTTGATCTCATCAGTATTCCTACCCAGAGCAGGGGGGTTGGACTCAAGGTCCCTTCCAGCCCTTAATTTCTATGATTCTGTGATTCTGCAGACTTTTTCAAAACTCCCAAAAAATGTTTAAAAACACGTTTTCATGGAAAATGTCCTAGAAACTGTCCTGCTGGTTTGGTAGTGTTGCCAGTTCTGGACATTTTCAAAGGGCCTAGGCCAAGCAGCAGAACTATGGCTAAGCAGAAGGCCCCAAAGCCTGTTTCTGAATGACTGTATTGTGAACCTTTGCAGATGTGACAACTAGCCTGGTCAGCAAAGTAAAGGAAGTCATCGAACACAATTAAACAAAGGACAAGGCCTGAAAGGACCTAACGGAGGACCATAATCTTATCTTAAAATATTATTAGTAGTGATTGATATAACTAAATGTATAAAATGTTATTTTATACATTTATTATTTATTACATGTATAAAATGTTATTTTATAGGTATATTTTTGTTACTTTGCTTAGACAGTTTGTACAAACAAAAACAGTTTTATCAGAGAACTAAGTTAAGACGAAACAGGCCATTGCTGAATAATATTTCACAATGGGAATGAAAGCAGCTAAGAAACCCTCTTTCTTTCTTTCCCAAGGATATAAATCCTAACACACTGATACCTTCCAAGTCCACAAGAGATTTAGTTCATTCCAGTTTCAGAAGTTTCATTAAAACAAAGACATATCAATGAAACCAATCAGAGATCATTTATTAGAGTATTAAAACCAGCCATCTATAAATATTGGGCATAGGCTGGAGGCAAATTTGGAGAACTTGGCAAATTCAAGAGGACTGCCAATCTGCATGCTACCTCCTCCCACCTCTCAAGTTGTCCCAGTCAGTATAGGTGATAATCTATGTTGTGCTGTCACAGGTAGCCAGATAGACTTTTGGATACATTGTTGTTTTATGTTTTAAAGTACAAGCAAGTAAAAGGTTGGTCTGTAGACCTGTTTCTACCTCTCTTATCAGTAGCTTACTCACAAGGTTACCTGTAATCTGGGTAACAACGTTGCAAGCCAGGCTTTGGCTCCAGATCTGATGCTGCAATTGAAAACTGGACTTGAGTTATACTGGAAGGATCTGAACACAGTACATTCATGGATGTTAAAGCTATTAGGTCAATTTGATCTCTTTCCTGCATGATGTGAGTCATAGAATTTCAGATACTCTCCTCTGATACCCTTCATGGATATTAATTTTTTTAATGGACATCTCATACATGTTTGCTTAAATGAGAAATGAAAGGGACCAGTTACCAAGCTCAGTAGTTCTCAAACAGGGGACTGCAGATCACGTATTCATAGATTTCATAGATTGTCAGGGGCTGGAAGGGACCTTGCAGGTCATCAAGTCCAGTCCCCCACTCTAGGCAGGAAGACAACTGTCCACTCTTCTCTTGAAGCAAACTTAAAATCCCTGTGTGTCAAGGACTACCTCAGGCTGCTAACATATGCAAAGGATTCACCTGTAGCACCTGCCCTGGCTGGGAATTGAACCCAGGTCTCCTGCATGGCAAGCAGGAATTCTACCATTGAACCACCAATGCTATTGGAGGGGTGTAGACCTGCTCCTGTTTCCGTGGGGGAATATCTGTCATTCCTCTTTCAACAAGGTTTCCTGATAGTTGTACATCAGTCTTGGACTGAGTTTTGAGTCCCCAGAGGATATTTTTGGCTAATTACATCAACCGCAACAACTAAATTCATCCCTTTTCATCCCAGGTGACTGCTTCAAAACTTTTATTTTTGACAGGTGTTTCTCTATGTTATAATTCAGGCATGATCATATTTACAGATGTCATGACAATGGAAGGAGGGAAGAACATAGAGCAGAACCTTTTGGGAAATGAGCACAGTGATGCTGTTGGCCACAAGGGGGGAATTGGTCTTAGTACGTATGGAAACTGTTTGCCCAGGGAGATGAAATAAACAGCTAATGTGTACAGTTGGGACAAAACAAAGCAGCTGAAACAAAGCAGCACGTTAAAGCATGTTGGCTTTCATCTTTTCTCTTTAATATTGCTCTCCAATAGTACTTTTATGTCTAATGTAACTGAGCAATATAGTGCCAGTGTGCCATTTTAGAACAAGGTCTGAGGGGTTGACTGGAAGATATAAAGTGATCTACAACTTGATTTAAAAAAGAAAGAACTACTGGGCTAGTCAACTTTATTCTCAGGGCAGTATTGGCTTAGTCTTGTGAGCTGGTACATGTAAATCTGATATCTGTTATTAGACCAACTCAAATAGTCTAATAAAAGGTATCAGATTTAATCAGATATCAGGTCTAATAAAAGATAGATTTATTAGTTTTACCCAAAGAACCTTGTCTATGTCCTTAGACCAATATGGCTACAACCTGTATCCCTGGTACACGTAATGCACTATGACCATGTGCATTTACATACACCGCAGTTAAGTGGCACTTCTATGCTTAAAAGGGCAGGTTTCATTCACTTTAACCCAATGGAGAATGCTCTGAGTAAACAGCAGGTTGCTATACTTCCTGAGTCCAGAAGTATGGTCACACATAAAGCCCGAGTATTATGCAAGCAAACCATGCAATTTTGAATACTCACAGGTGCTAATTTTACACATGTAAATTATGATGGCTTATGTGCAGGTTTTGAACCAAGTGCAATGCAAGAAAAGAATATCTGTGGATGCACTCACAGGGTTCAGGATGAGAAATTTTCCACAGGAATAACTCCACTCACATGATCAGCGTACTGGTATTCCATGTCTCTGCTTCCCATGTGTTTTGCAAATAGGTTCATATATTCAGTGGGATTACTCCTGGGAGTAGAATTACTCACAAGTATGAGCGATTTCAAATCAGCCCCACAAGAGACTTGTTTGGAAATGTATCCTTGCATGCCAGTTTTTGAGTATGGATTGAATCTTTAAAGCCAAGTCTGTAAGTCATCTGTAATATATATTTAATGGATGTAGTTTACATACTTTATTAGAGTGAATACACCGGGTGGAGGAAAACAAAGGAAATCAATTGAGGATGCTTCAAGTGTGAGTGTAAAATCCCTCCCAGTTCTAGACTGGAATGGATTTCCACTTAATCTGCCATGTCTAGAATACAAAACACAGTTTGGTTAGACCATCAGAAGGAGTTAATTGGCTCTTCAGTGGAACAGGAGCTAGGGGGTACTAGAAAAGTGTAGTGATGTATTTATTTTTTCTGTCATGTATTAAAACTGCCTGTTGGCTAATGGAATAAATGACAGTGTAGAGTAAATATACAGGCGCCAATATGTTAAATTGGGGATGGGGTGGTGTGGGCACTAAGGCACACAGTTGACAGCCCAGAGGTGCAAGTTTAAGGACGTAGCAGACATGTTCATGGCACAGCCCTGTCAGATCCGACAACTCTGTGAAATCTGCTAAATACCTTGTCACAAGGATATAAAAAAGGGAAGGAAAGTGTGTTACTTAAAAAAAATAATCAAACTTGCTATAAAAGCAGTGCCATTGTTCAGAAGAAGTTAGCATTTGAAAGTCATAAGTGCTTTAGCGAGCGTCTCTTGAAGATTTTATGCCCTCTAAGTTTTTAATAGTTTAAGGAGGGCTGGTTACTCTCTAACCACCTATCCGATTCATTGTGGATTTTGTAATGTTGGTAGCAGTGACCTCATTTTGGCAAAATTATGGCGTGTCATTTACTGAGCCCCTTGCCTCTTTAGTAATCATGAGAATGTTAGAGTTATAACCTGAGTAATTTGTGGAAGGGAGATGACTCTTAAATGTCCCTTTATTTTCTTGGGAAGGGTTTTTTTTCATTGCAAACATACTTAAACTCTTAGTGAGAATGAGAGATCCTCAGCAAAGCACCCAGGGGGAATTGTGCTGTCCAGTATGCTGAAAAGGTGAATTGTAATGTATGGGTGTCTAGACGTTTCCTCTTGTTGCTGTCAACAGTCCAGTTGGCTGTATTTTTTTTTTCCCAGTGAATAGGAGCATTGATTTTCCTCTCTCTTTGGCCAGAGCTTTCATTTTACATATCTTTCCCCTTCTCTGTGTCTCGGTTTCTTTTTCCCTCCCTCTCTTCTTTCCCTCTCTCTCTCTAAGAGAGGGAAGACTTTAAGAGCTGACAGAGAGCTTTCTACTCACCATGATTCATGTCAGACACCTCAAAGGCAAGCTCTGCACCAGCATCACTGCAAGAAAGGTAGGGCTCTGGGACTAAGCAAACTTTCTCTGAGAGATTGTGGAACCGTTAGCAAAGCAAACAGTATATGAAATGAGTTGATTAAGTCTGTGAAGCTATCAAGGATGCAGGGAAAGTTTGAGAAAGAGCTGAAGGAGCTTTTAAACTCCATCCTCTGGGTGTGTTCTTTTAATTCAAACTTTGAGGATTTTCCCTTAACTTTAAAAGACCCAAAGAGAATCTCTGGGTAGTGTTACATAACATACCCTGTATTTTTGTGTGCCATTAAGTATAATGTTAGTAGTGTCGATGCTGCATAGAAATATGGAATGACAGGTTTTTTTTAACCAGAACAGGTTTTGTTTTACCTTCTACAAGTTCGTTACAGCCTGCTGTTATTTGCATTCACTTCCCGAATCAGAATCTGCCCTAGTAATTTCAAGTGATTGTAGATGTGACGCATGAGCTAGCGTGTGCACCTTAGTGGCTCAGTCATGCACTCCAAGTAATATGCGTTTGTGCAAATCACGTTCTTAATAAAAACCTTTACAACCAAAAGCAGTTGTTTTGGCAGAAAAGTGACAGCGCTTCGATAGATGGGCCCCGTGGTTGTGTGTGTTGTGCTTACTCAGTTTGTAGAAAGGGAGAGAGAGAGAGAGAGAGAGAGAAAGGGAGGGGGAGAGAGAAAGAGAGAGAGAGTCTTGGCAAAGGAAATCTTATGGGTATACTGAAACAGCAGATCAGAATTGTGAAACAAGAGCCAGAGCTGAAATGTGATGCTTTTGCTCTTTTGTGCTTGTTGTGATTCTCATCTTCCCCGTTAGAACGCTGCATACTATTCAACAGCACATTCTGATCACAGATTGAACAATGCAGCAATCAAGCCTGATAAACCACCTGGAAGTTTTGCTTGAGATGATTTCTAGTAGGTTTTCAGATTCCTGTGAGAATCATGACTGCCTTTAGCATTGTGGAGGAGGACTCGAGTTTCTTATGAGGGCCCCACTTGGAAAGCAGGCTGTGCAGATTCAAGCCTCCGGTTCTGTTCATGCTATTTCCAAAGCCTTTCCTCACCCTTGCTGTTTTGTTTTTATGATTTACATATACTCCTGTGGAGATTTACAGAATGGATTGTCTGTGCATTGTCACGACCAAGGTAGGACTGGAAACATTACTGCTGTGTGTACATATCTTTCTGCTATTATTCTGTTCCTGTAATTAAAATAGACTGGGTAGGTACTGTGTTAGGTTGCAAGATAAAGTGATAACTAAGCTTTGCTTTAATGGGCATTTTGTTCTGTTATCTGAGGCTCATGCTATTTGTTTCTATACTACTTCCTAAATTATATGTAATTTAAAAAAAACAGATTTGATATCTTACCTTAGATGTTGCTTGTGTCTATTAATGTTTTGGATACTAGAGCATTTTCAGAATACATGCCATAATGTCTCATATTGTCTCAGCATATCATATCAGTTTGTTCTTTAACCTAAAGAATAAAAGCATTTAAAAAAACGATGCGTCTTAACATTTTAAAGAAGCCAATCAGATATAGTTTAAATAGCCATGACGTTTCTGATTGGAGGGTTGCAAGTTTTCGGTAGCTTATTGTGGCTTGCTTGGGGAAACATATCTTTGATTTTATATCTCCAGGCCTTAAAAATTGAAATGCCTGGGTCCAAATTCTGCTCTGTTATATTGGTGTCGTATCCAACCTTTGTACTTGGGAAGTGCAGCCTCTACACAATTCCCTCTCCCTTGCCACTTCAAACACAAGTTGAAACAACCGCTTGCTTGCTCTAATCATGTTGGTGTGTACATGGCCAGCCTGACTTGACAACTTGAACACAGGGTTGAGTAAAAAGGACTCTGGTCACTTAGGTAACTTCTGGCCTTTTGTTGCAGAAGTGGATACTGGATGCATGTAACATGGTGTGAGAATAGGTCATTATGTTGTCTGAGGAGAGTTGTTCAGATCAGTTGGAGATCTGGGTCTTACTGGGTCCTAATCAGTGGGTTTTGGGTGAACTCCATCTCACGGAGGGCTTTACAAAGTGTCTTCATATGTAAGGTGATTAGAACATCTTTGAGTTTGTGTAAATAAAATCTTTTTGTAATAAGGCAGCCTCTACGGGCCTACCGTCATTGACAAGGGCCTCATTGTGGCCCTGGATACAAGTAGAGAAGAAAGTCCATACCATGTGGAGCTTACGATCTAGGTATAAATCAAGAGACAGCAGCTATCTGATATTATGTAGAAGAACAATAATTCATTGATTACTATTTCCCTGGTAAGATAGGCAAGTGGGGAGAAAGAAAGACAAAGTGACTTGGCTTAGGCCATAGAAAGGGCCTGTCTCAGAGCCAGGGTTGGAAAGCAGGAGTCCTTTTCCTTCAGTCCTGCTCAAGGTCCTCAAAAACATGATGGGTCTCTGCTCCCCTTTGTGGCCAGGCTCATAGTAGCCGATAAGCAGATGAGAAGATGCGGGCACCACCTTTTATGTCTGCAGCTGTAGATAGGTTGCTTTGTCCCATACAGTCATGAAACAGAGACCCATTAATGTCATAGAGCTCAAAGGCCAGCGCTGGGGCAGTGATAGCAGGGTGCTGTTGAACAGTACCTGTGTCCTTATATAATATTCAGTACCAGCCTTCCAGATGACATGTTTAAGGCTGCCCTTGCATGGAAAATAATAAGAAAGGTAAGCAAAGCCTCAGGTTTCCCCTGACACCTCTGTTTCCAAAATGATGCTGTGCATTTACAACCTTCTCAGGTCTTTATGATTGACAGTGACTTCTGTATAACGTCAAGCAATCTGTAGAATTAGACTTGTTTTTATGCTGGTGTATCTGAGAGCAGAATTCGCCCCACATCTGTCTGCGTCCTTATCTTTCTGTCTCTCTTAAGTACAACAAGATGTTATCACTTTACAAAGTGATGCTGGGCATGTCGACTGAAGAGGCCCTGCATTCCATGGGGCCTGCTAAGCAGCTGCATGCAGTTACAACCCTCTCACAGCACCAGACATAAGCAAGTCCTCCTATTCCATGTACCCATGGTATTGCTTCTCCCATAGCATCTGCCACCCCAGTCTTCTGAGTCACTTGAATACTCAGGTCAGAAAGTCAAGCAGCGAGCAAGGGATGAAGCTAGGAAGTACACTGGTGATGAAGCTGGATGGAGTTGGGAATATTGCATTGACTGCAGTCAAATGTGCATGTCTGCATCTTTTAAAATGTTGTATTAACATATTAGAGTGGGTAGTGAGTAACTGGTGCAGAAATGCAACGCTTCCAAGTATTTTAATATTGCAGCGACTTGGAAATACATATTTCATAGTTGCTCTCCTTGTGTTGTTTCCCAACCATACCGTATTTAAGTAGCTCTGCCAGTGATTTTATGCTTTATTGGCTCATCATCTGGTATCACTCCATCAGTGTTTATTTGGAGTCACTCCATTGACTTCAAAAAAGTCCATGGCTTTCTTGGAATTTTTACTGAATTTTTTTTTTCTCCAGTCTACATAAAAGACAGAACTTTGCTCAATGCATTTATTAAAAAAATTTACTTGCATACATAGCGAGTCCACATAATTTGTATTTACACCAGTATGGTTATTCTTGACCTCAAATCAGGCAATTGCATATATTTAGATATCATTTACCTGATTTGTGCATAAAAATATTGTGGCAACATTTGGCAATATGCACCTGGGTGTCGAGAGATAGCATAAACTTGGGTTTTATTCCTTTTATATTGTAAGACCTTGAAGCCATTTACATTACAGACAGGGAAGACTATTTAAAAAAAGTTGACATTTTCAATACCTAGTGCTTATACTTATTATGTTATTTTTCAGTATTTCCAGTTTATAGAAGACTCTAAGTACAGTGGTAAAGTCAAATACAGTGCTGCAGCAAATAGGCCTTTTCAAATAACGTCCAATGGACTTGAAAACCTCTGTTTCATAAGAACATGAGACGTGCCAGACTGGGCCAGACCAATGGTTCAGCTAGCCCAGTATTTCGTCTCTGACAATGGCAGAAGTGGATGCTACAGAGACTATCACTAGTGATACCCCATTCCTGTTCAAGAAGGGCAGGTCCTTCCTTAGGTAGATCCCTATCTTGGTTTATAGATGCCACGTCCCCAAATGTTCTATTCAATAGCCATTAATGAATAGATTTATCATCCATGAATTTATCCAGTCCCTCTTTGAACCTGGCTATGTTGATGCTGTCCACCTCCACTACCTCCTGTAACAGTGAATTCTACAAGTTAACTACATGTTCCCTCGAAAAGTATTTTCTGTTGTTAGATTTAAACCTGTCACCTACTAATTTAAGAGGGCTCCCCCTAGCTGGGGGACTTGGTGAATGATAGATCTTTGTTCACTTAATTTTATAGACCTTTATTGTATTCTCCCTCCTCCCTCCTGCCCCCATCATTTTCCTTTCCAAACTGGAGCATCCTAGCCTTTTTAGACTCTTCTGGTATAGCAACTGTTTCAGGCCCCCTGACCATTTTGATTGCGCTTGTCCATACCTTTTCTAATTCCGTTACATCCTTTTTGAGATGTGGGGACCAGAACTACACATAGTATTCAAGATGTGGGTACACCACAGATTTGTATAATGGCATTTGTATAATGGCATGATGACATTTAATTGGCTTTTTTGGTTGCCACTACATATTGAGCTGATATTTTTAGAGAGCTATCTATAATGACTCCAAGGTCTCTTTCCTGAGTAATAATAATTAGTTCAGAACCTAGCATTGTGCACATATAATTGAGATTTATTTTTCCTCAGGTGCATTATCTTGCACTTGTCAACATTTGAAGTAGATCTGCCAATTAGTTTCTGTATGCTAATAGCAACAAGTGAATAGATTTGTTAAAACTTATCCTAAAATCTGATTTCTATTTAAACATTTTTAAGCAAAAATATAATTCTTGCAAGCCACGTTTATTGTATTAATTTCTTACAGGGTTAACTTGCCAGCTTTCATATTTCTGGTGTCTCCATAACCTTCCTGAGCACGAGCCAAAGGCTGAATCAGTCCATAAGGGCATTTTTAATGGCCTTTGCATATATTGATCATTTTTAAAATTTACCTTCCTTTCTACTTATGTATTAGGAAAATATTGGCAAAATAAGAGCGCACTTTTTACAGAGTTGTGGTCCATTTTCCGAGGATTTCATATTACCATTCCTCTAGGGAAGCGGTTTTCAACTTTTTTCCATTTGTGGACCCCTAAAAAATTTCAAATGGACGTGCAAGACCCCATTGGAAATTTTGAATGGAGGTGCAGACCCCTTTGAATTGTAAGCAGGAGTATTCCAATACTTTTGATTGATCAGAATTATCTTTTGTTAACCCCCTTCGACATAGTCTGTGGGCCCGGGGGAGGGTGGGGAGGAGCATGGACTGCAGGTAGAAAACCACTGGTCTAGAGAGATGAAGCCAGGTGGGGAGAGGTGGGGTGAGAAGTTGTACCCTCCTCTGATTCCTGGTTGATGCGGTTTTTAAAACCAACTGCTTGGAAGTGGCAGCAGCACATTTATTTAGGCAGCAGAGAGAGAGTCACTTGTAAGTGTTAGCTGCTCCTGGTAATGTGGCTCCTATTTCACAGACCTGGAAACTTATTTTAAAATCTAGCTAAAAACATTAACTCAGGTGAACATAAGCTCTGGTGTGGAAATAAGATTTGGTGAAGCAACAGATGCACCACCAAGAAGCTCAAGAAGACTTGATTTCTTTTACGAATCTGAAAAAGATACACATTTAATTCTAATGCCAACAGGACTAAAGAAACAGCATATTTTGATTATTTTGCCTACTTTGTTGTGTTTTTAATACATTTTGATTATTTTGCCTACTTTGTTGTGTTTTTAATACATTATGTATGATATAGCAAATTAATGCACATTCCAATAAAGTTATAATTGTTTTGCTTCAATCTGAAACTGAATAACATAGTCCTGCCCTGCTAGAATATTAGTAACACTTCTAGTTTCTTTTTACCTATGGCAACATATTATGCTGTCTGCATGTATGCACAACACTACCTGCACCCCAGTTTTCAAAATCCTAGATCTGACCAGGGATTCAGCACTCTGTATCCTCCACTGTTGGGTCTTTTCTGGTCCTTATTCAGTTTTGGAGTAGAGCATTATTTAATGGCTATTAGTGATCTTTAGTGAAAGCAGTGTGAAAATCATGGGACAGTCTGGCTGGAAGGGACCTCAGGAATCCATCTAGTCCAGCCCCCTGGGAAGTTGGAAGTATCTTTGGTGTTCCTACTGTTCAGTTTTCTCACAGAGAGTGGTGCTTCTCTGAAAGTCCTAGGTCCTGCTGTCAGGAGTTGGAAAAGAAACAGATTTTGTTAAAAATAAAGTCAGTTGCTAAGCTGTGGCAGTTGCAAAGAGAAGCTGGAAGGTGTAAAAGCTAGATGCTCAAACCTTAAAGATAGCAAATTCATAGAATCCAAAATGTATCATTTAAAAAAAAAAATGCCATGAGATTTTTTTTTGGGTGAGCCTGACTCAGGATTTTGGAATGCTTGGGATTGGTGATGCTGACTTCTAGTACTATCAACTCTCATGGCTTTTTTGAGTCTCAGATTTTATGAAGTGTTTGAAGATCTGGTAAAGTGATGATATGAAAATTTCATTTTTTTATTTAAAAAAACAAGGTTAATTTCTAGTCCTCATGGTCCTGAAAAGAGCTTGAAAATATGAAGTATGTGCAACCCCAGGTCTCATAAGCTAAAAGATGAAAAAAGAACCCCAATTTTATAAATGAGTCTTTAAAAAAAAGTATTTATAGGAATCCAACTTATGATTTGGTTTTGGCAACAGTAGCTTCCTTCTGTCTTCTCCTACCCATAAACAGGACAAGCTGCTGCTCTCAGATCAGGCCAGATTGTGAAATACAACATTTGATTGACTAAAAAAGTAGATTACTGGGTGAAAATGATGCAAATTGTGTTAATACTACTCCCTCTCCGAGGTCTTGCTTTCAGGTTCTGCGAGAATGTTTGTGTTTTAATATCAGACTATATAAAGCATATGAGCTCACATTCTTGTAAAACAAATGTTTAACTCAAAGTAGTTCATCTGTTAGAGGCAGGAAAGATAAATAAGTAAAACGCTTGTCTAACATCCTTCATGTTATGAGAAAAGAACAAAGGCTCTTTGGCCTATATGCAATGAGTGTATGAAGGTGTCAGTCCATGTCCTCTAGGGCAGTGGTTCTCAACCTATTTTGCACCGGACCCATCTGTAAACATCAATGGCCAGTTTCAACCCAGTGCCCCTCACTCCTGACCCACTGCCCCCAGGTCCCATCCCCACTGTGTGGAACCGGGGCTGGGTGTTTGGGGCAGGGTTGGGGAAGCTGCAAAGGAATAGCCATGGTTTCCTACATTTTTCTCCTTTAAAGGAGAACACTTTTTAAAGTTTGTTCACAACCCTTTCATATATTCTTGCGACCCACTTTTGGGTCATGACCCACGGGTTGAGAAACACTGCTCTAGTGAATAGGTTTCCACACCACATAGATTTTATAGACATTAGGGCTGGAAGAAACCTCATGAGATTATCAGGTCCAGCCCCCTGCCTTAGGGGCAGGAGTCAGCTGGGGTCAGATGACCCTAGCAAGAGAAGCATCCATACGTTTCCACTGTCACCCAAGTTGGTGTCTGCCCACCTGACAGACCAGTGGTCAAAGAGGTAGTGGAGGTGGGCTGTGTGGAAAGCCTTGCGATGCTCCATTCCCATTTGGTAAATTAAAAAGGCTCTCAGTCTAGTACTTTTTACAAGGACCTAATTCATTCAAGTACTTAAAGGGAAGAAGAAGGAAAGAGGGAGGGGGAAACAGTTTCTTTTACTGCTGCTAGGAAGTGAGGTCATGTGCTTATTGACTGAAATAATCAGTACCAAACATTATCACATTAAGTCCAGTCTGGCACTGTCTGAGTGGCCAGGTTGCCAGGAGCGAGTACAATTTATCTGTCTGTCTGCCTCATTTCCTCCTTCTGATCTGGCAGTATACTTATAAAAAGCAAGATCAGTTATATACAGTAAAAGCTTTGTTATCGAACATGAGAGGGCTAAGGCAGGGTGCTGGTTTTCTAAAAATTCCAGTTATCTGAGAGTTATACCTATCAAGGAAGACAGGAGTGCAGTGTGGCCACCCCTGCCGGGAAGAGCCCAGCACCTTGGCCCCAGCCCGCAGTGGCAGCCCACCCTGCTCCGCGCAGAACCGGGGCACATGCCCCCTGTGCCTCCCGGGGCACATGCAGCGGCGGGAGCCGCCACCACTGCCCACACCCCTGGACAAGCCACGACTCCGTCCTGCGCCCTGCCTCACCCCGCTCTGGCTGTGCATCAGAAATACTTGATGTGCATGCCGGATAGACTTGGCAAAGATTCTGGTTGCTAAAGTGCAGATTTGTATTGGGGGATATTGGAAATTCCAGTTAATAGAGTATTTCAGTTAGTAAAATGCTAGTTAACACAGTGTTTACTGTATTTAGGGCAAAACTCTGCTATGTTCTTAGGCAGGTATACTACAAAGCTCAGGAGGACCCAATACCCTGACCCAGAATGACAAACTACTGTGCTCTTGGGTGCCAGACTGAGGTCTGGCTTACATGTTGGATGCTTTATAACTACACAGGGAAGTGACCAATTGTGTTGGAAGTCTGATTAGATCTTCTGCATCACCACACCGCACTTTACAGAGGGTATAGAAAGAACAAATGCTTTTCCTTCTTGAAGCTGTGGAAAAGAACCACTGCAAAGCAAAGATACTTCATTGTGAAATCTTGTTGATATTGTGGAATACAGATATGTTGGGCCAGATTTTCTATTTCCCCATCATCTCACTAGGGATTTTCTAGAAGTAAGGGGCAGCCACTGAAATTGGTAGGGGACAGGATTAAAGAAACAAGAGAAAAGGCTTTTCTATTAAATGTATAGTTAACTTGTGGAAATCATTGCTACAGGAAGTGGTAGACACAGAGAAGAGACAAGTTCCAAAAACGATTAGACAAATTCATGGATGGAGATTCCATCACCTCTCTGGGTAAGCTGTTCCAGTGCTTTACTACCCTCCTAGTGAGAAGTCTTCCTAATATCTAACCTAACAGATAGTTTAGTTATTTCCCTCTAAATCATCCACAGCTACCACTGTTGGAAAAAGAAAACTGGGCTGGATGGACCACTTGTCTTATTTTGTATGGCACTTCTTTTGTTTTTTGATGTAGGGCAGGGCTGTCTAACTGGCAGACCACAGGCTTCATGCAGCCTGTGAGGCAGTGGCGATGCATAGGGGGTGCATAGGGGGTCACGTGCACCCCCTGAGAGTGCTGATACACCCCTGACAGGCCGTGCTCCCCGCTTAGGTGATGGGGGGGGGGGCAGTAGGGAGCACTAGTGCCTCTGCTGCAAGCTCCGGGCAGGGAGTGGGAGTGGTGGATGAAGTGGCTTGGACAATTCTGGGAGTATTGTGGCTGCTTCCTGGTCAGCATAATTGGCTGCAGGGAGACCCCCTCCCTGGTCGGCGAGATTGGCCACAGGGTTCCCATCCTTCCCAGTCGCTGACTGGTTGCTGGGGGGGCATGTCTCCCCCCCCGACTAAGGTGGCACCAGTCACCAGTGCTGTGAGGTGTTAAGCCAAAGCCCCTGGGCTTCTGCCTCGCTGTTGCCCCACCCCTTCCTCCACTACCTCCTGCTGTAACAGCACCTGGAGCATCCAGTCTCCAGGCTTCTCCCTCCTCTGGCTTTTGCTGCCTGTCCACATCCCAAGGGGTGGGATTATGCAGTTTAGTGTGGCCAGGGTAAGTAAGGGTGACTCTGGGGCCAGGTGGAAAGGTGGTGCAGTGATGGGGAGGGGGGATTTCCAGGGGCACAGTACAGCAGTGCAGGGGGTGTCCATGCAGTGCATGGCCTGGGAGGCCTGTAGATTGCCCTGATGGGGCCCACGTGCATACACCCCCTGCTTGTGCAGCCTGCAGGGTATTTTACCCCCTGCCATTTAGAACTTGGACAGTACTGGTGTAGGGGAATCTTAAAGTGGTACAAAACCAACATAGGTGGCTCCTACTTTTAGCCCTCTGAATATAGGGGACCATGAGGAGGTACGGTTGAAGTACGTTGTTCCCTGGTACTCCTTTGGCAGTGGAATCACACTTGGGGACCATTCCATCAAGTCCAAGTTATGACAGTGACTAAACTAGCTCCTGGCTGTTATCAGAGGAGTTAGAGCCTCTTCAGGTCCTGGAGCTGAGAATATGGCCTATAAAATACAAGTCAGATCTTGCTTTCTGTGACAGGGGGCTGTCTTCAGCTGCATTTTTTTTGTTCTTTTTTAAATATGTTGGTATGTGTGCCCCCGTCAAGTCTTGCTGGGTTTTTCTTCTCTGGGGATCAGCTTCCCCTCCTTTACTCTCCTGCCATGACTTGATGTTACTTGGTTCTAAAGAAAAAGGGAGGCTGACCCACAGGTTCCCAGACAGGCTCCAGGCTCACCACGCATAGGATAATGAAGTGTTGCCTTAAGGGCAAAAATGCACGCTCCTGCCTCCCCTTGATGTGTCCTGTGCCTTGCAGATGGTTTCATAAATTTCTCTTTACGTTAGGGTCTCAGCCGCTGTGAGCATAACCTCTCTCCCTCTAGCTAGGCCTGTCAGACAAAACCCACTAATTGGGGCTTGACTCTGAGGCTCTAGCTCTCTAACTCACTCGGGCTCAAGGCCCTCCATTCCATGCTTTCTGTGACACCAGGCCTACTAGCCCTTCTATACTGTGTGCCCCTCTGGTGCCAGACTGTTGGGGCCTCAGCCCCCTTTGGCTTTGCCCATCTTTCTGTAGTTAGGGCCCTTTGCCTAAGTCCACCCGCTAGGACCTAGCTCCACAGCTCCTATCACCCCTTCAAGTGACTTTGGGCTCGTGGCCCTTGTGTGGCACCCCCAGTGCAGCAGGGCTTCTTGAGCCCTCTATCACAGCACCCCTTGGTGCTAATGAGGCCTCCTCCACCCCTACAGCCTCAGCCACAAACCACCAGCTCTTATTAACATCGAACATAAACCATAGGTTCCTATGGCCATATAATGAAAATAATAATAAAGAATTAAGAGAGGCAAAGTGTCCCCTTACTTTATGTGATCATTCTTCTGTCTCACAGCGTGGCGTATTCTTCCCAAAGAGGCTGCTTCAACTGCACCATAGTCATTGGGAGTCCCCCTCTCTGCTGCCTCTCAGACCCTCTCCACTTGCGGTTTATATGGTTCTGGCCTTCCCCTTCCTGTCACCTGACCAGCTGGCAGGGCTTGATCCTTAACACCTACTCGACCGGCCGGCTGCACCCGGAAGGTTCTGGATTTAAAGGGATTGCCCTGTTTCTTGGTAACAGGGCTAGGGTTCCCTGTTACACTTTCCGTCATTGAAAGATCAGTGAAGTGAATCCACAGTTCAGTTACCTCATGTTTACATCCATGTAACTGAGACCACACAGTGGCCTGACACCAAAATAAACAAAATAAACTGATCCTGCAGTTACTCACACCTATAAAGTTATTCCTCCTTGAAGTCCTGTAGAAGAGAAGGGTCCCAATATTTCTCATCTTAGTGTAAATGTGGAGTAAAACTGATGTGAGCTATGAGAATTAAGTGCCTGTGAGTGACTTCAGAATTAAGTGCAAAAATAAATAAAAGACAAGAGGATTAATATTAGAGTGCTTAATGTATGCACATTAATTCGCATGAATGTGCCTGTATTAAACTGAAGTCAGTAGAGCCATGTTAACTACATGAGGTGTGCATCTAGCCTATTTTTATGTATTAATAATTTATTAAGCAGCCCTAGGTTTAGCAAGGTATAGAACAAACAGTAGGCACACGTTTTGCCTGTCTGTAAAGAGAAATGTCACTAATATTAACTACATCTGTAGTTATATTTCCTTTACAGGACTTCAGGTGAACATTTTGGGGGGTTATAATTTTCACGTGCTTTGAATCTGTGGTTCAGAGTGAAACACCAGAGTTGCCAAATTTCACCAGTTTGCTTTGAAACAAAGAATTCCCAATATTTGCACTGTTTTGCTTAAATCCAGAGATTGGTCTGTTCAGGATAGTCATGCTGAATTCTTTTTGTGAAAATTTCATATTTTTTAAAGAATTAAATGTAGATAACATTACATTTTTCTAGAGATGTGACAATGTTCTAATGAGCATTTCAAACTGGTGGTTTCCTGTCAGACTTTATAAGTTGAATAGTGCTGAATCTAAGCAATTTACATTAATTTTTAAAACTCTAATCTGAAGTGGTACTTGAGGACAGCTTTGAGTACTATTGGTTGACTGCTGGCTATGCAGTGCAGTTTTAGAGAAAGAGGAAAACCCTTTTCATTGATTACCATTTATCTTAGCAAGAATCAGACAGATGGGGTGCGTAATTGAGTAGTTATTTCAAATCTTTATTTACCAACGTTAAGCTTAGGAAGAATTGTAACTATTGTTAGTCATGAGCTTTTGGATTCCAGGCGTTATGAATGTAAACTGATGAAGCATGTGTTGTATTTTCTAGAAAAAAAAAATCATCATTTTTATGGAACCTCAAGAAAATTACACAGAGCAAGCCAATGGGCATTGCATATGAAATTTCTGGTAATTATATCTTGTCAAAAGCTCAACTTTTTTTCTCCTTTATACTTTAGAAATATGGTAATTGTCCCTTTTTCCCTTGTAGTTAATTATAAATTTCAGGAAAAATTAAGTCCGTTTAAATCTCTTTTTTTTTTCTTGGTCTCTATGGTAGCAGCAAGAATAGGCAGGAATTACTTTGATCTCTATTTCTGAGTGGCATTTCGTTTCTTCCAAGCATTGACCTTGTTTAGTGCAACTGAAATTTTCAATAGATTTCATTAGCTTATAATATGCTGATCTTGGGGAGATGTCTTTATGAGCCTGTTTTAACTAAGAAAGAAACAAGCAATTTGTTTTCTAAATCTATGAACAGCTGCATAAACCAGTGAAGAAAATGTTCAATTAACTGCTCAGGAGCATACAGTTAGAGCTTAATACTGCACAGCACTGGAGAGTTGCACATTGCACATATAAGCATGAAGTAGAAAGAGATGAGCAGGACAGAAAACACAGTGGAGCCTGCTCCTGCATTAATGAGAGCGCTGCTTTATGGCTGCTAATATATAGAAGCTTAGTAGGTATCCACTGGCCAATAATCTTTGGAGTATATGTGGGCACAGGTGTTATGATCATTGCTTCTTACAGTGAGCAATGTTGCATTCTGCTATGGATTTTAAGCATCTAGGACTGATTAAGTGGTTCATCCTGAAAAGTCCTCAAGGCATGTTTTGGTGGCCACTGGAGGCATGGAGAAAAGGAGTTGTTGGCCTGTAACACACGCTTACCATAGACTTGAAATTCATTTTGTTTTAATCTTGTTTGCTACCAGCAATTTTGCTTCTCTCTCTCTTTTTAGCTGGTACAAGGCCCTTGAGTGCTGTTCACATCTGTAAGTGCAGTGGGAAGGAAGGGCCTATTTAAAAGTGAATAACTCTGGTATGGAATAATGTGCAGTCATAACTCCCCAGATCCATGATCCTTTGTTTCATCAGTAGACTACTGTTGAGCTCTCCTTTTTCTGCACCAAGGATGTTTCATGCAGCCAAGAAGAGTTCTAGATGAGTGGAACTGGGTATCAGGGCTAAGTACAGACAGTTAAAAAGCTTGAGGCTGAATTGATTCAATCTTTTTAGGCTAGTCTAAGCTTCAAAAATTGAGCCAATATGCAAATGAACAGACATTCACTTTTGATTCAGGAAACACAGCCACATGCCTACAGCGGCTCATGCCAGAAGCCAGGGGGTGCTACAGCACAGCTCTCTGGTACATAAACAGTATGGGTTGTGCATTTGCTTCCTCTTCCTGCTGCCCCTGAAGTTTCTGGGATTTGCAGTCCAGACTCACAACAGCAGGACTCTGCAGGGTAGGTCCTCACTTCCTCTTCCTGTTTCCAGGTGCCTCTGGGATTTGTAGTCTACAGTCGCAGCAGCCCCCGCTTAAACAGGACCGTCCCTCCAGATCCTAGTCTCTCTCTTCTCCTCCTGTTTAAGAAGCTTAGAGACTCATTATCTCTCTTCAGAATCATAGATCCACCCATGGAGACCAGTCTTCAGCAGCAGCAAGACGTTTAATGAAGCTGGAGAGGGAGAGTGAATCAACTAAAGATTAGATTCTGTCCCTGCTCTATGTGGCCATACCTCCACAAAAATCTTTCCCCCCGCTTCATTATGCCTTCCCAAAAACAAGGTGCATGTATTATTTGGAGGCATGCACTATGCAAAAAAAAAAGAAGGTAATATTCATATAATGCCTCTGAAGAGAATTCATAGGCTGTTACCATCAGTACACAAATGAGGGACATCTTTGTGATTCATAACAAGTACTTACACCACTGCCAACCAGCTGTTCATTACATAGATGGGAAGTTTGCTAAAGCTAAACCTGAAGGACATGGAAGTCATGTATGTAGGCTTTCAAGCATTGCTTATTCCTTTACTTGATGCTCTGCCTCCATAAATGATCACAGCATTCTGCAATTCAGGGTTCCTCTGAGATATCTCACTGATTCAGGATTCATAAATAGCCACACTTTCCGTGCTTGGAAGCTGCTGTAGTTGATCATGATCTGGTCTTGATCATACATACTTTCCATATTTCCTGACTAGGTTATTACAGTGCAGTTTACCTGGGTTTGAAGGTGTCAGACATGAAAACATGACAACTGGGGCAGAAAGCAAAGTGAAAGCAGTCTGTGCTGCACCAGCTCTTTATCCAATGTTAAAGCTATTAGGTGATCTCATTCAATATTTTTAAGGCTTTGACTCAGTTTATACTACGCAGCTATGCTTGCTAGAAAGTGTGATCTTCTGAAATCCCTAGCATGTATAGATATGCAATGTAAAGCCCCTGGTGCTGATATTGCTACTAGAGAAGCTCTGCCAACATAGCAAGCTACGGTTCTGTAATGTGGACAAGTCTTCTGATTGGATGGGGCTGAATTCACCTGAAGGATACCATATTTCCTGGGACGATAACTAGTCAAAACAGTTTTGTTCATCAGAAGCAATGGAACTTCTCCAGGGGGAAGCTTCTTTGCATGGGAAATAGGACTGCCCTGGGGACTGGTGCAAGCCTGGGAAATTTTCCAGTTGCCATTTTCCTGTTTGAATGGAATGGGAAAAGCTTTCCATTTTCCCATTCAAATGGAGAACTCATGTTTGAACTTGCTTTCCCACACACAGGACTGACTACACTGCATGTTATTTGTAGCTAAATTTATTAATAAACATTGATGAAAACAAAACAACACACCACTTCCCTCTCTCATGAGCAGTGAGTGTGGGGAGAGACTTCAACAGGATGGGTTTCACTACTTCCTTCATTTTTATTTCTGACAGCTGTTCTGATTCTTAGTTGACCTCATACTGCACTCCTTATGTTGGTAGAAAACTCCCACTGCCTTCAATAGTAGTGTTGGTAATAGTGGTCAGGTGTAGAAAATATTGCTATAATTAATATGGCAGAAAAAAATCCATTTTTCTATGTTTACAGATGCAACACAGTCGTGGTGAGTTTGTTTGCTTGTTTTTTTATGTTTTTAAAATTATAAATATCTACAGGAATGGCTGATAGTGAAAGCAGATTTGTAACTGAGCTCCATACAGATTCTTCTGGTAGAATAAAATGTGAAAGAAAATACTTCTACCACTGTAAAATGTTATGATTTTTTAAACTTTTTTTAGACCAAGGAAGAGGGAAAATATAGCAGAAGTTGGAAATGTAAATGCAGCCTGGCTATCAGTCTCAGAGATCCTGAAAAGAAGTTCACCTGAGTAAACCCATTGGTTTGTGTGGGGACCTATGGCAAAGAAACACCACCAAGTATTTCCTGTTGCAAGATCAGTTGGAAATAGAGGATTTGATTTCCAAAGATATGATCAGAAATTTGCATCTTAAGAATGTTGTTGACAATAACTGATACATTGGTTCATCAAAATGTATTTATGGTTTTATTGCTTTTGTTAAAGTACATAGGCTAAGTACAGACAGTCAAAAAACCTAAGGCAGAATCAATTCAATCTTTCCAGGTTTCTCTAAACTGCACAAATTGGGCCAAAAGTGAACTGACTTTATGTTATCATTTCAGTCTGGAAAGACACCCAGAATCCTGCACTGGCCCAGGCTAGAAGGCCGGGGGTGCTAGAGCATGCCTCCCAGGCTGCTGGCCCTATCTAAGTCCAGCTGAGTGGGGCCCATCCCTGATTGGCTGCCTCTCACATGTCCCTCATCCCCTGCTGTCCCCCCACAGGAAAAGGGCAGAAGCCCCCCATCCAGGTGCCAGTCACTGCAGCCAGGTGTCTGCTTGGTCTGCTCTGTGGTGGGAGCAGAGGGGGATTTCCCCCCCTACCCCTTCCCCTTGTGTGGTCAGGCCATGGCTCAGCCTTACCCCCACAGGTGAGAGAGGGGAGCAGTTCTCTCCACCAATGTCAGCCCCCTCAGTCAGGTGTCTGTCCATGTGGAGGGAGCCCCATGCCTCAGTGGGTTTCCCCCACCCTGGCCCAGGATCCACTGAGCCCTGATCTGCTCCACTGTGCAGGGAAGGTGGTGGAGGAATCCCTCTTTGCTCCCATAGCAGGGCAGACTAGGGCTTGGGGGACCCTGGGCTAGGGCTGGGGGCCTCTCACTTCCCTTGCCTCCCACTGCCTGCAGGGCTGACAGGTGTAGGCAGGATGCAGGCTGGGGAGCAGAGACTTTGCTGCCTCAGCTCTATGACAGACTAAGGGCGGGGCCAACTAGGTGCTGGACTGGAGCAGCAGAGTGAGCCATCATCGAGCAGGCTGCCCTGTGAGAGGGGCTAGCAGGGGGCTTCATAGTTTCCTGGGGTGCTGGGGGACGTGAAAGGTAACTTGTGTCCGGAAGGGATCTGAGACAGAAGTTCAATAGAACAGTCTAACCTAAAGCGATTCAATCTGATACTACATCTGTTGAGGTCTAACTTAAATTGGGTTTGGCCATTTCGAAATTGGTCTATATGCACTGAACTTCTGTTCTGTGATAAGTTTAGACCAGTTTCCAATCATTCATACTGGTTTATGCATAATTTCTGTCCCTAGCCGTAATCTCCTGGCACAATCACAGTTCTCCTCTTAGGAGATCAAAACACATCTACAGAAAACTATCACAGTTAGCCTCTGGAGCAGTGAAAGAAGTGCCCCCGAAGCCCCCCAGAAACCCCCCAGCAGCCGTGGAGCCCCCCACTGACCCCCAGCACAGCTGGAGGTAAGCAGGGCCTGTGGTGGGAGGGGGTTAACCCCTTAGTGAGTGGCAGGAGGTGGCTGAGTGGAGCTGGGTTGGGTCTTGCCCTGCTCATGCCCCTACTTTGCCCAGTCCCCCAGGGAGCCACGCAACTGGAGCCATGCAAACAGGCTGTGTAAACAGGCATGCTTGTCTGCCAGTGTGTGAGTTAGCATGGAGTTCGTGCAGGAGGGTGTGCAGGAGGGCCCGAGGCCCTGCCTGCGAGCTCCATAAGGTAGATGGACTCAGGCCGAGCCCACTTACCAGCAGCATGCCACGGATGGGCATACGCTGCACCCCGAAGGTCCGCTCGGGCTCTGCGGCCCCCCCATTGGGCACCTCAGAGACGGCCACCCAGACGGAGCCCATGGTTCTGGGCTCCACACAAACGGAGCCTCTGGCTCTTGGCTGCGGGGGCTGCCTGTCCCTTTTTCAGGCTCTGGGGTCTGGAAGCATGGGCACCTCCCCTTGTGGGGTCTTCTCTCTTTTGGGGTCTCTGGCGTGACAGCTGGAGGAGCTCCAGGCCACAGTCCAGAGACTGCACGCCATCAGGGGCTGTGAGCAGGAGGTAGACTCCTACTGCCAGGCCCTTCTCCCCCGGGAGCCACGGTATCCCTCCAGGACAAGGGAGAACTCTGGGACCTCCCATTCTGTCCAGTCAGGGGCATGGCCAAGTTAGTCAAGGGCCCTAAGGCCTGCTGCACCAAGACCCCTGCCCCGCCGGAGCTTAGCAACAGGTACGCACCTCTTGCTGCTCCAGCAGAGCCTGCTGAGTTGCTAGCTCCCACAGGCAACACAAGCTCAACTGCAGCTACCACCCCCACTCTCCCCAAGACAAAATGTAAGGTGTTTGTTGTGGGAGACTCCATCCTGAGGGGGACTGAGGGGGTAATCTGCCTCCCCTGACCCCTTGGCCCAGGAAGTCTGCTGCTTCCCGGGGGCCCTCATTTGAGACCTTGCAGAGAGGATCCCTAAGCTCCTCCAGCCCACAGACCACTGTCCCATGCTCCTTATTCATGTGGGCACCAATGACACGGCTTGGAGCGCTCCCAGTCAGGTCTTGAGGTGCTACAGGGATTTGGGAGTGGGGCTAAAGGGTCTGGGGGCACAGGTGGTGTTCTCTTCAATCCTTCCAGACTCAGGGTATGGGCTGAGGAGGGAGAGGAGGATCCACGTAGTTAACCAAAGACTGCGGCGCTGGTGTCATCGGGAAGACTTTGGCTTCCATGACCACAGCCCAGTCTTTGGCAAGAGAGGCAGTAAGCTGCTGGGAAGAGATGGCCTCCACCTCTCTCCCCTGGGGAGGAGGCTCTTCTCAGCCAGACTGGCTGACCTGCTCCACCGGGCTTTAAACTAAGCCCGCTGGAGAATGGGGGGACTACTGCCACTGCTGGCCCACTGAGCAACCGTTGCAAAGTCAGCAGACCAAGGCACTTAAGGGAGCCCGCCCCTGCCCCAGCCCTGGTACAATCTGTGGGCAAGGCAAGAGTCCCCAAGGGGACACTTATCTGCCTGCACGCAAATGCCAGAAGCTTTGGGAATAAGCAGGAGGAGCTCATCCTCCTGCTTAATCCAAGTAATTATGACATCATAGGGATAACAGAGACCACCCATGACTGGACCATGAGTATAGATGGCTATACCCTGTACAGGAGGGATTGTGTAGATAAAAGGGGCGGGGGTGTAGCTCTCTATGTTAAGGAAAGCTACGCACCCCTGCAAGCTGATGTTGGTGACCACGGTGGATGACTGGAGACCCTCTGGGTTAAAATCTGTGGGGAACACGGCACAGGGAACACAACGGTGGGAGTCTACTACAGACCTCCCACCCAAAGTCAAGAGCTTGACCAGGAGTTCGACTGGGAACTAGCTGAGGCTGCATGGTCCAGGACCATGGTTGTCATGGGTGACTTCAGTTACCCAGACATCTCGTGGGAGGATCACTCAGCAAAATCTGAGTGGTCACAAAGCTTCCTCTCATGAGTGGATGACCTCTACCTGACTCAAGAAGTCTATGGGCCAAGGAGAGGTAAAGCGCTGCTCTACCTGGTACTGGCTACTGGGGATGACCTAATCAGTGACCTAGTGATGGATGGGAAGCTGGGTGACAGCGACCATGAGCTGATCACCTTTACCATCCATCGTAAAGCTGGCAAGTCAGTCAGCAACACAAAAGTCCTTGACTTCAGGAAAGCTGACTTTGACAAGCTCAGGAAGCTTGTCAGTGAGGCCCTAAGG
>NW_017728906.1:191427000-191433649 GCF_001723895.1 Crocodylus porosus
CCTTCAAGAGCAAATTGGATGCTTATCTTGCTGGGATCCTATGACCCCAGCTGACTTCCTGCCCTTTGGGCGGGGGGCTGGACTAGATGATCTTCCAAGGTCCCTTCCAGCCCTAATGTCTATGAAATCTATGAAAACTTTAAAACCACAGACTTTTTCCAGTATCTTCTGAGCAACCTTCTGACCATGAGCTGATCATTTTTACCATCCATCGCAAAGCTGGCAAGTCAGTCAGCAATGCAGAAGTCCTCAACTTTAGGAAAGCTGACTTTGATAAGCTCAGGAGGCTTGTTGTTGAGGCCTTAAGGGGCCATGACTCGACGGGAAGGGGAGTCCAAGAGGAGTGGTTACTCCTTAGCACAGCAATCCTGCAAGCACAAGGGATTTCCATCCCATCTCGGAAAAAAGGTAGCAAAAGGGCACAACAACCCCCTTGGCTCAGCAGGAAACTTGTGGACCTCCTACGCCTAAAAAGAGCGGCATATAAAGGATGAAAGACAGGAATCACCACAAAGGAAGGGTATTCTGTACTGGTCTGTACCTGTAGGGAGTGAAGCAGGAAAGCCAAGGCTGCAACCAAACTCAAACTCACTACACGTATCAAGGACAATAAAAAGTTCTTTTTCAGATATGTGGGGGAGTTGGAAGAAAAGCAAGCATAACATTGGACCCCTGCTAAACCAAATGGAACAACTGACAGCTGGCACCCAGGAAAAAGCCAACCTGCTTAATGGTTTCTTTGCATCCATTTCCCATCAGCCCAAAGGGACCGTCTTGCCTAGTATGATGCAGGATGGCCAAGGTGAGGGTGAATTTATACCTAGCATCGGTGTAGACCTTGTAAAGGAACATTTTGAGAAGTTAGACACCTTCAAGTCAGCTGGTCCTGATAGATTGCACCGTAGAGTACTTAAGGAGCTGGCAGGTGTCATAGCACAGCCACTGGCAAAGATATTCAAAAACTTGTGGTGCTCAGGTGAATATCTGAAGATTGGAAGAAGGCTAATGTGGTGCCTATCTTCAAGAAAGGGAGGAAAGTAGATCTGGGGAACTACAGGCTAATCAACTTGATCTTGATTCCTGGAAAGATTCTGGAAAAAATCATCAAAGAAACCATTCTTGACAAGCTGGCTGATGGCAACATCCTGAGGGACAGCCATTATGGGTTTCGTGCAGGTAGGTCTTGCCTGATCAATCTCATCTCCTTCCATGACCAGGTGACATATCACCTGGACAAGGGAGAAGAGATTGACATCAGATATCTGAACTTTAAAAAAGCCTTCAATCTGGTGTCCCATGATCTCCTCATAGAAAAATTGGCCAACTGTGGCCTCAGCTACATCACAGTCCAATGGCTGGGGAATTGGCTCCGAGGCTGGACCCAGAGAGTGGTAGTTGACAGAAGTGAATCATCATGGCACTCTGTGACCAGTGGTGTCCCACAAGGCTCTGTCCTTGGCCCTGTTGTCTTTAATATCTTAATTAACAATGTGGGCACGGGTGTCGGAAGTGAACTGGCCAAGTTCACCAGTCCACTTTGGGGTAGAGCATCCACACCTGAGGATAGGCTGGTGATTCAGGCTGGCCTGGATAGGCTTAGAAAGTGGGCAGATATAAAGCTGATAACATTCAATACTGACAAATGCAAGGTGCTCCACCTTGGGGGAGGGCGGGGGCGGGGGGACCCCACAGCACACAGCACGCTTAAGGCTGAGCAATGCTATGCTCGCTAGCACCACAGCCAAACCCAAAAAGACTTGAGGGTCCTGATTAACCACAAGATAAACATGAGCCACCAATGTGATGTCGCAACCGGTAAAGCGAACAAAACTCTGGCTTGCATCCATAGATGCTTCTCAAGCAAATCTCAGGATGTCATCCTCCTGCTGTACTTGGCCTTGGTGAGGCCACAGCTGGCGAACTACATCCAGTTCTGGCCTCCACAATTTAAGAAGGATGTGGAGAAGCTTGAGAGCCCAGAGGAGAGCCATGTGCATGATGAATGGGGGCAAAATAATAGGACTTATGAAGAGAGTCTGAGAGCCATGGGACTCTTCAGCCTGGAAAAGCACAGGCTCAGGGGTGACCTGGTAGCAGCCTATAAGTACATCAGGGTATGCATCAGAATCTGGGTGAACACTTGTTCATCGGAGCGCCCCATGGGATGGCAAGGAACAACAGCTATGTACTCCTGCAAGACCGTTTCAGGCTGGACATAAGGAAAAACTTCTTTACTATCTGAGCCCCCATGGCCTGGAATAGACTCCCTCCAGAGGTGGTGCAAGCTCCTTCTCTGGACTCTTTTAAGAAATGTTTGGACGTTTATCTGCTGGATCCTATGACCCCAGGTGACTTCCTGCCCCTGGGGCAGGGGGCTGGACTCAATGATCTTCCGAGGTCCCTTCCAGCCCTGATGTCTATGAAATCTATGAACCTGTTCAAAACTTTTGTTCAGTGGTACATAGTCTCTTGTTGGACAGCTGTGCCCTTGAAACATGTTTCTTAGACATGTATATATGAAAATAATAGAACCTAGTACTCCGCAGTTTTATGTTTTGGAGAATACAGATCTGAAACTTAGACATGTAAGCTTTTATGGTAAAGCTTCCCATCCATCACTAGGTCACTGTGACACTTTTTAAAGTGTTTTACTCTGAGAAGGTAAAGAAGAGTACAGTTCATAATACAGCATAATTAATGTGCTGACATCAGGCTCAGAGCTGAAAATGGTATGAAGTCTCAATCATTTACTGCCCACAGAGATTGTGCTGCTTTGTTCTCAGTAGGAAAAAATCTGTTGTAGTTGCCTGCAAAATACCTGGTTCAAACTGTAATAAAAAGAGACTTAATTCTACATTGAATCCACATCTGTAAGTTTCATGGGCATGTGTAATTACAAGAGCCCTCCAACTTAAACAGATAAATAATAGTTTGTTTCTTACATGAAAATGTAATGAACTGAGGTGGCAGACACCAAAATTGTTTTGAACTTTTCTTCAGGGATTCTGACCCAAGCTGCTATACAATTAGTTGTAATTGGCTCATCAGGATGCAAATCCTTAGGTAAAATATAACTGAATTGCAACAAACACAAGGGAGAAATTACAGGGTTTCTGCCTAAAGGGCTACTAATAGTGTTTTCCAGGTGGGACTTCCGAGTTTAACTCCTTGTTCTTTTGCTCCAGAAATCTGGGAACTGCAGGAGTGACATAATATGGGACGCATTATTTTGTTCCCCCATTTTGGCCCACTGACCAATCTGGGTAGAAAGAAGTGCTCCTTGCTCAACCCTATAACAAGCCCTGACAGAGCTGGAATAGATGCACTTCTGGGAACTATGGACTGGGGGTGTTTCAGGCTGGAGCTATCACTGGTGGAAGGAGTACATGGGGAAAAACGCAGCCTATCATGAAAAAGGGAGTTAAAAGCCAAAGCCTGCTTACTGCCTAAGGCTCCATCCTTGTTCTCTGAACGATTTTGTTTCTGAGGAAACCCAGATGGCAGTTACCTGGGGTTGAGAGTGGGTGAGGCTTGCATCCACCCTCAGAATTGAGAACTACGCTACAAAATTAATGGGTAAGTGCCTTCTTAATGTCGGGACCCAGGTATTTATTTTCCCACGTGACACTGGAGAAAGGACACTCTGAGGTACAACAAATGCCAGGAAATGCGTACGAGAGAGATGTTCCATTTTGTGTCCTTTGTGCCTAAGAGTCACAGCACACGTTGTATGGTGTATAATGCTGTTTTTACTTGTTTGCAGCAGAGCCATGGCAGATGCCCATCCCACAAATGCTCAGTCGAAGCACCTGCCTGGATGCCCATTCAGCACACTGCCGTAAGTCTGAGACTTTTGATACAAAGATTTGAGAGAACGAAGGATAACTCTCTGTGCTTGGAACAGCCCCAGTGGGGTAAAGGTGAATATTAGAAAGCAAAGGGAAAAAGGTGGTACGGCCAGGATGTATTTTTGTGCAAGACACTGGTATGGAAGAGATTCCTGTATCGCTCTTTGGGTGTGCTGAGCCTGCAAAATGCTGATTTTTTTTTTTATTTCATATGAACCACCGGGGATAGGAAGGAAACTGAAATAGCTTTTGCCAATATTCTGTCAGTGATATTTGGGCTCAGGCTTATTGGTACCTTAGCTGTTCTGTCTATGGGATCTGGCTGGCTTTGCTGATGGGCATTGTGCTGACTGGCTGGTCATTAGTCTCACTCATGGAGAATTAATTTGCAAGCTCTCCTTTTGGTCTGCCAAAACCTGATAAGGGTTAAGCCATCCTACCTTCTCCAAATGCAGTGCTTGTATTGAGAAGGGGAAAAGCTTTTTTTTTTTTTATTCAACTGCTGGCCTCTATTGCCTCTCCGGAGGCAAGGAATCTCCTATCGCCAGCAATATCGAAGGCCACTTAACCATAGCATCTCTTTACCTCAGTTGTCTGAGGGAAGGAAGTGCCATACTAGTCGCAGCCAACCTTTTTGAGAAGCATGCCACAAATGAAATCCCACACCCTCCCTGTGTGCAACTCTGATCCCTTTCCCCAGTCTGATTTGCGGCTCTGCTTTCTGTTCCCTACCCTATATGCTTCTGTGCTGCCTGTCGCCTTCCCAATCTGTCATGTGCCACACACAAAGAGGCTGCCCATATTACTTGCTATACTGTATATGCTGTGTACAGCATATACTTGCTATACTATACATCAAACCACCCCTGTGCTATACAACCTATTTTTGCATGGGGAATAGAGGCTCAGAGAAGTTCAGGACATCCATGACAGATCTTGGGCTTCAACCTGCACACGTTCTAGCTGAGTGCCCCAACCATGGAGAATTCTGCTTCTTTCCCATGATCACAGAAATGTATAGAAGTAGGGCTGGAAGGGACTTCCATAGGTCATCTAGTCCAACTCCATGCCTGAGGCAGGATCATCCCTATCCAAACCATCCTACACAAATCCACTGTCTAACCTCTTAGCAAAACTACACAGTCAACCCTGCTACAAGACCCAAGACATAACACCCTACCTGGCCACAGGTAAAGCAGGGGGACCACGGCGATCAATGACCTGCTGCTGCAAAGGTCATAAGCACTGACTTTTGCTGGTGGGTGCTTGCAGATGTAAAAAACAAACAAACAGAACTTTACTTTAAACTCAGTGTGTCCCTGCACCAAGCCCTGCTCCTGCCCAGAAGAGGCTGCACATTGCTTCAACCCAGCTCTGCAGCATCTGTAAAGATTGGGCGCTTTAATGGGCCTTTTTGGTGCTCTTATCTAATAGCTGGTTCAATCAACTTTAGCTAAAAGCATCAAAAGCCCCACTGAAGCACCCAATCTTTACAGACGCTGCAGAGCCAGGTTGAAGTTACATGCTGCTTCCTCCGGTAAAGCACACTTTTTAAAAATTCTGCCAGCAGGAAACGGCTGTGGCTCGTGGGTGCTGAGCACCTGCTAATTTTTTTTGGTGGATGCTTGAGCACCGGGGCACCCATGGGCTCAGTGCCCCTGGCAAAGGTTGTTAATATACACCCGAGAGATCCCAGAAAGAGGGCCATGCTTCTGTTATAGAGGAAAGCAAAAACCCCCACAGTCCATACCAGTCTCACCATGGGGTACAATTTCTTCCTGATCCCAAATATGGTGGTTGGTCTGACCCTGAACAGAGGGGCAAGACCCTTTAGCCAGGAACCTCTAAGTTTAAGTCCCAGCAGGAGCACTGACACACCCCAGCCAAAATCCACAGCTTTGGCTGCAGCCACCGCCCTTAAAAAAGAACCCCCAAACCTGATAAATGGGTAGGGGGTGGGGTGAGGGGAAGGGGTGGAGGCACAAAATTCCCTCCTGGCCCCATGCAACAACCAGCAGAAGCCAGAAGCATGAGAAGTAGCCATGATGTGCCTACCTTTCTGTCATTGATAGTCATGCTGCACAGTTCTTTGTATTCCAGGCAGCTTCATTATCCCCCCATAGTGAGTGAAATGACGTTGGCCAGATGTAAAGCCAGTCCAACCCATCCCTTCACAGATGCGTGAAGGATGAAAACAGCGATCTGCCTACTCCTTCCCTTGTGTACTTGTGGTAAGAAATGAGAGAAGACAGGCAGAAGTCCAGATATGATATTAGTCCCAATTTACATTTGAAGCAGTGGAGTGAGCAGTTTAAGATAGACCACAATGGATGTAGTATCAGACTGAATCACTTCAGATTAGACTGGTCTATTGAACTTCTTTCCCAGATCCCCTCCAGACACAGGTCCTTGCAAGTCCCCTGGCACCCCAGGAAGCTACGAGGCCCCCGCTGACCCTGCTGGAACATGACTCACTCTGCTGTTCCAGCCTAAATTGGGACTAATATTATATATATATAGTTATATATATATATATATATATAACTGAGGCACTGGAACCTAACTGGATGGTGAATGATCCAATCAAATTGGCACCCATATGGAAGAGGCCCAACTGGACAGCTTAAATTTAATTTCTTACTGCTTTCTCCAACTCTAATAATGCTAAAAAAATGCTCATCCTATGCCTGTGGCTGCCCATAGGGAATTAAAATAAGTCATACTGCATTTGATCCTGATTTATAGTCAGAAAGATTGTTCCCCAAGGAAGCCTTCAGTGGAGCTCTGCTGATTTACACCAG
>NW_017728906.1:191433749-191448549 GCF_001723895.1 Crocodylus porosus
TGTGTGTGTGTGTGTGTGTGTGTGTGTGTGCGTGCATGTATATGGGAGATAGATATCTATATGTATCCCCCACATATTTTAGCCCCATTAATTTTGAGCTACTTCATGGATTCATAAATAGGAAACCATTCAGCCCAGGGCAGGTAGAATCATCTGAGACGGTAAATGCTGGATGACATTTCTCATGCTAGGCTTGTAGGAACTGCCTTCTGTAGGACCATTTCTCCATATGCCCGATGTCCAGCTGAAAACAATGGGAGCTGCTTATCTTTGGCAGGGGAAGAATAGGTCCATAGCAGTACTAAAGAGGATATATATTCTTCAGAAGCTCACATCTGTCTCTGTCTTGCCTAAATATTGCTGACAGAATGAAATTGTCAGTTGTTGGAAAGCAGAGGAGTTGTGGCTGCCTTCAACAAGGTGGTGCCAATTTATATCTACTGGGGGTTTGCCCTAGGTTAAATTGTGGTTTTCTGAGGCACTGGAACCTAACTGGATGGTGAATGAGCCAATCAAATTGGCATCCATATGGAAGAGGTCCAACTGGACAGCTTAAATTCAATTTCTTACTGCTCTCTCCAAGTCTAATAATGCTAAAAAAATGCTCATCCTATGCTTCTGGCTGCCCATAGGGAATTAAAATAAGTCATACTGCATTTGATCCTGATTTATAATTAGAAAAATTGTTCCCCAAGGAAGCCTTCAGTGGAGCTCTGCTGATTTACACCAGTTGGAATCTGGCTTCTTGCCTCATCCATACAGCCCTAAGTTATTCACTTGATATCCTCCTCCAACACATCCGCAAAAGATCTGAGAAATGGGTTGGCTTTGCCTGAAAGGCCGATGCATCAGAGCTCTGGCAGACCAAGGGGAGAAGAATATTTTAGAGCAAATTCATCTTCATGGAGAAGCTGGACTGATAACTCCTTCTCACTGAGACAGCTCCAGCTGAAGCACCAGGCCTGTGGCAGCACGGCAAAGGAAACTATGAGCATTTGGTATCAAAATGATGACTTCAGATCTAGTTGCACTTGTTGTTTTCCACTGATGGCGGTGATTGACTCTTTGGCTTGCTGTTTCCTTAAGTAGGAGTATTTTTATTACCATCTGGTTATTTGTTTGGATATCTGCCTCTTGCTCCATCATAATATAAAGCTGCTTTTTATTTTATTTCCACCCTTCCCCCCATTATTTTCTCCTTCCTTATTGTCAAGCCAGAAGTGTATGTGTGTATGTGTGTGTGTGTATGTGTGTGTGTGGGGGGGGGGGGCGGTGGACATTAACACACGTGCGTAAAATTTTTGTGGAGCTGCCAATTTGCAGATATCACATACTTGCTTGTTGGCAGGTATAACTGAAGGCCTGATTTCACTGTGTTCATTTTAACTAATTGCATTCTAAGCTCTCAGTGGCATGGAAAGATGGGAAACAATCATTAAAATATAGTTTAATGGTCAAAATTTTATTGGCATTTTTTGTTTGAGAGTCTAATTCATGGTCCTTAAAATAATTACCAAATGATATGCTTTTCTATGATATGCTTTGAGTTCCTTGTATTCTTTATGCTAGCTATAAAGGTTTGTACTTCAGCACACTGAAAGTAGCTGAGTACTTACACAAAGGTTTTAAATAGTAAACTCGGTGTACTTTTATGCTTGCATTTTTGTCCATTTATTCTCTCTTCAGCCTATCAGATCTGTCTGTCTTTCTTTTTTAAGGCTGTTTAAGTGTCATATAATCTTATGTGGAATCAAAAGTAAATAATACCTCAATAAAATGAAATCACAAGAAATTAGACTTTTATGCTGTTTGTTGTCTAGCTTCTTTGTCACCAGGTTTGAAAGGTGCTTTTAGCCACATTGTCTGTAATACAGTGTTTTTGAAACTTCTTCATTTAGATAGAAAGCAGTTTAGTAAAATGAATGCAAAAGTGCTAGTGATTCAAAAGAGTGTGTTGTTTTAACTACTATGGAGACTTGGGAGTGATGGATCAGAAAAGGAATATGATTGCTGTTAATTGTGACATTAGATAAAGTGATTCCACAAGTCAGTCCTGCTGTGCTGCTATGTCCCAGCTGACAGCATGGTAGGGAAGGAGGAAAAATAATGAAGGAATAGAGGAGTGGAGATAGAAAGGATGCTCTTCTGTCCTTTTTACTAGCTATATTACTCACAGTGGTATTTATTTCTGGCCTCTCTCTTTTTTATTTTTCTCCCAGCAATTTTTATAAAAAGCATCAGGTCCTCCTGTGGGAACTCCTTCATCATGTATTCCACCATTCAGGAGGTCTGCCAGCCCTGCTGTTATATAACAGTTTGTCTCCTTTATGGCACCTTTTTGACTCTGCTGATTATTCTTGCAGTTAACACTCTTGATTCTGTTTGGCAACTCGCCATCTGCAGAAAAACGCACAACTGAACGCTGGTTTTCCATGACTCCACAATGTCCTTAATTACCCTGGTTTTAAAGCTGTGGATCCTAACGAAAGGAACTAGCTAAGGGTGCCTTTGTCTGCATTTCCTTTTTTAGTCATTTCTACCTGAGGGTTTGTAATATTTAAATATTACAGATAACACGTTACTCAAAGAGCTCATTGGAGAGGACGAAAGCTAACCTGAGTGTCACTGGGTTTGTTGGGGTTTCTGCGCAAGAAGGCTAACTTACTATGGGTATCACATGCTGTTGGGTGCCCTGCATTTTTCCCTCCTGCAGTCTCATAGAGCTCTTTGGCCTTTCCTGCTTTTCGTGAAATGCCTTCCTTATGGTTCTTCTGCCCTTAAGAGTAGAGGATACAAGTCAATAAAATGTGTGTCTTTGCATAAGACCCGTGTCTTTGCATAAGACCCATGCCATGAGACCCTATCTGGAAAAGAGTCGATCTCCATGACAAAGGAGGGGGAAAGCAGGTGGATGGTCAGTGGTTCTGAGAGCACGGGAATTTATCTGATTTCTTTGTGATCCATGTGTAAGAGGTGAAGCAGCCAAAAACAGTATTATTGCCTGTGGGCTGTAATAGTGCTCAGACCTGCACATAGCTGCTAAACCCCTTTTGAATTTTGTGGAAATGTAAATGTTCAAGAACCAGGCCTTGGCTTCTTGGTTTCTCTACATCTGTAATGCAAGCATAATAGTGGTAGTTTTCATGTACTTGCATAGAGTATTTCAAGAGCTCTAGAAGTATATGTTGGTAAAGACAAATATTTCTGGTTGACAGCTAATCAAGATGCTTGCGCTGCGTGGCATCAGTCTAAAAGGAGCTCATGCTATCAGCACCTCATTTCAAGTGTTTGTATTTGGTGAAAAATATTTTCTTGATAGCATATTGTATGGTGGAGCCAAGTAGTTTGAACCTACTGAAACATGCACGCTCTGTTTTGTTTTGAATAAATATATGGCTCTGTTTGGTTAGTACCTGGCCTCGATTCTGGGGTTTCTTGCTTTGCTTTATGAATACGTCCCTTTTTCTCCTGTGCAGACATATGCTATAAAATAAAATAAATAGCTCTGCACACCAGAAAGTACCTTCTGCACGGGTATGTGCACTCATGCCTGTGCACTCTGTCCTCCTCTCTCTCTCTCTCAGCTGAAAGCCTTTTTTCTATTCTAAAACCCTATTAGTTAAAAAGTTTCATAGACAATCTGGGTGTTGAGGTATGTTCTTTGTGGCTAATATGTGGTCCAAAACACGAATCCTTTAAAGTAACACTCTCTTCTTGTATCTTTCACCTCTAGGAATTGGTTATGGTAATTTCTAAATACTAAACTGGAACTTTGTTTTTAAAGGCTGTTCTAGTTTACTGTAATTTATTTTTTGCTGGGGCACTGTATCTCTGCAGCTCTTCGTGATTTCCAAGTCTTCTTCAACACTTAAAGTGGCTATTTCTTTAGCTTTTAAAAGAAGACTATTTTTCCTCTGCATTGCTGTGAGTTAATGCTGCCAACGGTCACCTGCTATGCTGCTCTTGAAATGGCCCTTTAGAGAGATGATTTATATTTTCCTGTCCCTGAAATAAACTGCATTGGTGGTTTCTTCTTGTTTTTACCTTTTTCCAAGTCAGAAAAATGATGCCTCCCCCCAGCTGCTGACTCCAAATTTAGGTTTGGTGAAGTTTTAACATCTCTCTTATATTCTGACTTGCAAATTCAGTGGGGACGCTTCAACTGAAGTCATGTAGTGAGGATGCTTGTGTCACATTAGCAGCAGGTCACAGCATTCCCAGCAGGGCAGTAAATGCTTCCTGCCTGAATTGATGAAGCAGAAATTAACAGTAGTAAATGTTAACAGAATGGACTGGATCAGCAACAAATAGGAGAAAAATGTGGATAAAATGACTCGGTTTGCATGGGCATCATAAGAGAAGGAAGACAGAAGACAGCAGGATTTCAGGTCTTGCTCGGGGCAAGTGGACCATCATTATATGTAATATGCATATTTAATTTATGACATGGTTAAGGGTCCGATCCTTCTCCCATTATTGTTGATTTGACTGCAGTGGAATCAAGGATGGGGCCCTAGAATTACAAAGACAGCTCAGAAACCGTTAAGCAGGGGGTACAATGCAATTTATAATTAGTATGTTACTAAACTATCCAAAAGCAGCATTTGCTGATTGGTTTGCTTGGTTATTTGACATCATAAAGTTTCCAGGAAGTATTTCACATGAATCATTTAAACAGAATTTGTTCATTAAACACACATTACTTACAGGGAATTTATTGTCTTTATAGCTATGTTTACTTTATTGAAAGCATCAGATGGTTACTACTGCAGTGCTGGTCATATCACTGTCAGCACTTTCGTTCAAATGAGTATTTATGACTTGGCTGTAGAATTTGCTTTGGGACAAAACTTGAGGTTTGTATCCAAGAGCAATTTTTAAAGCATAAGCTTTTCAGAAAAAAAATATGACTATTTAAGATTGTTATGGCTACTAAAGATTTGCAAGACAGTAAAAATGCATGAAATAGCTAGTATTCTTCCAGTTTGTTGTATGTTTAACAACTGCAATTAGCTTCCATCCAATACTGTGCACTCTCTTACAGTAATTAAAAAAATCATCACACCAGAATCGCACCATAATCAAACTGCATTATGGTAGTCATTTATTATTCTGGATAAAAATGTGCTGAAGTGAAGTATGTATATGTCAAAGTACTTGATAAGTGTGAAGTCACCCAGCAGCCCTCTGGATTAGGTGAGTATTTTTACTGGCTTGTGGAATGGTATAAGGTGTTGCCCCCAGAGAAGGTGACCAATGGTTGTGATACTAACTTGGATTCTGGGAGATCCAAGTTAAATCCCCTGCTCCAACAAAGACTTCCTGTGTGTTTTTGGGCCAATTATTTAGTGAAGGTGCACTTCTGAGCACCTAAAATGGAATGTAGGCAGAATTTATAACTCAAAGGGTGCATCTACACATTCATTAATGTACTTTTGCTGCTGCGCATTAAATTTAGTACCTCTAATGCAAGGTATTAAAAAATGTGCATTAGGCTGCCCTAATGCGCAGCAAAAGCACACACTTTTTTAGTGATGCTTAGTGCACAGTAGCTTAATTTTACTATGCATTAATGTATTAACATGTTTTTTGACATGATGCTCTAATGTGCAGTAAAATAGGCTACTACTCATTAAAGCAAACATGTAGACAGACCCAAAGTAATCCAAAGAAGCTCAGTGGAAGAGGGCTTAAGCTTTCATTTATCATAGGGCACATAGTCTTTGCCAAGTGGATGGTGTAGTATAAATCCTCACTGCCTTTGAGCCTTGTGGTAACTTAATTGGCCACCAAGCTTCTAAGACAGGGTTGGGCAAAATGCGATCTGCAGGCCAAATGCGGCTCGCCAGACCATTCTATCTGGTCCACAGGGCCCCTATTATAAAATTAATATTTATCTGCCCCTGGCTGCTTGTCATGTGGCCCTCAATGTCTTGCCAAAACTCAGTAAGTCGTCCTCCGCCCGAAATAATTGCCCACCCCTGTTCTAAGAGCATCAGATTCCTTTTTTTTTTTCCTCGATTGTTAGTTGCGCTATGATAATAGTACTTTCTTTGGGTATTTCTTCCTGTAATATTATGTGTTTTAATTCACGGGGTGAGCATCCAGAGCATTGGTGGTTGCTGAGAAATATTCTTATAGATTCAAGGAAATAAATGGGTTGTGTAAATGTATGAATAAGTGGAATAACTGGGAGGCTAAAGGCTCCCTTTGTAACATATCTGCAACCTCACTGATGCTTCTATGATGGTCTCTACTGTTGGGAAATACAGTAAGATAAGAGCAATGGAGCTATCATCTGAAAATCAGGCCAAGCCAGAAGTCAAGTAACAAATCACCCTTCAGACAATTCCTAAATTTGACTGGAATTATATAGATTTATTTAGGAAGGAATTACATAACCTCTACTCATTAAACCCAAGGAGAGACTAAGGAACAGACACACACACCTAAAAATCTCTTTTAATCTATTATGGGATTCATTTCTATTTACACTGAAATAACAGAGCAGGAGCTGGCCAGAGCTGCAGTCTGTATCTAGTCTTGGATTTCAAACTTAATCTTTTTTTTTAACAAGTAGGAAACTGATAAGAGAATAAAATCCTTTTGAAAATAACAGATCTTGGCATGCATTTTTATGAGCTCTCTACTGTGGTACATTTATTGTTATCAGTTATATGCTTATCAGTTTTCCACTATCAGATATAAGTGTTATCTTCTTAAATATAAGCTAAAAGGGCATACTTTTTTCTTTTGATATGAACATGCCATGGTGCTCTTTGAGATTCCTAAGGGCTGATGATTTGAAGGGTATTCAGTGAATGGGTACAGTTTTTGTTTTCTTCCCCTTGAAAATTGAAACACAAGTTGTGATCAACTTTTTGGAGCATCATTTTGGTAGAAATTTAGGATCTGTTGCAATTAAAATGTCTTCTCCAACCTTTACGTGTTGGTTTATTACTCTTGAATCTTACAATCATAGAGCCAGACACACTACAAGGTGCTGAGTGCAACTTGAAAGGTTTCTTGTTGCCTTCATTTTCCATAGAAAGTTATAAAATATTACTATTTTATTAGCCTCTGTTCTGCTGCCCAGCCTAATCCAAGACAAACTCCCCTTCTTGATCAGCTGTAAATCTAACTGAAATGACAAGCATCTGTATGTACTCATCACATCCAAGAATCAGGCCTTGTGTTGGAATTGCAGGAGCTGAATATGATAAAGGACTAATTTAGGACCTTGCTTGACTGGGCTGTAAAATGTATTAAAGTGGCTAGTACTGTCAGAGAAATGAGCATACCAAATGGCCTTTTCTTTGCTGAACGGAATAGACATCTACATGCATTCAGTTGGATCTTACTTGCTTTACTGACTTGAAAAACTTTAGTGTACTTTTTTGGTGATGATTTGTTTAGTTTTAATATGTGTGCAGAACCAAGACATCTATAGGAGACAGTGTACTGGTTTTTTGATCTGGCTTACCCCATTAGCAGCTAAAGCTTTATCTCTGTCACAGCCACTAATGAATTGGCAGCCACTTTTGTCTGCTTGGTGAGGAGTGGAGTCGAGTCTGCCCTTCCCGCATGCAGTCAGGAGATTAGCATGAAGCTAGCCTTCAGCAGCCACTTTTGCATTCCCATGCCACCAGTCCAGCATGGAAATTGTCTTCCTCGCTAAAATAAGCACCCCAATATGGGATGCCTAATTTTTAGAAAAAAGATGTGCATGTGGAATTAAAGTAAATATGGTATTATGGGTCAAGCCTCCATTTGATTTGAGGCAGCAGTGGACAGGGATTTGGGGAGCCCTGGGTTCTTATTCTCTCTTTCCCATTAGTATGCTGTGTGCCCACAGGCAAGACACCACAACTTTCTGTGCTTTAGTTTTCCCATCTGTAAACTGGGGATAATAATACTACTGCCTTTCTGAAGTGCTTCATGATCTGCTGCTGTAAAATGCTACAGAGGTGCTAGATATTATTTTGGATCTCAAGCTGAGTTTTCCAGGATTAACAGGTTGATAACAAACAAACATTTTTAATTAACAAACTGAGGATCTAAAAGAGACTTGGTGAAAGTAGTGTTTCGGAGTTAAGTTACAAAGTACAATCAGGTTTGCGTTAGTTTTGGTTTAAGGGTCAGGGCAGGAGGCTGAGGAGTTCCTAGTTATTTGCGGGGGGATGTGGTTTTTGAATGTACGTTCAGCTCACCAAAACTGTGAAATAATCAAATATTTTACATAGTTTATATAAAAGCTTGTGATTCTGGGAATAAGACTGCATCTGTTTTCAGGATGATTGAAGTAGCATTGCTACAAAAGTAGCATAGCTTTAAAGACCAACATCATTAATATTTGGTTTCCTGACATTTCCTTATCCATGAATAAGTCTTTCACATGCTTAGTTTTGTGCTCATTTCATCTTTTGATTCCTTTACTTGTTGTTTTCTGTTTGTTCTCAAGCTGACTGAGAAAAAGATGCTCTTGCTTTCTTAACAGGACCCTGAAGACCCAAAGTGGCATGATACTTAAAAGGCCAGCTCATAACAATATTATTCCTTCTTTCAGCTGTCTGCCAGGTGGGCAGAGCTATGGTGAAACACGTTTGATGGCTGCCTGCTCAACAGGTAGATCTCTGAATGGTATTAGGGCACAACTGCACAACAGCACTTAGGTGGCTAATGTGCAACTGAAGCAGAATTTAGATATCTAAGTACAAGAGAGTGATCCAGAGGGATGCGTAACTGCATCAGGTCTGTGTAGTGCCTGGTGCCTCCAAAGCACCTAAATCTCTGACACTGCACTTCTATGGAGAAGTTACCACCTTGCCATAGCTGAGCCCTACCTCCTGCCAATGGTATCCCTGTGCCTCAGTTCCCAGAGAAGCTTGATGCAGTGGATGTATTCACAGCATACCTCGCAGAACCAGAGCAGTTCGGGCCACTTCCATTCAAAAACACAGCCAGAAGACTAGAAAAGATATGAGGTGCAGGTTTGAAATCCTTTCAGGCTGGAAAAGAGCTAGAAACCAGGTCTCTTGCTGCTGGGGTGAGTGCTCAAACGACTCAAATGCTATACAACAAGAGGACACGACCGAGGGCGGATGCAGGGGTGGGGTGGGGAGTGCAGTGATGCACTTGCATCCCCCACTTTGATTCCTGCTCCTGTTTAAAACAAACTGCCTGGCAGTGGCAACAGCATTTCACAATAGACAGTGCTGATGGAGTCAGTTGATTTCATGGCTCATTATAATCTACCCGATCTCTTCTAAACTCTTCATTCCACAGCTATTAATGACCGTTTCTCCTTTTTAGGGGTCTTGATGTTCCCCCAACCAGGCTATCCTTTGTACTGTCATTCTGCTGTCTGTTAGCTGTTCCTGGTAATGAAGCTCCTATTTCACAGCCGCGCAGAACTAATTGGGATTAGTTTTTAACTCATCCCAATGATGTTTTCCTGGTTTTTCCTTCACTCTAAATGGAACACTATAGCCCCCAGTCCGCAGCATATTAGTAAAGCTTCTAGTTTATTTTTACCCAGAGAAAAATGCGCTGTTTTTATGTGTGACGATGCATCTCACCATCTCCACTTCCCTTTACAAAGTTCTAGATCTGCCCATGGACATGACTATCTCTTCTGGCAGTCGCCTATACCCATGGGAATTACTTTTGCACCTAAATGTGCTATGAATTGCAGTCTGAAAGGCACTTCACTCAGTGCTGCAGGTAGGGGCTTAAGTCCGAGAGAGGAGTGGTGGTCTTCAGATCCACCCCTCTTTTGGACATTTCCTGGGTGAGGTTTTCAGTGTTTTTAGTGTTCTGCCAGTTGGGAATTCTCTTCCTAGCTATCTAACTCCTAGGACAATGGATTGGGATCCATAAGGAAGTCCAACTTTGTGAAAGTGTCAGTGCTCAGTGTCTTTTCATCTAAGTTCTTTGTGGATCTTGGGCAAAGTCCAGTCTCTAGTTCTGAAGTGTGGAAGAGCAGGGGCTTAGACAAGGATATCCAGTATGCCCTTACAAACAGCGCAACTGGAAAGTCCCAGAAGTGATGAATTTATTTAAAACTGAGATGAGGGAGATCCTGGAAATTAGTTTGCAAGCCTCACCTTAATTCCAATGAAAATGATTCAGAGTTTTAATTAAGGCTAGAATAGCATACTACTTTGCTAAGTATAACCTGCAAGCATCAAGTCAGCACAGTTTCTTTACTGGAAAATTGTCTCACTAACCTGAAAAGGTTTTCTTAGAAAACATAATAAAATAGAAAATAAAGGCAATCACCATGGAGTTAATTCACTTGCTTTTATTCTAAGAACTGTTAATGGGTTCCCATTTGAGAAATGATTCATTTACAATAAATATAAGGAACAAACTTTTCTTGGAAGTGAAAACTGGGTAAGCAGGAAGAATCAACACTGTGATAGACCCCAGTCCTGCAAAGACTAAATGAACTGGAAAAGTGGGGCCTTTGCCTAAATCTCAGCAGGATCAGGTTCATTGTAAACAACTGTTTCTCAGAGTAGAGTCATTGATGGAAGCTAGGAAAGATTAGAGTGGGAGCGGCCAATTTTTGGTTTTAGTGGGCTGGCAGTTTTGCAATGTTAGGAGATTTTCAGGGCATGGCAGGGGTGTTTCAAGTAGGGAGAGAAATTGTTCTTTACCACAAACGTATGCAAAGTTCTGTGTTCCTGAATACAATCGAAACAAACTATAGGAGCTAGTTTCCTTGCTCGGAAACCCCAGCTGGACTCTAGCAGTGAGCTCCGTGTGGAAGAAGCTGTGCCCTTCCACTTTTGTCTTTGGACTTTCTGCCACACAACCTGCAACCAGTAACCTCACCTTTGTGTTTTCACCCTGGGAAACCCATAAGTCCATGCAGCTTAACTTGACCTTTTCTTGTAGCCTAGTGCCTTATGAGCTTAGGTCCCAGCTGTTTTATCTAAAAGTGGGGAGGTTGGGGGGCTGATTGTCTTTGGATCCAGCACTCCCCTGGAGACCCCCATAAATACCTTTGAGCACAAAACCATGTTTTTGATTGAAATGTTTGGTATTTCTTTTAATTTTGTGGGGCACATTTTTTGCTTAGAGCTATTTTAACCTGTATTTAATTTTCTGGGGCACATTTTTTGACTAGAGCTATTTTTACCTGTATTTAAGGCCTGATTCTGCTATGTGCATAGTGCTACAAATTGTGTTGACTTCTAGACACAGAGAACTGAAAGAAATTGAAATGGCAGCAAGGCACTCCAAGGTTCAGTACCAGTAGTGGCTCTTTTATATGTTCATTTATGGCAGACAAGGACTGCAAAAGCTGGTTACTTTTACTGAGAACATGAAGTTGTTTTGCTTTGTAGAATCCATGGTTAGAAAAACTAGATGGATTTAAAAGTATTGGGGAACTAGGCAGCATGATAGCAGCTGGGATTTAAGTGAGATAAATGGAAGGCAATACACATTGGCGAAACTAGTCTAAATGTCTCATATGCACTGATCAGCTCTTGACAGATTTGCCAGGAGAAAATGCTCAGGAGTCAGCATGGATAACTGATAAGTTAGACTGCAGTTCCTAATAAAATGACTGAACAAATAGTATGGAAGGAAGCCCTACGAGTCTAGAGAGTAATAGAACTATGAGCAATATGCAGCGTGCTTCTTTTTTTTTTACAAGTCAGATGAGACAAGGTCGAGTAGTTTGATAGAATTGCTAAATTCATTGTTGACTGCATCATATTTTTAGGGGTAAAGTTTCAAAGGACAATTAGGCATCCAACTTGAACAGATGTTAGGAATGTGTTTGCTGTAGTAGCTCATGAAATTTTAAAGCCCAAATTAATTCCGTTGGCCCAATTTATGTGTGCCTCCTGCTGAATCATGGCAGATGATCTAGTTTCATTCTTAACATGTGTCCTCATATCCCCCTGTTTCTGGAGAACTTGAGAGATGAGTTGTTCCTTTCCCTTGAAGGAATAAATTTCCTGTGATTTAGCGTAGTTTTCTTTTTAGAGAGGGGAGATAATGGGAGATGTAGTCAATCTAGTAAAGCTCCTCTATAGAGCAGACATGAGGCAACAAACCTACAAGTCACAGAGGTACCATGGAAGAGCTCTTCTAAATAGTTTGAGTTTGGGGCTATTTAGTATTTCAACAAAACACTGACTTTTATTTTTGCAAAATTCAATAAAATTTCACAATAAGCCTTATTCACTTGAAAACCCATTTATTTTTCATTAAACAAATTTATTTATTTTTCTTTAACAAATTTGTTGCCTCCATATGCCTGAACAGGAACCGGGACATGTCCCCCTCTAGAATTATGGATGGACCCAGGGGAGGCACCACCATGCCTAGGGTCAGGGGAGAAAGAAGGACCCTGGCAATTATAGGCCAGTCAGTTTTACCTCGGTCCTTGGGAAGACCTTTGAGAAAATTATCCGGGAACACATCTGTAAGGGCCCAGCAGGGGAGGTAATGCTCAGGCAACCAACATGGGTTCACCGAGGGCAGGTCCTGCCTGACTAACCTGGTTTCTTTTTATGATCAGGTCACAAAGTCCCTGGACGAGGGTGTCAGGGTGGATGCCGTCTTTCTGGACTTTAAGAAGGCCTTTGACATGGTTTCCTACCACATTGTCTTAAAAAAACTTGGTGACTGTGGCATTGATGCCTACACAATCAGATGGGTGGCAAATTGGCTACATGGTTGCACCCAGAGAGTGGTGGTGGAGGGGTCGTTTTCAATCTGGAAGGATGTGGGCAGTGGAGTTCCTCAGGGCTCAGTCCTGGGGCCTGCACTGTTCAACATCTTTATCAGTGATCTGGATGTGGGTGTGGAATGCACGCAATCCAAATTTGCTGATGACACCAAGTTGTGGGGCGAGGTGGGCATGCTGGAGGGGAGGGACAGAATCCAGCTAGATCTAGACAAATTACAGAGGTGGGCAGATGAGAATAGGATGGAATTCAATGCAGACAAGTGCAGGGTACTGCATCTAGGGAGAAGGAACCAGAAACACACCTATAGGCTGGGGAATACCCTTCTCGTCAGGACAGTGGCAAAAAGGGATCTTGGAGTCATTGTTGACTCCGGGATGAACATAAGCCACCAATGCAAGGAAGCGGTCAGTAAGGCTAACCACACCTTGTCATGCATCTACAGATGCATCACAAGCAGGTCCAGGGAGCTGATCCTTTCTCTCTGTGTGGCATTGGTCAGGCCACAGTTGGAGTACTGCGCCCAGTTCTAGGCACCACACTTCAAGAGGGATGTGGCTAGCATTGAGAAGGTCCAGAGGGCCACTCGCATGGTCAAGGGGCAGTGGGGCAGGCTCTACAAAGGGAGGCTCAAGGGCCTGAACCTATTCAGCCTCTATAAGAGAAGGCTGAGAGGGGATCTGGTGGCCATTTACAAACTCAACCAGGGGGGACCAGCGAGAATTGGGGGAGGCTCTGTTCCCCCAGGCACCACCCAGGGTTACTAGGAATAATGGCCACAAATTGTTAGAGAGTAGGTTCAGGCTGGATATCAGGAGACATTACTTTACAGTTAGGGTTACCAGGCTCTGGAATGGGCTCCCAAGTGAGGTGGTACGCTCTATGATACTATGATAAACACAATTTTAATGGTAACATTCTTAACTGGCCCTAAAGAGACTGTATCCAAACAAAGGAAAGTCTGGCTCAACATTAGTAAGAGTATTCTTGGTGACTGTGGAATAGTTTTCCAAAAAAATTTCAATTTCTTTGGATTCTTTATAACTAGACTAGACAAAATATGAGAAAAACATAGAAAATCAACCTATGCTGGTCTTGATTGGACTAGTGGCATAAGTTGTAGAGGTTGGAACCTACAACCCATGGGCTGGATCCAATGGTGTCAGGGGCTTCTTGTGCTGGGGTATCATAGTATCATAGTGTTTAGGGTCAGAAGGGACCTAAACAGATCATCAGGTCTGACCCCCTGCCTCGGGCAGGAATGGGTGCCAGGGTCACATCACCCCTGCCAAATATCTGTCCAGCCTCCTCCTGAAGACCCTCAGGGTAGGAGAGAGTACCACCTCCCTTGGGAGCCCATTCCAGAGCCAGGCAGGCCTAACTGTAAAGTAATGTGTTCTGATGTCCAGCCTGAACCTTTTCTCTAACAATTTGCGGCCATTATTCCTAGTAACCCTGGGTGGTGCCCGGGGGAACAGAGCCTCCCCCCAGTTCCTCCTGGTCTCCCCTGGGGAGTTTGTCAACAGCTACAAGATCACCTCTCAGCCTTCTCTTGTGGAGGCTGAATAGGTTCAGGCCCTTTAGTTCCGCTGCCTATTGACCATGTGAGTGGCCCTCCTCTGGCCCTCCCAGTGCTAGCCACATCCCTCTTGAAGTGTGGCACCCAGAACTGGATGCAGTTCTGTGGCCTGACCAATACTGCATAGAGGGGAAGGATCAGCTCCCTGGACCTGCTTGTGATGCATCTGTAGATGCACAACAAGGTACAGTTAGCTTTACTATTCGCTTCCTCACATTGGCGGCTCACATTTATCCTGGAGCCGCCAATGGTAGATACCAAGGGTAGGGAGAAACAGCAGCATCAGATGCATTTATTTAACTGCAGCAGGGAGAACTGGAGGTAGTTGGGTCCTAGCACCTGCCCATCTCTGACCTGAGCTGGGTTGTCATGGCTCTCAATCTGAAAAGGTTGCTGGTGACTGACCTAGTATGTCCTTCTACAAGTCCTGTTACTACTTAGGTATATGTAGAATTTTTTTTAAAAGCCCCAAATAAACTCAAATGTCTTAGAAAGGGGAATGAAAGCCTGG
>NW_017728906.1:191448649-191456720 GCF_001723895.1 Crocodylus porosus
AATTTTTAAAAGTCCAAAGATGCACTTCCCTGGAGTGCTACATTTCATTATGGTTGTAGCATCCAGGGAAGACAGAGCTGAGACTAAAAAGTTCCAGAAAAGGTATTGCAGTTAGCTTGGTTAGAGCAACATAAAATGAGAAACTACAAACATTTAACTTATTTAGTGTAGAAAGCTAAAGGTTAAGGGGGGATTTGATTGTGCTATTCAGAAACATGAAGGACACAATGAAAACATACTGTTAACCTACTGCCTAGTAAAAGGAGAAAAGGTCACTTGGTCAAATTAAAATACAAAAGGAAATAGGAAACAGCCAACCTGAGGAATTAAATGCTGTAGAAGGTCAAACACTATGCTGAGGTTTAATGACCACTGATGACCTTTGTAATTATCCACACTGAGGACCAAATTCTGTCCTTTTCTGTGTGGGTCCTTTTGAAGCCAATGGGAGCCAAGTACCTTTGAAAAATACCTCATAAACAATGTTGGTTGCCTGTAGATCAGGGGTAGGCAATTATTTCAGGTGGAGGGCTGCTTAACAAGTTTTGGCAAGCTATTGGGGGCCGCATAGGTAGCCCTGCCCCTTCACAGCCCTGCCTCCTGATCTCCATATTGTGACTGGAAGTCCTGGCCCCCTAACCCCTGACCTTTGCCACCAGAAGTCCCTCCCCTTGCTCCACCCCCATAATACTCCTTTTGGGAGGGGAGGGTTGCCATCTTAGAACCAGAAAAAAAAAACATATCATACACTAGAGGTCAAACACCTACTATAATATTTTAATTTTATTACAAAAATGATTGTCATGACTTCTGATTGTGTATTGTATATAGAAGGCATTGCATAATAACTCAGAAATAAATTGTAACTCTTTTATATTATGTGGGTATGGTGGGGTGTGGCTGAGGTTTGTGTGAGTTTGGTGGGGTATGGGTGTGGGGGGGTTGTAAGGTTGTGGGTGTGTAGGGGGAATAGGGTATGTTGGGGTGTATTGGGAGGGTAAGTCAGGGGATTGTGGGGGGAAGGGTATGGGTGTGTGGGGTGTGAGGGAGGCTGGGGTGTGCAGGGACCCCCACACACTTCTCCCATGGTGTGCAGGCCCCATTGCCTGGCAGCAGCAGCAGCACACAGGGAGGTCGGGACACTTGTGCCTAGTGCAGGCACCCAGTGGAGCATGGCTCCAGCCAGTGCTGCATGCAGGCGGTGGGAAGCGGGGCACAGCCTGCCTGCCTGCCTCTATCGCCAGGGCTCTGTGCCATGTGCCTGCAGTCCCAGCACTCACAGTGAGGAAAGCTCCACACTGGAGTATCCTGCCTTCCCCACCTCCTGCTGTGTAGGTCCCAGGACTCCGCTGAGAGTGGAGGGATCCTTGCCCCTTGCTTCCCCACAGAGTCTAGCATGGGGCTTTCCCACTGTGAGTGCGGGAACTGCAGGTGCGTGGTGTGTGGTGCAGAGCCCTGGCAGTAGAGGCAGCTGGGCAGACTGTTCTCCCCACTCCCTACATCCCACTGGGTGCCTGCACTGGGCATGGGTGCCCTGACCTCTTCACCTGCTGCCAGCAGCGGGGGCTGCACACCATGGGGCGAGTCCCTATATCCCCCACTCTCACACCCATACCCTGCCCAGCTGAGCTCTGCTCTGCTGCTTTCCCGCCCTGGGCACAGGCTCCATGCTGCGCTCCATGCTTCTGCCCAGCTGCAACTCCACCCTGCCCCACCAGCCCTGTCACTTCCCTACCTGATACCCTGAGCAAACTGGACTTCCAGGAAGCCAAGCAAGTTCCCACTGGGCACTTGCAGCAGGAGCCCTGCCTGGAAGCTGCTGCTTGCTAGCCAGGGCCCTTCTGCCCAGGAGGGTGGAAGGGGTATGTTGTGGGGGTGCACACATGGGTGCCTTACTCCCAGCTTCATGGGGTGGAAGATCTGGGCGGGGTACAATTCATTGGTGGGGGAGGGGTATCATGGGCCAGATGAAAGTGCCTGGCAGGCCGAATCCAGCCCGCTGGGTGTATTTTGCCTACCCCTGCTGCAGATGCTGAGAAGAATCTTATCTCCCATTTAAAGCATTGCACCAGTTGCTCAGTGTATGTTCTCTTTCCTCTCACTCAAATATATGGTGTTGGCTATTGAGTACTAAGGTCTTGGAATCCTTACTCAGGCAGAAACAGCCACTGATTTCAGCTTTCTGTATAGACTGATTCTGAAGAGGTCCTGGCAGTCTGATCTTGTATGGTATGGACAAGTCAGAGTTCAGAGGTGGGGAACAAAAATAGTTAAGAGCTTGAAAGACAAGCCATATGAGCAGAGGTTGAAAGAAACGGCATGTTCAGGGTACAGAAAAAGCAATTAAAAGGGGATAGGATGTCAATCTTCAAATGTCTGAAGGGCTGCCATAAGGAAGAGGGAGAACATTGTTTTTCCATTGCAGCAGAAAGCAGGAGCTGTGCACAAGGCTTGAAGTTGCAGAAAAGTAGGTTTAGATTGGATATTAGGAAAAAAACTGCTTTGCTGTTGGAATAGCAAGGCAGTGGAATAGACTGCCTGAGGAAGCTGTGGAATTTCCATCATAGGAGGTTTTCAGTAAGATGTTAAATAAGCATTGGTCGGGGTGATCTAGCAGTAACTATGCTGGGAGTGCTCTGTAAAGAGCAACAGTTGCAAGCCCAGGAGCCCTTCCATCCCCACCCAAGAATCACTGGGAAGAGCTCTGCAGCCCAAAGCAGAGGGATATTAGATGGACTGTGCTCATCAGAATGAAGTAGCTAAATTATGAAAGAAGATAAAAGGCTGGAACAAGTTTATGGGATACAGAAAGGGAGTTGTGGCTTTCCAGTTAGGTGTCACGTGGAGTTGTAGACTGCAGAACAGGATGGAGGGTGTTTGGTTTTCCCCATTCTTCTGGACTTTGGTGGTTGCCATGTAGGGCTAAGGAGATTTTTTTTCCCTTCCTGTTGCTGCAGGTATCAGAGTATTTTCCCACTTTCCTCAGAAGAATTTGGTGTTGGCAGCAACCAAAGGCTGGGGATTTTGACTTGGGTATGCCAGTGCTCATTGCTGGGACTCAAACTCAGAGGTTCCTAGTTAGACCGTTTTGCCCCTTTGCTCAGGGTCAGACTAATGTCCACATCTGGGGTCAAGAAGGAATTTTACCCCATGGTCAGAGACTGGTACAGAATTGGGGGGGGGGGGAAGACAGTTGCCTTCCTTTATGGCCAGGGGCATGGTCTTCTTCCTTGAACTGCTCAAGTATATTGCAACAACCCTTGTGACAGCTGCCGTACCTTTACTTTATTTATGACAGGTTAGGGTGATCTTGGTGATTTTGGGTAATATGTCTTATAGTCGTACAACAGTGTTGACTGTATAAGTTTTAGAAATAATTTAGATGACCACTTGTATGGGATGATTTCCATAGAGATCATCCTGACTTAAGCAGGGGGTTGGACTAGATGACCTCTGGAGGTCCCTTCCAACCCAAATTTTCAATGATTATGAATTTTGATAATCTGTCTAAGAAAACAAAATATTCATTTTGTTCTCTTTGGCTTCTTTTCTTTTTGAGGCCATAGCTGCATCAAGGCTATTACAACACTTCTCAGTGATTTCCAGAACATAACTAGTTTATATTGTGTCAATAAAATTCTCATGGCCTACAAGTACATTATTCTATTTCCATCATGTATCCATTCAGACTATTGTATTTATCAAGCCATGATATTTTTCTTGGTTATTTTGATTACCATATTAACGAAGCTGTTAGAGATTCATTTTGAGTGTTGTATGTCATGCCATTATTACGAGTAACAATGGAAACCATGTATCCTAGTGTGACAGAATCATTGCCCAGGTGTGGCCATGACACCCCTGGTGACCGATCAACCCCTGTCCCCTCTCCAGCTCCACAGCATACTTTCCCTTTCTACCTTTCCTGCCATACGTTGATGTTATTTATAAGACAGTGGGAGGTTGCTCCCAGGTCCCCAGAGTCAGCCCAGTTTAGCTCCACCTTGCCCCGGGCACTTTACTATAGCTCTATTAGTGTCTCGGGTCACTAGTTGCCTTATGGGCTATTTGTAGCTTCCTTCTGCCCCTGTAGTCACACCTGTGCCTTGAATTATCACTTTCAGTTGTCCACTGGGCTCTGTAGCCTGTCTTAAACACCCCAGTCAGTCTGCTGTGCCCCTGGCCCTGGCGAGGTCTCTTTTCTCTGGGCCCCTGACTCTTGTACTCCTGTGAGCATGCTGCATCCCTGACCCTGGCAAGGTTTGCTTCTATCCCAGGCCTCTGGCTCTAGTTCAGCTTCTGCCCCTTCCACCAGGCGTTAGCCCTCATGGCTTCACCCTACTATGACTTCCATCCCACTGCTGGGGCCTTAGGCCTTTGGCCTTGGTCTAGTTTCCCCCTAGCCTTCCAGGGTCCCTGACCCCAGGCTGGGCTGCTTTGGCTCACTCTAGACCACTATTTTAGCCCAGTCCCAGCCCTTCAGCCATCTGAGTCCCCTGACCTCTAGCTAGGCTGTCTGACAGTGACCTTAGTTCTCCCGGCTTCAAGCCTAACTCATTACACCAGCCTCAGTCCCCTGTGTCCATGACCCCAGGCGTGGCTGCTTCTGCTGGCCTTAGCTTTCCCAGCCTTGTCCTGTACCAGCCCACAGCCCCCTGACCCCAAGCTAGCCAGGCACCCCTCCGTGGCTCAACACCTCCCCTACAGCTACTTCCTAGTCCTCTGGTTAACCTAATCAGAACATCAAGAGTAAATTGGATACTTATCTTGCTGGGATCCTATGACCCCAGCTGACTTCCTGCCCTTTGGGCAGGGAGCTGGCCTCGATGATCTCCTGAGGTCCCTTCCAGCCCTAATGTCTAATGTCTATAAACATAAGCCCAATTGCAATACAACAAAATCCTCCCCACACTGGGTCATTACTTCCTCACAAGCTAGATGTCCCCCTTTGCTTTTCCCTTGTAGCTCTCTGGGACCACTGGGGTGCTGGTCAGTCTATCTCCTGCAGCCATCTCATTCAGGAGCAACTCTTTGTGCTACCTGCGGGGCTGGACTGATTGCCTGGTCTCAGGTACTGGCCTTATATATAGGGACCTACCGAAATCACAACAGAAGTCCACTCCATAGCAGCTCCTTTAATCTTGCTGGGTTGGCCCTGCTGCTTGCCACTGATCATTGGGGAGGCAAAAACTGCAGCATATTTAAAACTTCAGGTTTTGTTTCCCCGGCAAGCAGCAGGGCCACCGGTGCAGGAGGGGGCATGTGCCAAAACCAGCAAGGTTAAGCGATCCACTGTGGAGTGCACTTCTGCTGCCATTTTGGTAGGTCCCTACATGTGCCTCCAATGCTCCACCCATTCTTGGGATAGTCCTCCCACAGGGATAGCTCCTATCCTGGCTGTTACTGCTCTGCTTGCTTCCCAGCACCTAGCCCTTGCTCAGCAGCTGGTCCCACCCAGCAAGCTTGGTCTGCTGCTCTCTCCCTCTGGCTCCCTGTTGCACCAAGTCTAGTGGTGGTTTCCAATGCACAATCTTTTTCCATGACCTAACCCAATCTTCTCAAAAAATTGCTCTCAGAATGCTCAGTAAAGAATCCTTTATGGTCATTTATTGTTGATCTTAGCCTGCTGATTTTGTCATTTATTTCAAATGTTTTCAGTTCCCTAGGCCCTGTGAAAGTTGAACGTGCAAAGGAGTCAACTCACGGTGTTTTGTGTTGATTTCTGGCATGTATGCTCTTCTGTGTGAAATAACTATGATTTTAAACTCCCTCCTCTGATTATACCTTTTATTGAGAAGCAACCCTTTCAAGTGTGGATGCTCACCTTCCTGTACCATCCCTAAGTCTAGACATTCATTATCATGCACGCAAGTTATAGAGTAAAACAAACTTCCTTCTGAAGTCCAGACATTATGTCAGTATTGTAAAATACTGTAAGCATTTTTTTTGCACTTTCATATATGAAGGGTTTAATGCAAAATTCACACAGAGCATGGTGGTGCTGTTGGTTTCAAGTGAACAGGTAGTATTCTGGGGAACTCAGATTCTACAAAAAAGCTCTTAAGGCACAGGCACTACAGAAATTATTGGGAAGGGAATTAAACTAAATTTGCAGAGCCCAATTGTGCCTTTAGCCACAGAGAAGGACTATCAGGGGAAAGAGGTTTGTTTTGAACTTATTAGACTCCTGGATTCTAGCCTAGTACTATTAGACTGATGGCTTTTTGGTGGAGACAGAGGGGGTCATCATCATATATATTGTCAGTATATCATTTAAAACTCTGATCACCCTGAGATACAGTGTAATGTTCAGTGGGACCTGGGCATATAGAAAGCCTTGTCTGATTGGAGTTTTCAGTGCAAGTGGTTGTTTCCATAGTTTAAAACTTGTTTAAAGTTGGACTGTTTTTTTATGAGGACTGTGAAAGACATCTCTTTATTGGGACCATTGGCTTGAATGGTTGTTTCCATATATTTCCAGACATAAACCAAATGTAAACTAAGCCGGTATTGTTTGCCTGAGTCTGCAGGTAGCCTGGCATAATGACTTGGTTAATGTGAATTCCAGTGCTCTTCCATAACCTGATTGGTCTACCATCAAGTCAAATGATGACAGTTTAAAGTTTTCAATTGCTGCAGTATCGGTGGTTTTCTTAAATGGGAAAAGTAGGATTTTCAGTTTGGAAAAGGAAGACAATCATGAAGATGAGAGAGAGAGAAACTCAGAAAGGAGGGTGAAAAGTTAAGAAAAAAAAGCATAGTGTTTGTTGGTATCAATTTTTTCCACTATATCAATATAATAGTAACTCCCTTAACAAACAATTTGAAAGTTTGTTTCTATGTAAAGATCATATTCCACCCTGGATTTTTGTTGGCAGTTCTACTTGAGGGCAGTTTTCAGCACTAATATTATACCCCAGACCAGGGATAATAATTGAAACCAGAAAATGGCTTTTTTCAGACTGAAGTTTTCAACCTTAGGCTGAAATGTCTGCCACAGCTGCCTTTCCCTAGTTGCCTGCAACTGGTCCAATGTAGTTTCAGTGAATTCAGTGTTGATTTATGGTAACTAAGGACCTATTCTGCTCATGAAAGGTAGTATGAAATTTATAGTTTCTGCTCAATTATTAATATTTCCAAATGACACTATTTAGAGACATGAAATATTGGCGCCTAAGTACAGACTTTAGGTTTGATTATCCTCTTACTGACCCCATGTTAATTAGGAATAACTCCATTTTATGGAGAGAAATCTCTCTGTATGGGCTAAACCATGATCCAGGGTCATATAAAAACTACACTGAATAAGATATTTTTTAGACAGGTGCATCAATCACACACAGAGGCCAGGGCTAGATCTGGCCTACTTAATATAGTTGTGTGACCTGAACAATACACTCAGGTTATTCAGAATCTACACTTGCATTAATATCAGTGGTACAGTTCAGCTCCATTTGGTTGTAGAGCATCATCCAAATGTAGATCAAGTGCAGGGGTGGATCCACTGTGATGAGGGAAAGGCGGGGTAGGGAGATGGTGCACCTGTCTTTGATTCCTGCTGCACCCAAAGTTTAAAACCAACTACCTGCCAATAGCAGCAGCATTTCTAGTCAGGCAGTGCTAAGGGAGTCAATTGACTTCATTGCTCATTATCACCTACCAGATCTTTTCTAAACTCTTCATTCCACTGGTGTTAATGACCCTCTCTCCTTTTTAATAGTCTTGATGTCCACTGATCTAGCCATCCTTTGTTACCATTTAGTTGTCTGTTAGCTGCTCCTGGTAATTAAGCTCCTCTTTCACAGCCCTGCAGATTGGTTTTTAACTCATTCTAATCAAGTTCTAATTGTTTTTGCTTCAACCTTACACTGAATAATAAAGTTTTAGTCCCCTGGTATATTAGTAATGCTTCTAGTTTATTTTTACCTGAAGAAAAACATGTGTCATCTTTTATGTAATGATCAGGGGATCCTAGTTTTTGCTGATCAATTAAAAAAATCCAAATTTTTCTTCTTAAACCCCTCCTCCCAAAATCCACATTTTTCTATGATTAAAATGAAATGCCATTTTA
>NW_017728906.1:191456820-191464135 GCF_001723895.1 Crocodylus porosus
CACCATCTGCACCTCTCTTTTCAAAATTCTAGATCCACCCATGGGCAAGTGCAACAGAAAACAGAAGAAGCAAAAGCTTCATTGCTTGAATAATCTGAAAATTAGTGTGGAATTTAAAATTACAATTAGCTAAGGACTTGGACATGAATACTGTCAGTCGGGGATGTCAGGCACATAATCTCGCTCTGCCTGCTGGCCTTGTGCAGGGCTGGTCCATGAGCTGCCCTGCATGCCAGATACAGTGCCAGTAGCTGGTCTGAAGTTGCGGTACATATGGCAACTTCTCTGGCCAGTCCAGGATGCAAACTGCATGTGGCACGTGCTCCAGCCCGGCAGGATGAGGGGGAAGGGGAGCACACCATGCACAGGGAAGTTCCTGGAGTGGCCACTGTGTATAGCACAGTCTAGCCAAAGTGGGTCCTGGATCCAGTATGTGGGGGGGTGGGTTCTGTGGGTCCTTCACATGCCTGATCTGATGTTCAGTCCGGGACTGCACCATGTGTGGAATCTGCTGCAGCCAGTCTGGGACTTGCACTGCAGGCTGTGTCCACCCTGGACTGTCTGGAGTGGGGTCTGTGTGCAGCACAGTCCTGGACTGGTTGAAAGGAGTGCTGTGGGTGGATCCTGCATGGGGAGGGCTAGGGGGTGGGTCCATGGGCGTGAACTGGCCTTTGGGGCCAGATGAATTTGACAGCCCTGCTGTAAGTGAATAGTGGTTGTCCATGTCTAGTTTCAATAATTTGTAGTTAACTAGCTTTATCAGGGTTATTCCAATAGCTTATTCAGTCCAGGGTAATTTTCAAATGTACCAACTAAACAGCTGTCTACTAATTTCCTTAGAGACAATTCAACATTTTCATGACTCTATTGGTCAGAACAATTTTTGCAATGTTCATCCTACATTTTTCTTTACTTTCCTGTCTCTTTAATCATCATTTATTCAATATATTTGCTCATGTGTAAATGCATATATTTATTTACAAATAAACATATATACCTATACTTGTACACACATCTGCATTTTTATTGCTATAATTTTTGTTTATCTGTGCTTTTAATTTTGTTGAGATTACAATGCTTTTTAATTAATGTTTTTTTAAGGATTATTATGACTGCTTTTGCAGAGGGTACTTTTCTACATAAAAGTATTACTGTTATATCATTTAATTTTATGTTGTTTCTCCAGAAGCAAATTCCACCAGCCCTTTAATTACTTGTGTTTCATTTTTTCACATTCTTGCCAGTTCATCAACATCTCTGGCAATGCAGATGCTCATATATAACAGCTACCCAGTGCTAACCAGCTACCCAGTTGCTGCTTTGGTCTGTCCTGTGTTTGTGCAACCCAAACAACATCATACATTTAAGCTGCTGCTTCAATATTATGATCTCGCTAACACTCATCTAGTAGCAAACTGTATTGTAAAAGTAAACCCAAACTTGTTCTATGACAGATAATATCATACCTAAATATCACTGCTGGGGGAAGGGAAAAAAGCCCAATTATCCCAGCAATTTTGAATCTTCTACTCTAAGTTTCTAAGTACTAAACACTCTGCTACTGGTCACTTGATGGATAATGGCACAGTAGGGATGATTATTTATAGATAATGATTGCCCAGAGGACCTCTATAAAGTTTCAAGGGGAAGTCACATGTCAACACAATAAACGCTATACAGCAAAAAGGGTCCTTTACCAGTGATAAAACTCTTCTTTTTTGTTAAAATTTCCTAGAATGAGAGAATAATTCTTTACATTGTACCTTTGATGCAAAGATCTCAAAACAACGTCAGATGCTTCTTTATATAAAACTTACTAAGCTCTAATGAAGTAGGGGTTAATTACAGGGTATATATCTCACTTCTTAAAGTCCATGGCAGAAACAGAACTAGAACCCTAGGAATGTGGCTCTTAATTCTTTGCTCACAGTGCCAGAAAAATTTCCTCTTGAGACTGTCTGGCTGCCGCACCTTTATGAAGCTGTTTCCGAGCTTCCTGGCCCTTGTTTGCTTGCTGTAGTCACAGGAGTTTTGCATATCCTCACAAAAGTAAACTAATTGAAGTTCTCAAAACTTTAGATTAGCTATTTAATGTACCATGACTCTTAAAAAGCAAGCCAAGCGAACATTTTGTCCCAGTCTTCCATAACGTATTAGAGGAGCCAGTCTGGATTTCAGGGCTTCTCCAGGGACCGCAGAGCGCTAACCTCTGCCAGAGAAAACAAAATAAAGGAGTAAGAGAATGGAAGACAGGAGTATGCTTACCAGTGCCCAGTAACTAGGCAAGAAAAGCCAGAAACATTTGGGGATTGGAAGAAGCAGACAGAGCTCTCCTCACCCACTTTACTGAGGCTTCTCCCCCCTCCCCTTCCCGCCGGACTCTTAAAAAAAGTCTTTTAAAAATACTAATAAATCCAGCGTGGTTAACCATGTACATTTAGGTTTCCTACATAGTCCACACTGCACTGTGGAAAAACAGCTTCCCTGCTCTCTTTGGTTTGGCAAGTTCTCTGCAAGCTGCTGACACCACTGTTCTGAAGAAAAGGGCAAAGCAGTCCCAGAAGCATATGAGTAATATGTAGTGCTTTATATTGTCAGACCACTTTATAGCCACTCTGTTCTTCCTTCTCATAACTACTGTACACAAATATTTGAATTGTCTCCATTTTTCTCCCTGAAGGGGCATAAGGAGGTAGAGATCTTGGATCAATTGTTCAAGGGCACGGAAGAGAAATTTCTCTGAGTGTATGAATCTACATGATGATTGCACTGATATCAAAGAATACTGATATAAGCTGTCACAGTGCAAATGTTAGGTCTGCGTGATTTTGCAAGGATACAAATGTAGCAGAACTTTAATTCTACTTTATTCTGGGTGAAGCTTAGGGCAGTTCAGCTTTCCTATACCACCGACAGTAGGACAATCAGACTGTAGGATCAGGCAGACAGATGTGACAGTTACAGTGAAACAATTGATGTGTGCAGCAGCAGCTTCCTTTCCACTTGCTAATATTCATGTTTTTCTATACCAGGGTTGCCAACTGTCTGCAAATTTATGGACAGGCCATAATAAAACAAGCTAAAAACACCTGTCTGTGAAGACTAGGTGGTGGGGAGAGGGGAAAGGAGCTGTTGGGGGAAAAAAACCCCTAAGAAACAAACAGTGAACTTGTTGGAAGCTCCATCCTTGCTATCAGAATGAAGCTAGATATGTTTTGATGGACAGACTGAGCAGAACAGTGCCCCCTGGTGTCTAAGGTCAGCACCTTGGAGGGAGCTGTTTGTCAGGGTTTTCTGGCCAATGGGAGCCTTCCCCTTCCCCTTCCCCCCTCCCACCCCAGCCGTGTGCTGCTACTGTAGGTCCCAACTGCCTGTAACACCTACTCCAAAGTATGCAGGGCCACATGGCCCCAGAAAAGGGAGGGAGACAGTGCAGCTGGGACAGAGCTACGGAGGTGAGGCAATGGGGAGAGATGCAACAGATTGGGGTCCATTCTGGCTAAGTACAGACAGTCAAAGAGACCAAGGCTGAATCGATTCAGTCTTTGCAGGTTAGTCTAAGCTGCACAGGTTAAACTGAAACAGAAGTGAACAGACATTTACTTTTGATACAGGTAATGCAGCCACATACTTGCAGTGGCTCAGGCCAGAAACCAGGGGTTGCTAGGGCATGACTCTCTGGCTGTGTGTTCACTTCTTCCTGCTGCCGCCGAGGTCTCTGGGATTTGTAGTCCAGAATTATGGAAGCAGGACTCTGCAGGGTTGCTCATCACTTTCTCTTTCTGCTTTCAGGTGCCTCTGGGATTTGTAGTCCATAGTTGCAGCCAGCAGTAAGTTTGAGTGTGGGAAGGGGTGTTTAGCCCCCATCTCTGGCCCCAGACCTCAACCAGGGTTTGCCTGGTGGGGGGCAGTCCACTCCCTGCAGACTGGCTGCATCCACCATCAGGCTTGCTCCCCGCACAGGGCAGCCAGCCTGCCCTCACTGTTCCAGATAGGGAGCAGAATGGCGGGGCTAGCCCTGCTTTCTGGAGCAGACAGCACAGCCCAACCTAAGGCCATAAAGCATCCTGGGATGCTGGGTGATTCTGATTTAATTTGAACCAGGAAGGGGTCTGGGACAGAAGTTTCATAAACAGGTTTGACCCAAATCAGTTAAGTCTGATACTACATTCAACCAGGTTTGTCTTAAACCAGTTTCAAACCATTTTGAAACTGGTTCATGTGCACTGAGCTTCTGTTCTGTTCTGTTACAGGTTTAAACCAGTTTCTGATCACTTAAACTGGTTTATGTGTAACTTCTGTCCCTAGTCTCTGAGACAGAGGCAATAGGGCTAGCAGGGTCAGGTTGGGGGCTGGGCTAGAGAAGGAGCAGTATAGTGTAGAGTAAAGTTGGCAGTATTAGGGTGTGGGATGAATAGGGGACCCCTGGAGTGGGTACAACACAGGATAAAACCATTGCTGTATCAAACAGGGTGACCAGCTCAAGAGCATTTTTTTTTTTTTACTGACAATCTGGGCCATAGGTTGCTGCACCTTCTTTAAAATATAATTTCTGTGATTAAAATATTCTGTAAGGAGCCAGGCTTTCAACCTCAGATGCTCAAAGTCCACTTTTACTGGACCAATAAGGAAGAAAACCACTAGATGCTTAAGTAAGTCTGTAAGGGTCATCGTCTGTTTTTTGGAAGATCTGAGTAGTTGTACCTTCCACTTACTTCAGTGGCATTTGTAGATCCTCAGCACTTTAAAAATTAGGTTGTGACTTGCCTATTTAGATATTCAAGATGTTCAATTTCAGGAAGTTAAGTTTGAAATTCAGGTTCATGTTTCATAATTCTGTCCTTGGGAATTCCAGATGCTTACATCAGTAATGATCTTGAACAACCATGCTTGGAAAAACAAAAATTGGATAAATATTAATGAGTGCTAATTTCTGTTTTTAAGTGCCTAACATTTCTGTAAAATGTTTCTGTATATCAGTTAATTCATTTTGTTTTATACCAACTAATAATGCTCTACCTTTTTTCCACAAAGATTTCAAAATGCACAATTTTTTAAATACCATAAGCAATTTACAACTTGATATAAAAGACGATGCCTCTAAAACTAATGTTTGTGCATGAATCCGTGATAATAAAATAATATTTACATTATATCATATTACATATAGCACAGTGCATATTATAGTGTGTATCATATAAATATGATTATGCATATAATCATATATTTTTTACTTTTTTTACAGAGTACTTTGTACTCTGTCTGGAGAGCAAGATGCACTATTCATTTGATTGGGAAAGATTTTGCAAAACAGAAGATGGAAGCCCTTAACCCAGCTAATGGCTCCAGCTGGCCCCTGTCTGAGCCTCTTGATTGGAACAGCTTCTCCATGTAGCTCCAGCTGTGGCAACAGACTCCAGGCCAGCCAGCAGTTTCTGCTGAAGGTCAGCCCTGGCAAAACTCTGTGATCTAGTGCTTCTGGTTTCCTGACCTTGCTCACTCTGTTCCTGGAACCGGGTGTCTAAATTTTCCTTTAGATTTTGTAATTCAGCATCTGACTCCTGAACTTTGACTCAGTTTCTGATTTGGACTTTGCCCCTGGATTTCCCTTGGGTCTGGTAAGTTAGTCTCTGTTTTCTGACCTGATTTGCACCTGGATTTTGGACTCTACTCCCCTCTGGCCTTCCTTTAGTAGCCTAACCCCTAGGCCAGAGTGCCTACAACCCAGTCATCATGAAGACTTCTCTGCCAGCAATTCCTTCCCATTTTAAATTGAGAAGTTTCCAACTTTATCACATCCTGGGATTGTCGCGCTCAAAACGGAGTATTCATTGGGAACAAATGATCATGGCTACATTGCCCTTTTATGGGGTTCTTATGTCCCCCTCTATAAACAGATGTAGTTCTCTGAATGGTTACAGCTTTCCTGTGAGTTTGGGAAACCTTTTACCTGACTCTTACAAATCATAAAATTGAACAAAAGTAGGCCTGGAAGGGACCTCCAGGGGTTATCTAGTCCAGCCCCCTGCCAGAGGCAGGATCACCCATGTCCAAGCCATCGCAGACAAGTCCTTATCTAACCTATTTCTAAAAGCACATCATATACTCACCCCTGTCACAGCTATGAGGCATATTGCCTGAAGACGGCAGAAGCACCCCAGCATGCTGCAGGTAAAGTAGAGAGACCACGATTTTTAGTGTTTTGCTGCGTTGTTAATATGCATGTGAGAGATCCAAGGAAGGGGCTTTGCCCTTCGCTACAGAGAGAGGCAAAACCCTCCACAGTCTGTACCAGTCTGATCATGGGCAGTGCTTCCTGCCAGCTCTGCTTCCTTCCCGATCCAAAATGTGGTGATTGGTCTGGCCCCAAGTGTAGAGGAAAGAAACTCTAGGTCCAAATCCCAGCAGAAGCACTATTGTACCCCAGTTGGCTGTAGGTGAGGAAGCTGAAAAAAACCTACAATGCCTACAGCAACAGGAGGGGAAAAAATCTTCCTTGGCCTCATGTGGAAACCACCACAGCCCAGGAGCATGGGGAAAACAAACACCTTCCATTTTGTTCTGTAACCTGGGGTCAGGAACCGTAACACATCTCACCCGTTACTGGACAGCAAGAACTCCCCTTCCATAAGCTTACTCCAGCTTCTTTAATCTTCTTTCAAAAGTGAGTCAGTTGTGGAGTTCTGCTTTATTCTTCTGCTTCTGAGCATGGTCTCCTCCAACATCCACCTGCTCTGGGCTGCAGAGATTTTCTCCCAGCGATCCATGTGTAGGGGGGTCCTGGGCTTCTAGTTGTTACTCTTTACAGCAGCCTTTTAAGGCTGCAGATTGAATTGACCCGTATTCAGTCAGAGGAGGATGGGTCGTCAGGTGGGCACAAAGACCTGCCTGCTACTGCTGCTACTTTTCCCCCTGCCTCTAGAAGCCACTGAACCCCATGTCCATGGGCCGGATCAAATGGATTCCTGTGTCAGGTGTGGCCCTGGGCAGTGGGTGGCCAGCCCCTGCTTCACAGAGCACTCCAGGAATAGCTACTTCTAGATCAGTGGGGGAGCAACCCTTTTTGGTAGGCATGGCACAAATTTGCCTTATACCCCCACATACAACTCCTCTCCCCTTCCTCTGTCATAGAATCACAGAATCAGTGAGTGGGAAGGGACCTAGACAGATCATCTAGTCCGACCCCCCTGCCGTGGGCAGGAAGGAACACTGGGGGTGGCAGGGGGCATAAGCCCCCAGCCCCAGCCAGGTGCCTGTCCAGTCTCCTCTTGAAGATCTCCAGGGAAGGTGAGAGCACCACCTCTCTGGGAAGCCT
>NW_017728906.1:191464146-191466357 GCF_001723895.1 Crocodylus porosus
TGAACCACATACTGTTCAGATCCGCCCACTTCTCTAACCTATCCAGGTCTGCCTGGATGCAGTCCCTGCCTGCCGGTGTATTCACTTTACCCCACAGCTTGGTGTCATCAGCGAACTTGAACAGCGTGCTCTCCACACCCTCGTCCAGGTCGCTAATGAAGATGTTGAACAGCACCGGCCCAAGGACCAAGCCCTGGGACCTGCCCAGGTCGACATTCACCTGTCCACCACCACCCTCTGGGTGCGCCCCTGGAGCCAGTTGGCCACCCATGTGACTGTGCATTCGTTAATGCCACAGGCCCTCAGCTTGCCCACCAGAATTGGGTGGGACACTGTGTCGAAGGCCTTCTGGAAATCCAAGTCCAACTGGATGCTCTGCTTTCTGCCCCGTGCCTCCTGCCTGATTTGATGCATTGCTTTGTGCTTCCTGCCCTATCAACTGCTGTGCTGCCTGTCCCCTCCCCAGTCTGGCACTTGATACACACAGAGGCTATCCAACCCATGGCTATCCAACCTCTTTTTGATGGAGTCACTAATGCCAGTGATGGAGTTTTTACGACTTCCCTAGGCAGTCTTTTCCACTGCTTTGCTGTTCTAACCGTAAAGATATTTTTCCTGATATCCAAACTAAACTGCTTCACTGCAACTTCAAGCCATTTGCACAAATCCTGCTCTCTGCAGCAATGATAAAAAAAAAGATATTTTCCCCTTTCTTTATGGCACCCCTTCAGATATTTGAAGACTGCTTTAATGTCCCCTCTCAATCTTCATCTCTTTTTTTCCTCAAGCTGAACCATGCCTATTTCTTTTAACCTCTCCTTATCTGGCTTCTCTTCCGAGCCTTTTGTAATTTTTGTTATCCACAGACAAACAGGAAACTAATGGCTTGCCCTAGATCAAGGAAGTAGATGTCCAGCATGTAAGTGGTCAGGGGCCATATGTCCCATGGCTGCTCTACTGTGAGCCATAAGCCCCCTGGGCTGCATGCTGTGCGTGTCCTGCACCCCCTGCTGCCCAACACCATATGCACAAGTGCCCTGGCCATGGCATTGCACAATACTGCATGAGCACCCCAGGCCATGGGCTCTTCCAGGATGGTAGGCTGTGCAGTGCTATAGCTGTGCAGTGCTCCTGGAATGGGGCAAGAAATGAAAGCTGGGAAGGGAAGGGAAGCCTGGAGAGCCTGGTTGCTGTTGCAGCTGGGCCATGAGGGGAATGGCAGCTAGATGTTAGCTTAGGGGCTGCAAATTAATGCCCTCAAGTGCCACCAGTTGGACATCCTTGCCCTAGATCATGTAGTCTCTGATGGAGCAGGTGAAAGAACCTGGATTCCAGCATGCCATTCTGAACTCATCATTGAAAAACCTTCTTTCCCTCCTCCTGTTTCTTTTTGTCAGTTGTATAGACAGCAAAACAAAACCAAAAGCAACCCCAAATAGTTTATCTATATTATTGGGACTATAAATTATTTATGTACTGCTGAACTGTAATGAATAGAAATGTCAGTTTCTTGTTAAAGTTTGGAAAGCCAAAGAAACCTAAACTAGTTTTCTATCCGTCCTTAGACAGAAGATACAAAATGTCAGCATGTGACAGGCATTATATTTGTTACCATACGGAAAAAGTAATCCAGATGAGCGGTTACTGTTAGAATTGGCTTTGATACAAAAAGAATTTTATTTCTAATTCTTCAGATTGTGTCATGCTGTGATATAATAAAATAGCTCTGTGCCACCTCTGCAAACTTGTCCAGTATTAGTCACCCTTGCTCTAACATTGCACTTTGAGCTGTTCAAATGATGATTGGTGTTAGGGCTAGCTTGAGTTTGGAGCTGTCACAGCTTAAGGCTAAAAACCTTTTCTGACTGTCCCCGACGCTCAGCTGTGACTTGCCTCTAGAGGGCTGGCAAGCAGGGGCCTGATTAGGAGTTACACCTGTGAGTTGCCACTACAAGGCTGGTGAGCCGAGCATATGAGAGATGGGGTATAGGTGTGAGAATATGAAGCTGAAAGGCAGAGAGTTAATGGGATGGGGGTAGGTAATGAAATGAGAGGTGGAAAGGAAATGGGGGTAGGGAAATGAAGGAAGCCAACTGCTAAAGGATAAAATAAAAAGAAGTTAAAAAAAAATTAGAATGAAATAAAGAGGAAGTAAATTGAAGGAGGGTTTGTGTTTTGATGAATTGGGATTGGGATTGGGGGGTGGGGGTG
>NW_017728906.1:191466457-191505575 GCF_001723895.1 Crocodylus porosus
GGCCCTCACCCCGGACCTGTCTGTGCCCTGTGACCTGGCTAGCTTGGATGTCCTGTGCAGGTTGTTTGCATGGGGTTGTACCCTTGGGAGTAGGAAGGTCATGCCCTGGGGATGGCGGGGAGTTGGCTTGGCGCCAGATCTGCCCCCTGGGCAATAGAGCTCAGGGGGCAGAAAATTTGCCCCCACAGAACAGGAGGGTGGGGGAGGATGCCCTGCATTCTGAGACATTGGAGGACTGCAACTTGGATGGCTCATCTGTGGGGAGTGGCCACACATTAATGGAACACGAGTTGGGTTACATAGATCAGAGATAAAACTGCCTTGAAGTGGTGTAACTTTAAACCACCTGAATTGTGCTTAAAATTAGCTTCAGGTGTTCACGTGCAGACAATCCAGGGGTTAAGAGCTCCAGGAGCTGCCTAACATTAATTAGGATAACAAAATCCTAAGACTAGAAAGTAGTCTTAAATGCAATGGAGCTGTATGAATTGGGGCTGAATGTGACAAATTGAAAGTACACTTTAAAAAAACTGAACAATGACAACTGTCTAGAAATTCTTTTGTGGGCAAAATATGTCTGGGCAAAGTTAGAGAATGTTCTCTTAACTTTATTGCAGTAACTAAGTCTTGTTCAGGCAAAGGATTATATCTGAGACCTTTTTCATCTTCTCAGTGGAACACCCTAGAAGCAGAGCAGACGTGGCCTCATATATACATTTAAGCACCAGGGTTTAAGTGACCCAAAGAATTGATGGGGGCAGCATACAGATTGCAAACCCATTCTTATCTTTCCAACCTACAAAGCTTAAATTACTTTGGAGATTAAAGTTTAAAGTATGTCTGTCTCCTCTTATAATTTGGGTGATCAGTGGAAGTGTAGGTGTGTGCTAGGAATGTCTTTAGTTGAGCCAAAATGTTTTGTAATAATCTCTTATGTAGTTGAGGTGCCCCATTAAAATGCAATTACAGAGGTAATTATTACTACCAATACAGCCTAAACCTATAGTGGGGTGACCCAGTACCTCTATTAAGTGCTCAACATAATGGAATGGGTCATGCCTGTTCTAGAATATACTAAAATCATTAAAGGAAAATTAAAAGAGAAAGGTTAGAAAAGAAGGGCAAGATGATAGTGGGGGAAGCATAATGACAGCAGTAGGGAGAGAAGGGAAAGGTGACATTTGAGAGCAGAGGGGGTAGAAATAGGAAAAAATAGTACAGATGGGCAAAAAAGACGGGAAGTGTGAGTTCCGATGTATAACCTCTACCCGTTACAAGTGCTCTTACTGATATTCCATCAAGGTTTCTGTTAAAACCCTCTTGTTTTAAGTGTGCCTTGGGATACAAGGTTTCAATTTTGACCTGCTTTTTAAAAAAAAATCTCTATAGCTGTTCTTCAGTTATAGCAGCATTTAAATGTTTATTATCTTTTGGGAATTTTTTTAAGGCTCATATAAAGTTGCAGTGCATTACATCTCTAGTGTTTTATTGCACTCAGAGCTGGTAACGATACTTTTACTTAAGGTCTGCCCAGAGAATCCCATTGTAAAGCCCAGTTTTTAATAGGTCTGAATTTCATCAGACTTCACTCATTTAGGCTGTGGGCATGTGATGGGGGTTTAAACCCCAAATTTTATTTTATGTCCCTTAAATTGAAATGGTGGATTTTTAATTGAAAGCCACCATTTCAGTTTTTCTGTCATGTTATGGCAAGGGGCCCAATCCCCCTTTTTTTTTTGGAGCCTGTCCGTGGCTGGTAGGCTGAGTGGGCCCTGAGCTATGGGGGGGGGGCAGGTCTTTCCCTCCATGGTGGAGGCACGCCCCAGGGCCACCTAGGCAGGATGCTAGTAGGCTGGGTGCTGCCTCAGCTTGGGCTCAGGGAGTAGTTGGGTTGTGCTGGGTGCTGCCTTTGAGCTGGGGCAACATCTGGTCAGCTGGCAGCCTGCCCAGGTGGCCCTGGGGTGCACTGTGGAGGGAGGGACCGGGACCCTCCCTGCAACTCAGGGGCTGCTCAGCCCTCCAGCAGCTCACCCCTTGGCTGCAGGCAGGCTCTGCTGAAAAAAAAAAAACTGGAATAGGCCCATCACTGCCTTCAGCAGAGCCGGGGAGCAAGCTGCCAGTGGGCTGAGTGGCCCCTGAGTTACAGGGGGGCCTGTTCCATCCCTCTGTAGTGGCGTTGCCCCCTGGGGCCACCTAGGTTGGCTGTTAGCAGGCTGGATGCTGCCCCAGCTCAGAGGCAGCACCCAGCCTGATCCAACTCTTCCTGAAGCCTGCCAGGGCTTCCAGTGCCCTGTGTGTTGCCTCCGCCACCTGGGACCACCCAGGAATGGGTAGGCTTGCCCCTGGGGCAGGATAGGGAGTTGACAGGAGGGCAACTGTGTTTGCTGGCGGCAGGAGAAGGTTGGGCATGGACGGTGCACGAGGTGCTGGAAGCCCGCTGAGCCCAAGCTTCCCCAAACCTGCTCAGGCTTCCAGCGCCACATGACCATACCTGCCATCTTCTCTGGGTGCCAGCACATCCAGCCACCATCCTGCCACCTTCCCACGCTTCCCCACACCCAGCCGCCCTCCTGCTACCTCCGTGCACTGCCCCAGGGGCAAGCCAGTCATTCTTGGGTGGTCCCAGGCAGTGTCATGTTGGCAGGGACAGTGCATGCAGCACTGGAAGGCCCAGCAGGCTTGAGGAAAAGTTGGATCTGGCCAGGTGCTGCCTCCAAGCTGGGACCGCATCCGGCCCACCAGCAGCCTGCCTGGGCAGCCCCAGGGGGCACTGCTGCTGTGGAGGGAAGGACCAGGTGCCCCTGCAGCTCAGGGGGCCACTTAGCCCGCCGGCAGCTTGCCCCCTCCCCCACCCCAGCTATGGGAGAGGCATCAGGCTCTGCTTGGGGAAAAAAAAGGATTGGGCCTCTTGCCGGTTCTGTCTTCAGCAGTGCCTGTTGAAGGCAGAAGTGGTGGGGATCGGGCGACCCTTTTATTTCTGTGGAGCCTGCCTGCCTCCCCCGTGGCTGGGGGTGAGCTCAATAGCTGCATCGTTGCAATTTGCGACATTGCAAACTAAACTACATCCAGCTGTAGTAATGATGCAGCCAAACTCGTGCATGTGTAATGCGTGATGCCATCAAACCACACAAATTACATTTTCATCATGTGTACGTCATGATGACCATCACATGTAGAAGTGCGTCACTTTTCCATGCTGGAAAGAATTGAGACTTTTAGAAAGTATCAGCTAGAATATGACCACTTCTAAAAGAAGAGTAGGGGAATATGTGTTGTTTTGCCCATGCTTGAACACAGCACTCCTGTATTCCCCCCTTTTCTCCCCTTCCCTCCCCCCGAAATCCCTTTTCAATAAAATACAGAGATATTCTAAAGCAAGGACTTCAAACATGCCAAAACATCCCTCTGAAGTTAGGGATATACCTTAGGTATTTCAGCTACAATTCACTTGAATTTGGATAGTTTATAAGACTCTCAAAAATCTCACATGACTGGTACAGATTTACTCAAGTGTTGCTGTTAAATATTCAGGAAATTCTGTCTCTGAAAAGTGCCTTAAAACTGGGCCATACCCCAGACCCAAAGACTGAGCATGCTCTAGTCCAGGGTGCAGAAAATATTTGTGACTTTCCCTGAAACTGCTCCTTCTTTTGGGTTTGAGGGGCTATTGTGGTGCTGAGCACAAAAGAGAAGGAAGGGAGACTGGCAGGCTCTTCTGTGCTCTCTGATGCTCTAGCTCTTGGTGCCTATGTATTATGAGAATTTTTTTTCCACGTCTTAAAATGGGCACCCAAAATGGTATAAGACAGGAATGTTGTGAAAATAAATCCATTAACATCTAGGAAATGCTCAGATGCTATATGGACAATCATCGTGGAAGATTATCCTATATACATTGTGGAAGAGTCCATTAGGAAATTAGTTGATATCTGATGTGGGTATTTTCAATGGCCTATATTAAAAGAAGACTTTGGCCACACATTAGATGAGGAGAAAAAGCAAAAGCAAAAGCTGAGTTACCCATTTATTGAAAAAGGTGTCATGTGGCTATGTAATTAGACGATATCATAGTGTATCCACACAGGGAGATGAATTAAGGTTTAATGGCACAAACAGAATTGGGGCATCTTCAAATGTCTGAGTGCCTGCCTTTGTGACCTCACCAAGCTCTTAGTGTAGCTTTTATATAATACTTGTCATTGTAGTGCATAATGGCTCTATGGCATGGATTCGGTGACAACGGGTTCTACTTACAATAGTAGATTAAAATGAAAGGCACTGGTTAGTACACAAGAGCAAAATTACTGTTTATTAAGTATTTTAATGGTTTCTGCAACTTAGAGGTTTTTTTGGAGAAAGATACAGGGTGGTCACAGAGATTTTCACTGGGGGCTGCAGTCAGTCTTCCTAACTTTAGTAGAATTGTCTCCATTTCAAAAGGGTAGTCTGAAATATTTGCGTGTCCCCAAATTGCTTTTTAGGTTAATGCAATGCCACCCCATTTTGTAGTGACATAATGACATTGCACTGTAGCATCATGACATTCAGACTTTGTTCCTTTGATCAAGGTATTAACCGTGGCGCATATAACTTCAGGACAATTTTTTTTATATCTGGCAGATGAGGAAACTCTCAGGGTTTCTATTTGACTCCTCTTCCTATGGAATGACTCTTTTTCCACTTTTAAAGCAGGACTTGATGGTATGATTCACCAGCTGTTCAGCAGTTTAATACTTGTTTGGGTCCTGGACATTTCTCACAAGCACAGGTTTAGTATAGAATCATAGCTTAAAAGGGTTAAGAACCTGCTGTAACCAAATCATCCCTGTGTTCCCTACTGTAGACAGCAAAAGGAAAAAAATCAAAAGAACCAAATAGTGATCTAAGATTATCCACATAAATAAATCTTTTTCATCTAAGAATTTAATTATCAAAGCCCAGCTTTTCACAGAAAAAGGAGATGAGACACTGCATACATATGCGTCCATGATTCCCACCATCAGCCCAGTTCCTTACAATGAACATTCTTCCTAAGGTAGGCATGGTCCAGAAATACACTGTTACTTCTTTTTACTATTACTATTGAATGTAAGGGAATTTATTTGTAAGACACATATGCTAAACAGGTAAAATAAGCCACAAAGGTATTAACCTAACATTAACTTGTGAGGCCAGTCTGAAGATGAATCAAAATATACTGTTAGGTACCTGCTGTTTTGAGTTCCTAGAAGAGTGTGGTGCCAGTTTTCCAAGATGCAAAACAAGAATTGGAGGCACATCAAGTCTGCACTATGTTTTGTTTTAGATTGCACAAAATAATAATAAAAAGCACTGTCAGTTTGTATCAGTGATATTCAAAGCTTTAGCTATAAGAGTAATAGAGTCCTGGCAATGCAGTGTTGATTTTTCATTTTTTGCTTGCAGTGAGCTTGAACTCTACTGATAAATCATCATTTGGAACATACTGAAGTATTAGTCTGCAGTAAAATTTCCATAGTTGAGTGAACCAGGCAAGGGGCAGGATGGCCCTGGAGGGTGGTCCTGGAGCACTTATTTTGGGTGAGGATTGCCAGAGGGAAAGAGTTCAAATGCCTCCAAAATAAAAAGGCTTTTAGGAAACATAAAGGTAGAGATGATCAGGCACTCCAGGAAGGGTACTGATCCTAAATACTGGTATTGTCAAGCAACTGGAATAGTGGAGCATAAAAATGTAGGGAAAACACATTTACTGTATTAGGTAAATTGGAAAAAATGCAGGCTTATTTAGTAACATTACTTAATTTTTTTCCAGTTGCTCAAAATCCAAGGAATGAGACTGATTATTTAGAGTGTCAAGAAGTAGATCAAGAGCTCTGAAGTAAATTGCAAAGCTAACTTTGAAATGTTACTTTGCATTGCAGAGAGAATGGGCTTGATTTGGTCTGTTGTCAAAAATATAGCGTCGATTCAGTGTGCTTCAGGACACGATTTTTAAACATTTGTAACTTGGTTATTGCTTGTGAATGTCTTTTCATATCTCAGAAGCTCTTGTCCTTATTGAAGACCAAATCCATGATAAGTTTAAAAATTTTAAATCTGCTTTTTGACCAAATCTTCAAAAAGTGTGTGAGCCTTTTTTTTAGCTGAAGATCTCAAGCTCTTTCTCTTATCTTTACGGAATAGGTGAATTCATTCCATATAAGGAGAAGACAGGTTTTAACTTGATAACATGGATTTGTCACCAGCCTTGGATTAAGAGTCTGGCTCTTTCCATCATGCATGACATCTATGCATAAAGGCTCAGGGTAATGGCTACTTTTGGCCAAAGAAGAGAATTAAAATGCCCCAAAGTCATTGCAAAAGATTCTGGTTTGCTGCATGCCAGTTTCTTTTGTGTTTGCTTATTAAGCCCGTGTCCTGTTCAAAGACTTCTTATGTCATCTTAGTGAAATGCTCCAAATGCTTTGCATGTATACTGAATTCAGTTTGGATCAGATATGCTTTCAGCTAGACTAACCACTGTTGCATTTTGTACTGCCCTAATATCATTGTGGATGGAAGTCACAGCATAGCAGTACAAAAGTTCAAAACAGTTTTCCTGCAACTATTTTAGCATAGTGATGGCTTTTCGAAGGTGCCTAGGATATACTGACTCTGGAAACTGGAGGGATGTCAGAAGCAGGAGGGGTAATGCAAGAGGGCATTTGGACCAAACTAGCTTTGAACACTATGGGCATGTCTACACATGCAGTTGATGTGACTGAATAAACTCCAGTGCAGTTTGAGCTGGAGTAAACTAATCCAGATGCCACCATCTACACATGCATTTAAGTGCAGTAATTTACTTCACCAATATATAATACTCATGTCTGATGGGTGCACACATCTAGACAGTGATGCTTTACTGTGCAGCAAATTAGTCTCCTGTGCAGTAAAGAGCATGTGTAGATGTATCCTATTAGTATGGCCCTGAGATCACACCTCAACCACTTGCATTGTGGATCAGCATGGCTAGTTTATGCACATTGAGGTGTCTGGTACAATTAGGAGTAGCTTAGGTTTCTAATATAGAACTGGGGGAGATTTTCAAAGGCAGATATGGGTGCCTAGCCATTCTTCATGCCTTTGAAAATATTCCATGCTAGCTCAGAGCTCTTTTTATTTAACAAAACAGCAGCAAAAAAATTGAAAGCATTTTAAAGCAAAGATATTCAGCCAAGTTCTGGTTTATATTATTCTGTTCTGTTTCACTGAGGATTTTCATGCAGTCCTCTCATCTAAATGAGCTGTAAACTCCATAGGACATTGTCATTGTGCTCACCATTAATTCCAAAGTTACCTGATCATTATCTACACGACTTATGCATCTTCAGCCTTTATCTCAGTCTTTTGTGAGTCCGGAACCTTTTTATCATCTTCCAGGCATATTGATCTTCAGTCATGCAGCAAATGTGCCCACTTTGTTCTTCTTGAGCTAACACAATGAGTCAGTGGATGCAGACCTGTGCTTTTCATTCTTTATATGTATATCAGCAGTGTTCTGTTGTTATTCTATTTATTCTCACTTATAATCTTAAACCTTTACCTGCAACCAACCATTCAAACTAGACAACAGCCCTGCACTTCCACATCACATTGCTAGATGAACACCTTGCTGGACTCATTTGACTCCAGTACTTTTTCCTGCCAAGGCAGAGAGTCGGGCTTGATGATCTGCTCAGGTCCCTTCCAACCCTACAAACTATGAAACTATGAAACATCCCTTCCCTCAGATCATTTCTTCTATGGCAATTTTGTAGTGTGGCAAGGTAATGGAACATTTCTGCCACTGGATTGTGGTGTGATGGGAAATGACTAGGTTTATTTATAATATTTTAATGAAATAGAAATGTATAATATTAAGACAAGCATTAACTACAAGCAAAAGGCATGAAAAGTTTGTGAATACAGACTTGTGCTCATCATTCTGATTTCACATGTAATTAAACTATTATTGACAGGACAGAGGTGGTACTGTTCATTTGCTTGCAGGACTTGGCAGAGGATGATGGGAAAGTAATGTGTTTCAGCCTGCTTAAAGCATGGCATGACTTTAGACTTTATGACATTGAAAGCTCCTGCTGTTCCTCATGGTGCAGTGATGCCTGGCTATTTCACTTAATCATCGTGGCATTAATGATGCTGCTGGGACAAAAGGCTTTAAATTAGTATTTGGCTGTTCTACATGCATACAAAAGAGAGTCCATCAAGTCTACCCACACCTAATGATACTTTAGAACCATGTACAAACATAGACCAAATGAAAAAAAAGTCGTGCTATTTCATCTCTAATTTAGGTCCAAAATGAAACTTTAGAGCTAGACCATTAAAGGAGCAGCACACAGCTACAGTGCTCCAGAAGTCCAGGGAAGGAATTGTGATTTGGAGACTTCCCTGCCTCCTCTTGCTCTAGAAAAATGATTCATGCAACCCTGTGCTGAGTACATTGTGCTCCCCCCTTCCCAGGCTGGGTAAGTTCTGTCCGTTGACAGTAGCAATAGAAAAGACGGCCGAGTCAAACTCGGACTGGAGCCATGCCCATGTTGTTAATGAAGGGAGTTATATCTGGCTCTTGCAAAAACCTTCAAGTTATAATTTCTCATGGCTGAATAATGGCTTTGTGGAGTTTTAATGCAGGTAAAGCCTGCATGTCCACATGGGGACTTCAGGAGTAGGGCTTAGGCCTCCCTAAATTTCTCCTGTGTTCTATGGACTGGATGATAATTTAGACCTGGGTTGTCCATGGCTTTGCTCCTTCCATATCCACTCACCTCTGTGCAAATCAGATATAAAAAGTGATGGAGAAGTTTCAGACTTGAAGGCATGCCTGTGCAAACCTGAAGACTTTGAGAGTTATCCCAGATTTACCCCACAGTAACTAAGAGCAGAATGTGATTGTACCATCCTGGTGTGGTAATATTTTATGCTCAGCACAGATGTTAATAGATTAGACCAGGTGCCAGACAAGGGAAACCAAACCCTATAGACACCCATTCCCAGTCACTTTTATTATCACTTAGAATCACCCATCAACTAGATGCACCATCATCCCTGCCTCTTTCTCCTTCTTACAGACTTCTTATGTGAGAAACTCTGGTCCTCTCCCTAAATAGGGATCTTTGAACCCCTCCAAAAGAAGGCACTCTCTCTTTTCATCCCATAGGCCAGCAGCATGGAAGAAGGTTGTTCTTGTCCTTCTTTCCTTTGCCCAGGAAATTGAGATGGGCTGCGATTCTGCTGGTGGTGCCCTAGTTTGCAAGTCTTACAGGTCCTAGTACATACAGGCTGTTCCAAGTGTGCTTGTAACTCCTGGGGTTCAAGAGCTTCACTTGGTTGCATAACATATAGAGGAGATGCAGAAGAGTGAAAAATTCTTCTTCACGCGACATACTCAGGTAATAATACTGAGGCAGGGAGTGGGGAACCTAACATAGGTGATGGTACTGAGGTGACAGGGGGGTGAGAAGGGGAGAATAGATAGAGGTAACTAAGCAGTTGTCTCAAGTCAGTTTTTCCCTCCTTGGAACGGGCCACAAAATGCAGGAGCTAAGAGCATCTCTGTTGTTGAGCTTGTTTTTGCTGTGGTCTATGGAGAGAGGAGCAAACAAAACTCCTTGTGGATGCTCTGCCCATTGGGTTGGAGCCCAGGCATTTTGTAGGCTTTTGGCCTTTGCCTCCTTTTCATATTATGGCTTCTTCCTCTGTCACTGTACTATTGGCTGCAGGCCAACAGCTGTGATGGGGGCAGCAGGGACAAGGAACATTTGTCCTGAGCAGGGAGATTTGTAATCATGTACAAAGGGAAACATGGCCGGAAAACACAGGCCCCGTGTAGGATATGAAACTGGAAGAGGAAAGCATCACACTAAATGTTAAAGATAGCTGCCATCAGATCTGCTGTGAGATTGCATCTTACTTTTGTTAAGCAAATTGCAAGCATTTCATGAAAAATAATTTAAAATGTCTTGTATATTCTAAATTCTTGATATATTACCCTGCCTTTTACTTGAACAAATGAAATGTAGCTTCATATAATATCATGCTGTATACTATAGCAAGAAAATCAAAAGAAAACAAAAACCTGAACCTGACGGCTTCAATGATTTAAATAATTTGAACATCATCTTAGAAAGACAAATATATGCTTGACAGTGCTGCTTTGGGAGACTATTGATTCTACTGAAGATACATTTTTAGGATATGACTTATTGTGTAGCTCATAAAAATATCCAATACAGAATACAGTTCATATTTACTGCCTAATTGTTCACTTTGTTTTTCCTGGTATTTTGATTTTTGGATTGTCTTCTGTTGGATTTTATCTTCAGGAGATGCTATCGGGATTACACATGTCTATCCTATTTCATGTTAAGCCCATGTCTCACTTTGATGCAAGTGGTTTGCTAATGACAATTTACCAGGGCTTTTCCAGTGATTGCAATATGAATGAAAATCTTCCAGGAACTTTTTTTTTTGGTAGCATTACATGATAGTCCTGCTGACTAAGAAAATTGTGACAAATGTATCAATCAGTTGTGCAATACATTTTACTTAATTTAAAAGCTAGTTCTCAGTGCATTTGCAATATGTTGTATATATTTCTATTTAAAAATAACTAATTTTTATATCTGTGAATTATTTCTTACTAGAGACAGAAAAGACCTCGAGTCATTGATCTATTTTTTTTCCAGCTCTGACTGTTATGATTATATGAATCTCAATTCAATTTTTCTTAGTTAGGACTGGCTAGGCTTCTTAATTAGGTACAAACTGAATAATTAGGGGTCTGAGGCAGGTTAAACCCCAGTAAAGTCAATGGAAAGACTTGGTGGCCTCAGTAGGCTTTGGATTGATGCTCACAGGGCCAAATTCTATCCTTGGGCTCCATGCACTGTGAAGAGCTGTTGCTATTTATTGCTTTCTGATCCTGGCTTCCCTAAAAAACAGCAACAGAATTTCCAACTTTTGAAGCCCTTTTACTGGCCTTTCCCTGTAGTGGGTTTTACAAGCCAGGTCACAGCATGTATTCCTCTGTTATGCAAACCTATGCATAGGCCAGAATCTGTGAGGGCATCTTGTCCCCATAATCTTCTACATGGACATACGCAAGCGGAAAAATGTCTGAAAAAAAGTGAACCGTCTCTGCCAAAATTAATGCATCCAGAAGTGGAGCAGCCCAGTAGCATAAATGAGTGGGGGCCACAGGGGCATTGGCCCAGGATGCTGTCTTTGGTAGGGGCACAGAAATAGCTGCTGTTTTACTGATCATGCTGCCGCTGTCCCAATCCTTGCCACTGCCTGGAGCAGCCCTTTTACCCATCTGCAGCAAACAGATGCAAAGATGCATACAGCTAGGCTTGGGTGGTGAATTTTGCCTTGCATTGCAGATCCAGTGGTTACAGAGAAATGTTCTGTAATGTTTTTGTGACACCTGAGTCGCTGGGAAGATAGTGAGTGAGGCAGACTCATGTAGAGAGAACAAATCTAGGTTTATCAGGGCTATATCAGGGGCCCCACCCTCTATGTTGAGTTCCTGGACTGCAACAAAGAACATCTTTTTATCACCACTAATTAGGTGGCCTGTGGCATTTAGTGCCAGATCTGGAGCATGCAACACCTCTCTATACATTTCAGGAATTTGAAAAGAAGTGTCCCTGACTGAAGAACATCTCCGAGAACAGCTCACAGGTAAATTAGTCGAGCAGGGCATGATTCACTCTGATAGGCTCTGCCCCCCTGTGATGGTATTTTGGTTAGGCTCTGGTCTGTCATGGTCCACTGAACGGTCTCCTTCTTCTTTCTTCCCTCATACTGTTGTAGCTGTAGTTTTCCTTTGGTCCAAGCATGTCGCTGCTGCTGTATGATGCAGACACTGCTGACAAGCAGCTGTCTGTTTCTGATTGCTGGGGGTGCGTAGCAGGCTGGCAGTGTCTTGCCTGCAGTACTTCAAGTTATTTTAGCAAGTGTTGATCCAGCTGAGAAAGGGTTAAATGGATTCCAGTGGCTCCTTTCAGATATATGTGTACCACATACGTACAGTGCCAGATACCAGCCCCTAAAGCTATGCTAACTGGACTGGGTTAGACGGTATATTGTGACGAGCAGCAGATTGCTTCCTAATTCCTCAGCTGGATATAAGTGAGCTGGAAAAGGCTTTCTAGAGAGCCAACTTAGCGGAAGTTTGAACCTTCCATAGAAGAAGCCATAGACAGACTTCTGTTTTTGCTGGAGTGGGGTTAAGAGGATGGCCCACCCCTCCGCTCTGGTGGCACGACTGGAGCAGAGCCAAATGGAGCCCACGGGGCGTGGGGGTGGTTGCAGGCTGCCTGCGGTGGCCTTGGGGCTCCCCAATCTTCTGCCCTCCCCATAGGAGCCCTGCACAGGCCGTGCTGCCATGGTGAGGCATCCCCTGCCTGCCTAGCAGCAGGGGGCCACAGCTCTGTACCACTGCCCCTGCTGCTGCCAGGTGGGCTGGGGGCACCTCACCATGGCTGGTGTGGGGCTCCCGGGGGGAGGGCAGCAGAACAGGGAGCCCCAAGCCCACAGCAGGCAGCCCACATCTGCCCCAACCTTGCGTATAAATCTGGGGGAGGCCCTCCCCATGCCTCCTTCCCCAGGAGTGCATGCAGCAAGAGGGAGCTGCCCCCTCCAGATGAGCTGCACATGGCTGTGTCCTGCTTCCCGCCACAGCCCAGGTCCCACCTGGGCTGGGCAGTGCCCCCAGGTGCAGCCTCACTTCCCCTCCCCTCACCATGGGGGCCTCAATCTGCTCCCCCCCACCCCAGACTTATTTGGAGGAGCTCCTCTCCATCACTGCCTGGGGCTGCATTCCTGGCTGTGTGGATGTGTGCGCATGTGCACATGGCACCCCTTGTGTCCCTCTGCCCAAAGCCGCTTGAAGGCTGCAACTCTGCCAGTCTGCAAGGGGAAATGCACCATTTCCTGTATTTTTTTTTTTTGCAGTGAACAGAAAACCCAGATCCCTGCACAATTTACTGGGGGTCTGGAACAAATGCTGTCCCGGAGTCATGTAGCCTGGGACTGGGACTTGATGTTCCCATTTCAGGGCTGTCCCATCCAATTAGGGATAAGTGGTCATACCTACCCTCTTCCTGAGGGGGGGCCAGGCCCTTCGGGCCCCCCACATACTTGATGCCTATGGAAGGGGCATTCTCCAGAATAGGCAGGTGCCATGCATTTCCTGCCAGATCCAAATCCTGGTGGGCACCTCTGTTTTGCCTTCTTAAAGAGATTTTGTTAGTTATAAATATAAACTCTAATCTATAGCAGATGCAAAAGTTTGACTTTAATGGCTCACACATGGCCCAAAGCAGTTGTAATTACTGTACTACCTTAAATTCTCATAGCCCTTCATATCTATTACTTCCGTGGTAGGTTTTTTACCTCACATAATTGTTCCACCAGGTTACTACTGCTGAACAAATTTGAGAAACCACAGCTGCTGCAATAGTCCTTAGAGGGGATCTCTCAATCCTTCTCCGCCTGACAGATAAACAGGACTCAAAGGAGCCAGGCTGGTTTCTCCTTTCTCCTTTCTGAAATGAAGAATGGCAACATCCTTTCAAAATAAGGAAGCAGCTTAGAACACTAGACAAGAAGAAAAATTGAAGAAGTCCTTCATGGGCAATGAAAGCGTTAACTGTTAAACAGTTGCTTAAGAGACTGCATCTTGTTTTTACAGAGATGACTAACTATAGTTTTTAATTGAATACTAGCTATATGGCTTGTTTAGAACAAAAATGCCTAGATGTAAATTTTACTTTTGGAATAGTTCGCCCTGCTCTAAAGCATTTAATTAGAAGCACCCATATCACATTTTAAATAGTAATGAAGGCTTTATGAGTTACAGTGATGGATGTTAGACATTGGAGGAGAAAGGATGGCTCTGGAATGCATGCTAGGGAGAATTAAATGCTTCAGCTGGAGTTAATGAAAACTCAGAAGAAAATGGGAGGGGTCTGGCCAAGAAAGGAGTCTTTGGTGAGCTAGGAGACAGGAGATCAAGCAACGAGGATTTCAGCTGTTGAGAATCCTTTCCTTCTGCCAAGGAACACGAACTCACAGTCAACAAACTGGCACTTAGCAAAGTGCTTGGTTGAAGAAAATGCCTTGGGATTAGCTTGTCTGGAACAAACCTCTCCATGTTTAAAACAGATTTATTTTGACCTGTATTTACACAATAAGGCAGCCCACTTACCTTTTATGGGGATAGCACTGGCTAGGTTTATGAACGTACCAGAGGTAGGTAAGAAGATAATCTCTTTTTAAATATGTGAAAATTGAAGCCAGAATTTTCATGAAGGGAAGGCAGTAGTAAGCTTGTTCAATGAGCTTTAGTTCAAGCAGCCCATCGCCATTTTTAATCACATGAGACTTGTGTATAGGTGCTCATAACCCATTAAGTGCTAATTTGAAGGCTCCAGTGAGACATGCTGTCTGGTTGTGTGCAAGTTGTGTGCCCGGGGCAGGGGGTTGGACCTGATGATCTGTTTAGGTCCCTTCCAACGCTAAGCACTATGCAACTATGTCTGAAAAGCTTCCTTGTTCAAATGAGTAATGAGATGGTGTGAGTGGCTTTCATACTTCTGTGTTGGTGGTGGTGAGTAGGGCTGTGCAAAATTTTGCCAGCTGTTTTGTTTTGACAGTTTTGACTCATTTTGAGCTCGGAGCAGTGAAATTGAAATGAAACAGCCTCAGAACAAAATGAGGCTCGTCGAAACGTTTCGAGTTTCAAAGCAGCCAGGTGGTGGGAGGCAGGGGAGAACCAGGGCTGCACTCGCAGCGGCTCTGCAGTCCCATGTGGCTCAGCCAGGTGGGGAGTGCAGCCCTGGCTCTCCCTGCCTCCCACGGCTGGGCTGTGGGAAGCCAATTGCAGCGCAGGGGAAGGGAACTGAGCCTGACCGCTCAGTTCCCCTCCCCAGCCTGATGATCAGGCTGAGGAAGCCAACTCAGCCTAGCTGAGCTGAATTGCCCTCCCCAGCACTATGATTGAGTTCCCTTCCCCATTGCTAGGATCTGGCTGGGGAAGGCAACTTGGCTCAGCTGGGCTCAGTTCCCTTCCCCAGCTCCCCTGTCCCAGGCGGCAGCACCCGGCTTCCCTCCCTCATCTGGCAGGCAGATGGGGAGCCTGCAACCCTGGGAGGACTGGCACAGCCCCTGCAGCCCTCCCGGGGTTGCGGGCCCCCGATCTGCCTGCTGGGTGAGAGAGGATGTTTCGAGCTTCCCCATTATAGCCTATGGTGAAAAGTCGAAAGTGTCACTGTTTCGACGAAATGAAATTGAACAGCGGTTTTGAATCAAAACGAAATTCAAAACAAAATGCTGTTCCATCGAAACCTCTAAACGCACGGTAAAATGGAGCGTGCCATTTCACACAGCCCTAGTAGTGAGTTCTTACTTAAGTGAGCAGCATCTGGGAACAGAGAAGATCCACTTCTGTCTGGGTTGGTGATGAAACTATGAAAAAATCTCTTTCCAATAGACGTTAACTTGGAGATTTTTACCTTGTGTGATACCATGCCATAAAATGACCCTGGTGAACTTATGAATGGGGTTGTATGACATGGTGGACCTGTGATAGCAGGGAACTAGATTTGCTGACTTTAGAAGAAACTCCCAGGAGATGTACATAGAATGAAAACCTCTGCAGCCATGTGGGGGAGTGGACTATATCGATTTTCAGCCAGTAGCCAAGGTTGGAACTGGAATTGTATTGAACTTTGATTTCAATGTCCTGTTCAAAGCAGTTGAGAGAGTCTAGTTACGGGGCATTTGAATAGGCAAGGAGCATCCTGCTTGGGGCATTAAAAAGCTCCCAGAAGCAGGAGAGGAGGAAGCAAACTATGGTCCGAACAGCTTCCTATGAGGAGGGGCTCAGGCTGCTTTGAAGCAAAGAGGTCACTGCTTCCCGCCTAGGGTTTGGTTTCGTTTGTGTATTGGCTTGTTTGCTTTTTGTTTAAAGATTGTGTTTATTTGAGGACTGACTGACAAACTCTTCAGGGAGTGAAACCAGCTTGCAGAAGGCAGCTGGCTCAGCAACCCACTTCCACAGAGGTTGTGACAGCAGTCAGCATCTTTCAAGGACTTTTTTTTGGAATTGGCAGCTGCACCTAATGTCTTGGGGCTGATGGGTGGTAGTGGGAGGGGGGTGGTATTGAGACAAGAAAAGGAAACAGGAAATGATGTGTTAACGTTGACAAAGGTAGAGCATTCAGAGCTTGACCACAAGACATTCATTGTATGTGATTTTAGTATATCTGGAACACCAGTGTCTCTATAATATGTGAGCTGTCTTATTGTTGATGATCAAAGGTCAAATTTTTAATGACATGTAAAGAGATTTTGTTGGAAGAGTAGTCCCATCTTTTTATTATTAATAATTTATTTGCCCTTTTAATTCAAATGGGATGATAGGAAAGTAGGGCTGGTAGGGACCTCATGAGTTCATCCAGTCCAACCTCCTGCTCAAGGCAGAATCATCCCTGACTAAACTATGCCAGCCAAGTGTCTGTCCAACCCGCTCCTGAAAATTTCCAAGGCTGGAGAGTTCACAGTTTGTCTAGGTAGCCTGCTACAATACTTGATCACCCTCATAGTCAGAAATTTCCTGGTGTCCAACCTAAATTTCTCCTGCTGTAGTTGGAGTCTATTGCTCCAAGTTCTCCCACCAAAGAACTCCATCCACTCTGATATAGCCTTTCAGGTAATTAAGGATGTTATCAAATCCCCCCTCGGTCTTTTCTTTTCCAGGCCAAATAACCCTATTTTTTTCAGCCTTTCCTCATAAGTATTTCTTCCTCGGCCTCTAATAATTTTTGTCATTCTGTGCTGGACTCTTTTCCAATCTATTTCCTTGAAGTGTAGGGCCCAAAACTGGATGCAGTGCTCCAGGTGAGGCCTCACTACTGCTGGTGTTTTGTTCAAAATGCCAATGGGTTGCTAGGTACCCCAGTTTCCTTAATTTCTGCATGATGATTTTTTTAGCTTAGCAAGCAGTTCAAAGCAATTCACACAGGGAGCGTAGGCCTCATACCTACTGAATTTGAGCATAAAACCATGTTTTTGTATTTTACCTGGCTTGCTGTCTCTCTTTCTCAGAGCTTTTCACATGCTCTTGGCAGTGTTTTGGTAGCATATTTATTTGTTGACTTCTTTATCACTTCATGTACTTTTATTTAAATTCCCATGTAGCTGCACATGCTACAGAAGAACAGATTATGCAAAGTAGTATCTCTTCTTTTAAATAAGCATTTTTACTGAACGAGTTTGCTAACTGCATCATTGGAGTAGACACTAAATCTGATGAACGTTGACCACTCTCATGTAACCAGGGCCTTGACCTCAGCTGCAGATCATGGGTCTGGGGTTGCCCGCCAACTGTATGTCAGAGAATAGTGAGCAAATAAACTAATATGTAGGGGAGGCATAAGAAGCAGCAACCTGTAACTAGTGATTTGCTATTGAGAATATGCTTTTTCAAATGAATAATTCAGCTTTGCAAAAGCAATTTCCATTGTTCAAAATCTTCTTACTGCCCCCACATAATCAAGCACAGTCTCTAGATTACAAAACACGAGAGTGGATTATATACCTTGGTGCAATGTTGCTGCAGTATCTTGTATCTGTGTATAGCAGTTGTGATTTCTGAGTCTTTTCAAGGAAAATAGTCCTGTATTATATCTTTGGAAAGGAAGTTTTTATGTAACTTACAGGGGATTTTACAGACCACTTGCAACAAGCATTTCTGGTTTTTTGTATTCAGGAAGTTGGTGCAGAAAAAGGAGAAAGGGAGAAAGCTCATAAGAGTGGTGAGAAGTAATGACGGAGATGCCCATTATTCTTGTAACACTCTTGTCTTTTCTGAATTTAGTGCCAGTCCATTTCTTTATTTGCTAGCTAACTTCTCTCAGTTCATAGTATCTGAGGCCCTAAGAAATCCCGATGTATCATATTCACAAAGCTTGAAGTTCTTTAGCATGAACTGTTTTTCAGGGACTTGGACAGAATTGCAGTCAGGTGCCTAAGACCATGTATGCACATAATGGGTGGGATAGAATCTGGCCTCATGTCAGCACATAGTTTAAAGAGAAGACTGACATTGAATATAGATAGCATCTTAAATACAGACCGAGAGCTCTAATTTATTTTGATCCAGAGCTTTCTGCCTCTGAAGCTGCCTGTTGGCTTTGTGCCTTACAATGCACCCAAGGTGTATCACTGTGGCACAACACTGCACATCCTGTCATGCCTTATGCTCAAACAGATGTTCTACAGAGTTACTTTTTTACAATTCTAAAATAATTTAGGTAGACCGCTCCAATTATGCAAACTATGAGCTGAGAATCTAAGACTCCATTAACTCTTGATTTAAACAAATATATAACATTGTTGTTTTAATATGAATCCATTGTGAAGTGAACAACAGCAGGAGTGAAACAAGCATTTAGCAGCTGAGCCAAGAACAAGGAATAAGCAGGTGGAAAATAGCCAATATAAGATCTTTAGAGCTGCAGTGGGAATTCTTTATAATGATCCCATCCCATCATAACATGTATCATCCTGCTTTCTAATTGATCCTAATGATAAAGTCCTAGGCATGTGGAGATCAATAACTGGTATTCAAGGTTCCTCGTCTCCAATCCCAAAAACACAAGATTTGATGCAGTGATTTATATGTTGTTCTGTTGCCATTTTAATATCTGTAACAAGAAAAAGAAATAAAGAAGAGGTTTTCTACATGTCTTGTTAATTCATTTTGGTTCTGATTTTCTTTTCTTCCCTTTTCTCTGTCTGAGTTGAATTATTTCTCTTCATCGCTTTGAAAAGGTTCAAATGTTACAGAAAAAAAAAGAAATAAGTAGAAAAATCTGCAGTGCAATGTTCCAGATTTGTGCGTTCTCACGAAAACCTTGCCTGTCAATGCCAATCAATTGGGGTCTGATCCAAAGCTTGTTGTAGCCAATATGATGTCTCCCACTGACTACAGTGAACTTTGGAGCAGACTCTTTGGTGAGGTACAGACAGTCAAAACCCCCAATTCTGAATCGATTCAGTTTTTACAGATTAGTCTAAGCTGCAAAGATTAAATCGAGAAACAACTAGACACACACACCCCTTTGATTCAGGAAATGCAGCCACATGCTTGCAGTGGCTCAGGTCAGAAGCTGGGGGGGGGGTGCCAGAGCATGCTCTCTGGTACTACTTCATCCTGCTGCCCCTGTGGTCTTTGGGATTTGCAGTGCAGCATCACAGCAGCAGAACTCTGCAAGGTTGCTCAACACTTCTTCCTGTTTCCACATGCCTCTGGGATTTATAGTCCAGAGTTACAGCCTGCAATAACTTTTAGTAAGTTTAGCAGGGCAGGGCAGCTTGGTGCTGAAGGAAGTGGAGTTTAACCAAGGGAAGATGCGGGGTTTAACCTTCCCTCTCAGACCCCAGTCAGGGTTTGCTCCTCCCCCCACCCCGGCACCTCCAAACCGCCAGCACAGCCCAGGCCAGGGCTAGAAAGCATGCTGGGGGACTCTGATTTAACTTGAACCAGTAAATGGTCTGGAAGAGAAGTTTCATAAATCAGTTTGACCCAAATCAGTTAAGTCTGATAGTACATTCAACTAAGTTTATCTTAAAACAGTTTCAGCTATTTTGAAACTTGTTTATGTGCACTGAGCTTCTGTTCTGTTACAGGGTTAAAGCAGTTTTTGATCACTTACACTGGTTTATGTGTAACTTTTGTCCCTAGCCCTAGAGAGTCACTAATCAGTTGCATTCTGGGGAAAAACATATTTATAATCTGTTTTCGCAGCAAATATTTTTCTTGTCTATTACAGATACATAAAACAAAACAGGATCTTTGCTGATTTGTGTGCTAAAGTCGCAAGCTTTTGTGGCATTGCAGTCATTTCCACAGTAACCAACTGGGATACAAATGGATGTCTACAGAGCTGAATGAACTCTGGTGCATTTAAGATCTTATTTTGTACACTAATGGTATTGCTAACCTCAAGAATTCAAAAATGGCAAGCTAAGCCCAAGAAATCATGAGGCCAGCATAAGAATCATGAATTTGTGGTTGTTTTTTTGGGGGGGTTTTAAATGCATTTAAAGTTCTTTTGAGCCTTTAAGATGCTACTAGTTATGTTTTCCAGCTGTTGTCTGCAACCGTAATGACTGAACATTTTGTTTTATTTTTTTAAATGAAAGTAATATTTCTCCAACCATCCCCTGACTCGGAGATCTGGGTCTCTAAGGAAAAAACCCCAAATACCTTGAGACTTGTGATAAAATATTAAGAGTTAGCAACACAGCACAAATGTCCTTAATTTTAAGCCTTGACAAACTTTTTTTGGGAATAAAATCCATGCTAGTTCCACTTGAATATGAAGATTTGTGGCAGTTCATCAGAAATAGTCATGTTATTTATTTAGGAAAAAGCAGCTAAGAAATGTGCTGTTCTCAACCTCAAAAGGTCTTTACACCTGCCATACAACTTACAGAACTCTTGACTGTTGCAGACCTCGGAGGCTTTAAACTGAAAAATAAACGCTCTGGAAAGCACCATTTGTTTCCTTTTGTCAGGTGATACTCTGTGGACCAATAAAGCTTATAGGCGAGTTGTGAAGGTTTTCCCAGGTGAATGGCTGTAAACCCTTCTAACTACACCTTATTTTCTTGTGTGCTATATATTTTTCACAGTTTTTTTCCTTAAGTGGAAAAAAATCAAATTCTCTAAATCCTTAAGTTTTTTTTGTTTTTGTTTTTGTGCTTTCCAGGAATCTAGGACTTCGACAAGGGAAAAACAACATAAATATTTCTTATCTAAATCATTAAACCTGCCAATTCCTTTGAACGTAAGACTCCCTGGTACATCTACATATGCAATTAAGGCAAAGCAATAAACTCTGGAGCTATTTGAGCCAGAGTAAACTGCTCCTGGGTGCAGCATCTACACATGCACCTGGGACAGCCGCAATTTGAACTGGGGAGGAGTAGCCCCAGGCTGACAGAGTGCTCCAGAGGTCAGCCGCAGGCTCCAGGTGGCGGTGTTGGGAAGCATAGGGGCTGGCATCTTATCTTCATAAAGTGCAATTAATGTTCAAAAGCATATGGTAAACTAATTGCGTGTACACTGACTTGTGGGGTGGGTGTGTGTGTTAAATTTCCAGTATTTTGGAATATTACAGAGTTAGAAGCATAGTCTCCATGGAGCGCTGGAACTCTTCCTTTTCCAGCAGAATAGCGTTGTCTCGTCTATTCCTATGGGTTATGAGAAATCAGACCATGGTTGGTTACAGACTATCAAATTAAGTTCTCAAGATGCTGACAACTTAAATGCTGTCATATGTTAATGTTATTACATCACCGAAAGACAGCATTGTCCATACCCAGAAGACACATTATAGTGTTGTTTGTTCTTTGCTAACCATATGGTGAGAAGATAATTATTTGGACCTCTTCCAGTAGGGTTCAACAAACACCTGGCAAAGAATGCTCATGTGCTTTCTCTAGCCATTTCTTAGGATTGTTACAGGAACTTTGTGGTTGGTGTTTTTCAGTTACAATAATAGTGTTCCCAAACTCGAGCGTAAATTTGCAGCTATATGTTAAGTGAGACATTATCTATGACTTTCACTGAGACTTAGTTGCCAGTGTCCCATTTTAAAAAGTAACTGGTATTTATGCACATGCATCACTTAGCAGTTTTACCTTGTCCTGAAGTTTATGCTGCAGGAAGAGGTGTGCAACTAATGAGTCAGCCATTATTTTGATGATGGATCATTCTAGATAAAAACAAGCTGAGAACTGAGAAACTATGTTAATGAAAGTTCATGCAACAGGTGCTGGTTTAGATCACAAACAATGTTTTTATGGGCACATTCTCTTAATTTATGCATTTAACCCATGCACATTCATGTAAAAAGTTTTTAACTTGTAGTGCTTGGGGTAAGGCTGTTCTTCTTACAGAGTTAGAAGCATAGTCTCCATATCGCCCCCAGATTAGGACACATATTAGCACGCAAGCAAGTTTCTCTTCACCACTGTATATTCATTTTCTGCCTTGGGTAATTCAGGAGGTCACACCACATGAACATAAAGGTGATTATGATCTCCTGTGCCATTTACCTGTGTGTCGAGTCCATAGGGTCTTTTCTGGCTTTGCCGTTGTTTAGGAAAGAGACAGGTTTTTTAATGGGCTGACTTTTGGTCAGTCTCCCAAGGGGTCTCTTCTGCCACGTCTTTGTTGGAAATTATTTTAATTGATAGGAAGGTGGTTTATCTCGCCTCCCCTGGTGCCTTCCTTCAGCCATCCTGATTGTCCTTGCTTGGGGCTCCGCCTTGCCCTACACCACACCTGGCGCCAACCAAAGGTGTCGCTTCCTGGGCCACTAGCACTGGTATTGCATGCACTTCGGTGTTTTGGCCTTCTTAATTTACGACAGTGGGATCTGGACTTTGCTTTGTCCAAATGTTCCCTACCACCCTCTTATTTTGTCTATGCGTCTTCTAGACCCTGGGTTGTACCATCCCCCGGCATCCTTCTCTCCCTTCTGGTTTTATACTTGCCGTGGGTCAGACCTGAATCCTTCCTTGCCCTATCTGGCTCCACCCGGATCCAGTCCGAGTTGTCAGTGTCTGCTCTCCATGGTATTTCTTCAGGTAAGTTATCAAGACTTCCTTGGCTCTGGTCCTTTAAGAAAACCCCTCCCTGAGGCAACCACCACATCCCTACAGAGGGTCTCTACTCCAGCTCCAGTTCCTCCATGCCAGCTGGGAACCTCTCTTCCAGTCCCAGTTGCTGGTCTCCTGCTGGGCTTTTTATCCCAGCCTCTGGGGTCCAGGAAGAAAATAGGCCCTGGCACGCCACTATAAAGCGTGCCCATGCTGATGTGGGAGCTGGTCCTGGCTCCTCCTGGCTTTGCCACTTTTTTCTTTTTTTTTCTTTTACTGCGGTGGCCCCATCCACCGCGGTTTCACTTTTGCCACGTTCTTGTTCTGGCACGGCGTCCTGCCGGCTTCGCTCTTCACCTGGCTGAGGTAAATCTTTTCCACAGTGATTTAGTGAGAATCCAAGTCTGTTCTCAAATCACTCGTCAGAAGAAGAAAGGACTATGTTTTCCAGATAAATTAACGACAATGAATAATTCAAGAAGCTTCAATATGTCCTACATTATGAAAAGGCCAGTTATGATGCACTTCCTCAGCTGCAGTGTTAGTCAATCAAAAATTAATGTCACCAAGGATTTTGTAGCATGTGGCAAGTTTATCAGTGAAGGAAAGGGCTTGTTATATGCCCGCTTTTCAGTTGTACTGTGCCATGGAAATACAAATGCATGTCACACCTTCCATGTTTTGCCCATGTGAGTTATATTATATACCAATACATTTTGCAACCAAGTTTCTCAGAGGTGTAACAACCAGTTTCTCAGAGGTGTAACAACCAGTTTCTGCACACTGGATAGTTGCAGCAGCTAGGGCAGGTGGCAGTAGTGGCTGCCATTTTTTTGGCCCCTCATAATTAGTCCTCTAGGTCACTTGCTCCCAGTTATGCTAACTGCTGTTCCTCATTACTCTTCTGGCACATATAAGGCTTGAGTTGGATTTCACTTCAGTGCAATGGAGCCATTCTTAACTGACATGGGTAACAAAGCAGGATTTAGCAACATAGTGTTCAAATACATAAGTAAGAACTGTCACAGTGATAAATTAATGTTCATGTATACGATTTCCTGATCCAAACCTTTATATTGACCCAATGGATACAGTACTATATAAAGAAAACAGACCTATGCTAGGAATTTTCTTGATATAAATATACTATCAAAGTTCTCTTAGTATCAAGAATTTCTACCTGCAAAACTGTGCTTTTGCCACTACTTTTTCTTGTTCCACACATCCACAAAGGAAGGAAATAGTATGTACAGAAGTTCAGTTTCACTGGTGGAAGTTGCAGTAGGGATTATTGCCATCCTTCTGTTTATGCCTGCAGAAGTTTATATTTGGATTGTGGCTTTAATTGGTACCAGGATGTAAACCCTACAAACTAAACTGTTTTTTTTAAAAACTATTATTCAGCTATTGTTCCTGAGAAGTGATTTATTTCTCTTTAGCATTGACAAGGACTATTTTCAGTTTGGCATGTATAGATTTGACCCAAAATGTTTCCGCATCTGCTCTCCCACTGGCAGCTGCTATACATGTGAAGTCATCAGCTTTTAAAACATTTGACATTCCTTTATTAGGAGTATCATCAGGAGAAGGCATCAGGACATGGCTATTACCCATTTCCCCATGAACCTAAGACATTTCTGAACATTGCTGCTTGCATGAAGCTGCCTGCTTCTGAAGGCTGTGTACTGTGTTATATTTCCTGGTGCTGCATTTTCTTTGTATTTGTGTAGGATAGCAATTTAAGTACTCAGAGATACTTAAAATAGCATTTACCACCTACCACATCATTGACCCTACTGGAAAACAACACCAATAATAAAGGATTGGATCTGATTTATCCTGTTGTTTGGGCTACTGTAAAATGCAAATCCCACTTATCGAGGGTGGAATTTTGTACTTCTTAGAGAAGTAGGCAGAATTCTGAGATGTACCCACTACTTTTCACAGTGCTAGTAAGATATTGAGCATAATAATAATGCTTACAAATTAAGCACTTGGTAAGTAATGAGGCTCCTCATGCTCATACATTACCTACACAGTCTCCTGAACCTCTTGTGATGCTTATTTTTCAGTCACTTGGGCACCATTTTTGAAGCCAGCATTCTTGCATTTCCCATCAATTTTGTATTTTGAAAAATGAAGGTAGTAAATGAAGTGGCTTGTAATCATTTTGCAAACATGTCCTACTTGCATAATTGTTATTTATGGTTCTCAGTCAGTTATAGCTAAGGAGAATACATTTTAAAATACATTGGAAACACTTTAGGGAGGGTTGAAAATCCACACTCTGTGTAAAGCACAGGAACCACTGCCTGCCACTACTTAGCTTCATTGAAATATTTATTCTTTATTGGAAGAATAGTGAGTTTTACTACTCTAAAATAGTGCTGTTACATCATCTGGCAATTTAGATGACAAAACAAGATTGACCAAATTAATTGCTCCAATGATAATTTGCTCATAAAAGTAGTGTTTCAATTAAAAGCTTGTTTGCATGGATTACTTAACAATAAATCCAGTCTTTTACGGTAAAAAATATATTGGGACATAATTTTCAAACTTGGGCACACAAATATAATTTGGAGACCCCTGGTCATTATTTAGGTGCTTATTAAGTATCCAGTTTGTGTGCTTTGTTGCTGCTTTGAGCCTGCATATGTAGAATTTGGACATTGCTCTATCTTAGTATGTTAACCTAGGACTGAGTTTTCAAATATAATTTACAATGCATGCTCATGTGTAATCAGCTTAGGCAAATATAAACCGACCTAATTTAATAATGAAAACTAAACACTAACAAACCTGAGTAATCTTTGTCACCAAAACAGTGTATGCTCAGGGCTTAAAATGGTACCTTGTCAAATGGGCTTGTATGGCCCAAGGATTGACTCTAACAGCAACACCGTTGGGAGTCTTGTACTCCTGGTAGGGTCACCCATAGTGGTAAAGTCAAAGGTGAGGTATCAGATGAAGAGCAGTCCAATCCAACACAACACAAAGACCGCAATGGTGAATTAGGCAGATGCAGAAGGCAGACTTTTCAAGGACTGTGAAGGTAGGTGAAGGCTGCAGTGGAAGAGTAAACCCAATTGTCTTGGATCTCCTTGCTGCTGGGCACAGGTTTCTCCTCTGCCCAGATTCTTACTGTTGTCAATGTGCAATGGCATCCTCATGTAAAACACATCATGTGCAGGCTTCCCCCACTGGTTCATCACCTGCTACAATAACCAATACCCATAACTTCTACAAAGTCTTGTGGGCAAGTGGTGATGTGGACAGATGAAGTGATTGCCAGGAGTCCCTAGTCACGGATTCACACGCAGGCAGTAGTTGTGTGATGTTGCTTTACTCCTGGCTATCTGAAGGAGGAGGGGGGTGACCGTACATTCTTCTGGTTATACATTCACCTGTCATAGACTGAAAATGCCAGGTGAATCCGTGCCATTGGTTTTGCAATTAAGAACTAGATTGTCAGCTGAATGACTGAATTTCCTGTTGGCATAAATGAGCACCTTATGACTCTTTGCCTTCAGCCAACCAGCAATTCAATTCCGACCATTGTCAGTGCATACGTCTCAACACTCAATGGCAAGAAAGAACAGAGAGCACAGTTTTATACTGACTTTGAAATCCTGACTATCATCCTGAAACAGGACAAGATCATCCTCCTTGGAGACTTCAATGCGAGAGTTGGCCAGAATTTTAACATATAGAAGGGCACCGTTAAGAAGGAAGGACTGGGCAAAGCCAATTCCAAAGGCATCTTTTTATTGGGTAAATGTTCAGAGCATGACCTTGTCATTACTAATACTATCTTCAGACGTGACAGATACAAAACAAAATGGTAATACCCCTGCTCAAAACAATGGCACCTGCTAAACTACATCATTGTAAGAGCATCTATATCATGCATCGAGAGGAGCTGATGACTGCTGGACTGATCATTATTTAGAGATCCATTTATGTCCAGCAGGATTGAGTTGAAACATCAAAAGCAACCCTAATCAGTCCAAAGACAGCACAACACGAAATGCCTTCAGACCCCTAGACACCCCAAACACATCTCAGTAAGAAACTTGCCAATCTTAGGACTGAAGCTGATAACACTTGTGTTGAGGAAGACTGGCAAGCTCTAAAAGAGACCATCCATGTGGCTTACACAGAACCAGTTGGTTTTATCACCTGATGCCATCAGGACTGGTTTGATGAAAACAATGCTGAGATCAAAGCCCTGCTCAATCAAAAGAGAATAGCTTTCTGTGACTGACAGAATAATCCTATGTCCATTCAGAAGCAGGGAACTTTTCAACAGTTTAAAGCTGAAGCCCAGAGGAAGATTGTGAGAGAAAGTACATCATTCTTTGAGGAAACCACCTCACCCTGGAGGCAGAAAAATGACAGAAATGGAAGGAAAGGAAACAAAACCGAGTAATCCATGGTCTAAACCTCTGCTTAGCCACCTGTAGCATCTGCCAGAGAGTCTTCAGCTCCAGGATCAGCCCTCTTTGCCATCAATGGACTTATCTACTATGCTTTACTTGACACAGCGAGTGATCATCCTTGACTGTGAGGGATTGCCAACATGATAATGGGGCACGGCCACAAAGCAGAGCTTCTGAGGGAAGGTTTAGTTTCTGGTATACTGTAGGTCTGCCTTAAACTGGGCCTGCTTTCTAGGATCAACTTTCTCTGGCCATGACAGCTCTGCACACACATTGTGACCTTCCCTTCAGTGTAGTATCTGCATGATAATGAATCCCTCTTTAACCCTGGTCCAGGAGGAGACTAGGGCCGCTAACAGATGTGAAAAAACAAACAAACCGCACTGTATCGGACAAGGAAGCACATTAGTTTGACCCAGCTCAAAAAGCCCTGATGAAGCACCTGATCTTTAAAGATGTTGGGTGAGCCAGGTCAAACTAATGTGATGCCTCTTTTGGGCATGTGCTGTGCTTGGTGTGGGGACGCACTGAGCTGAAAATATAGTGCTTTATTTCTTTTTTTTCTTCACATGTGTAAGCAGCCTAGATGATTTATTACATAATCAGGACTATGACACACATTCAGAGGGACATGGTATTCTAACGGGTTGCTTCTGGCATCGTACATTTAAATCAACGCTTTCAAAAGTTGGTGTGAGATGTTGCCACTCATTTCTCAGTAGATATACAGGTATGTATGATGGGACTTTACCCCAAGAGTTGTTCTAAATATATAACCTGGTTTTCCTGTTCGAAAAATAGTTGGTTGCATTGATTTTGCCTTCAGGTCTGAAGCACAGCTTTCCAGGACCAGCATCCTAAGTCCTTCACCTATAGATGTTAAAGGTACATACAACAGAATTATTTAAGTGAGATTAACAGCCAGGTGTAAAACCTATCTGTTTTTATCACACCTTTGAGTTACTAGCACTGAGACAGGACATGCCTTAAATTCTGAGGACAATGCTTAAATTACTTTACCATATGGGTGACTTACTGTTGTATATGATTTTTCTACAGTAGGTTCCAACCTTCCAAAAAAACCCAAGCACTTTACATCAGTTATTGTATCTTATGATCCATTTACAGGAAATGTGTTTTAGTAGTTCCCTTTTTAGAGTAAATTTGTTTATGCAGGCTACATTTTAGAAGCTGGAGTGGGGAGGAGAGGGTCAAGCAGAACAGCTCCACTTCAGGTCTGATTGCTAAGAGTGAGGCAAGGGAACTTTGAGCATCTGCAGATTTTGTTGTGGCTCAGGCTGTGTGGATATATCCTTGTGTAAAATTCTGTGCAGGTACCCTGGTTATTGATTCCAGAGGCCACGAATCACTGGCTTTGAATTATATATTAAATTGTAAGTTGGCTTGGATAGATAGTCCTTGTCAAATGAAATTGAGCAATTTTGTGTGTTATAACAAAGCTGGCATGCTTAGAAATGGAAAACTAGTCAAGAAAGTGCTCCCATAGACTCTTCATACACCTCTGTGCCTTTTTCTTACAGATGAGTTGATGAATTTTTATGAAAGCACATTATTGACTTAAGCAGACAAGGTTCTTTGGGTAAATGTGATATTTTTTATTAGACAAACTAAATAGTTGGAAAAATTGTTCTTTGCAAGCTTTTGGGCACAAATACCCTTCTTTAGGCATAGGGAGAGTCATTTATTGACTTGGGTCACTTAAGTGTCAGAAGTTTTCACTTTTCTGTTTCCATGGTTTTCAAAGAAGTCCTTGGTGCCCCGGCAGTTTGTGAGCTATAGGAGTAGCAATGTTTGGGATGGGCTGTGAAGAGTGACAGCTGGAAGCCCAGAAACTAGAAAGGACTATGCTCAGCAGCAGCATAATAAAGCAGAACACAACTAGCTGGTTACAAAACAGAATTAAGGAGTAGGACATGTTTATTGAGGGGTGGAGCGATAGAAGGGGGAGCTCTGGCTCTCCAGTTAGGATGTGTACTACGTGAAGTCGTGTTTGTGATATCCAGGGTGCAGTGCAGAATGGAAAGAGTTTGGTGTTTCTGGACTCTTTTCCCTTCCTGTTGCTATGGGTGTTAGGATTTTTTTTAAACTTTCCCCGGTACCATTTGGTGTTGGCTGCAGCCAAGGATGGGGATTTTGAGTTGGGTGTGGCAAGTGCTTCTGATGGGACTTAAACAGCCTGGAGATTCCTTACTTAAAGGCTTGCTTCTCCACTCAGGGTTGCATCTACACAAGATGCTTTGAGTGCAGTAGACTAATTCTACTGCACATTAGCACAGCGGGCAAAACCCATGCTGATGCACTAATCCACAGTACGTTTAGTCTCCTGCACATCAGCATCACAAAAGACTGTTCATTTGCACTAATGCATAGTAACACCAGTTAAAATGCATTAAGTTAAGTACCTGTCATTACAGGTACTTAACTTAATGCACCATAATTATGCTTCGTTAATGAATGGGTCCATGTGTCCTGGGTCAGACAAATTGCTGCATCTGGGATCAGGAAGGAATTTAACCTCGAAGTCACACTGGCATAGACTCTGTGTGTGGGGGGAGGAGCGGTTGCCTTCCCCTGGAGATGGGGGCATGATATCTTGAGTGTATTTAAGAAACTACTTTTAGGGCTTTTTGGGGGCAAGGTACTGACAGTGCCCTTTTCTCCATCCTTTACTTGTGGTGAGCAAGAGTGTTCTGATGTTTTCAGGCACTGTTCCTGGTAGCTGTGATGAGGGTTGTTTAATAACAGGAAAGACAAACACTTGTATAAGATGGTTTAGATAGGGATGATCATGCCTTGAGCATAGAGTAGGACTAGATAACCTCCTGAGGTACCTTCCGGCCATATTTTTCTATGATTCTACAAGGTCGTGGGATAACTCTCTATATAATTTACTATGGCCTTTAATTGGTCATAGCACACAAGTATTAAAGCAGTGGCATAAAATCTTGATGATTTCAGAAAGTTTAAGGTGGACTGTTAAAGTATCCTCTAAGCTTAGTCAGACAAGGTTCTTTGGGTAAATGTGATATCTTTTATTAGACCAACTCGTTAGTTGGAAAAAATGTTCTTTGCAAGCTGGAGGTGCAGAATAGTAATGTATGTCATCCAATGCACTAAATGTCCTGGTGGAAAATATGTAAGAGAAACCAAACAATAACTGCATACCATTATGAATGCACACCAAAAATCGATCACAGACAAGAATACCCAATTACCTGTGGGTGCTCACTTCTCACAAGGCAACCACTCTCTCTCCAATCTCTCAATTCTAGTCCTCAAAGGGAATTTACAAAACACCTTTCGTAGATGAGCCTACACACTTCAGTTCATAACTCTACTGGATATAAAACAGCATTGTCTAAATATAAGCATTGAATTTATGGCACATTATAGCTTGCCTGCCGTCCAATAATCCCAGGTCACCTCTCTGCGTTTTACCAGCTACATTCTGTCACCAGGTCAACATTCCCCCTTTCCCTCCCCCCACACCTACCTGTCTTGCACCTACTGTCTCCTATAACCTCTGATCTTCACTGCCAAACATTTGCATTTTCACAGACCTGCACTTTGCATACTGGCTTCTGTTCCACCCAGGAGAGCACACAAAACACCAGCAGACTCTTCCTATGCCTGAAGAGGGGTATTTGTGTCTGTAAGCATGTAAAGAGCAATTTGTCCAAGTATTTATTTGTTCTAATGAAATCTGTCACATTTACCCAAAGAAGCTTGTCTGCTCATGTCCTTTGACCAACATGGCTATACCAACACCCTTTAAGCTTAGTAACACAGAACACAGGAGTGCCATATTGCCGACTTTACAACCTTTTCCATATTTCCTTAGCTGTTAAGGCATGCACAGACTACTACATATCTCTAAAAGTAGGCTTTGTGCTATAGCATGGCACATTCAGATTATATCCCCTGGGATTTACCTGACTTGTGTTTTTACAATTTTTTAAAATTAACTTTCCTAATCAGGAGCTTATCTGGTGTAACAGTATGCTATCATATTAAAATTTTGAAGCCCTCATGAGAATACAGAAAAGACTTTCTGTAATATATAGCTCTACAGAAGAAAATAGCTTGGGTAGAACCCTTTCTTTATATGGTACTTTTGATTGTTGTGTAGGCAGACAAGAGCAAACATTTTTCTAAATTGCTTTCTTTTTAGTATCAGAAATGTGAGAATCGTTACTTGTAGTGAGTGTATAGTGCAGGTTTGTAGGTGTATACAGTGTAGTCTAATATCACAGTACATGACCAATGTCATGGCTTTAGCGACTTTGCCACAATTGAAGTTCAGTTTCTTTCCTTAATTTTGCTGTTGGTTTGACTTGGGTTATTGTTATTCTGTAAGAACTATAGGAAAAAATAACCATGCTTTCAGTATAACAACTCATTTTGCTTGTAAGCTCCCACTAGTTTGTGGGCAGGCATGTCTGCCATTATTAGGAACTGCAGCATGCATTTTATTTACGCTGTGCTGTCAAATGAGTATCCTGGTGGTAAGATCTTGGAAGATATTTTGGAAACCAGTGATTGTAATATGGGCTATAGTTGCTGGCAGGGAATGAACATTTTGAAAGTTTTTAATTTCCATTTTGTGGGATGCTAGCAGGAAACTTAAAGGCATGAAAATAATAGCTGTAAAACAGAGAAGACACAAGACAGAAAAGTACTCAAGCTAATTATTGATATCTATTTCTACTCTGCTTTTGTCCTTCTGCTCCCCTCCCTCTTCTTTTTCCCACTGATTTGCATATTGAATGTTGTTTAGATGCTAGACCATGAGCTGTCTGCGATGGAGATTCTTGTTATGTTGTTTGTCTCTGCAGTGGGCCTCTTACTCCTATATGAACTCCTCAGGAACCATAGAAATAGTGAATAATATATTGGGTGAGGTACAAGACATCATAAATGACAAGGTGACAGTCTATAGTGCTTATAATCTAACTCGGATGAATGTAGCACATGGGAGTATAGTTCAGGTGTGAAAAGTTGTAGTGACATTTGCTAGTGAAGTGATCAACATAAGCCAGTTCACTGAAAGTACTAGGTTTTCAGATAAAATTGATTTAATGATGGCACTAAGTATTAAAATTATGATCAGAAGTTAAAAATGAACATCAAGTTAAAAATGATGAAAATAACTTACTTATTAGGATTGCAGAAGGAATGCTATAGCCACAGGGAATAAAATGGGGAGGGGCGATCAGAATCATGATGGAAGGGGACAGCATGGCTAAAAATGTTGTATAAAGGTGTTTATGAAGCAAACAGACCCATGAGGTAAGTATATGGCATAAGGAGGTTGAGCACTTAGGAAACTCCCAGAGATAATTATGGTTCTTTGTGTTTTCCCTGGAATTTGGAGCTTCAGCTGCTCTAGTTGGTTTGCTGAATTTACTTTGGAGTCCCATGTTGGGTTTACTGTAGAGCTATGGTTTTTTCTTTCTTTCAAGAGCTCCATGTGGTATTTAAAAGCTGAAATAAATGTTTTAAGAATAGCTAAGTACACACCAAAGCTATAATCAAAGGGACCTTACCCTTTCTTTTTTTAAGTAAATGTTGATTTAACATTTTCAATTAAAGAAGATAGGAGCTCTAAGGAGTTTGTTTATTGGGGTTTATATAATTTTACTGCTGTATTTATTGCTTTGAATGTTAATTATCATCTGTGATTAATCCTGCTTATGCCCACAACTTTTAACCTTAGGCTATGTCTTTTTAAGTCCTTGTGTTGATTCACATGGAATTCAAGTTGACAAGGACTCCAGTAATGCAAAAGGAAATCAAGAGCTTGGTTTCAAGATCTAATTTAGTTGGATTTTTTTTTTGGATGGAAAAGTGAGGATTGAATGGATGTACTTTCATGGAGACATTAAGTCGTGCCATTCCTGGAATGAAGGGTGAGATATAAATAGCAGGGCTCTGTGCTCAAGGGCATTGGAATCCACCAGGGCTCTACCTAATTCCTGGTTAATGGAGTGAAAACTCAAGTTATTTCTGATTTACTTTATATATTCTGCTTCATATATGCAGTCAGTTTTCTAGGTTATTTATTGGGAACACCCCCCCCCCATTGTTTTGTAGGTTGTGTTTGTATGGGGAAGGCACCTGACGGGTCAAATGGCTTTTATTCCCAAGTGAGTGGAATGGCATGGTACTACTTCCAAGAGGATTATTAGTGGTCTCCATTTTGGAAATGGCACTGGGATTGCAGTTCTGTTTGGCAAGAGTGAGGGTGATGCAAAATACAAAGAATCTGTCCGACAGTACCTGCTTCCCCTGATTATACTCTCATACAGAGTCCTTCTGCCCACAGCTTCAAGAAGGTTGAAGTTTAAGGTGCAGGCAAAGAGGGCAAGCTGGAAGGGAGGCTGACAAACCTGCAAGCATATGAATGGGTAGCCCAGCCTGGTTCCAGAGCCTGTGCCCTGAAATAAAAAATATCCCGTAATTGCTGATGGTGAAAACCTACATAATCTAATTCTCAAGAGATGCTTGAGAAGCCCCGGGGAGCTTGCATTGGAGTGATGCAGGTTCACGCATAGCAGTTGGTCCACTTGTTCCATCATCTGTAGCACAGATTCTCAACCAGGATGTTGAAAAATCCTTTTAAGGGTGCTGTGGGATACCATGCAATATCAACACTGTTAGGCATGAATCACAAAATAAACCAAAAAATTTAAAGTAAGAATCCATAGTGTCAAAAATGGTCTGTCCTGTTGTTGTCTTTCTGAGAACTTTGCAATAGAAGAATTGTTCTATTATTTTTCTGTAGTCAAAACCAGAGTGAAAGCTAAGGGCTGGCATTTTCTGAGTGGTGCCTTTAGTCTGGCAAGGGGCGCCTTGAATGTGAAAAAGCTAAGAACCGCTGCTTTGTGAGGATATGACTCCCGTATTTTCAACACTGCCTCAGTGCAGGAAATGGCCACTCTCCTTTTAACTAAGGCTATTAAAACTCCACATTTCAGCTTCTACAGAACTTCTGCCATTTGCAATTTCCACCCCCCTCCCCCAAATCAGAATGAAAAAATCCCATTTAGAAATGTCCCACAAAACATAATTTTTAAAAATATAATTTTGAGACTATCAAAATGACTTTATTGAGGCAACTAGGTTTTGACGTTTATGACACATCTATAATATGTAATATATGTCACGTTAAAGTTGTTGAAATGGAACACTTTGGCTTTACAGAAATGAATGCACATGGTTAATTTTTCATTGAACATTTGAGGAAATAGAAATGTGCGTTTATTTCTGGCTTGTTTTTTTTTTAAGTCAGCCTTTTTTAGTGGCACACTGCTGTCTGAAAATATCTAGCTAGCTGGAGGTATATTGTATACTCCTCCACTTTGCTTGAATGGCTCTGTGAAGTAGGTGCTGGTTAAAGCAGAGCTGTCCAGCTACTGGCCTGCAAGGGGTTAAGGTCCTGCCCAGCTGCTGCTCTTTTGATTGTTGCTGCATCAAGAGCCTGTGAGCTCCCCCTCCCTCCTCTGCCTTTTGCTCCTTCCCCCACCCCAAGGAGCAGGGCAGTGTGATGTAGCATGGTCCAGGGAGCTGAGGGCAAGCCTGAGGCCCTGTGCATGGGGCAGTGGGGGGCAGGGGATGTACGCACATGGTGCAGTGGTGGGGAAGGCCTGCACGGGTGGATGCGCAGTGCAGCAGTGGGAGGCAAGGTGAAGGTGCACAATGCAGTGGGCAGGGTTGGGGGGGGGGGACTCCAGGCAGTGCAGCAAGGGGACATCCATGTGGCCTGGGGACCCTGTGGCTTGCTGTGGTGTGGCCCTCAGGCATCTGGCTCCTGCTAGCGCATGGCTCTGGCAGATGTAGCCTACAGGGTGTTCAGCCCCCAGCTGCGTAGACATTGGACAGCTCCAGACTAAAAAAGAATAATACCAGAGGAGGCATTTTGCTTTTATTTGGTATATTTGTAGGGTTGCTTTCTCAGGATCCACTAATTTGTCTTCCCACATGCTATAAAGGTAATCACTGAAATATAACAGCTAAGAAGAGCTGTCCAGTGATCAACACACCACTATGCATGCATAGCAAAGGTATTTCCACCATCTGCAGATCTGGAATTATTGATGTGTGGAGCGCACACATCTCTGGAGAGTTTCCCAGCAGGCAGATGTACATGTACATATGTATTTATTTTGCTGATGAAAGATAAGCACCAGATTTAAGGCTTGTTCTAATCTTATGTTTCTCAAACTGTGGTTTGTGTATCCCTGGGGACATGTGGTGAACTTGTTGGGGGCACATGAAAAGGAAGGGGAATGGTAAAGCAAAAGGGAAATGGAAAATATACATGTGGAAGAAGGAAGCAAACAAATGAACAATAACTCGATATTGTCTTAGGTTTCTGGGGTTGTTACAGTGTGGGTGTAGTGACATGAAGTGTTCTTTTTTCTAATCCATAATCACATACAGCAGTGCAACAAACTTTTTTTTAAAGTACCAAATCCAAAACAGTTTTGGGACCCCTCTGTGTTGGCATAATCCCTGACACTGGTGCACTTTCAGATTAGTTTATGAGTTGTCAGTTGGCATAAATAATTTAATAACTCCATGAGGGAAGATGGTTCAGGCTGCTACTTCCTTATGTTTAAAATGCCAAAGTTTTTATTTATCTAAGGCTGCCTCGTGTTGATAGCACTTAAAGAAAGTGGCACATGGCATTTCCACCTGCCCCATTTCTTAGAAGGGGTTCAAAGCACAACCTGCTCTTGGGTTGATCATCTCTGTTGGCCAACATTAAGCCAACTCTCCATTCCTTGCTTTATCCAAGTTGTTGTGGGACGAAGGAACTAAGTAGCAGTTCCTGTGCTTCCAATACAGTGCTGCAGTTTGGCCAGACCCTGTACAGGCTATGCATGGGGCAGAAGTAAGTACCTGCTAGAGTGGGTTGGGAATTTTTTAGAGGCAGTTTTTCCACTGGAAAATGCTAGTTTTTCACATGAATCATAGAAATAAATAGGCCCAGAAAAGATTTCAGAAGGTTGTTTAGTCTAGCCCACTGGCCAGGGCCGGATCAGCTATGTCTGAACAAGTGATTCCCAACTAGGGTGCCACAATATCCTGATGTACCTTGAGATCATATCAAGGGTGCCACACAGCGTTAGCGCTGTTAGGTGTACAGACATGGCTCACAAGAAAAACCCAGAGGTTTCAAACAGGAATTCATAGCATCAACAGCATTCAGGCCTGTTGTGGTCTTTCTGAGTTCTCTGCAAAAGAAGAATTGCTTTATTATTTTTCTGTGGTCAAAGAAATGAGTAAGAGCTGCCATTTTCTGAGGTGTGTAGGCACCTCAGCCTGGTTGGAAACTGGAAACGAGTCACCCTGTCAGCTAATTAGCCCTGCTGAGGAGCCGGGTGCATTTTTTGTGGGCAGAGTATTGTGGTAATATGGCTATGTTGCTTAAGGTATTCAAGCTAGCCTGCTATCTGTACACAGCACTGCAGTGTGCCGTGTTGCCATGCCCCTTGTGACTAGCCACCATCTAATCCTATCCTAACAATACTACTTTTAAAAGTTGTAAAGCTGTGTAAAGAGTTTAAAATGGACTATATTGGAGAATGAGAGGTGGCTTGATTATAGTGTCTAAGTGCCTTCCTTGGGGAAAAGTAGCAGGTAATAAAAAGCTCAAGAGGAGGAAAACGTTCCAAAAGCCATTCCAAAAGCTAGAAGCTGAAGCCAGGTGAATTCAAATGAAAAAATAAGGTTTACTTTTTTAACAGGGGGAGTGACTAACCATTGGAACAAAGTAGTATACTTCCCCTTTCTCAGTGTCTGCAAATCAGGATGGGATGCTGTAATGGAAGATATCTCAATACAAAAAATAAATGATCATACATTATACTTTAGTCCAACACGTTAGTTAGGGCTTAGCATAAGGTGAAATGCTACGGCCTGTTTTTTGTTGGCAGTCAGACTAGATGATCTGATGATCCCTTCTGCTCCCCAAATCTATGAAGCTCTTCAGTAGGTGTTTTACATGCTCACCCTAAGGCAACTATCCTCCAGTCAGAATTGATTTATATATGCTTAACAGACAAAATATTGATTTTATGCATAGCTGTGTGAAGGGGCTGTAATGCATTTGGTAATGATACCATAACTTGAGAATTTAAAATATAAATGCTACTTAAACATACTTGGAGGAAGACTATGAGATCGTATCAAGGGGTGATCAGGTTTGGGGTGGGTTTTCCAGCTATATTTCCTACGCGGTTAATGTATGAAATGCTGTATTTCTTGAATGTTAACACTGGGATCTGAGAACCTGCTGTTTGGGATGCAGTCCTCCTCCTCGGCTGCTGTGTTCCCCGAGGCTAAGAATGAAATAAAGTTGAAGAAAAGCATGGATGCATACAAGATCTAATACCACTTAAAACTGCGCTGGCGTAAAACTGTGTATGTCTATTAAAGTCAGTGGTGCTACTCTGTATTTACACACACACATTTTCGAGAGGATTGAGTCCCCAATTTGTAGTTTCTAGATTCTTGTTTACTCAGAATAGAAATCAATACAAAGTGATTTTATATGGAATTGCACTGAGTTAAAATGTGGAAAGGCCAAGGATAATTATCTGAGCTAATGAACAATGCGAGAATTTGAAAAATACTGTTTTTCCATTTTTTAAAATGTGTTTCATGCTGAACTAATCTGTTTAATTCATTCTAAAACAACTTTGAAATGGTACATTGTGGGGGGGGGGGTTAAGTTAATTATAGAACAGATTCCTTCAGTTGTAATACAGCAGTGGTGGCCTGTTGCTAATTGTAAGTGGTAATCTTGGCTAATGGTTTTAAGCACCTGTGGGTCTGAATCTGTACCTCGTATTGGATGTCTATGTGAATTTAGGCACCTAAGTGTGATTCTTTTCCATCCTATTCAGTCCCTGAAGATCCATTATTGCGTCTACTTTTTGTAAAGCAGAGGCTGCATCTACATGAGACGCTGACTGCACAGTTGTTACTGTGCAGTCATTTAGTACTTGCACAAACAAGTGCAACTGTGCAGTAGCATCCCTGCACAATCCCAGGTGATGCTGCCTGTGCAGTAGCTCGTTACTGCACAGTAGATCATTACTAACATGCAGTAGCACTGTGTCATGGTTCATGCCCTGTGGTGCTACTGTGCAGGACTAATGAGATACTGCACAGTAAGCATGTCGTGTAGACACAGCTAGTGACGTGTGATTATTAAGATGTAGTCAAATAGCTGCGAGGTGCAGGAGGACCTACTCACCTTTTCTGTTAACAGTTTTGCAGAGACTCAGGAAAGGTGGAATAGAATCACACTTACGCAGCTCGGTTCACTGATGCATCTAATAGGAGAAACAATCTGTCCCGACTTCTTTTTTTTCTTCAAATCTAATGTTGCACAAATAAAAATCCTCCATTATATACCTCTTTGCTTTATCCTTATCATTTTATATCCTGATCTAGCATTTCAACATACAGTCTATGAGAGAGGCAAAAATTTCTCAGGGTGGTATCTTTTTCATTGGACCAAGTATGTAGCTGGAATAAAACTAGACATATTTTCGAAGGCAAGGTGTTCTTCGTCAGTCTATGGTCACAAGAGTTAAGGCACAGCATAGTGAAACACAGCAGAGGGGAGGGGCTGAGAGAAGTTCTTAGGAGTAGCAAATGCACAATAGCAGAAGAAAAGCTGATTACTAGGAGATCAAGGCCTGTCGAAAGGAAGGAGGGTCATAGTTTCATAGTTTCTAGGGTCGGAAGGGACCTGAGCAGATCATCTAGTTCGACCCCCTGCCATGGCAGGAAAGAATACTGGGGTCAAACGACCCCAGCAAGATGTTCATTCAACCTCCTCTTAAAAACCCCCAGGGTAGGAGCCAGCACCACTTCTCTTGGAAGTTGGTTCCAGACCCTAGCCGCCCTGACCGCAAAGTAGCGCCTCCTGATAT
>NW_017728906.1:191506653-191523366 GCF_001723895.1 Crocodylus porosus
CACCAGAGCACCACGAGTGCTTGTAAAGCTGTGCCAGGGGACTTGCAATGACCTCAGCCAGTTCCTTTAGAACTCTAGGGTGGAGATCATCTGGACCGGCTGACTTAAATACATCCAACTCCTCCAGATGCTCCCTAACTAAATCCTCGCTAACCCATGGCCCAGGTGTGCCTCTCCTGGGGCCCGAGGGGGGCCCAGCAGGGAGGTGGCTGTTCTGGTCCCTTCTTAGGAAGACGGAGGCAAAGAAATCGTTAAACATGTTAGCCTTGCCATCTGGTGTGACGACCAAATTTCCAAACGCGTCCTGCAAGGGCCCCACATTACCCGGGACCTTCTTTTTACCCCCTATGTATTTAAAAAAGGACTTCTTATTGTCTTTAATCTGGGAAGCTAGTCCCAGTTCCATCTCTGCCTTGGAGTTCCATCTCTGTCGGTGTCACCTTCCTCGTGTGGAAAGCATTCAGGAGTTGGATGAATTTTAATGTGCCATAAACCCAATACCAGTGTTTAATCCTTGGTTCTTAGAGTCCAGTTTAGAAATTTTTATTCCCAGTTCACCTTATAAACTTGTTAGGTAGATTTCCCTTGAGCATAAGGATAGTGAGGTCAGAAAGGGAACGGTTCTCTGTGAGAAACGTACTCCTAATGGTGGGTGCACATCTTCATCCTTTTTTTTTCTATGACAGTTCATTCTGGTTTGTTATTGCTGTTTAGTTTCACCGACACAATTGCCATGAGGACACTTTGTGCATTGGATCAGGTATGTCACATTTTGCGAAAGGCGTGTGTAGGAACCATGGAGCCTGATGTTTTTCTTTATAGGGCTGTTGATGGAAGTGGCCATGCTGACGGCGATTGTAGAGATGTGCTGATGGGTTAAGCATTCCTTGCCAAGGCAAATCTGCATTTCACTTGATGTCTGTTGGGTATTGGAGAGTTTGCTTCTGATGCCGAGTTGGGCAAGGCTAGGGGCCTGTTTGAAAACCAGGAGCTGAGGGGATGGGAAGATGTCTCTTAAGGTCTGATCCAGGTGTTTAGTTCAGATAATTGAAATATCATCTATGTAATGCAGGTATAGTCCAGGTTTGATGGCGAGGTTTTCTAGAAATTTTTCCTTCAGGTAGCTCGTGAAGAGGTTGGCATATTGGGGGGCCATCTTCATGCCCGTGGTTTGGAGGACATGCTTATTAGTGAAGATGAAGTTGTCGTGAGTGAGGATGAGGTGGATGATTTGTGCAACATGTTGCAAATCTGAGTCTGCTCCATGTTCTTGAAGGTATTTCAGGCAGGCAGCTGTGCCTCTGTGGTGTGGGATGTTAGTGTACAGGTTGGTGACATCCACGGTTGTTGCCTTCTCGGGGGGGTGGTTGATGTTCTGGGTCCTGCTGAGGAAGTCAGCAGTGTCGGGTAGAAAACTTGCTCTTTGAGTGACAAGTAGTTTCAGGATTGTTTCAATGAATCCTGATAACTCTTCGGTGAAGGTGCCACACTTGGATATGATGGGTCTGCCAGGATTATCATGTTTGTTGGGAGTGAATAGAAATTTCCTGAAGTGGGAGAGTGGGGGATAACTGGAAGTAGTTTACCCTGAAGCTGGCATGGGAAGGATTTGATGAAATTTCCCAGTTTCCAGTGACTCTCATAATGCCTGGATCACCACGGCTACAACATCACTTTTACACTGCCCTATCATAAAACCTAGGAGATATTTTTGTAATTATGTGTATACAAGCTGAGGAGCAAAATTATCCAGTATGTCTTAAACTGTGCACTCCTCATTTTCCTAGATCTGGTATCCTTGCAGCCCAGTGTATAAAAAGTGTCATCTTATGTTTGTGTTGAGTGGAAGTAATTAATGCACTGAACTGTGAAAGGCTGAGAGCTTATTTAAAATTAATTCTATCAAAATAGCATCTTGCTGAAGTGATGAGATGTTTTTATTCCTCAAGAAAAATCTTTAGAAGCAGCAAACTAACTTTTATTAGCTGCTCTGTGTTACTTGCAAAACAAAATGCTGCATTCTTTACACACGTTCTCTCAGCAGCCTGTCTGACTTCAAGAGTTTATAAATCTTGATTTAGACACTTTGGACTCTATCCTGCACATGGTGAAGTCCATAGTAAAACACCTCCTGTGAACTACACCTCCGGCTAACAAAGCAATAAATAATAGGGCCCATTTAAGCTGATATGCACCTGGCTACCGTGGGCCAACACAAGGCCTACTGGCATTTTAATGGGCTTGAACTGCAGCATAGATTTTGTGCTGGCCTTCTGCACAGGAGTTTAGATTATTTTAGAAGTGGAAAAATGTACTTTAGGTGGCCAGATGAATAAAGGAGCTCAGCATCCACAATCAGGGACAGCTATTTTAAAGAGCTTAGTGTTGGCAGGAAGTTTTGTCTGGCCGGGAGCTGCTGGGTGCAGAACAGTTTTGAGAATTGGGTCCCACTTGTTGGAAATTCTGGCTGAAGAGATATGACTCCTATTGAAGTTTCTGGGAATTACTTTTATTGCACAGCATGAGATTCTTACCCAGGGATGGGAAATGTTGTTAGTGTTTCAATCATATTCTTAGTGTTGCGACAAGTATTACAGCTGCAGTCCATCTCTGTCCTTCCCAGCATACCATGTTGAGGAAAGAAGGGAAAAGTTTTAAAAGCAGACCAAAATCTGTCTGACTTTTTACTGCTTTTGCAAAAAAAATGGGAAAGCATTTTCCATTATTTCTTCGTTATACCAAGAGCAAAACAAGCAAGTGATATATCAATGCTTCACCTTTATGGGTTTTTTTGTGTACCAGTTTCATAATTTCTTTGACAACTCATACCTACTAAAGGTATGGTATGTGAATTATCCATCACTCTTTTAGGAAAGCTGGGTGAGAGGTTTCATTACTCATCCTTATTATTATATGATTTATATAGTGCCATGGAAATGAAAGGGGCTTTTTCAAACTTGCATAATTTCTTGGGTAAAATGGGGACTGAAAAGAGTGGAAAGCATTGACGATTTACTTCTGAAAAGGAATGTATGTTTTGGCAGCAGTTATTAGTGCTGTTCTTGCTAGGAGCTCTGCAATTCTTTTAATTTTAAGAGTCTCAGCTCCCAGTGACTTAGGTGAAAACTGAGGGCACCCTGTGAAATCAAATCCTAAAATATAGCGTATACCAATTATGCGCACATTAGATAAGGGCATAATTTGATTAACTGCATAACAGGACATTGGTTCCACATCCTTTCCTGTTGTTTGCATTGTAATAAACATCAATTATTTGTATATTATCATAGAATAGTAGAAAATTAGGGTTGGAAGGGACCTCAGGACATCATCTAGAAGTCTAACCCCTGTCTTAAACCAGGACCATCCCCAAATATATCAATCCAGCCAGGGCTTTGTTGAGCTGGCCCTTAAAAAACCTCCAAGGATGGAGATTCTACTACCACTCTAAGTAACCCAGTAAAACCAGTAACTCTAAGCAAGTCCAGTGTTTTACTACCCTCCTAGGGAGAAAGTTTTTCCTAAGATCCAATCTAAACTTTCCTTGCTGCAACTTGAGACTATTGCTCCTTGTTCTGTCATCTGCCACCACTGAGAACAGTCCACTCCATCCTCTTTGGAACTGCCCTTCAAGTAGCTCAAGGCTGCTATTAAGAACCCTGCTATCAAATCCCCCCCCCTCGGTCTTTTCTTCTTCAGACTAAGTAATGCCAGTTCCTTCAACCTCTCCTCAGAAGTCATGTGCCTCAGCCTCCTAACCATTTTTGTTGCCCTCTGCTGGACTCTCTTCAATTTGTCCACATCCTTTCTAGTAGTGGGGGGTCCAAGACTGGACACAGTACTCCAGATGTGGCATCACTAGCGCAGAATAGAGGGAGATAATTACTTTCTTCATTCTGCTGGTGACACTCCTACTAATGCAGCCCAGGGTGCTGTTAGCCTTCTTGGCAACAAGGGCACACTGCTGACTTGTATCCATTTTATTGTCCACTGTAACCCCCAGGTCCTTTTCTGCAAAGCTGCTGCTTAGTCAGTCAGTCCCCAGGCTGTAGCAGTGCATGGGATTCTTCCATCCTAAGAGCAGGACTCTGCACTTTTCCTTGTTGAACCTCCATGAGATTTCTTTTGGCCGAATCCTCTTTGTCTAGGTCACTCTGAATCCTAGCCCTACCCTTCATCTTATCTGCTACACCCCCCAGCTTCGTGTCATTTGTGAACTTGCGGAGGGTGCAATCCATCCCAACTTCCAGACTGTTACTTAAGATACTATTGAACAAAACTAGCCCTAGGATTGCCCTCTGGGGCACTCCACTAGATGCCAGCTCTCTATTAGATATTGAGTCATTGAGCTCAATGATCCCGCCAGCTTTCTATCCACCTGTAGCAGGGCACTAAGGTGCCTGCTACTGAAAAACAGTAGTATGGGCTCAGCTGCTGGTTGCTAGGGGCAACCAGGAGGAGCTAAGGGCCAACATCTGGTGGGTCAGCTGACCGGAAGGGGCAGGGCTGACCACCATATGACAGAGACAGGGGGCTGTAGGTCTCTCTCTCTCTCTCTCTTCCTCCCTCTCCTGACCGGTAGCTGGGTCGAAGGGGCACAGTTAGACTGAGGAAAAGAGCTTGACCCTGAAAGGAAAGAAAGGAGAAAGGCCTGGAGGTATAAGTCAATAGTTATGGGGGCGATATGGTATGGGTTAGAGAACGTTTGTTTAGAGTTACGCTTTAGCCAGGAGGTTTATGTTTGAGTTATGGCTGATTGGCTTGGGTTATTATGTTGGTTGTTTGTGTTGACTGTTTACCGGAGGACCAGGTGAGGCTGTAGGGGTTGGAGGAGGCCTCATAGGAGCTCCCCAGTAGCGTGGGGGTTCCTGGCACCAGAGTGGGCAGCGCGTTTTGGGGTGTATCGACCCTGGCCCCAGTGTGGGCAGTATCGTGAGGTAAAGCCCTAGTGCGGGTGCAAGTGGGAAGCCCCAGTGGGGCATAAGACCGGAGAAGGAGGTCTGGGGGCCAGGCACAGCTACAGACACCTGAGCCTCAATTTTGAGGAGGCCTAGTGGGGCGTAAGACCCGAGAAGGGGGTCTGGAGGCCAGGCATGGCTACGGCCACCTGAGCCTCGGTGGGAAGCCCCAGTGGGGCGTAAGACCCGAAAAGGGGGTCTGGGGGCCAGGCACGGCAACGGCCACCTGAGCCTCGATTGTGAAATCGCGAGGCAAGGCCCCATGGTGGGCGGGAATCGCGGAAACAGGCCCCAGGGTGGGCGAGAGCATGGGAGACAAGCCCCAGGACGGGCGAGAGCATGGGAGACAGGCTCCAGGGTGGGTGGCAGGCACAGGAGAAGCCAGGGAGTATCCGTGAGGGTGCAGACGGGCAACAGAGATGAGCCCAGGGACCCGCAAGGTCATGGTTGACTGTAGGACTCACATGTAGCTCCTAAGGCTAGAGTGCACCGGGGCAAGTATACAGAGCATTGGCCAAGTTATATCATAGATTTCATAGATTTCATAGACTTTAGGGCTGGAAGGGACCTCGGGAGATCATCAAGTCCAGCCCCCTGCCCAAAGGGCAGGAAGTCAGCTGGGGTCATAGGATCCCAGCAAGATAAGCATCCAATTTACTCTTGAAGGTGTTCAATGTAGGTGCTTGAACCACCTCTGCTGGCAGACTGTTTCAGACCTTGGGGGCTCGGACAGTAAAGAAATTCTTCCTTATGTTCAGCCTGAAACGGTCTTGCAGGAGTTTGTGACCGTTCGACCTCGTCATCCCTTGGGGCACTCTGGTGAACTCAGGGCACTGTGTCAAAGTAGATAGAAAAGGCAGCCTCCCCTAAACATTTAATGACATCAAAGACGTGGCGGGTGAGATTGGTGAGGGTGCGTTGACACCGACTTGACACAGTAGGGGTTGCTAGGGGAGTTCACAGCACCCCTAGGTCCTGTCCTTCACACCACCTTACAGTCCATTCCCAACCCATACTTCTGTAGCTTGCTTGCAAGAATGCTGTGGGAGATTGTATCAAAAGCCTTGCTAAAGTCAAAGTTTACCACATCCACTGCTTTCCCTAAATCCACAAAGCTAATCATCTCATCATAGAAGGCAGTCAGGTTGGTCAGGCAGGACTTGCCCTTGGTGAATCCATGCTGAGTGTTCCTGATAACTTTCCTGATATTGGTTAAATGTATAGGAACTCTCTTTCTCCCCAGAGTTGTAGTTAGCTCCAAAATAATTGTAGTACTGTAGTTGGTTGTGTATTTAGTGAAACTGAGTGGTGGCTGTCAATTTTAAGGCTTCTACAGCAGCCTTGAACTAATAAAGCTCTGCCAATTTAAGATTCCCATTAGAGGCACTGGGGTTTTGAGAAGCAAGGTAATGAGCCTTGAAGAAATGCCAAAAGAACACAGTGGAAACTGTTCCTTTTGTTAGCTAGCACTGAGTTCTCCCAAGTGCATGCTCTCTATAAATACGTAGCTTCTTTAAAATCCTGTAGCTGTGCTTATAATGGGAACTCATTTTGGTGGTCAATATTTATTTATTTACTAAAATTTCTAGCATAAACCTGTAAAATCACCAGGGAGTAAACCTCACAAAGAGACCTCACAAAGACATCTGGTCTATTCCTCTGCTCAGAGCAGAAACATCCCTGCCTAAACCAAACAGAGGCCAGGTACAGACATCACCCTTTTACCAGTATAACAGACAGAAAACTGGTTTATACCCAGAACAGAACAAGTTCATAGACTTTGTTAGAAATGGTGGAACCCAGTTGAAGATAGACCTGGATCTACATGCACTCAAACTTAATAGATTTAGGTTAGACCAGCGCACTGAACTTCTGTACCAGATCCATGAATGACACGTGCCCCAGGAGGCTGAGAGGGCATGGTGACCTGCCATACGTGGTGGTGTCAGCTGTAGGGGCATGGTAATCAACGTTAAGCCTCTAAGGGGCCCCAAATGACTCTCTTGCCCCAGCAACCCTAAGGCTACCACTGGTCCTGGACTGGCTGTAGTAGGTGCCACATGCAGTACAGTCCCAGACCTGCTAGGGTAACCAGCAGGCACTGGGGAAGTCCCTGTTCCCCCGAGCACTACCAGGAGTGACTAGAAATAACGGTCACAAGCTGGCAGAGGGTAGGTTTAGGTTACATATCAGGAGGCGCTACTTCATGGTCAGGACGGCTAGGGTCTGGAACCAGCTTCCAAGCAAAGTGGTGCAGGCTCCTACCCTGGGGGTCTTTAAGAGGAGGCTAGATGTATACCTTGCTGGGGTCGTTTGACCCCAGTATTCTTTCCTGCCATGGCAGCAGGTCGGACTCAATGATCTGCTCAGGTCCCTTCCAACCCTACTAACTAACTAACTATGAAACCACTGTGTACCACTCTGCACACTGTTGCTCTGCACAGACTGGACCTCATGCAGTGCCTGTTTCAGCCGCTATAAGATTTAGGTCACATGCAGCATGAGTCCCAGACTGGTTGGGGCAGCCACCAAATTAGGTGGTTGCTGGGGAAGGGGGAGGGAGGGAATCCATAGGCCCAATCTACCTGTGGAGCAGCCCCACGCCACTCACCCAGCCAGCAGGGCCTGATGGGCTTCGCACCCCGGCTCCAGATACAACATTAGGTTGACCTGTCTGTAATTTGTTAGATCCTCCTTGCTCCCTTTTGTAAAGATAGGCATTATATTTACCTTTATCCAGTCTTCTGGGACCTCATGGGTTTTCCATAGTTCTCAAAGGTAATAGCCAATGGCTCTGCAATTACCTTGTTCTTTGAGAAGTCTGGGATGAACGTCATCAGCAGGTATCATGGTTTTCTATGATACGCTCCCCTCCCACATAGTCTGTTTTAAAAAAGCCCATATCTGCATTTTTCCATGATTAAAATGAAGTGTCACTATAGATATGGGTATCAGTTGAACACAATGTTTTATTCACAGTTTTAAAGAAATTTGGAAGCCTATCAGTGCCTCAATCATTATAATAAAATAAATTCTAAGTTCCTATACATTTTGGCATTTGATTTTGGGTTTTTATCATCAAAAATCAGAACTTTCTCTGCCCCTTTCACCCACCAGGATGCAGGTCCAGCTGCGGCTGTCCCCCACACTGCTTTGTGTTCCAGAGCAGCTCTGATACACCAGTGCCCTGCCCATGCCATTGCCCCTTACTGCCCACCCACAGCCCCACAACTCTGCTGGTGCCCCTTATTCCCCATCCACAGCCCCCCCTCCATCCCCAGCCCTGCCAGAGGGGGGCCCCAAGCTGCCAGGGCTACAGGGTCAGGGACCTGGGTCCACAGCCCCCTGCAGCAGTACCTGAGCCCCAGCTGCCACATGCAGGAGGTGGTGGCTACTGTAGTAGAGCAGAGCTCAGAGCCTAGCTCCCCCTCCCCTGCAGGCAGCATGGCTGGAGCAGAGCCCACAGGCGGGGGGGATGCAGATGCAGGCTGCCCTCAGTGGACTAAGGCTCCTCACCCTGCTGCCCTCCCCCGGGGCCTCTGCAGCCCAGTGGGTGAGACCTGGCACAGCAGACCAGAGCAGGACCAGGTGGGGAAAGTCAGTGCTGCTGCCATGAGCCCTGTACTCGATGGCGAGGCACCCGCTGCCCACCCAACAGCAGTGAGGGGCACAACTCTGCCACCACCCGCTATTGCTGGGTGGGCAGAGAGCGTCTTGCCATGGCAGTCCAGGGCTCACAGCAGTGGCACTGAGCTTCCCTACCCTGTTCTGCCCTGCCACACTGGGTCTTGCCCAGTGGGCTGTGGAGACCCCAGGGGAAGGGCAGCAGGATGGCGATCCCAGAGCCCACAGTGGGCAGCCTGCCTCACATACAAATCTAGGGGGCACATGGCCCTCATGGCCCCCATAAATACGTGCAGCAGCCGGGAGCCATTCCCTCCCTGCAGCCCCTGAATGAGCTGCCTGTGGCTCCATCCCACTCCCTGCCCAGTCTCTTTAGCTGTGCAAGCATCCCCAGCTGCAGCCCTTCCCAACTCCCTCCCTCCCAATGGGGGCCTCTATCCTGCCCCCCCCCCCCAACCAGACTTACCTGCAGGGAGCTGCTCTTCAGGTTGCCTGGCTGCCATGTGCATGTGTATGAACTCTGCCAGCCTGCAAGGGAGACCCTACTGTTTCCCACATTTTTCTCCTTAAAATGCAGAAATCCAGATATTTCCACATTTTTCCATGGCAACCAGAAAACCTGAATTCCTGCCCATCAGGAGCTAATGATTTGAATATATCTAACTTGTTTAAGTAATCTATAACCTAATTTTTCCCAATTTACTGCAGATTATTTACTTCCCTATTCTTGTTTCTGTTTGTCATTTGATAGTTGACTTATCCTTTGTGAAAGGTTTAAACACTTCAGTCTACTACTCATAGGGCATGTCTACATGCGTGTTTACACCAGTTTAAATTTAGAGGGAATAGGCTGGCCTCTACATGTGAAGGCATTAAAGTACATTAATGCTGTATGTGGACTGATTTGGTACTAAAGTTAGACCTAAGTCAGCCCACACATGCAGTGTTACTGCGCAGTAAGGCTTCTACACGTGCATTACTGTGCAGTAACTAATCAGGCATAAATTTGATACCTGCATGATGCTTACACTGACATCAGTGTAAGTCACTATATTTACTGTGCAGTATGGGTGTGCACATGTAGATGTGCACCTGTACTGCGCAGTAATTTTGGTTACTGCAGAGTAAATGTGCATGTGTAATTGTGCCCAGTGTTAATCATTAGATTTTCCTTCTCATTTAGGAAGGGATCTACACTTTCTTATTTCTAACATACTTACAAAATGCTTTTCAGTTGCTTTTTATGTTCCCTGCTGTTTTAATTTGTACCTCAGCCTTCCTGCTTTTTCTCCCTACATACCCATATTATATTCTCATACTCAATAATTTACCTAAGTTGGCCTCTTGTACCTTATGTCATTCCTTCCCATTGGGATAGTATACTTTTGTGCCCTTTTGTCACTTCAAGGTAAAATTCATTCTCCTGGACACTTTTAACTTTAGACTAGTCTCCTATGGGGTCCTGTCAACCAGTTTTCTGAGTGTTTTGAAGTAAGCTTTTCCAAAGTTAACAGTTTTGATTTATTTGCCCTCCTTGCTTCTTTTTGTTAGGATCTCAAATTCTATTGTTCCATGATTGCTGTCATCCAAGTTGCTTCTACCTTTAGATTCTCAAACAGTTTCTCTTTATTCATAGGACACAAATTGGGAAGAGCTTCCTCCCTAGTCAGTGTGTGTAGCATCTGTACCAAAACACTGCCCTCAACACACTCCAGAAACTGGCTCAGTTCTTTGCATAATCCTGGATTATCCTCCTAGCAGTTACAGTGCTTATTAAACACACTCAGAAGTACTAGATTCAGCATTTGGACTCTTTGGTTAGTTTGGAAGAAAAAAAAAAAGGCTTTTCCACTTCCTCCTGGTTTGGTAGTTGGATAGGTGCCCACCACAAAATTACTCTTGCATGTTTCCCCTTTTACCCAGAAACTTTCAATAAGTCTTTCTCTCTCTTTGTTCTTTACAAAGTGTATATATCTTTAATATGTAAGGTGACACCATCTCTTTTTTTTAACCCTGCTTGCTTGTCTTTTCTCTAAACAAGTTATACCTATCCGTGATAATGTTCCAACCATGTAAAGTATCCTAAGTTTTACTTATGTAAATTATATCATACTTTTATGTTTGCACTAGGTTACAGACTTCTTCATGCTTCTTCCCTATATTTCTGGTACGACAGACTCACTGAGTGTTTTATGCACCTATCTCATAAATTATAAATCATAAAAGAAAACAGGGGCTGCCCATAAACATAGGAGGAGTTATTTCCAAATGAGTTTCCTTTATTCATTTAAGTGACATATCAGTCCAGTCTGTTTTCTTTGCTCCCTCCAGATTCTTATGGCTGTGATGTCAGTGAGAGAGATGGATGAAGAAGGAAGTGCAGGGCACTTCCATGAAGAAGGAAACATGCCCCTTCTAACACTTTAAGTATTTTTCTTAGGTGAAATCAATCTGACCTTTCAGTACTGAAGCTATTTTCAACATGCACCTTTTCCCTTTGAACTTCAGCATAAAGTTACAGCTTACTCTGCGGGTGCCAGGTAGATCCACTTAAGTATGGCTAATTCTCTAATAATGTCCTACAATCAGTGCCACATGCAAGTGAGTACAGCAGTGATCTGGACAAAATAGCTGGAACATTATTTCAAAGCATGGCTACTAGCACTTGAATCAGGCTATTATGAGTGGATTATATGAAGCATAGCTAACTGGTCTTAACTCTACAGTGAAGACAAACCCTCTCTCTGCTACGTTTGGTCCCAGACTTACCTTATTATGATTGCCATCCTCAGTGTCCTTTCCTTAATTGCCTTTTTCTGTTAACTGTACATATTAAAACTAGAGAATCCCATACTTCATTGCTCATGAAGGCCGTTACCCAGCTTCTTAAGTATAAAGAACTATTATTTTTTCCAGGGAAATATATACAGTAAGATAAAAGGAAATTAAGGGGGAGGGAACATGCTAGCAGTTCTCAAACATCTAAAAGGTTGCCATAGGGAAAGGGAAAAACAACTGTGTTCCTTTTCCACAGAGGGCAGAGCAGAAGACAGCAGGTTTAAACTAAATCTCAGAAAAGGCTTCTTGACTGTGGCAACTGTAGACAGTGGAGCTGGCTAGGGAAGTTATGAAATCTTTCATTTGAGCTTTTAGGGAGAGGCTAAATAGACATTTATCTGGAATGTTTTAGGATAGGCCTCCAGGCTTATCTGACCAAGGGAGCCATTGAAATGCCAGTTCCACAGGCATTTTTGCCAGCATTTTGGTGGTAAGGGGCTTCTCCTGTGTCATGTTGGGGAGACAGAACAGTTGAGAGAACTGGTGGCGGTGGTGGCCAGGTCCTAGGACTTAGGTTGGGGATTATTGCCCATCTCTGGAAAAAGTTGCCAACTGCTGGCTGCCAACTGTAACTTGGAATAAATGACCTTTGAGGTCCTGTCCAACCCTATGAATTAAAATTTCATGGATCAAATTGCTAGAATATAACCTCTAACAATTTTTTACTGACTATGGCTATTAAACCTAAATTTGATTTAGTTGCCTAAGGACCCCCTTTTTTTTCTTTGTCATTTGATCACTTCAGCGTATTTATATCTTGGTATAACTATCTATTGGTTTTTGAATGTACAGTCAAACAATATTCTCAAATGCTGGGTCCTTGAAAACTATGCATATCCTACTTTCAGTTGGGCAACATCAACAACCTTCAGTAATATGAGACACTGTGATTTATGAATAGGCAGAGCTAAAACCAAAATAAAAATGGTATTGGTTCCTAGAACATGCTACCTTTTCAGAGAATCTCGTATGTATTCTGTATTTTGCAAATTCATCCTATCTTATCGTAACTGCTGCAGTTACGTCTTCTGGTGCTTTGTACCTCAATTCCTATGCTGTATTGCAAACCTTTCCCTAGCCTAAGATTTGTTTTCAATGCAACTCAGATATCAATACCAAGGGATACTTTGGCTTCTAGTTCTTGTACTATATCATCACTTCCATTAGCATCACCCATAATTTTGATTCTTAATATATTAATGCAATAAGACCGTCTAGTCAAGTAAGTGCAGTCTTCTGGAGTTAAAATAAGAAGCTAATGTATTTTGTGAAATAGCCTGATTTATATTTGAATATCTTCCCACTTCTTCAGGAAAAAAACTCATAAAACTGACGTAATGGGAGAATGGATCAATTTCTGTTTCTATGCTCAAGTTATTCAAGATTGTTTTAAATATCTGTTGGATCATACCTACCTATGTATGAGATAAAAAGAAGGATTTTTTAGAATTTCTAAAAAAAAATCTAGCAGCCTTTGATCTTACAGATTGCCTCTGGAGCTATTCACATGAAACAGACAGTCCTGAATCGGTGGCAATGGTGATAATTGTTGCCTTAAGCAGATCTTTGATCCACAGACCATTACAGACTTGGTTGAAGCTGGTGTATGGTTTAATGGGTCTCTGTATAGTCACTATATTTCTCCCTTCTGATTTCCTGTTTAAACCAAAGTAAATAGACTCTTCCCACTTAAATTTAAAGTATCCTCTCAATTTTTGGGATGGCTTAGTTGTATTCACAGGCAAGATGAGTACAGAGCTGTTTGTATTACTTAACCATAAATCTGCTGAGCCAGAATCAGCCTGACTTCATGGAAGCCACAGAGCAGGGAAGAAATAACAGCCCCAGTGTCTGCAAACTTGCCTCTCTCTAAGGGCCAAGCATACTCTACACAGTGGGGAGAAGTAGCCAGGAAGTGGATGGTGGTAAATTAGCCCCTTTCTTCTCTTGTTCTCCAGCCATGACGTCCTGAAAATCTGAGGAACCAGTGGCATCAAGATTAAAACAAGGAGATTATGATGAAATAGCTTGTCTGAATATCTAGAAATATCTAGACCCAGTATCTAGAAAATATAGAATAAATGCTATATAAAGAGAATCTAGCACGAGTAATTTGTGGTCAGATGGAGTACTGTGTTAGCATTATAAGACAATGAAGGCCTCTGAGTAGGCTGAACTGTCCCTTCCATTATACATTATTTAGACAAAAACTTTAACGTGCTTTTTAAAATTAGTTTCTGTTTAATCCTTTCCTCCAGCTTCACACATACTTTTGAAATTACCAGGTGGTCTAGTTCTAGTTCACAGTTCAGGCTTTAGTTTTGAGCAGTGATTTCAGATATTGCATCTACATGGACCGATGATGTCATGCTGCGGTTATGAGAAATCAAACCCGTGGCCTTCTCATCTAGTTTATTTCTGAGCACTTGGCATTTTTTCAAGTGGTGCCATAGTATGCCAAAGATACTACCCTAACAAATATTCCTCCGGATAATGCTCAGCTTCCTAAATTACTTCATTGTATAAATATAATACAGATTAGGGTAAGTTACTTCAAATAAAATGACCTGAAGGTTAGAGCTGTATATTTAAAAATGGCGGAAATCAGAAAAAATATACTTGGTAATTTTGGGGTTATTCATAACTGTAAAACTATTTCTGAGTGTTTGCATTTGGTGTACAAATAGGATACTTTTTTGGTACTCTGCAGTCAAACAGACTAAGACTGTGGGGGGGGGGGGAAAGCCTTCTAAAGTGTAACTGATTTTGGGCTTGAGATTGGGCAAACCATTGGTGGAAAGAAGAACCCATTGCAGAGGATCCCAGCATTGTAAAGTGGATGAGATAAAGTAGCCAAAATGCCTTTTTCCACTACTTGATGTTATTAAATCAATAGACCATTCAGTGGGCTTATTTGATTGAGTCCTCATTAAGTTGAAGAATCAAATCTGGTTTTCAGTGCTCTTGGACTCTATGTATTACTGAAGCTTATAGAGCGTGTAACATTAAAATTGGTACTGGCGGGCTTACAGGTAAAGGGCAGTCACAGCCACTGAGCCTTTCTAATTCCTTCTTGAAGGCAAACTAAATTTCCTAAACTAATTTAGATTATTACATTTATTAGCCAATTAATTGGCATTACACTGATGACATATAATTGTTTTCTTTTTTTTCCCCCTAAAGCAAAGGGCACTGTGCAGCCAGTCCCACTAACAAATAGCTTTTGAAGTGCATTCATACCGTTTCATTGAAGAAAATAAGATGGTTATATCGCTGCCTGTGGAAAATGCATCAATTAGTATAATCCCTTTCATCTGTTAGTCTGACTTGAAATCAGTTTGCAAGAGTTTATATCTTGTAGAAGCCCAGAAGTGACTAATGAGGAAAAATATTCAGCGTGGTCCAGATTGAGAGGATTTAGGTATTGCTGGTTCTTTATGGAATTTCCTCATGCCAAAATGGCATAGAACCTATCAATTATGAATGAATACACTGCAGTTTGATTATTTACAACAAGCTCTGTAAGCATGTGAAAAATAACTTGAGACCTGAAGCAAACATATGCCCTGATCTAAAAAAGGACACAGGAGGTGCATTTACACATTCCTTAATGTGCCTTAGTTACTGTGCATTTAGATGAGTACTTGCATAATGAAGTATTAACTAAACGCACAGTTTACCACACAGTAGCGCTGGCATATGGTTATTTTGTGACGCTTACTGCACATTAACCTAATAACGAGGGATACTGGTTTTCTCTGATTTAAAAAAAAACAACCTAATTTTCAGATTCAAAAAAGTAACCCATACCCATACCCACAGCCACACCCACAGCCACACACTGGTTTTTCATTTTTTGGGTTACCTTTTTTAATCTGAAGATTGGAGGGGGGGTTTTTTCCAGAGATTACCAGGATCACCTGCTAATAACCTTGTGCAGTAGGCTATTTCCATAGTTTTTAACTGTTGTGCTACTGCGCAGTGTTTTAGGCTAATGCATAGTAAACATCCCCTGTAGACATGCTCAGGGAGAATAACAAGGAATTTAACATGAGGTTGGTGGGAAGGGCAACGCATTGTAGAGACCAAAATGCAAAAGCACTTTTCTATGACTTGATGTTATTCAATCAATTAAAGTAATGTTTCCTTGGTGGGGTGGGAGCGCATCGGAGAAGATATATATAGATATAGTTATAGATATATTTAGGGTCTGCTGGTGATGGATTGTTGCTTTTATTGCTCCTTTAGTGTTAGTGACCCCAGTCTGTGTCTTGATGAGTCTGATGTGAGGACACAGCATGGTGTTGCTTGGCACTGCAGAACATGCCAAGCGCAGGGTATCAAGGGCCTGCAGCAAGGCGGTAGCCCTAGACTTCAAGAGGCCCAGCTTCAATGAGTTGAGGAGATTAGTGGGAGAGGTGCTGGGGTTCTCGAGAGCAGGGGAGTTCAGTGCCCAAGATGAGTGGTCGTTCTTTAAGGAGATGATACTCAGGGCCCAAGGGGTGGCCATCCCAACAAGAAGCAAGGGGGGCAAGAGTGCCCAAAAGCCCCCTGGATCACCAAAGGCATCTGGGAATGCCTCATAGCCAAAAAGGCGGTATACACCCGGTGGAAGGGGGGTGCTATCTCCAAAGAGGAGTATACCTCCTCTGCTCGGGCCTGTAGGGGACTGTCAGGAAAGCTAAGGTGGACATAGAGCTAGGACCAAGATCAAAGATATTTGAAAAAGGACTTTTTATTATATAGGGAGGATGAAGAAGGCACCGGTATATGTGGGGCCCCTGCAAGATACGCTGGGCAATCTCGTGGTTGCATCAGAGGAGAAAGCAGACCTCTTTAACCAATTCTTCACCTCCGTTTTCTTGTGCAGGGACCGGGACTTCCCCACCATGATGCAAGATGGACTTGAGGGGAATACCTCCAGAACTCAGGTTGGGGAGGACTGGGTTAGAGAGTTTCTGGAGGGGCTGCACGTGTTCAGATCAGCGGGTCCAGATGCTCTCCACCCCAGCATGCTGAGGGAGCCAGCAGGGGTTATTGCAGGGCCCTTGGCACAGCCTTATGAGCGCTTGTGGTGCTTGGGCCAGGTGCCAGATGATTGGAAGATAGCCAACATGATCCCTATCTTTAAAAAAAGGAGGAGGGAGGACCCAGGCAACTATAGGCCCGTCAATGTTACCTCAATCCTAGGGAAACTCTTTGAGAAGATCATCAAGGAGCACACCTGCAATGGGCCGGCTTCAGGGATGATGCTCAAGGCCAACCAGCACGGTTTCATTGGGGGCAGGTCATG
>NW_017728906.1:191524271-191537614 GCF_001723895.1 Crocodylus porosus
TGGAACCAACTTCCAAGGGAAGTGGTGCTGGCTCCTACCCTGGGGGTCTTTAAGAAGAGGCTTAATGCCTACCTGGCTGGAGTCATTTGAGCCCAGTTTTTCTCCTGCTCAGGTAGGGGGTTGGACTTGAAGATCTACAAGGTCCCTTCCCACCCTACTTCTATGATTCTCTGCCTCTGTTGTTTTCAAGTCTGGAGTTGACTGCAATTCCTGCAGCACGGCTCCCAAGCTTTGGCTCTTGTGGGAATGTAAAAGCTGCTATACTGATGGGCTGTGCTTCCAGCAGAGGCCAAAGTAGTTTGGCTGAAATGCTGTGTGACTACAGCTATGCTGCTTTCTGCTCTGTCTCTCACAAAAGCTAATTAGCCTGCCTGTAGGGCTGTTCCCCAAATTTTCCTCCGTAAGAAGTGGTTGCTTTATGCCTTGTACTAGGTATGGTTCATATAGATGAGTGCACTGGCCCAGCTCTTCCAGAGAAGATCATGATGTGATAGCACAGTTGGAAGAGTTTGGGGGGTTATGTATGGGCAGTGTGCAAGGAAAACAGACAAAGTCTTTAGCACAATGAGTTTTTAGTTAGGTTTTAGTCAGATTTTCCATAGGTACCAATGCAGAAATGGATCTTTAAAGAGAACTTCCTCAAAGAGAGGGGACAAGTTTTGTGAATGAGTTGGGGTGGAGAAGTGGATTCCGTGAACTTTGGAGGAAGAATGACCGGTGGGAGGGTATGGGGGGGTGCAGCTTCTGCAGGCAGTCATCGCTTACCCCCGTCCCTGTCACTGCCACTGGCTTCTGCTGGCGGTCACTGCTCACCACGCTCCCTGCCCCCAGCGGCTTCTGTGGATGGTCCTTGCTCACCACCCACCCCACTGCTGGCACTGCCCCCCAAGTCTCAGGAGGCACTAGTCACCCATGTGTATGAGAATGCCTATATGCTGGTCTGACAGCTGGCTTCCTAATTCTGAATGTGCATGGGTGAGGCAGGGATAAAATAAGGGCAGGAAAGTAGGAATCAGAACTATACTGGGCTTTGTGATACGAAGCCTGAGGGCAGAGGAGGAATCACCAGAGTGACTGGAGGGGAGTGTGTATGTGATGTAACAACAAATGAACAAAGAACAAAGAAGGTAATATGAATTTTGCCGCTTAGTGAGGTAAAATGTGACTTTCTGGGAGAAAAGAAGACATGGCAGTAATCAAGGCTTACATTGAGGCTCAGCTGGGGAAGGAAATAAGCAGGCATCTGGGTGTCCTGTTTGCTGCGGAAAAATGCAGATTTTCTCCTTTAAAGAAGCAAAATGTAGCTGGCAGAGTTCTGGCCTGCAGGGGGCTGCTTGGGGCTAGGGGGAGGGGGACACATGGAGCACCATGTGCATGTGTGCATGCACAAATGCATGTGGCCAGCAAGAGTCAGGCAGCAGTGGAGAGCAGATAGGTCTCCGGGTGGAGGGGGGCGGGGACTACATTGTGGGATATAGGAAGCATAGGCAATGTGTGGAGTAGGTACAGGGGGCACAGGCAATGTGTGGGTTGGGGGCAGATTGAGGCCATGGTGAGGGAGGGAGTGAGGCAGGTTGGCAGGTGGGGTTGGGGCTAGTGGTATTGCCCAGCTGGGCCGGATATGTGCAGCTGTGGTGCCCAGCTGGGGGAGCAGGGGGGCTCCCAGGGAGGGAGGCATGGGGGGGCACAGAGCAGGGAAAGATGTGGGTTTCCTGCTGTGGGCTGCCCACTGTGGGCTCAGAGCTCCCTGCCTTGGTGCCCTCCCCTTGGGGGCTTCTGCAGTCCAGTGGGTGGGTTTTGGCATGGTGGGGCAAAGTGGGATGGGAAGGTTCAGTGCTGCTGCTTCTGTCACCAGTGAGCCCTGCATCAACTGCACTGCCATGGTGATGCACTGCCCACCCACCCACCGTCAGTGTGGGGTGGCAGGGAATAACTCCATACCACTGCCCTTGCTTCTACCAGGCAGGTGGGGGATGCTTCACCATGGTGGCACAGCTGGTGTGGGGCTCCTGGTGGTGGTGGTGGCAGCACCAAGATTCCCCATCCCACTCTGCCTTCCCATGCCAGATCCCACCTGCTGGGCCACAGAGGCCACTAGGGGGAGGGCAGCAGGGTGGGGAGCCCTAAGCCTGCAGTGGGCAGCCCGCATCCTCCCCCACGGGCTTGCTCAGCTCCACTGTGGCCATGCTGCGGGGGTGGGGGGGGGCACTGGCAGGGACAGGGGCTGCAGGTTGGGAGTGAGGTGCACCAGCAAGGCTGAGGGAGCTTTAGTTTAGGAATGAGGGGCAATGGCATGGACAGGGGCACAGCACCGGCATATCACGGTTGCTTAGCAGCACAGAGCAGTGGGGTGGACGCACGTCTTAGTGAGCAAAGGGTGCAGGGGGCAGCTCTAATTTTCCATGATAAAAAATCAAAATTGAACACCAAAAGGTACAGGTATTTAGAATTTATTTTATTGCAATGATTGAGGAATGGGTAGGCTTCCAAACAGCTTTAAAATTGTAAATACATCAATAAAATATTGTGTTCAGCTGATACTTATGCATAGTGTGACATTTCATTTTAATTGCTGAAAAACATGAGTTTGGGGGTTTTTAAATCAGAGAATTTATGATTTTTAAACAGATAAAACCAGGATCCCCAGAGATAAAAAATGGCAGATTTAAATGTGGCGAGGAAGAAGAACCTAAATATGCCTCCAAATTATGCATTCAGAAATCAATGGAAAGTTCTGTTTAAAAATGATCGCATGATGTAGCTCAGTGGTCTCCAACCTTTTTAAGTAGGAGATCATCTTTGGCATTTAAAAGTAGCCTAAGATCTACCGTGAGCTGCCTCCCCCGCCCCTCTCCCCCCGCCAGCCACCCAGCAGGTAAATCTGTGGGGCGGAAAGGGGGGTGCAGATGGAGGCAGAGAGAGAAAAAATTATTTGGGGGTGCACCTCCCCAGCCGGTAAGTCCCACCTGGCCAGGGCCCCACTCAGCTTTCCCCTGCTCCTGCCTCTGCAGCGTCCCTCACCGCGAGGACCTCAATCTAGCCCCCACCCCTTCCATCCCCCGCAGACTGGCCTGCTGGGCTGGGGCACATGCGTGCATGCATTCACATAATTCCTCTCATCAGAGCAGCTGAGTGTCATTAAAGAACGCGAATATTATTCCTACTTTACAGATGGAGAGACTGATGCAGAAAGCCACTTGTCAGAGGACATACCTTGAATAAGGTGTTCTTCAGGAATTCAAACTGCTAAAGCAGTCTCTCCATATGCCACAGTGATCAGTGCAGTTAAACTTGGGATACATTTGGCCATGACTACTTTATAACTTAACATTATCAAGATAAAACTCCATTTTATCATAGAAGAAATATTTTGTATGGTACAGGTACCAACTTTTTTCCTACTTTGGGTAGAGCCTGGAGGAAAAAAACCCTTCATTTTCATTTTCTTTATTAAAAATGAAGAATTAGTGTCTCAGTCAGGGCTGATTTGAATGGATGAAAAAGATGAGGTTTGGATTTGATTAAATTATCTGGCTGGATCTGCCCATCACTATCATACTGCGTGGAATGGAAACAACTTAATGTTTCCTCACAAGAACCATCAAAACTTAATTCCAATTCTTAGGATCAAAGTATAAAACCACAACAACTGTTCTTCTAATGTACTTAGATAGGTCTTGCATAGGAGCTTTAAAAACTATAATGCTACCATTCTACCTCATTGAAGCACTAAAAAAAAGTGATGGGATTTTTTCTAAGAAGCTAATGAGGTGAGTGCATAATGATTAATTTACCGGATATTCATACTCCTACTCCAGTAAAAAAAAGTCCTAGTCAATGATTTATGAGGTTACCATTCTCTGCAATTCAGACAGATTATTACTAAGGAAAAAAAATCTAACTTGTACAATAAATTTGAATTCCATGTACAGAATAAAACATTGCTTAATTAAATAAATACCATTACTGTTAGGGGTTTGATTAGCTAAGTATCATCTTCTCATCTTGTTTTAATGCTCCTGAATTTTTATACAGCTTATATGATAGCTCTCTAGGCATTTAATGTTACTGTGGAATCAGCTTTATATTCAGTTCTAGTTGCTACTCTGTTTGGCAAAAAGAAAATGCAGTTTCACGTTCATACCCCTGTGGACTTTGAATGCTGGAGACAAACACATCTGCTATGCTAAAGCTCCTTTTAATAATGTTATGAGATCTTCCTTCAAATTTCCATCTTGTTCCTTTTCTAGCAGTACATTTATTTGTTAGTAATTTTTACTGTGGAACTGCATTGAGAGCTCTAACCAAAAACTCATCCCATTCCATTGCCCATTGTACCAATATAAAGTGGAAGAGATAGGCAAATATCTTAAGGAGCTTATACTCCAAACAGAGAAGAAAGACTAATGGTAGGAAAAAAGGCTGCACCATATAGTAGTATAACCCATGGTGGGTAACTGGGTTGCCAGCCCTGGGCATCAGTTTTGGGAGGGAGTCAGACTGGAAGGTACCACCTTTGTTGTTGTGGCTGTCATTGCTGCCGTGGATGCAGAATTTCTTTGTTATGCCTCTCAGACCATAGAGCAATAAGCAGGATAGATAAGTAAACCACCCTGTATTGTCTGTCTTGATGCTGAGTTTTTTTTAAATGATATAAGTGGGCTAGGGGGATTAAAGAAAAATGTGTAATGGGGTGAATTAACAGATGCAGCTTTTGATGTTTTCTGTAGCCTTGAGGACCTTTGTCAATTATGGCCTGCAGATTTTTATAAGAACATGCCAAGCAGTGGGACTTCCCTGAACAAATCCTCAAGTTCTTCCATACGGTTAAATCTGGTAGAGGTTTCTTGCATAGTTTGTACTCTGCAGCAGATTAATCCTGCTTTTATAGGTGTGAAATAACCAAAGGGGTCATTGGAGTTGCTCATTGTCAGAACAAGGCATGACAGTTTCTAATGACGTTTAGTGTCTAGACAATATAAGGTGCCTTGGCAAGTCTGTCCGGCGGCTGGGCAATGCAGAGTTCAAATCCTTGAGAAGAGAAGAAATCATGTTAAAGGATGGTTCTGTGTGAAAGGAACCCCCAGCATGATGTCAGTTGATGGGTATACAGCCCTTTGAAGATATAAAGCAGGGTGTAAATGGTCCTATTAATATTTATAAGTCATTGTGAATAAGTATGATCTAAGTATTCTCAGAACAGAAGGGGCCGTAACTCACTCGCCTCGATTCATTATTTCTCAAATTTAGTAGTGGGGAAAATACTGCAGTCAGCCTCAGACATAGCCCCTCCCCAGCAAGCACTTCAGTCGCTTTGAATCTGAACAGGGAATTGAGCAGTGGGGGGTCTGTCTCTCCCTCATCTCCACTGCCTCCTCTGGGAGAAAGCTTAGACAAGTATTGTAATAGGGAAGGGTGGTAACGATGGTCTTTCTAGCTGTTTACATCATTTGATGAGTGCTTAGTTACTGCAATAATTAGTATTACTTAGGTAGATAGTCACAGCTAATAGACTGAAAACTTTAAGGAAACTGCATGAATCTGTTTGTTTTGTATTCCTCTCCACAAAAATCTGTTGCTGAAATGCAGGAAGTAATTACCGGGATTGTCGACTCCATCAGACCTTCCAGGAAGATTGGCATTCTCAGAGACAGCGCGTTTACAACAGAGACTAGTCTTCTGAATGAAATGGGTAAATCTATAAGCCAATACTGTCAGAGAGATTTTCATTTGTAGACTCACAGACTAAGGAAGGCAGGCTCTTTCTAGGAATTGTGGGGAAAGGACCCATGTGGACAGCACTAATCATGAAATCATCCCTTTAAGAAAAATTCTGCTTACGGTAATATATTTCTACCAGGCAGAGTCTCCTGCCTGCCATCCCCTAATAATCATTTCCCCCCCTTCCATCTCTTAGTGCCAGAAAGGCTTCTGCAAGCTACATAAAAATCCTAGAAATGCATGTTATGTTTGTGAGACAGTAAGAAACTTTCCCTTTTTTAGCAAGTGCTCTATTGCAGATGGCCTTCCCTCCGCTCATCTAGCATACTCCAAAAAATCAGAGCCCAGGCCCTGTGAAGCATGAACCTCACCAGCTCGCTAAACTTTACTCTTCGGTTATATTGCTTTCATTGGCAAACCCTAGCCCGCTTTGCATTTTCTTGATGCTGCAAAAATAAGATATGAGTAGAAATACTTTTGTATTTCAAGCTGTCTCCTTTGACAGTTAGTAACTCCTTGCTATTATTTATCCAGGTGGTGGTCATCCCAGTGGGTCTGAGCTAAAGGGGATACTTTAAATTCTTTTCCAAAATCATTATTTATAGTTGGCAACAGTAAAAGCATTTGCAATACAACCTGAACCAGGAGCTGTCAGAAACCTATCCACAGGAACCCCTGGAGTCCTAAGTCTCTTCCTGCTGTCCTGCTGCCTGCCCCAAGGAATAAACCAAAATCCACAGCCGGCATAACATACAATGATAACACTGACATAAATGGATACAGCATAACATTGGCTTTTCATTTAGCCCACACATGCTGTATCAGTATAACAAATAGAATAAAATCTGCATGACATCCCACAGCCCCCGCGTGATTTTCATAACAGGCGCATAATTAGCTGATGACAGCAGTGGACTAAGCAGATTATAAATTGCAGATAAGAACTACCTAATTATTTAGTGATGTCTTCTTCACTTGGGACCTTTACCACAGCTGTAAAGAGCCTTTCTTCCAGATGAACCTGTGAGACAACATATATACCAGGACAGAATGGTTAAGATTGGCTTTGGTCAAATGATATTTTAAAATTTATCTTATGTGCCTCACCTAAGATAAATGTGGCATCTAGCACAAAATACCCTGTCCTCACTGTTGTGATACTAAATGGAACATTTCTTCTCAGCTCCTTGTCAAGTCCAGACAACCCAGAGAGCTGAATTTGCTTAACTGTTATAGTAAAACTGTGGGGTTCATTGCAATGCTGGTTTAACAGTGTAATAGAGAACAATTTTTATTCTCATGCCTTGTAAAGTAACTCAAGTCAGAGTTGTAATGTTAGTGTCAGTGACAGAAGAATTAGGTGCTGGGGGGGGCAAGTTCTTTTTGATCACAGCACTTATGTGTGAGAAACTATTTACTCCAGTCATTCTGGAAGGGGAGGACATAAAAAAAAAAAAAGTAACAGGAAGAAACGCCAGGAAAAAGGAGGGGGGAAAACAAAGATGTTGGGGTATAGGAGGCAACATAGAACTAGGAGATCAGAGGAGAAAATGCCAATTGCCAAGGAAGGAACTAAGTTTGTCTTGGGAGAAGGATTTTTCCTAATGAAACACATGAAGAAACTGAGGAATAGAGAATAAAAAGGGAATTAGATAGTTGAGAGAAGAAAGGAGATGGGGAAGAGAATAAAAACAAAATAAAACGGAAGGAAAAAAAGCTTTTAGGGTAGTGAAATGTAATTCTCTTCTTTTACCTTTTGTCCCTTGTTCATTTTAGCACTAGGGAAAACGCTTTGTACCTCTGCTAATTTTGGGAAGTCTTGCATTGCTGGGCTTTACAATTAGGTCTATGGTGCAAAACTTTTAAAAACCAGTATGGCAGAGCAGCAGGTCATTCTTTGGGTTTTCTGTTGGTGTGTTTTGTAAATTTGATGGAAACTGTCTTGTGAATTCAACTCTGGATTCTCAGAGTGGTAGGAATGATGCAAATGTTTGGGTTTTATTGTGGCTGTCAACAGGAAACTCATCAAGAAAACCTGTATTTAAGTCCCATTCCTGACATGACTATAGCAAGACACAATTCTCACCATAATAACAATAGATTTCTATGCTGAGCAAAATGGGCACAGTATTTATTTAAAGACTTTTTCAAACCTTCCTCCTTTTCTCTTATCTTTTAATTACCATAGTGCTTTTCCATTGCCATTTCATTTCCTGTGGGTAAACTGAGATCTATACTTAAATAGTCTAGAGGTGCTCAGATACTATAACGATGGGGTCCCTATAAACGCTTAGCTAACTAGCTAACAGTTTTATGCTCTTCCTTTTCCATTATTTATTCATGAGAGAGTACTACTTAGAACAGCTTTAAGTTTGATTTCAAAGGATAAAAGAGATTCAAGTGAATGTCTAGCTTGTGTCCAAAACCTCACAATAAATCATATTTTCTACCATCTCTGAATGTTTATAGAGTCAGCATGATTTATTTATTTGGAACTGCAGACTTGCAGGAGTTTTCATTTTGTTTGGGGTCCATAAAATGAACAACATTGCTTAGTTTTCTGTTGCATAAAAGCATGTCCAGCACAGACTGACATGACTTGCAATACAGACATTCTTTTGTTTGCTAGAGTCTATGGAGAGGGCTAGTCCTGTTTTAGGATGTACATGGGACACCTGACTGTGCTAAATGGGGACATGTACATCCAATGGGGAGAGAAGAACCAAGCAAAGCATGGAAAGACTCATCTCAGAAGCAAAGCAAGCAACAGAGGGGCTGTTTAAGGCAACTCAGGGCCCTAGGCACATAGTTTGGCAGGACTTGCCAAATTACACCCCTAAGGTTATAGCTCAGTAATAATCTACGTAGCAACTACACACACATTGGGTTGTGCAGTGTGTGTGTGTGTGTGTGTGTGTGTGTGTGTGTGTGTGTGCGCGCGCGTGTGTGTTTATATGGACAAGATAGCCGCTGTTGTTCTGGCCATGTGCTCAGCACATGGCAAGATGGCGCCTGTATCTGGGGAAAACATGTAAAGCCATCTGGCTTCATTTGCCAGAGGAAGCAGAGGATGCTTCAGACAAATTGGAGAGAGACTGAAATGTAGCCTTCCCTGATTGGACAAAATTTGGGTGATGTCACACCAGGTATATAAGAACAACTTACTAAGCTTCTGGAGCTTGTTGTCATCTGCCTGCTGAGAGCTGTACAGCTGCGGTGGGCGCCAGAAAACCTGCTCCCCCTGGGAGGGGCCTCCCCCCTTGTACTGGAGAGGCAAGCAAACACTGTTTGAAGGGAAGTCTCATGTAGAGGGAGCGAAGGTCTTTTTTGGAGTTTGTGACTCCTATTTCCTCTCTCATTTTTAAGTGGGATTAACATGATGGGGGTGTTAATCACTGGAGCATACTGCCCAGGAATGGGTCCTGGTAGTTACTGGCTCCAGGGGCCTGGCGCCCTCTGCTTTGTAATTGTATTGTCTCAGCATGGGGTACAGCTGAGACCAGCTATCCAGGCTGCAGCTATAGGCCTGGGCCTTTTTTCCTGCTGTTTCAGAGTTTCAGCCTAACCACATGGTTGAACCCCAGCTATATGGTCATGTCTCAGTGCAGTATAGGCCTGGCTGGCTTTTGCTGCCCAGTTCAGGCCCAGTGAGGTAGGCCTGACCTCTCCTTCAAAGGTTTCTTTTTTCAGTTTCTGCCCAGCAGAGGTGGGATTGGGACTAGTACTGTAGGGGTGTGGCATACGGATGAAAACCACAGTTAACCTATCAAGGCCACCACATGGAAGTGAGGATCCCCTACAGCATCACAGGGAACAATGAGGGGCCCCTTGCAATGCAGAAAGATCCACTCTCTTGAACAGTTTCCTGCAGCCCAGTGAACCCAAAGAGCAGCTTGAAGGACTCTCCAATGAAGCTTCCTTCTCCATCCCATTGCTGAAGGGCAGGTAGAAGGGTGCAAGCCCCCGGAACTGCCCTTTGGATGAGCCCCAAGTCCCAGACTGCCCGGGCATGGGTGAAGGCTTCCCAAGAGCATGCAATCTATGAACTGTGCCTTATAGTTGGTAGTATTTTAAATTGTATTTAGTGTTTTTCTTTGTTTTGTTTTGCCTTTGTTTTCTGTAATAAATGTATTGTCTGTGTTTACACTGCTTGTGAGGAGGGGGTTTTGTTTATGCAGGTAATTAATTTAGTGTTTCCCAGGCAGCCTGGGTGGGGATTGAGCCCAGGTAAAATATATTTAAACCCCAAAATTGAACATGGCCCTTGTAGCTGCTGACTGGTGCCTGGCAGAAAAGTTACATGTATAATCCCACTCTGCCTTTGGCATCAGCGGACAGGCTTTGGTTTGAGCTGGTATTGGGTATGTGGCCAAACAGCTTCTGCTTAAACTCTAGTTGAAGTTGCTCCTCCCTCTGCTGGAGGTTGTCATTAGGCTTGAGCAGACATTACTTTATGGGCATGCCTGTCACACTCTTAAATGTTTCTTCACAATTCTGAGTGTTGGAAGCATTTTTTAAAAATCTAAACCTGCTATTCTAAGGATATGTAGCTGTGGGATCCAGGCTATTAAGTATGGATTTTTGTGCCTGTGCACTAATCCAGTTCTGGCAAGAGAAGTCAGTAGAGATGTGTTATCGTTTGGTAGCTAAATTCTCCAAAGGTGATGACTGCACTGAGCATGCTCCATCCTTTCACTGCTCCTTTTTGCTGACTTAAGTACACAAAACACCATCTTCATACAGCAACTGAGAATATTTCAGGCCAGTAATCCCCATGCTTTTTTCTAGTTATGAGCCATCCTCAGTAGTGATAATTTTATGTGACCTACTTTGCTCACAATGACCACTGGTCAAGTAGGTGAAGTTAATATGGGGAAGAAACTGACCATATCTTAGCTGCTTTGCAGTAACTGTGTCTGTGCCTGCAGTTGCCCCATGGTCAAAGCTGAGCTGGGGCAGCTTCCCCAAAGAAAACAGGGCAAAATGACGTGACTTAGTTTTTACTTACCAGAGAGTATTATCAGGCACTCCAACAGTTCATGCAGAGCACCTGCACTGTGGTAAGTTCTTCCCCCTGTTAACTGTGGGCAGATGAGCTGTTTGTGGCCTAGTATAGACATTCAGTTTCTCCTGGAAGAGTCACTGCTTTCCCAGGAGAAACTGTATGTGTACAGATGTTCGGGCATTTTCTCCCAGAGTAAATATGGCTGCTCTAGGAGACAAATAACCTGGGAACAACCAGGATGAAATCACTCCCAGGAGAGTTTCTACTAGGAGAGTGAATATCTGTCCATGCTATGGGTATCTGCACTGAAAGCTTAGAGCAGTACAGCTTAACTCTGTTCCAGTCAGGGCTCCAAGTTTCACGTACCACAGGGTAACTGTGGGCACAAGGGCAGTTAGTGCATACAGCTGAAGTGTAATAAAGTCCCACCCCCAGCTAGTTACAGATCCAGAGAAATTCATGCTTCTGTGGGCTTGAGACCCCATTCGAGGTTGTGAAACCTTGTTTGGGAACTGCTGTTATAATCCAAGGGAATAGAAGCTGAGCAAGGCTTTCCTAAATTGCTTCTCCTACTTGCTGAAAGGCTGCTGTGGCCCAGGGCTTAAAGTGAGAGATGTCTATTATGTGATCTCATTGGTCCCCTTCCCTTCCCTACCATTATATAGGAATACTGGAAGATTAGGAGGAATGCTTTGAAGGCAAAAGATGTGTGTAAGGGACCAGGAGAAGAGCACAGCTGATCCATAAAGAGAACAGTCTTCTACTGCTACCAGTTACCCTTAACTCAAATAGTAGAGAAATGTGCTGTAGGTATAAAGATCCCATCCCTGCTGATGAACCCTATGGGAAGTCAGCATGTTTTTGCATGATGGCAGTTTTGTTTTTTTACTTTTAAAGGTTTTAAAAAGTTATACTGTGGGTAAAAAATTAAAGATGGTAATGCATGAACACAAAAGTGTCTGATTAAGATTGCACAGACTGCCTTTATTCAGGCAATCCCTAACTTCTGAGTGCTTGACTTTGAAAAAATCCTCTACAACAACAATATTAAATTTCCAATGTACACTCACACATGGCAATAGAAATCTTCTGTGTGTGTGTGTATACACAATCTCACCCAGTATTTCCATTGTCCTTCATCACAACGCACATCAGAAGTGTCAATCCCTTTTATTTACTATCAAAACTCCATACGAATGCATGGTTCTGTTTTTCTTGTTCAGTTCTATTTTCTCATTGGCGTGCATCAGACATGTATTGCCAGAGTGCCCACCCAGGACTTGAAGAAAATTCAGGTTTGGGTCCGAGTTGCAGCTAATGTCCCTGCCTCTAATTACTCTTTCTTTCACTATGATTAACTGATCCCATGCATACTGAAGTCAACGGTAAAGCTCTTACTAAATTGAGGATCTGGCTCTAATTATTTAGGAGCCCAGTAATGCATGAGGACAGCCACTTTCCCATTAGCTTGTGCGTGCCACTATTTTCATCAGCCTTATTTAGAATAGGAGATAGGAACAATGTCAAAATGGGGAAGAGTCACAAAGACACATTCCCACCCTCACCATCTTCATATTGTATTTCTCTTGGTCATTTTTAATAGGCAGATATTTAATTTTTTTGCAGAACTGGCAAAAGCCTTGCTTTCTACTGAATAAATGATGGAGCTCCAACAGTGCAAAAAAAAAAAATTTCAAAAAAGTCCATGAAAAGCAGAAAATGGCTGATGAATCTTGATGGCTAGTCTCCTTTCAGAAGAAAAAATCTTTTTAGTATGCCTATTAGAATATTATTTTTTTTCTTTAATGAAGAAAAATAGGGCTTGCTTTTGACTTGTTTGAAAGAAAAAACTAAAATGCTGAACAGAACTTTTGAGCATTGTACAAGTAACTTTCCAAGTATAATGACTTAATATACAGCAAATGCTCATTACACTGAAATCCAGAAGGGAAGAAAATCCAAACACTTCCATCGGCACAGGGGTCGGAAATTTAAATGGTGAAAAGCCCTTTCCCACTAGGCTGAAACGTAACATGTTCTCAACAATAAATTTAAAAGGAGCCTGTCTTGGGCTTCTGCGGCTGGTGACCGTGGTATCCGGTCTGTCAGAACATCTCCATTGGGAGATGTCAGGGAATTGTATTCAAACAGTTTCATAGTAGTCCTGCTGTTTGTGAGACCACTGCAGCACACCAGTAGTAAGAGCAGCAGAAGACATCCTATTCAGCAATAAAGTAGTGTATCACCTCTTAAAAGATTAAAAAAAAAAAAAAAAAAAAAAAAGCTTTGGGCCAGATTCTATTCCATGTTTTAGGTATTAATTGGAGTTGGGCACCTAAATAGGATCCTATTCCACCCTGCTCAAGTCCCTTAAAATCCATAAATGCATCTGTCTTTGGCATAGGCGGTCCTCTTGGCCTTAAGTTGCAAAAAGCAATGAGCTAGGGGAGGACCTGAACCTCCTTTTGGATGACCTGAGGAATTTCAGCCAGGTAGTTTCATAATTTCTAGGATCGGAAGGGACCTGAGTAGATCATCGAGTCCAACCCCCTGCCATGGCAGGAAAGATTACTGGGGTCAAACGACCCCAGCAAGATGTTCATCTAACCTCCTCTTA
>NW_017728906.1:191538199-191541574 GCF_001723895.1 Crocodylus porosus
GAACAGTGTGGGCCCGAGGACCGAGCCCTGGGGGACCCCACTGCCCACATCCCTCCAGGTCGAAAATGACCCATCCACCACCACTCTTTGGATGCGGCCCTCCAGCCAGTTGGTGACCCATTTGACTGTGTGGGTGTCGACACCACAGTCCCCCAGTTTCTTAATGAGAACGGAGTGAGAGACAGTGTCGAAGGCCTTCCGAAAGTCTAGGAAGACTATGTCCACTGCTACCCCTGCATCTAAAGGTAGAAGAGAAGCAGGATGGAATGGAATCACACAGTATGAGGCCAGAGTCCAGCTGGGCACCTAATACACAGGGTAGGATCTGGCCACTTATCTGTGTAAATTATTCAGCTGCTTTGGAAGCAGGCTCACTGGGCCACATTCTCTACTGAGGCAAATTGATTCGACTGCACTGAAGTCAATGGAGCTGCACCAGTTTACACCAACCAACAGTTACTTTTCTGTATTCTTTTCTGAAGTACTTGGAGTTTCAGCCTTCTGGTCACTTGCCACAAAGATATTAGCAGATGATCATTTGAATCAAGGTGAAGCAGAGCTGGAGTAGTTTTGTCTTAGAGGTGTACAGAAAGCTGTGTTTGTTTTGTGCACAGAAAGGAGGAGGAAGCCTCTTCCTTAAAATAGCAATTACCTTGCAGCACTACAGAGCCTTAGCAGTTCTGGCCTTAGCAGCTGCTGAAGAAAATGTTATCGAAATTGGGCCTTTGATTTTTGCAACTGTGGGGTGAAATCATGGATTTCACTGAGGCCAAGTGTTCCTTTCTGAAATCTAACGTTTTATATTGTAAAGGGGTTGGCATTAATGAGGCTAATATTTACAGGTTCCTCTATCTGCAGGTCTCTAAGGTACCCATCAGACCTTAAGCTCAGTAATAACTATGGTTTACAGAAGCCATGGTCACAAATAGCATCACCATTTACTGATGCTGAAACAAGGAGTGCTGTTGAGGCCTGAATGCTACAGTGGCTTTGGGGAGGGACAGGCGCAGTCCCAATTTGTTGCCTTTTTTCACGTGTTACAAGGAAGGCAGTAGAGGTTTATATGTGCTGAAATCCTGATGCTGGAGAGAAAAGGAAGACGCGAATGAGAATTTCTCCGAGAACACCAGAGGCAGAGTTGCAGAGGAAATATTACCAGGGTGTTAACAGGCTGCTGTATACATATGGGTGCTGTGGGAAGAGGCAAGAGTTCGGGATCAGAGCCAACACCTGTGGATGGATGAAAAGTGGGAGCTGGGACATCTGTGTCAAAGAGGACTCTCCTGTTACCCAAAAGCAGCACTTCTGCCTTTGAGATGCTTAGCTCTCTGATTTTTATTCATGATGCAGTCTTTGCATAACACGTTCTCCAATAACAGCACCCTTTCTTCCATTAAGTGTCACTATTTTGGCTCCCAGCCACACTCATACACACATGCACAGACACATACACAGAATATGTTTTAGCCATAATTTGATTAGAATTGACTATGAAGCACAAAGGTTTACTGATGTTAGTCATTAGTGCTGTTTGCCTCTGATATAAAAAGAACATTACAATGTTTAGTTATTGCTGTGGTCTGCATGGCTAAGTTATACACCTCTCCCCAGGTCTGAAGTCCCAGAGCAGCCAAGAATTGTATTAACTTGAACCTCCATTTGTGTCCATTCTTCTTTTAATACTACACTTCTATGTGGTGCTGTGCTCCTGGGAACCATCTTTCATATGGAAGGCCACCTGAGGACACGTTTGGACTCTGGCGGCAGCATGTCCTGGTGAGAACATCCCCAAGCAGCCCTGCACGCTCACTACCAATCTTGTGCCAATAAGGAGAATGCCTTAACCCCTCAGTTTTGGGGGCTAAAACATGGGAGGGCCTTCTTCCTTTGGAGTCTAACACCGTTAACCATGGGTTTCTGACCAGCTACATTTTTTTTCTTTGGGCACAGGTAGGTATCCAAAAAGAGCATGTGTAGATAGATGTGTACCTACCCAGACAGTACATAGTTTATTATGAATGCTTAGTCTATACATGCATTCATAGGGCAGCGGGCATAGAATGGGAAAAATGCTAGAAAGCTACCATTTAGGCATACAAGGGGAAGTAGAAGCCCTCTGTAGGAAGTGGGTAGGGAGGTAGAAGCCGGCCCTTTTATAATTAAATTTACCTTATTGATATGTCAAGAATATTGAGCTATGTTGAGTTTGGCAAATAAAGTTCTATTAGTTCCAAAGCTAAATGTTGTTGCAATGGGCTTGTAAGTCTATTTACATTTAAAAAAGGTAGGTTAGTAAATTAGGAAGAATGGTGCCCTGCGTTAACGTGATCTGCTGAAGCCTGGATTCTGTGAAGACTTGTCTGTGCCATTAAACACTCCAATGCATCCCACTGATTTCAGTGAGACTGCTCACAATGTGTAAAATGAAATATTGGACTGGTTTTCAAAGAATGGAGCTTGAAGTGGTATTATTATATCCATCTACCTAGCTGGCTGCTGTTATCATGAGATCATTATCATGAGTTTCCTAGTGGGAAATCACTTGAGATCTCATGAGCAGTTTGCATTACCTCCATATTAATCACACTGGTGATTAATATAGATGCTCTGGTTGGGATTAGCACCTTTAAATAAGAATGGAGCATGTGAACATTTGTCATATTTTTAGCAGCTATAACCATCTTTGATAGAACCTGACTTCCAGTGTCAACACAACTACACATTATGCAGCCTATTAATTTGTTTGGCAGTGTAGAAATATACTTTATGAGGGCACATAGATATAACTGTAGACATTTCATTATCTCTAGGATAATTATATATGGTATTCAGGGCCATATGAGATTTGACTTATACAAATATTATGAAGTTGTTCTTCATGACTGGGTCAAACCTGGCTTTATTTAATAAAAGTTTTTATGTGGGCAGGCCCACTGAGATACAAGTGGATTGTATATTTGAATTATCTGTCAGTGGCATCAAAGTTGTACTACCAGGTCAAGTGCTGGATAAGAAAAAGAGTCAAGAACAATTGCATGCTAAAATTAAATACTCCCAGTGTGGCCCATTTAGAAAGTGAAATACATTTTGGATGTCTAAGGCCAAATAATAACTTTGTCCAACTACCTAAGGTGTTTCATTTAGATTAATTATAAATTCTGATCATTCAAAAAAAATGGAGAGGGAAGGGCATGGTGCAAGGAGGACTGCTCTTTCATAAAATATAGTTCCAGACAGTTAATTTTGAACTGATGCCTTGGAACACTGTTAAAAAGAATTTGATTTACTTGGAACTAGGTATGTCCTGTGTTGGTCAGTTGTTTCATAGTTTCATAGTTTCTGGGGTTGGAAGGGACCTGAGTAGATCATCTAGTC
>NW_017728906.1:191542539-191552642 GCF_001723895.1 Crocodylus porosus
GGCCCCTCCTGGATGTGTGCCAGCATAATTTTCTCAAACAGCTTGCCTAGGATCGAGGTAAGACTAACCGGCCTATAGTTTCCTGGGTCCTCCTTCCTCCCTTTTTTGAAGATGGGAACCACATTGGCCCTCTTCCAGTCTTCTGGCACCACACCGGTTGTCCTAGATGGAAGCTGTGTTGAGGAGGAAAGACAAATGTAGAGGGTGAATGCATAAAATAAAAATAATTCACTGCCATTGCCTCTGTGGTGCTAAAGTGCCAAGGATTCTATAGGCTTTCTCTGTTCTTCTACAACCACTCCCAGTCTTAAATGAATAAAATTACACTGAAAAAGACCAGGCTGTTTAATTAGTTAATGTTTATAAAGCATTTTCAAGATGAAAAGAATACATAAGTGTCATGTATTATTAATTGATATTAATATTAGTTCAGAAATCAAAGAGTTGAAAGTAGTGCCATTGCTGGTGTGCGTAAATTAATATTTTTATTTCAATGCATTAATTAATTTGCTTTTCCAAATTTTCATTTAAAAAAATTCAGACATTTACTGTAATAAGTAGCAACATCTCCTATTGGAAGCTTGGTCAAATGGATGCACTACTACAAAAGCAGCATTTATAGTCAGAGGATGGTGTGTGTGTGTGTGTGTGTGTGTGTGTATGTGTGTGTGTATATGTATGTGTGTATGTGTATATGTATATGATCATTATGGGCATTTGTGGGATTACTAGCCATCAGTTTGATAACTGTTTGGTATGTGGTTTACATAGGATTAGTCATATTTTCATACCTTACAATAAGGAACAGAAGTTACAGAAATATTGGGTTATAATAGCAACAGTGGTTAATACCAACAGCCCTACTTTTATTCCAGGTATTGGTAGGAAAATTTAGAAAAAGTTATTTTTGGTGAAGTAAGGTTTCTTTACTTGGGTACAGCACAGAAGCAAGGAGGTCAGGTTAAAAATGATAGCCGTCCATTTTTCTTAATACCTAATAAGGAATATAAATGAATTTCAACCGACAGTTTCCTTTGCAACCCTCTGTTAGGGGCATTGATTTAGGGGGATTTTATTTGCCCTTCAGCAGAAGCCATAAAACTTTGCACTCTCCATGCTGATTCATATCCATGCAGGTTCAATTCTGTTCCACATAAATTATCACCATGACACTTCAACATCTTCCAGGAGAATATTAAGCAACATGGCTAAAACCTCATGGGTGATGTATTCTCTATCTCGTCCTCTCCCCAATGGAAAATCTATGTGCAGTGGAGTCTTCTGTTACGTAAACTGTTTGGGGTTTTTAAAATATGTTTCGTTTTATTTCTGTATTAGTGAAGACAGGTTGCCTAAATATGCCTGGTACTTGGAACAAAAGATAAAGAGATCTGTGGTGGTTGTTAGCTGGTTTGGGACTTCTTTTCTGGCTCTTACAAAAACCCAGCCACCTCACAGCCTAACTTCATATCAAATGTTCAGCATGTTGGTTGGATATTCCATGCTACTTTATCCCATTTGTCCCATTTGTAGCTCCTACACCTTAAGGGGTCTTCCTTGCAGAGCATAATAGAATACATAAGAGAATAAAACGAGCAGTAACTGCAATCCTAGGATATAGATCAAATTCATAAATTCCCATGATTTCTCTCTCTTCATCCCATGAGCTATCTCTTTTTGGCTAGCCAGCACTATTTTCAAGCTACTACTGGCAACCATGTAGAAACTTTCCTGCTGTCAGAAGTATGTAGCAGCTTGTGGAGATGTATGTGACATGTTTACAGGTAGCTTCAGTTTTGCAAGCCAGTCACAGCGGTAATGTGTAGCCGTGATTTTGCCTGTAGCACCAGCAGCTGGCCTGCCTACAGCTGCACTGAGAAGTGGTAAGAGGGAGGAGGACTCTGACAAATTAGCTGCTTCTGAAATAATTTCCCTTTGTCTGCAGCACATCTGGAAGTTTGCCACTCCAAATTGCTATCAGTTGCTAGCTAGCTAATTTGGCGTGGGCAAATCAAATGATGTAGTGGAGGTGTACAATGCTCCTAATACGGTGTGTAGGCAGTTCCTGATGGATTTGCATGCAGGGAGTTCCTCAGTCACATTCAGGCAGCTAGTGGGACCGATCTGTTTATTCTTAATTGTCCCTTTCCAAGCCTCTGAATTCATATATCAAGAGGAATATATCTCCATTGTGCTAAAAGGCCTGACTGACCTTTCTGCCAGGTTTAACCAACATGGATAAGAAATGGTCCAGAAAAGTTCAAAATGCTAAGATCTTTCAAAACACATTCTCTGAAAAGAAGCAGGTAAACCTGCTCTTAGAGTCCAGGAGAGACCCTGTTTACCTGCTACTAACCTGAGCAATGAAGTCTTTCAGTGGAGAGTTAGATCATAGGAAGGAAGTGATAAACAGCTGCTGTAGGATGACAGCGGAGTGTACATTTGGGAGACTGATGGCAATCTCTCGTGAATAGGGAAGAGGCTTCTGAGCCCTCCGATGCCCACCTTGAATTATAACAATGTGCTGTCAAGGGTAGAACATCTGCAAGAGCCTCACTGGGGTTATGAGGCAGAAGTTCTCTCCAAAATGATGATTGTTAGTGGCATGTGATCAGAGATGCCTGGTGTCTCTACTTTGAGGATTCAGGGCTGATTATTATTCCTAATTTAAAAAAACAAAACGTTAAACTCAAATTCCAGGAGAGACATAGCTTTATTTCAGGTCTGTGCAACATTTTACTTTGTACCCATCAACCAGCCATCCTAATGTTGGGAGTTGTGTCATTAATCTGTATGACAAAGGAGCGGAGAAAGTGATTATTTAGGAAATCTGAAGGGAGCTCAGCAGCATATGCATTATATTTCACCAGAGTGCTCCACCTGATGTCCTGCATGACAGGAAGGGCATAGTGGCCTATTTTGGAAGGACTGAAGGCATCTCAGCCTTGAAATGTCAGAGAACTTCCTGTACCCATAGGTATCCACTATGTACAAGAACACAGTTTGTAGAGAATTAATCAGAATTTTGCTGTAACTGTTCAGCACATTTGGACCTCACATTAATGGAGCCTTGCTGCCTGTATGCATTTTCATACCCTACAACACTATATGTTTTGTACTAGAAGAATGGCTTAAATGCTATATATGCTATTTGAAAAAGAATAGAAAATATGTTGTATGGCATACTGTACTGTGACACAATGATTTGAAATGCACTTTGCATTCAAACAAAGTATTATATCCTAATTTACCCTGCATTCATGCTCAAATGCATGTAAATAGTTTAGTTTTTTTCCTTTTTTTAATGTGGCACACAAAGGGGAAAAGGGAATACCCAGGTGGGGAGCAGGGGTTTTGGTCATGGGGGTCAGGCATTCAGGTCAGGAAAGAGAAAAGGATGGTAACTGGGAAGCTGTGGATGTGACAGAATGATTTCATCCCAACTGTTGTACAGAGCCAGAAAAGTTGTACAGAAAAGTTGCCATTTTGAGTAGGTAGGTTTGGGATTTATACAGTGCAAACTAGAAGGAGGAGGTGGGGGTTTGTAGGTTTGTGAGTGACAGTCTGGCTGGAAAGAGAATTGTTAAATGCTCACAGCAAGATTGATTTTGAATGGGTCCCCTCCAGCTCAGCCACTACTGGGGAGAAAGCAGCAGGGCTAGGCCAAGGTGGGTGGCAGTAGGTCTGGAGTGGGGGCTGGGCCAGGGAGTCTGGTGGGCAGAAGGTACCCTTGAACCTCCTCACAGGGCCAGGTGGGGGTCTGATGCAGGGTGGTGGGCAGGACCAGGGGGCCGGGCAGTGGGGGAGGGTATACATGGCTGCCAGGGCCACAAGGGTTTCTATGGTTTGGTGGTCAGTGTCCCCCCGCTCCAGGGCCTCCATGCGGGCCTAGTGGTCCTACTGCGCCCAGTCCTGCACCACCACTTGGAAGACATCCTTTGCCCACCAGGCCTGGTCCCATACATCCCACGTCTACTCCCATGCATACCACTCCACCACCACCACCAGCTGCTGGAGCAGCAGGGTCTGACCCCTGGTGTGCCACTGGTATAGCCAGTGCATCTGGACTGCTCCAGCATTGGGTGGCAGTGGCTCTGAGGTATCATCCCCACTGGGGCTGGTGGGCTGTCCCCTGAATCCAGATGTTGGCCCTGCAGAGGCAGGAGACAAAAGCCTTTTGTGAGTGTTTGCAACATTTCAGAGATAAGATGCTCTGCATCAGGGGCCGTGCACTGCCTGGCCTCAGATTAGGGGTTGGCCATTCATGGATGCCCAGGAATCATGGTAAGTCAGATGGGCAGGCCTAGGCCCTGATGGTCACTGGCTGAGGCCCCCATCCCCTCTTGCTCCTTTGGGTTTGGCAGCCTGCTGGGTGCTGGCCCCAGGCAGCCTGCCTCCCCCACCTTTTTCCCAGGGCAGGTCAGACCAGGCTGCTGGCAGCACCTGCTGCAGTGGCTCTAGGGTTAACTGCCTGCAGGCTAACTGCTCTGCTGCACTGCTGTCCAGCCCACAGCGCCCATGCTTGGGGTAGTGGGGCTCTAATACAACTGGGGTGAGGGGTTGGGTGTGTCCCTGCCCTCCCCACAGGCGGCGTCTCTGGGAAGGTGCCCCAGGGCCAGCCCTCCCCATGCCGATGCTGCACCCTCAGCATGCCTCTGCTGCATGTGCCCCAGGTGGTGCACAATTAGCTGTTTGTGCAGACTGAGGGGTGCTTGAGTCATTATGCCCTGCTGCTGCTGATCCTGCTTGGTGTCTCAGGCACACCTGTGCTCCTGGTTTGGGACCCTGAGCTATGGCAGTGCAGGAGGCAAGGTCAAGTGACAATGTTCTTCTCAGCAGTGGGGGGCAGGGAAGTGTAGCGCTGACACAGGTAGCCCTCCAGGCTCCCCCACAACCTCTGCCACTGCCTGGAGGGCTACCCTTGGCAACACTACACCTTCCTGCCCCCCCAGTGCTGAGGAGAATATTGCCACTGGCATGATGACTTCCTCAGTGTGTGAGGGGCCCATGCCCACCCAGGTGTGGGGACACAGGCTGCTCAATAAAGTTCTGAATGCTGTCTGTCTGTCTATATGCTGTGTGTATGTGTGGGAGGGGAGACAGAAAGCTGGAGCCAGGGGACTGCAGGTGGGCCAGGCAGGGAGCAGGGGCAGGGTGGGGACTGGGAAGGCCCTCACCCAGTGCAGAACTTATCTTATCTCTGGGGCTGGTGTGAGTAGTGGCTTGGCATGGGCCTCCCCCATCAGCAGTAGCAGCCAGCTGCACCTGCTGTCCACAGCCTAAGGTGTGTGGCAGGCCAGCACCCAACCAGAGCCTCACCACCCTGGGGAGGAGCTGGAGATGCTCCTCTTGCCAGAGTCTGGGGCTGTGCTGAGGGTGATACTGCTGCTGGGCAGGGCTCCCTGAGCTGTCAGTGGATGCATGATCCAGGGAGGAGGAAAGGGAAGGCTGTTGAAGGCCTGAGGTCCCCTCCTCTGGTGCTGTGTAACTGGAGGCATCAGGGCAGAGCTGAGGTTCAGGCAGGCTGCACCTGCTGGTGGCACTCGCAGGGGTGTGGCCTATCTCCTGGGGTGCCAAATGTGGGTCAGCTACCACATAAAGTGCATGGATTATTTGGGCATGACTGGACCAACAATTGAAGTTGGTCACAGCCATCCATTGTGCACATAAGACCTTGACCATTAAGTGGCACTGCTGTGCCAACTGAGAGTGCCCTCACTCCCGCATCCCACCTGACAGGGCCTTGTGGGCGTTTGAGCACCCACCCCACTCAAACTGCCTCTGCACATTGGCATGCCCCCAGAGCACCATGAGGTTGCATACCTCATCCTGGGTCAAGTTGGGGGCCCTAGCAGTTGGCATGGGTGTGTGGATACTGGCAGGGCTGAAGCTTGACAGGGCGAAGTATGACAATGTGGTTGTCCCCAGCCAGCCTCCTGCAGCTGTCCCTCTGTGGCTGGCCCTGGACAGCTGCCAGCAGCACCCAGCTCAGGGGCACAGTCAGGGACCAGGATCTGCATGGCAGAGGCACTTCACTGCAGCACCTGCAAGCATGGGAGATGGCTGGGGGTGAGCAGCAGCAGGGAGCAGGTGCTGGCCATGCTGCCAGAGACAGCCAGACAATAGCCCTGGGGGGATATCAGGGCTGGGCAGGGGATGCAGCAAGCTGAAACCCTTTGCAACACTCACTTGTGGCTAAGCAGCAGCTCTGGAGGGGGACAGGCCAGGCACACAGGGCCTGCTGGGCTCCTGCACAGATCCTGCACAGATCACCTGTCTTCTCTAGGCTCCTGTGCAGTGTGTCCCAAAGCACAAAGTGGCTGCTGGCTTTTATAGCCGGCAGTTAGGGGCTGCCAGGGAGCCATCCAGTCCTGGAGCAGGAGAAGTGGCCAGTCAGGAGCCCTGGGGCTGGGCTCAGGCTGGCCCCGCAGTGGCTGGTCAGACCCAGTGCTAAAGTTAGTGTTGGGTCACGTCTACATGTACCTTAATGCACTTTAACTAATCACACCCTGCAGGTATCAAATTTAGGTGTGATTTAGCATTAAAATGCCCTTAATGCACATTAGCCTAATTTAATGTGCATTAATACATCTTGTGTAGACACTGTGATGGCCAGAACCAGAAGGGTTAATAACAAAGAGAAATCTGCTTTTTGGAGGTATCTGAAGTAGCTCATAGGAGCGGTTTTCTATCCGAAAGAAGATTTATATATAGCTTTTTGTGTTAATTTTCAGATGGCATGAACTTTAAAAAAAGTGGAAGAAATATAATGAGTTAATTATGGGTTAGCACAGAGTTTGCACAGGAGGGTGTGCGGGAGGGCAGAGGCCCTGCCTGCGAGCCCCCTAGGATGGTAGGCCCAGCCTGCCTACCAGCGATATGCCGCGGATGGGCACATGCCGCCACCTGAGGGTCCCCTCGGGCTCTGTGCCCCCACCTCTGGCACCTCTGAGATGGCCACCCAGCTGGAGCCTATAGTTCCAGGCTCCAAGCAGACAATGCCTCTGGCTCTTGGCTGCGGGAGCTGCCTGTCCCTTTTTCAGTCTCTGGGGTCGGGAAGCATGGCCACCTCCCCTTGTGGGGTCTTCTCCCTTTTGGGGTCTCTGGTGCACCACCTGGAGGAGCTCCAGGCCACAGTCCAGAGACTGCGTGCCATCAGGGACTATGAGACTCCTACTGCCAGGCCCTTCTACCCCAGAAGCCAGAGGGTAGACCATGGTCTCCCTCCAGGACAAAGGAGGACTCCCAGACCTCCCATTCTGTTCAGTCAGGGACATGGACCAAGGTGGTCAAGGGCCCTAAGGCCTGCCGTACCAAGGCCCCTGCCCTGCCGGAGCTTAGCAGCAGGTATGCACCTCTTGCTGCTCCAGCAGAGCCTGCTGAGTTGCCAGCTCCCACAGGCAACACAGGCTCAACTGTGTCACATGCACACCATAATGGTGGCATCGATACGCGAGGCACCAAGATGGCGAGCCCTGCCCTTCTTCCCCGCAACCATCACAAAAGGGTAAAACAAACACTGCCATACCATTACTTTCGTTATTAGAGCATCACCAACATAGGTGAGGTCAGCTGGTCTGCAATGCCAAATAAGGCCGGGACACAGAACCCTGAGAGGTTATAGGTGAAAACAGCCAGCTTACCGTTGAGTGCGTCACCTGAGTGATATAAGGCAGCGCACAGCCACACCCAAGCGAAATTGTTCATCACCTGCTGCGATTATCACAAGGCATGCTAGCTTGATCACCTAGCTTCCGCCTCCAGTTCGCAATTAGCAACCGCCGAACGCCGCTTCATTGCCTGCCCCGACATGATTAGCAGTCTACTTCTCTGCATCTCGTTTCTCTCCTCAACGCTCACTGTGAGTAAATAAACCTCTACGTTCAACTACTCTCCATCTCCGTGACTATCACTTCACCTCCAGTCTCTTTGGGTGACGTGAGCTGGACTTGCATTAACCGTCCCATAGAGAGCTAATCGGCCCTTCAAACCCCGCCGTTCCGGTCCCTTGCACTGTGATCAGACAGCAGCGTGACAGACTGCAGCTACCACCCCCACTCTTCCCAAGAAAAATCTTAAGGTGTTTGTTGTGGGAGACTCCATCCTGAGGGGGACAGAGGGGGTAATATGCCGCCCCGACCCCTTAGCCTGGGAAGTCTGCTGCTTCCCAGGGGCCTGCATCCAAGACACTGCAGAGAGGATCCCTAAGCTCCTCCAGCCCACAGAATACTATCCCATGTTTCTTATTCATGAGGGCACCAATGACACAGGTTAGAGTGCTCCCAGCTGGGTCATGAGGCACTACAGGGATTTGGGAGCAGTGTTAAAGGGTCTGGGGGCACAGGTGGTGTTCTCTTCAATCCTCCCAGTCTCGGGGTATGGGCTGAAGAGGGAGAGGAGGAACCACGTAGTCAACCAAAGACTGCGGAGCTGGTGTCATAGGGAAGGCTTTGGCTTCCATGACCACAGCCCAGTCTTTGGTGAGAAAGGCAGCAAGCTGCTGGGAAGAGATGGCCTCCACCTCTCTCCCCTGGGGAGGAGGCTCTTCTCAGCCAGACTGGCTGACCTGCTTCACCAGGCGTTAAACTAAGCCCGCTGGAGAATGGGGGGACTACCGCCACTGCTGGCCCACTGAGCAACCCTTGCAAAGCCAGCAGGCCGAGGCACTTAAGGGAGCCCACCCCTGCCCCAGCCCTGGTACAATCTGTGGGCAAAGCAAGAACCCTGAAGGGACACTTGCCTGCCTGTACACAAATGCCAGGAGCTTGGGGAATAAGCAGGAGGAGCTTGTCCTCCTCCTCAATGTAAATTATTATGATGTCATAGGGATAACAGAGACCTGGTGGGACTGGACCATGGGTATAGATGGCTATAGCCTGTACAGGAGGGATCGTGTAGATAAAAGGGGCGGGGGTGTAGCTCTCTATGTTAAGGAAAGCTACTCATCCCTGCAAGCTGATGTTGGTGACCACGGTGGACAACTGGAGACCCTCTGGGTTAAAATCCGTGGGGAACACGGCACAGGGGACACAACGGTGGGAGTCTACTACAGACCTCCCACCCAAAGTCAACAGCTTGATCCAGAGTTCGACCGGGAACTGGCTGAGGCTGCATGGTCCAGGAACATGGTTGTCATAGGTGACTTCAATTACCCAGCCGTCTCGTGGGAGGATCACTCAGCAAAATCTGAGTGGTCACAAAGCTTCCTATTGTGCATGGATGACCTCTACCTGACTCAAGAAGCCTATGGGCCAGGGAGAGGTAAAGTGCTGCTCGACCTGGTAGTGGCTACTGGGAATGACCTAATCGGCAGCCTAGTGATGGATGGGAAGCTGGGTGACAGCGACCACGAGCTGATCACCTTTACCATCCGCCGAAAAGCTGGCAAGTCAGTCAGCAACACAAAAGTCCTTGACATCAGGAAAGCCAATTTGACAAGCTCAGGAGGCTTGGCAGTGAGGCCCTAAGGCACCATGACCCCAGGGAGAGAGGACTTCAAGAAGAGTGGTTGCTCCTCAAGGGAGCAATCCTCAGTGCAGAAGTTAATTCTATTTCATCTCAGAGGAAAGGCAGCAAGAAGGCACAGCAGCCCCCCTGGCTCTCCAGGGATCTAGCAGACCTCCTGAGGCTAAAAAGAAAGGCCTACAAAGGATGGAGGTTGGGATTCACCTCCAAGGAGGATTATTCTGCACTGGTCTGGTCCTGCAGGGAGCAAACCAGGAAAGCCAAGGCTGCAACTGAACCCCAACTAGCTTCAAGCATGAAGGAGAATAAAAAGTCCTTTTTCAGATATGTGGGGAGCCGGCGGAAAAGCAAGGGCAACATTGGACCCTTTCTGAAAGAGATTGGGCAAGTGACAACTGACGCCCAGGAAAAAACAACCTCTTAAATGGGTACTTTGCATTGGTCTTTCCTCAGTCCCATGGGACCCCCATGCCCACCACGGGACAGGGCGGTCTGGGTGAGGGAGATCCCCTGCCCTCCATTAATGCTGACCTCATGAAGGAACACCTTGAGAAGCTGGACACCTTCAAGTCAGCCAGCCCTGACAATCTACACCCCAGGGTACTCAAGGAGCTGGCAAGCATCATAGCCCAGCCCCT